>NC_135613.1:77103031-77835531 GCF_053574225.1 Canis aureus
CTTTTCTGAACTTTATCTCTTGTCTGTGAAATGAGATGATAACTCTTCAAATAATTGTGATTACTAAATAAAGCACATGTGTAAAAATGCAAAGTTCCTGGCATAATATAGTAGATATGCAAGAGCTACTAGTTTTCTCCTTTTTATTTCGATGCCTTCCATTGAATTTTTTAAGCAAATCTCTGGGCATTCTTTACTGCTAATTCTTGGAAGCCATATAATGCTGATAAAAAGAGGTATGGGCTTCTAAAAGTTTCATTTCCCAGAAACTGGTTATGTGGACCTATTTCAAGATCATGTCTATTGCAAGAGTAGAAGAGCAGATGCCATCTACAATCCACCATAACAACGAAGGTAGAATTCGATTGGGAAGACTGGGTTGGGAAGTGAAGATAGACTCCTGGGGTTGGCAGCAGATAAGGGACCAACATAAAAGCACAGCAGCACAGCCATTAATCTCAGGTTGACCACCAGTGTGTGAGCATCTGGAGAACAAATCACAGGCCACAGAATTGGCACAAGTGGGACACACACAGCATTAGCTGAGTTCAAAGAGTGAACTGACATTCAGCAGCATTTATTGAGTACTTACTGTATATGGGAGGAATGATGATCAGGTACTTTCCGTTGAGTATATCTCTCTTAACTTTGGAGCCAGTCGAACAACAGTAAAGCACAAGCTCAAGAGTCAGAATGTCAGGGCATCTTTCCAGGCTCTTCCATTTAATAGCTTCCTAACTGGGCATGTTACTTAAATTCTCTTAAGAACAATAGTATCTACCTACAAAATTTTTGTGGTCATTAAATGATTCGATATATATAAAAGCACTTAGAACAGGGCCGATGCACAGAAGGTAAAATAAAATTTCAGTATATTTTAACTGTTGTGGTTTTATTTATACTTACTCATTCTTTTTATTAAGGTTAAGAGAGATTATGAATTTATGACAGGAAAGAGCTACAGAGCAGGGATTGGAAAACCTAGGTTGGAAATCAGTTCTGCGACTCATAAGCCTCAAGTTCCCCATTTGAAAATGGAAGTAAGAAGACTTGGCTCAAAAGATGTGTCATGAGAAGTCTGCCCATTAAGAGACCAAAGCTAAATGTGTCAGTTGAACCCCTGCAGGTGATAAGCAGAGTTTCAGACTACCAGAGAAGCTTAGCAGCTGACCCCAGGCCAGGGCAGCAGGAGTTCAAGCCCAGGCCCCCAGAAATTGGGACACAGAGACAGGGACCCAAGCATTGAAAATGAAGTCACCCAGATCAGCACAACAGCCTACTTAACCATGAGACACAGTGATGCCAAATTAATCTTCCAGGCACACCATTCAGATGAGATCATCATGCTCATAGGCCTCCAATCACTCCCACTGGCCTAAGAATAAAAATCTAAGCTCCTGTGATAAGCATACAAGTTCTTCCAGGACTTCCTTTCAAAATCCACTTTCTACTTTATCTCCCTTTCAAGATCACTAAGATACTGTCTGTTACCTATACATGCACATGGCATTTAAGGGATAAAGACACAAATTTTGGTCTCACTATTCTCTTCATCTAGAACACTATTCCTTTCCATTTCTACCTATCCAAGTTTTCCATGACTTTTGAGTCTCAGCTAAAGCCAATGTCTTCTATGAAGCTGTTTCTTATGCCTCCACATTGTGACTGTTCTTTAGCTCGTGGGCATTTAGCAGTCTCTCGTCTGTATTAGAACCATTTCTTTTTTTTTTTTTTTAAAGATTTTATGTATTCATTTGAGATAGAGTGAGCAAGAGAGAGAGCACCAGCAGTGTCATAGAGAGAGGGAGAAGAAGACTACCCCCTGAGCAGGGAGCCCAACACCGGCTCCATCCCAGGACCCAGAGATCATGACCTGAGACAAAGGCAGATGCTTAACCATCTCAGCCACCCAAGTGCCCCTAGAATCATTTCTGTATCTTCCTTTCCCTCCTGAACAATTACAAGTTCATTCGGTGGGCAGTTTTTGTTGTTTTAGCCTTATTTGCTTGAAAAGGAGCTTAAACATAGTGGTCAAGCAGTATATATTTATGTTATTTGTTTAATAGCTGTACTGAATGAATGGATGGATGGATGGGAAAGGTTTTTTTATTTATAAATCCCTCACCTATAACCAGATTTTGTTTTCCAAGGCTGATCATAGACTTTAGCATTCATTATAATAATAATAATAACTATGAATTAACATTTATCAATACCTATTATGGACTAGAGGTTGAACAAAGAGGTAGGGGCACGGTGGTGAGTGAAACATACACATGTCTCCTCTTTGAGGCTCACAGTCTTATGGAAGGGACATGCATTATCAAATCACTGCCCAAAGATATAATTGCAAACCATGAATGCTATAAAGAAAAACATTACAGCCAGTTATGAGAACACAAACAAAGGGACAGGATCTAATTGGGGAGAGGTCAGGAAAGCCTTCCTTGAGGAATCGATGTTTCTATTCAGATTTGAATGATGATAGCAGTTGATCATGGACAAAGTAGTGACTTGACAGCAGGGGACTGAATAGAATGGCCATTTAAAGGCATTTCTACCCTGCAATCAGATGTTTCCAGCCTGTGTGAGGATGGCAAGTGGTCTAGCATCAGTGCTAATAATTTTGAGTGTATGTTGCAAACCAAGTAGGCAGACAGTAAGAAAGATGGTCCAGAGAAGTATGTGAGAGGAAAACAAGTAGCTCAATGAATAAATAATAAACCTGAATAAGTACAGAAGTAAACATAAGGCAAAAAGGGAGGAAATGATGAGTGTACCACGAATCTGCAGCCTGAATTCTCCAATAGATTCTATAAATCTTTAACCTACAAGTATTTTTGGTTTACCATTAAATATTTTGCATTTAGAATTTTTTTTTTGCATTTAGAATTTAAGGAAAGAGTTTGACTAAAGGCTATCCTAACTTGCTCTTTTATGAAAATATACTTGCTTGTGTCTAGGTCCTGGACCAATATGATGATGTCACCCTTCTGGACATGTGAAGTGACAGAAACAAAGAATAAGGACTAGATGGACTTAAATGTGAGGGGCTCAGGGTAGTTTGTCTGTGCCCCTGGATATGGCTGGATATTTATTTATAAACCTATATCCAGCTGAACTTAGGAAAATAAATGGAATAGCCAAAGGTTATGCTTGGAAAAGTGGGAAAAGGCAGGTAGAGTTGTATAGATGACATCTGGGATCCATGTCCATGGTTAAAGTTCTTACGAATTGAAAAATCAAAGGGAGAAGGTGCATCGAGAACTCAGACACTGCATTAACTATTCAGTATCCACAAGGAAACTTTTAGGATCAGAACAGTGTCCTTGGGTTCTGAGAGATGTCCTGTACATTTCAAACAACATATTTTCTCTACCTCCCTGCATGGGCTTAATGAATGTGTCTAGCTCCTCTGATCCAATGGTGGACATGCCTCATGGGAGAGAAGAACCCCTTTTCTGGGGACAGCACTATTTAAACTTCAGTGGCATTGAATTTGAAGGCAGATGGAAGAAGCTGAGTGTTGAGATTACTGAGAACAAAGAGTGTAGAAAGTAGAAGGCCTGGGTACAAAAATATAAGCTTTGTCTGCTCAGTTGCTATTCCGAGGCAAGTGGTGGTGAGAGACACAAATACAAGTGATTTAGCCTGCCTCATTCCCTCCTTCACCCACCAGATTGCCTTGGTGTCATAAAACTTATCATGGGAACACTTCTCCAAGATATTAAGTCATTTCAGCGTTCAAGGCTCCTTTCTTAAAGCACTAATTCCCAGGGGAGGAACCCATCTTATTAAATAATATCTTAAAGAAGCATTAATAGACCAGTTCTTTTTTAAATAGGTACAAAGAGTGAACCTGATACCCTGACAAGAGGAGATGCGTGACAAAGCTAAGGGTTGGGCCCAGGCACCTACTAAAGCAGGATGATGCTGGAGAAAATCCCATCCAACTTCACATGTGAGGCTGCTCAACCAGGCTTTCTGTTGTCCTAGAGATCCCATTGGCTCCTGATAAACAGCTCTTGGTCTCACACGAAGTCATCGTATAACCAAATACTTCATTCATAAAGGGGTCACTTGCATCAGTTAGATGATAAAAATAAACACATGCACATATTTGGAGCATTTTCTCCTTAGCATGGGTAGAACTGCACGCAGTCGGATATTTAGCCAGATGCACCAAAAGGTGATTATAAGCTACACAAGAAATAAAAGGCATGCAAGACTTCCTCACTGCAAGCATGATTAACTCATCCCACGCTTTTGTGAATGGGCATCACTGACTAGCAATCAGGCCATAACCAAATTGACCAATCAGAACTCAGCAATACCTTGATCCCAAACTAGTCCCCCACACAAAAATGCCAATTTTCAGAGCCTGATAACAAACCTTTAAAAGTTCTTGATACCAGAGCTTTATAAGCAACATCAACAACAAATCAGTTGGAAAGGTGAATTACTTACTAGTAATTAGCTAACAAAAAGACTATAATCATTGTAAAAAGTCTTGGAGAATGTAGTATGATGAGCAGGGCTGGAAATGGAAACAAGTTGTGTTTAAAAAGGCAAAAATGAGTGACTTTGGGACAAGGTGACCAGTTTTATTTTATGGCTTCCTTTTGGGTTCAAAAGCCACCTCTGAAGTTTTTTCTCAGCACTGGCTATAAAAGGGTTATCATTACGTTTCCAGGGCGTCCTGGCTGCACATGGAGTAGCCTTGACACCCGCAGGCTGTAGAACATCTCTCTTAAAGATATGAAGAAGAGGGCAGCCCGGATGGCTCAGCGGTTTAGCACCGCCTTCAGCCCAGGGCATGATCCTGGAGACCTGAGATCAAGTCACATGTTGGGCTCCCTGCATGGAGCCTGCTTCTCCCCCTGTCTGTGTCTCTGCCTCTCTCTGTGTCTCTCATGAATAAATAAATAAAATCTTTAAAAAAAAAGATATGAAGGAGATCTCTGTGATCCACCTTGGTGGTCTCAAAATCAGCATTTCATCTGAATTAATGTGCTGTGCTGGAGTTGTACCTTTTTAAAGGAGGTATTGAAAAGTCAGCACTGAGAAGGTAAGCTTCTCATTCATACATATATCTACAATCAGGTGGATTTGGACAGGTATTCATAAAGTTGGAAGCTCAATCTCTAAATAAACCAGTTAGTTTTATTCCACAAACTTCTCGGTCCTCACCAGAACCATGATCTCAGATGGTCCAGACTAGGTCCAGCTGGCAAATGTGATTGTTTAAAGATGAGAGCATTGTTTAAAGAAAGTGTGGGTGGACCCGTGTACATCTTTGACATATGTGTTCAGCTATGTGTGAATCAGTCAAACCATCTTTATATAGAGAGGAAAGAACATATTATTACCTAAGTAAATGGCCTGTCTTGAAATAGAAACATAATTCAATAAATAAATATGTTTCCCCATTGCTAGTGATTCTCCTGCAGATGTTTTTAATGTACTTAACTTAATTATCCATAAGAACAGAGAGAATGGGATCTCAACATTTTAGATAATCTAAGAAGCATTTCTATTTGACTTTAGAATACAATGTTCACAATCCCTGCACAAACCAATCTTCCCGCATTATATTTTGCTTAACCCAAAACCCACATTTACTACAGAAAGTTATTGGAAGGCATTAGACATGAACCTTTATGCAAATTTTCATCTTTTACTTTCCTCTGGATATTTTCACCAGTCTCTTCATCTTTCTTTTCTCCTGCATAAATCAAGCAGGAACTCACACCATTAATTTTCCTGGAATTGAATGCAGTTTAGAGCCAGAGAAGGGCAATCATTTCTTTACAAATCTATATCCCCTTACGAGGTGAAAACTTTGAGGACCAAAATCATGATTATTCATCTCTGTGTTCCCAAAATGTAGTAGGTTCTCAATTAATGTATACTGAGTGAATTAAGCACAAAATATGTAACAACCCATTAAAATATTTTGCCAGTCAATTCTATAATTTTTTAAATGTTGGTTTAGCATAAAGCATTACATTGCTCTGGGCAAGCAGGTAAGTGGCTATTTACAAGGCAGATTTATATATAATTGGATATAATGTATTCTAATGATTTGAATTGATTTGGTTAGTCTAATTTGGATGAAAGACACTCAGTCCATTGGTGTTATTTATTTCCTTGATGGTAATAAATGAAATTCCTTCTAATACCTTGCTGATGGCAATTTGTGTGTCAGATAAACAGTTGGAGCCTTTCACTTTTGCAACAATGGTCTAGGGGCAAACAATAGAACCCTTAAAACCCCATCTAATCCAGCTTTATTGTTTCATAAACTGTCAGGCTCTTCATTTTCTTTGTCACGATGGGAAGACAGAAAAGGATATAAGAAAAGCAGAGAGAGGACCATGGGGCTTAAGGATCGAAAGGACTTTAAGATAATGTAAATAATGAAATTGGTATGTTGAGAGAAATTGTTTTCCCTCTAATCTCTTTCTCACTTTTGTTTTTGGAAACATGTAGTACATAGAACCAGATAAATGACAAATGCAGAAATTCCTAATTATCTTGTGACTAGCAAGATTTTAACGATGACATAATGTCATAATCAATTTGTAGAACCAGGTAGAAGGCTATTTTACTACAGCAGGAAACACTGGGTGAAAAACTACACCAAATTATTAAGTTTAGTGAACTGAAAACCAAAGGTGGGTTCACAGTTAAAAACTATTATTTGTAGGCATAGAAATAAAGTTCCAGGTCAAAGAGTTTTAACTGTTTGTGTTGAGTGGAACACTTTAAATTAGGCTTAGTTTTATATGAACAGTCAATAAAAGCTTTTACTCAAAATTAGCAGTGCTCTAAGTTTTTAACAGTGTATTAATAGACAAAATAGTTCATGTTGATTCCAATGAGATGAAGTGAACTTTGGATTTTAGAAATTAAACAAATTATTCAAGAATTCAAATAGAACCGTGACCTTAGGAGTCAGGAAAGCTAAGTTCAAGTCTTGTCCTGAATATCTTCACAGTAATTGCCCAATATCTGTTCTTTCAAATGTCCCCTTTACAAAGATGAGATAATATCACATGGATATCATGCAGACAAACAAGATAATAGATAAGAAAGGACAGCTTTAACCCTTTGGGAGAAATCCACCATAGAAATATAAAGGACTGTTATTTTTATTATGCCAGAATTAGCTAGAGTCTACATTCAGTTCTAGCCATCCAACAAAATACGAATTCGGAAATAGTTTAAAGAAGAGCCACCCAATAATTGAAAGTTCTAGAAATAGATATAACTAAAGAAGATTAGAGGAACTGATATTACTTATCCTATTAGAGGAATGGCTGAAGGAGCGTAAAATAATGGTTTAGGATTAGAGCAACAGTTCTTAAAGTGTGGTCCCAGGACCAAAAGCAGCAGCATCACCTGAGAACCTGATAGAAATGCAAATCCTAGGTTTCTACCTCAGACCTACAGAATCAGAAACTCTGGGGAAAGGACCCAGAAACCTATGGTTCAACAGTTCTCCAAGATGATCCTGATGCACATTCCAGGATAAGAACCCTTTAGAGAATAGGAGTGGTGGTCTCAAGGAGAATAGTAAGAATGAACAGTGTTAACTATTGGAACAGAAAAGAAGGGAGCTGTAGATCCTTGACTGTTGAATCTTCTCCCCCTGGTCAAAGCTACCAAATAATGCCACATGAGCATGAGGAATACTTGGGCGAAAGATAGAAGCCATCCGGAGAGGTCTCTTTTCTCTTCTTTCTTTCTTTTTTTTTTTTCTTTCAAGGAAAGTTCTGAGCCCTGGTAACTACATGTGGTGGTATCCTCAGATGGAATTTTAACACAGGGTTTATTCAAAGATGAAGTCCCAAGAGAACAGTCACATGAGAAACAAACCACATGTACACACCAAAATCAAGTACCTTTGGCTCTGAAATAGTTCCTAATTAGTGGAAAGAGCCATAACTTTCTAGAAAATCAGTTTGAGTTGGGGGGGGGGGGGGAGGGAATGCCAACAAAAAAACAGGAAAGAAGAAGAGCAAGAGAAGAAGACATGGAAGAGAAAGGAAGGAAGGTGGAAAGAAAAAAGTAAAGAGCAAGAGAAAGTGGGGTACAGAGAAAGAATTGCCAGTCTCAGCACAGAAGTAATGAGAAAAAGAATGAAAAGAGGACTTTCAGTGCTTCTGGATAGCATTACCATCCAATAATACAGTACAGTGGAGTCTTGCTAAGAATTCTGTCCTCTGGGGCCAGACTGTGGAACTGCTTTATCATGAATTTCAATTCATTTTAACAATTTGAATTGAGTTGAAATGCCCTGCTATGTATCTTTAGGCACTTTGGTAACCAAACTCCTGAATAAGTGCCAGACCATACTCACCTTATATAACTCCCTCTCCTCTTACAGAGAACTGTGACTACAGTGAGGAATCAAGTCTTTTTTTTTTTTTTTGACACATTTACTTTTATTTTCTTTTATTTTTTATTTTTTTTAAATGAGAAATTTTCCATTTTTTTTAATTTTTATTTATTTATGATAGTCACACAGAGAGAGAGAGAGAGAGGCGCAGAGACACAGGCAGAGGGAGAAGCAGGCTCCATGCACCGGAAGCCCGACGTAGGATTCGATCCCGGGTCTCCAGGATCACGCCCTGGGCCAAAGGCAGGCGCTAAAGCGCTGCGCCACCCAGGGATCCCTACTTTTATTTTATTATGTGGAATAGATAAGTGCAAAGATGAGTGGACATATTCATATCTTTATGTATTATGGACAAAAGATTTCCAGCTCTCTTTATTGGGAAGCTCTTCTTTCAAGGAAGGTCATTTATCAACCCAAACAGAGCAAGAAAGGAGAAAATCCAGTTATTTAAAACATCAACACATACATTAGTGATCTCAATTCCTTACATATGAAATGACCTTCTTTTGATTACCTGACCCAAAATATTGATCCCAAACCCTTTGCTACTCATCATTCATTTAGATGGCTGCTTCCCAGCATCATTAGTTGTTAAAAGAAACATGTAAATGTAACAATATAAATATGAGACCAAATTTTAAAAATGCTTAAAATGTGCCAAATTAACTCTACTTCTTTCTTTGACAGTTATTAGACTGATAGTTTTGGGAGATGACATTTGGGATCCTAACTTCCACAAGTCACTCTACAAGGCTTCCTGAGATCTCCTTTGGGAAAGTTTGAGTCAAATATGTGAGTAAGATGACTTTGAGAGAAATATCTGATATATCAGATATCTTAATTGAGATTAAAAAAAAGATACTAGGAGACAGAATAATGGGCTGCATCTAAGGATGAGAAAAATGATGTTTGACAGCGGCATGTATAAAATAGACATGAGTGTTTTAATAGAGAGTAAGATGATATGGGTCAACACTGCTAAATGGTTGCCAGGAAGATTAATATGAGGCTTTATTCACAGAAATCTAGCACTCAGAAAAAAAAATCCCTTTGTAAAAGGTGATCATCACATTTTACTCTCTAATGGTCATTCTACATCTAGACAATCACATTTAATTCTGAGTGGCACATTTTAAAAGGCAGATAAGCAAATGGGAGTGTGGAGACTAACAAAAATATTTCAGGTATTTGAAACAGTGCTCTGGGAGGAGTGATGGAAGGTGCTAAGGCCATGTAGCCTAGAAAGTAGGAGATTCTGGAAAGCATAGCATTTCTTCCTTTAGATATCTGTAGAAGAAGATAGTAAAAGAAAATCAGATTTACATTCTGTCACCCACGGGTGAAACAGAATGATGGAAGAACCTCCTGTGATTAAATATAAGAAAAAAGTACTTAAACGGAGTTGTTTACAGGTGGAACTGCTAATCCACAAAGTACTCTGCTATAGGCTAGTAGACATAATTTAAGCAAAAGATGGCCTATATGGTCCTTATGGCTTCTTTACAATTGAAAGTCTATAGATCTAGAATCCAAAAGGAAATTTGGCCAAAGCAAAATCAAAAGTGCATCCTATAAACCATATTAATTTTTTGTAACATTTGCATCCCTGCTCTTCTCTATTAACCTGGGTAGTTAAAATCCAATGGGATGTAATCTTGATTGCCTGCTCTGGTTGCCAAGAGGATTTGCATTCCTAGGTCTCATGGGACTGTGGCAGTCAGAGAGATGGTTCTTGGCAGAATGCCATCCCTAAGCACTGTGCAGACAGCAGACTGGGGCACACAGCCTGTCTTGCCCCAGTCTTTCTGTAAAGGAGGCCTCTGGAGCTATTAAAAATATAATAGGCTACTGGACAAGCACAACGTTTTTAGAGACAATAAAGAGCTTGGGCAAGTTTGAACAGCAAGTTTCATCTCCTACATGAGGCCTTCCTTCAAGTGGGAGATGGTTGTTTCATCTACTGCAGAGAAAACAGCACAGAGAGTCAAGCAAAATAAAGAAACAGAAATGTGTTTCGAATGAAAGAACAAGATAAAACCTCAGGAAAAAAAACTTAATGAAATGGAGATAAGTAATTTACCCAGTAAAGAGTTCAAAGTATTGGTCATAAAGATGTCCACCGAAGTGAGGAAAAGAATGGACAAACACAATGAAAACTTCAACAGAGATGAAAAATATAAGGAAGTACAAAACAGAAGTTACAGAGCTGAAAATACAATAACCAAACTGACTACAGGGGCTTTAATAACAGACTAGAGAAAGCAGAAGAAAGAATCAGTCAACTCAAAGACAAGGCAGTGGAACTCACCCAATCAAAGCAGCAAAAAGAAAAAAGAAAGAAAAAAAAAGTGAAGATAGCTTAAGGGGTAAATGGGACGACATAAAATGGATTAATATTAGTAGAGGAGTTCCAGAAGGAGAAAGGGGAAGAAATCATGTCTGAAGAAATAATAGCTGAAAATGTCCCTAACCTGGAGAAGGAAATCAACATCCAGATCCAGGAAGCCCATAGAGCTCCAAGTAAGATGAAGCCAAAGAGACTTCACCAAGACACATTATAATTAAAATGTCAAAAGAGAAAATATTAAAAGTAGGAAGTAGGAAGAACTTCTTCAAACATTCTTCAAACATTTTGCCACATTTACTTTCAAGAGCTTTGTAAAGCAAGGATAAGTCAATGACTATATTTCTTATTTTACAGAAGAGCCAACTCATCCACAGAAATTTTAAAGGAAATAATTATTGATAGAATTAGATCTAGAACATGGAAACTTTATTCATGTCAATAAACCTGCCAGTTGTGCTTTTGACCTTCACTAACTGGCATGCCTTCTAAAATTCTCCCTAATATTGATTGAGATCACTAGTTGATAAATTCAAGTTCATTGAGTGTTAGCCAAAGCCATAACCCATTATTCTATAAACACGGTAGTACTTTATAAGACATAGCAAGTGTTTGGTCATATTCTAGGTGAATTAGGAAGTTGTAAAGGATTCTTCTCTAGAGGTCTTCAAGATATTGTGACAATCTATTGGGTAGGTCATATTTCTCCACTAAACTATCAGTTATCATACCTTGGATAGAGTAAGAGAAAACTCTGGGACTCAGGAAATGCTAATGACTTCACTTGTGTATTACAATGCCAGCACATTTTCATTTTCTTCATTGTACTGCTCTGAGTTATGATATCATTCTCCTCAATGCCACACTTGACCCCATGTAGTAATAGTGGTGTACTGCTCACAATCTTTATGCATCAGCAAAACCCAAAAGAATCTTTTTAATCCTTGGGTTTATTACAAGTTTAACACTAATCAGATTTACCTGATGTCAGCAAATAACCCTAGTCTTTTGGCAACTAATATCCCAATAATAATCATAATGATAATGATCAGAAGTTTGAGAGAAGAAACCTCAGGTGAGAGTTCTGTGATGTGTTCACTCAAGTGACTTAGTAACTAGATTCAGAGGGTACAACCAGAGCTAAATTTTAGCCTCATGTCCCATGTGATTCTTTTAAAAGGTTTTATTTATTTATTTAGAGGGCACAAGCAGGGGGAGGGGCAGAGGGAAAGGGATAAAGAACCTCAAGTAGACTCCATGTTGAGCATGCAGCCCAACACAGGGTCCATGCGATTTCTTTTTTTACCAGTAAAGACTAATATGAAAAGTCTTATCCTTAGAGAACTCTCCTTTCTAGGCACACACCTATCTAGGGATCCCTAGTACTCTGAGACTCACTCCACTACCCTTACAGCTCTTTCACATTGTGAAATTCAGGGGGTTCAGTCAAACCAGGATAGCAAATCTCGCAAAGTGTTGGATCAGTTGGTGGTCAATATATGCATGGGGTAAGTTATGCATAGTAGGTAACAATAATCACACACACATACACACACACACACACACACACACACACACACACAATCTCTTTCAGGACTGGTTTGCCTGAATCTTGGCATTGTGCAATGTCAAGTGACTTTATTTTTTTTTTATTTTTATTTTTTTTCAAGTGACTTTAAAATGTGATTATCTTAGCCTCCTGAATGGAGAGACAGTGAACTGGAGAAAAAATGGGCATAAGATGATCATTTAAGATCATTTAAGAACATTCCACATTTTTCAAGCTATACAGTGTCATCCTTGCAGCTTACAGATGCCAGCAGTCTTAGATCAATTAAGTACAGCATCCCCTCCCCACAGCTTCCTTTATGAAAACCGAATATACTAACAGAATGTTGATAATAGCAAGGATTTTGCTAAATATCCATTTTTTATTTTTAAGAGTATCCCTATTTAAAATGTTGGAGCCTAAAAATATACACAAAACAAATGTTGATGCATTTCAGGGCTTGCATGTTATGATTTCCTCATTGCATCTGGTAACTGCATGTTATTAGCTACACTTGGTACAACTCGATACAGCTTGACATATTCTGGGATTTATTAAAATGTAAATGACAAAGCAGAAAAGAATGTTCAGACAATTGGATTACTCCATTGACTGAATGTTCCAATACTGTATCTATTTTTGTCAAAGCAATGGTGGCTCCTGCTGTGGAATGCTGAATGGAATATTCCATTGCAGGGCATGGGGAGAACTTGCATAAAAGAAATTGAAACCTAATCGTCGAATTTTTAATTCACTTCTCCAAAAGCAACAGATTGCCAATACTTTCTAAAAGAAATTATGATAATTTTGGCACATAATTATTGGAAGATTATCATTCACAGCTATGTATTCAGCATCTATTATTGGATCTGTAACTTCATTCATGAAAACAATGATGCATTTGCTTGTTTTTGCTCTTGGCCTTGGCTTGTTTTGGTTATGAACATTATGTGATAAGCATGCATATATGTGATATGGCAGCTAATATGCACACTCCAAGAGAGACATTTTCTTGATGGGAACTGTTATTATTTATTCCCGAGAAGAGAAGGCTGGGAGGTAGGTGTCTTTAAGGACTTGAAGGGATTGGGTTTAGAGAGAATGGAGACCAGCTGTTCTTTCTCTCCACAGGGAACAACAGAAAATGGGATTAAACTATAGCGTGAGGGATTTGGGATCGAAATAAAACAGAATTTCCCAACTGTGTAGTCTCTCAAACACTGAAATATGTTTCGAAGGAACTATGTGAGCATGAGTTTTATTTTGATGCCTTAAAAAATGGAAAGGCACATTTTCACTACGTGGTCTTGTACGGATGGAGAAGAGTGGACTCTGGTTCCTGGATTCTCTCGATCTCTGAGCAGAACCTACAAATGGGGAGTGGTGGTTGCGAAAAGAAGGGTAACTTTTTCTTAATGGTAGTTATTTTTCAGAGTCAGCTTTTCTCATGGGGCCAGACTGGAAATTTTTACCTGTGCTCTGAAATGTTAAACTCAATGGAATGTCCTGTAACAAGGTGGGTGGGACGGAGAACGTGAGAGCACAATGCTCTCTTATTTTCTCCTCCTACTATCCTATCATTTCTGCTGTTAAGGAGTTCAAGTTTAAAGGCAAAATGTCCTTTCTAGTGATGTGTGGAGTTCAACATATGCATATTGATTTTTTTTTTTTGCATATTGATTTTTTGAATGTGGTTAGGGCCCCTGGGAACCTGAGTTCTCTCTTTACAGTGAAATTATCTATCTGTTCATCAAGAGAGGTGTATATATTCCCCCCAAAAAGTTATACCCTCTCTTTACAGATATATATATAAAGTTATACCCTCTCTTTACAGATATATATATATATATATATATAGAGAGAGAGAGAGAGAGAGAGAAAGAGTTGTGTATATCCCCCCAAAAGAAGTTGTGCTCTAACAAAATAAATCTATAGTGCTCACATTTGATTAGCAAGAAAATTTGAGTACATGGGATTAAAACTGGTCCAAATTCAAGCTTACGTTAAAAAACCTTGACCACAGTGGATCTTGGTTGTCTCTTGACTTGGGGAAAATTATTTTCTATTTCCCTGAGATAGCTTAGTGGGACAAAAAGAGAGTGGTGTTAGAGTCAAAAGCCTGGGATCAGGTCTTAGTCATAAACTGGCTGTTTGACCTGGACACCTTAAGTAACTCTTAAGTACCAGTATTCTGAGGAATAAAAAGTAAAATGTGGATATATTAGATGATTTTAAAGTTTCTTTTTTTTATTTAAATAGGCTATCAATCACCAATACCAAAAGCTCTTAATCTCTAAACTCACCCCAAGATTATGTCCTCATAAATGAATGGTTCTCAACTTTAGCTACACATTTTTAATCACATGGGGAGCCTTAAGAGAATCCCAATTCCCAGGCCATGCCTCACACCAGTTAAATTAGAGCCTTTTGAAGAAAGACCCAGGTATCCCATATTTTTTAAACTCCCTGGGTGGTTACATCATGTAACCAATGTTGAAAACTCTTGCTTTGGGTACAAGGCAGGGAAAGGAACTGAAATAATATTAATGGTTCATTATGAGCATAGGAATTGTGTCCATCTTGTTACTTCCTATATCCTCAGGACCTAACAAAATGTCTGGGACATAGTAGGTGCTCAGGAAATGATCAAAAGTTTTAGTGCACTTTGGCCAATTCCTTAAAGAAGTAGGGCTTATCGAATCTGGTATCTACTTTGATCATTTTCACTTTGATCTTATTCACTGAATAGGAACTCAATTTTCTTTTTTTAAAAAAATATTTTATTGATTTATTCATGAGAGATAGAGAGAGAGAGGCAGAAACACAGGCAGAGGGAGAAGCAGACTCCATGCAGGAAGCCTGATGTGGGTGGGACTCAATCCTGGGTCTCCAGGATCAGGCTCTGGGCCGAAGTACAGCGCTAAATCCCTGACCCACCCGGGCTGCCCAAGAACTCAATTTTCTACTATTGGTTAGCTGTGTAAACAATGAAGGAAAGTGAAATAATGGGTAATCCCATTGCACTGATACAATGCAATGTATCCTTGAGATGAAAGTGAGGAAATCGTCTATCACCACATCCTCCAGAGAAGAGGCCCTTTGGAATCTAAAGACATGTCTCCTACATGACTCCACACATCTAGGTGAAAATGAATAAAATGAAATGTCTAAGAATCCAGATGTGTCATTCATTCATCTGGCAGATAATGATGAAGTACTTACAGTGTACCACGCACTATGACAGCCCATCGTTGACTTTGTCAATGGGGGTTTTATACTAGAATTAAACCTCTCTATCTGGCATCTTACCATGTAATGAGTTAATTTCCTCCGTATGTATATAGTACATTTTTTGTTGTATATCATCCTTGGGAAAACTGTAGAAATAGTCACTCAATTTTTTTTGCTCTGAGGTTTAGATGGCAAATTCCAGTTTAAAAAGCTAGCAAGTAAAAAAAAAAAATAAATAAAAAAAAAAAAAAAAAAAAAAGCTAGCAAGTCTAGGGGATGAAATGACAAGCAAACATAATACTTGTCTTTCAGGACAGTATTATCCAATAGAACTTCATTGATGATAGACTTGTTCTGCATTTGTGCTGTTCAACAGGGTGGCCACTAGTCACATCTGACTACTGAGCACTTGAGATATGGCCAGTGCCATTGAGAAACCGAATTTTTAATTTCCTTCAATATTAGCAAACTTCTATTGCAGTAGCCACCTGTGGCAAGTGGCTCCCCTACTCAACAAGGTAGGTCTAGAATTTCACATTCAAATGGAGGAGGCTAGCATATAAATTATGATAATCTGGGTGACAAGGGATAATATGAAGTAAGCACAGAATGCTATAAAAAATCCTACATGAGGAAGCCTGCCCTAGGCAGGCATAGTGGTAATGAACTAGGGTGGAAATTTCCAAGAGGAAGTGACTTCCAGAATAAGACCTTAAGGACAAGAGAATGAGTCTGGAAGGGTAGTGGAAATAGTACTAAGCAGAAGGTTTAAGTGTGTGAGAAAGCCCAGAAGGTAAAGAGAACAATAAGAAATGGCAAAAAGACATGGCAAGAACCTAGAAAAAGCAGTGGAAAACAGGTAACTGATAAGTCCAGACAGGGATGCTGGGGCCAGGATTCAGGATATGAAGGGCTTTAGGTGTCATAATATTCCAAGGGCAATGGGAAGCCAGGGAAAAGTTTGAAACTGTGGAATGATATGATCATGTCTGTGGTTTAGAGAGATTTCCCTGGCTGCTGCTTGGCAACATGAAGGGAAAAACTAGAGGCATGACTCAGTAGTCCAGGTGAGAAATGCGGGCTGTCTTAACTACAGCTGCACAGAAGAGGAAAAGAAGCAGATGTATTTGAAAAAAGAAGAAGGGAAAATCTAAATAATTGTCCTAAGTGATTGGCCATGACAGGTGGAAGGAGCAAAGACAAGGACCACCCCTTGCTTTCTGACCTGGGTAGATGATAGTGCCATTTATTGAAAGTCCAATATGAGATTATGAGATATGGTCTCTAAATTTAAGTTTTTCCCATCACATCAGATCAACTGCTCCTCGTGGATCCTGAAACCAGCTTTAAAAACAAACCAGTTATGAGAGCATGCTCTTCCAAGAAATCAACACAAGTTCACAGTTGATACAACATTGCTTTTATTGGGGATTCAAGGGACATATGACAAAGTCTCATAAAATGTCAACAAAGTCACATTTTGTGCTTGGCTACTCTTTAAAAAACTCTGTTTATTTATGAACTCACTTAATGAGAACTGTGTGAGATGCGGCCAATAATCATCATTTTGAAAACAGGACAACCTGAGCTAAAAGGAGGTCTAAGTCTGACAATGCCAGATTTTTACATGGAAATTTACAACAGTCAAATATTCAGGTACTTTCAAACGTCTAAATGTTTATCCTTAAGTAGATTTAGCTTAACTGACTCCTTCAAGACAGAATTGTATATTGAACCCCTGTGTTATCCAGCTGACCACTTTATTAATCATTACTAAATGCCAACTAAATGCAAAGGAGCTGGTAAAGAAGAGTGAGATTTCCTCAATTCTAGCTTTTTAGGGCTGAAGTATTCTTGAGTTCGTTACATGGATAAGTGAGGATTAAAATAGCAAATAACCATTGATATTTTCAAAAACATAAGGACTATTGAAACAGTCATGTATAAATATTCATGCAGAAGCACTTACAAATACATACTGTGCATAAAATTGGGTAAGAAAAGGCTCATTAGAAGATCCGATTTGTTTAGGTGAGCTAAGAATTTCAAATAACTTAAGAATGTCATTGAAGACATTATACACATAACCTGAGCCATTATGTGTTCTCTGGGGATGGATTATTGACAGTTTATGCATCAAAAGATGTTAGTTCATAACGGGCTATTTTTCACATTGAGGTGGGAAGCCAAAGAGGTGAAAAACTGAAACAATCTACTAGGTGCAATGATCATCCAGAAACAATGCTTTCTTTGATCAAATTCAAATTTGTCCTTCATTTAGGCAGGGTGGAGTAGTTCAAGAGCCTCTGAAAGGAGACTGGACAGCCTGGTTTCTGAACCTAGCTCAGCCACACTCAAATGTGTGATCTTCCGTAAGTCGCTCTAACTTTGATTTGTCATCTGTAGAAAAGCACATTGCAACAGATGACCTTTAAGTGCCCCCCTCTTTTTTTTAATTCTCAAGAATTTGAGATTTCATGCAGAACACAGTGAACAATTTCCTCAACGTCTGGCAAAAAAACAAAAGCAGCAACAACAACAACAAAAAAACTAAAATGCTGATAAACTCTATTACCCAATTCTTTCAATTTTCTATCATGAAAATTCTTTCCATGATTTTAGCAGAAAACAGAAAAGATTGAAGGGATAACTGAATGACCTATTTGTTTATCGTAAAAAACTATTGAGGAATATTGAAGTGGTAATACTGCAACATTGATCGCAATATTGTGATTTACTGCTTTTAGATCAGGAGCTTTGTGATCACAGTTCTGAATGTGAACCATGTATATGGTAGTTTGGCAAGTTACTTGACCTCATTAAACCTTATCTTTAAAACAGGGATAATAATACCGATTTTGCAGGGTTGTTCTGAATTGCAGGCTTAGGTGGGTTCCTATATAAAATGCTTAACATAGAGTAAGAACTCAGTGAATACCAATTACTATTAAGTTAACAGAAAAATCATAAGTTCTCACATTACCACCAATCATTCTCACTTGCTTTAATGGCAAAGAGATACGATGATAGTTCTAGATGACACCCAGGGTAGGAGAGGGGAAGCGTGTGTGTGGAGTCCTTAATATATATATATATATATATATGCACTGAATGTCAACTAGACATGTATATTCATAATTCCTTAAATTCATCACATAGATTCGTTCCTCCATGGCTGTGCTCACAATATTCCATTCATTTAAAGGACTCTATTTAAAAAATAAATAAATAAAAATAAAGGACTCTATTTTCTCTTTCCTTTCCATTTATCTGAATCTTTAATATCCCTTTTTTAAAAATAGGCTCCACACCCAACATTGGGCTTAAACTCACAACCCTGAGATTAAGAGTCACATGCTCCAACTAAGCCAGCCAGGTGCCCCTAAATCTTTAACACTCTGTAAGATTCATTTTGTATTTTCCTCTTTTGCGAACTTCCTTCCCTAAATTGACTAATTTTGCCCAGATGATGGTGAACTCCTCTGAGTTCTTTGTTTATATCTTTTGTTGTGATCTTGACATCTACAGACCTGATTTGTTACTATCCTTTCAAAAGTTTATGTATTTCTGTTGAACTAGATTTACACTCTTTAGAGGCAGTGACCATGTCTTACAGAACCTATCTTGTTTGATTAAAAGAATGGTTCATTGGTTGGTGTCAGGTAGGATAATGTGGTATCTCTTGGCTGCCTTATGAGTTTCCACCATTCTTTTAGCCTTTGGATTGTCTCTCATTGCCCTGTTATTTCAAAAGTACTTTATATTCCCTTGGGTGACTCTTCAGATTAAACCACATGTGGTTAAAAAACTGATCTACTTACAGCATTAATTTCACTCCTTGAAACATGAACACATTTGTGCGATTTTCTATTTTAAAAATCGGTGCATTAAGAAGCATATTCATACTGGGGATATATTTGAGAAATGAATGTCACACTGAATTAAGATACAAACAGAGGAATACACACGAGGAAGGGAAAGTCCTTGGCTCCTGAGAAATCTAGATGTCACCATGAAGTTTTTTTCTGTTTCTTGAAAAGATTGCCTGGTGTTCTGGGAGTTCTATTGCCTGAAATCGCACCATTTAGGGGGGCTGCTTAGCAGGAGAAGTGTCTTCAGGTGATCGCTTCCTTTGTTTCAACTTCATAGTTGGCTTGAGCGTCCACCAGTGCAGCTGTGGCCAGTGCCATTTTTGTTCTTTCACTGGGGAGACCTTCCTGAGGAGGGGGGCTATGGGACCAGCTGAAAGGAACATCGACACAACTACAAAAATAACAGAACATGTCACAGAAAGTTATCACATTGACTATTCGATAGAAATAAGCAAACGTAAGGGTACTTTGGGGCCATGCTATTTCTAAGCACATGTGAAATGCTGCATCACCACGAAGATGTAGTGCTCTCTCACTGTTCACGTCGCTCGAGGATCAGCCAAGCAACAGCACTGCTTGAGTGTGTGAGCACCCCGTGCTAATCAGTCTGGGGAGAAAACGCTCCGTAAGAAAAGCTTCAGGTTTATCCAACAGGCAACTTACTGAAATAGGACACGTAGGAAAACCACAAAAGAACACAGGACATTAAGGACAAATTCAAAGAAATCTAAAGACTAAAGGCAAAATAAAAGGACTATGGATACAGAAGTGCTTAGCAACGCAGAAGCGAATGAAGTCACTGGAATTGTAAGGAGTTAATGTCAGTTCCTCGCATTTGTCTTTGTATTTCTAGTGCCTGGTTCAGAGCATGACACATTTTGCCCAGTGGAAGACAGAAGGAAAGGAAGAACAAAAGGGAGGGAGAAATGGAGGAAGGAAGGAAGGAAGGAAGGAAGGAAGGAAGGAAGGAAGGAAGGAAGGTGGGAAGGTGGGAAGGTAGGGAGGGAGGGAAGACAGAATGGAGGTGGAGGGAGGGAGAGAAAGGAAGAGAGAAGAGAAAGGTTTCTGAAATGTGCAAGTGGTGGAGGGACACAGTGTGCAAAGAGAAAAAGCAGGGTGCCAGCTCATTCAAAGACTTGGAAGCCAGGAAGAACGGGCTTGCCTAATTCAAGGAGAGATCATACATTCGGAATGGCTTTAGAAAATAGGGCAGGGCAATTTTCAGGAGGTTTTGAACATGCTAAGATTTAATTTCGGAAGCATGGTGTGTGAATGTGACTATTGTGGGTTTTGAAGGGAATATTAATATGATTCAGACGAATCAAATGGAAAGGGAAATGTAAAACTCAAAGGCATCAACCCAATGGGGTAAAACAAAACCACGCTGCAAGAAATTGAATGAAGGCAGAAGGACTAAAGAATATGGTCTTAAAATAGAAAGGCAGGTGCTTGTCTGGGTTTCTTCTGTGTTAATGCTGAAGGACATGGGCTTAGAAGTCAGATCAAGAATTTTCTTCTCCCACTGTGTAGCTTTTTTCATTCTTCAGCTGTTCCTCCTTTCTGTCACTGCCCTTCCTGAAAATGAACTTCAGCCTTTACTGTTTTAGCAGCAAGGCAAAATATGTTAGTAAATAAAGCACCTGGAGGTGGAATCAAATATAACTTTAAAAGACAACTGTTGGTACAAATGGACTCCGGATTGAAGGATCTTGGAGTTGTTCTTCTATTTCTATACTTTAGAGTAGCTTCGAAAATTCTTAAAGCTGTAAAAACATTTAGAGACCCACTAATCCAACCCACTCATTTTGCAGATAAGGGTATTTGGGAAGAGCTGTATTAATGTTTCTTTTATTCTACAAAAGTTGTTATGAATGAAATATACTTTGCAGGTGGATTTTAATTTAACTAAAGCCTTTATTGTCAGCCTCTTCATTATGCCAGCACAATGAAGTTGCATAATGAGTTAGGCACAGCGAGAGGGATGTGCTACCCCATATCACTGATATACTGCCACAGATCTGCCCTAAACACTTTGGATACACTGAAGATGCGTCTCTAAACAGCAGGTATAATGTTTGTCTTCTAAAACCTAATAAATAACTCAGTGTTACATATTGTTAACAGGTATTTTTCTGTTCTGACCAAGCCTGAGACAATGGATCCTGGATGAGAAACTAAAAATGTATCTTACAGATTTTACAACTCGGTATTTTGTGAACGTGGTTTGGGACAGTGGGGTGCTAAGCTCTTGATGCACATGTGTAAGACTCATTTGTGAATAAATTAAAATGTTACTGGAGTAAGGAAGGACGGTTCGCACAATTTTTTGGTGACTCCTTTGGGTAGTGTACTAATGGAAAGTCCTTGCATACATGAGCAAATGAAAAGTAAAGCAATGCATTGCTTTGGTGTTGCATAGATACAGCCCATGTAAAATTCCCCCTTTATAACATGGGCCCCATCATTAAAATGAATTTTGAGGAATAAATAGTATAAAAATATGAGCCACCGTATTTTGGCGTCTATTATGAGTCAAACGTTTAACAAATCAGCCTTCTTTGGGGCCTCTGCCTACTTAATTGGAATGAGTAATATCTTGCATCATCTCAACATGAGCATGAGCTCCCTTGGAATCTTTTTTGTCTCTCAAACATATAAGCATAAATTGGGACCCTTGCGTAGCCTTGCTCAGGGTTCCTCTGTGATCTGACGGTAATGATTCTCCAAATTTGCATCAAGAGCATCTCCACCTACTGAGCATATAGCAAGTGCCACGCACCAGGCTGACCAATCAACTCACTGTTGCACTGCCTGGGTTTTTCCTTAATAGCTAGATCTTCGGGGGCCAGCTCCTTGGTGGGGAGGGGGTCTTCAGTCCAACGGAACACCATGTCAAGACACCAAAAGGGAAGTTGATGTTAGTGTACAAATGACTTAAGGCAGAGCTTCAGTTATTCATCATGCGCCATGCAAAATGGAGGAAAAATGGGAAAGAAGTTGTTTATTACTGTTATGATTTTGGTTACTTTGATTAAATTAAAATTATCTCTGCCTAAAGTCATTTCCCTGGCATTTTACCTCATCCCAGTAAAGGAAATGGATTTCTTGTGAATAAGATTTACTATTCTAATATTCTCCATTACTTCACAAATTGTCCAAAGTCTGGATAAAGACTAAATCAGTAACGAGTAGGCAATATTTTACAACCAAATCAAGTGTCCACAAATGATAACCCTCTTAGAGATCATTACTTTCCAACATCTAGGTCACACACATTCATTCATTCTTACATGAAAACACAGACCGTAGAGCCCTTGTATTCTAATATTAATTGGAGAGGAATTTTTTTAAAAGCCGATTTTAAGAACATTCTACTCAGGAGCCATTTCAAATGATGAGAAATGCCCATGAAAAAAAAAAATCTCAAGTAGGCAACATGTAAAGCAACACACAACTATATGCACATTAGTATAATTACACATTGCAAATTATATCGGATGCATCTAATATCTAATTTTTTGAAAGCTGATTCCACTTGAGATTTCAATAACAGCATCAACATTTTGCAGGTGGCTCCTTCTGTATAGTATCCAGAGGGAATTATTCCTCTAATGTGCTTACAACCCTCAAGTAAAAGCCGAAGCTCTTTCTGAAAGGACCAATGAACAATGAAACTGGGAGTATTACCTTGATACATTAAGCAAGGGAGGGGGACGATTCCACCAAATATAATATTCAGCATGGTTATTTATCCTATGCCTTCTGTGCCTTGCATCCTTATTTGCTTCAAGCAAGACGAAGTAAACTTAAACAGAAGCCTCATTAGAAAATGTGGAGGAGGCTTTATATATATATATATATATATATATATATATATATATATATATATATATATTCAGAATATATATATATTCTGCAGCAATGATATGAAAAGCAAAGGGGTTGGCGATGTTTTTAGAACACCTGATAAAAGAGAAATGTGCAACTGAATGGAGGATTACACCTTTGACTGGAAACAGAGAGCCCTACATTAAATTCTGCTCTTACAGAACCCATGATTAATTTGTCCTAAAGAGGATGCCATATCAAAGCTCCATTTTGAGGAACAGGCTTTTGTCCTCATCTTTCTGTATGAATCAATCAATTATCAAATAGCCAAATATGTATTTGCGATCTTAGAGAATGGAGCATATTATTCAAGTTGATTGGATCCATTTTCTTGATTCCTCCTTAAAGATCTTTCTGCTAATTAGTCAGGGTTACTATCGAATTATTTAATTATCTGCACTTTTGTGCAATGAAATATGTTGTCATATCACATACTTTATCATGCTGCTGTGTTCACACTTAATGATGCTTCTATAGTTAGCAGTTTCCTTTGTTCTGCTCAGTAAGTGGTTTTAGAAAGGGGGTGGGCCAGGAAGGAGGAGCCTTGGGGTTTGTAAAATAAAATCATACATTCCTGGTGCACATGCAAAACTTTATGCATTTACATGAATCTCTTTTTAGAAATTAAGTTGCAATTCCATTTGGAATAAGCTAAGAGGCACATGTCGATGACTTCGAAGGCAGCCAGAACCGTATTACTATACCCTGGACAAGTCTCCAATGCATTTCCACTGCAGTGCAATGAGAAAGCGATTTAATTTTTTTTTTTAATCAGCAAGGAATGTCTTTAACAAGGAAGAAGTAAATTATGATAATTACTCTGAATGGTCGGATCCTTGAGCATTACTAATTAGCATTTATTGCCTGGATTATAGAACAATACATGTGAAACCGAACTGCGATTGCTCTTTTACGTTGAAGAACTGAAAAAGGCAATGGAGCAAAAACAAGCCGTATCATCAGGACTATAAGTCTGGTAGTTTCCATCTCTTTGAGGCCGGACAGAATTCCTCACTTTTGAAATACACAAATGTGGCCCCTCGATATTTCTGGCCCATTCATTTTTTGTGTCGGGCACATATTTACATATGATATCATAGTCATGAGAGACAAAATGAGAGGAGAAGCATTTTGGTTATGATGTCATTAGGGGACAGTTTTACCCATTGTGAGAGTTTAACAATAAAGAGCACAAAACTCGCCATTTCAGAAAACATACATTTTTCCGTAGAAATTTTGGCTAAAATAATGAAACAAAGAACTCATTAGTGAATAAAATTTTACATTCACCTCCCCCACTTTATCTTAAGGGGACGAGAGTTGCAAATAATTGAGAAGAAGCGATCGGTGTGTGGCATGAGCATGAGAGCTTTTTTTTTTTTTTTTTTTTTTGCATCAGGAATTTGTAATAAAATAGATTCTGAAATTAGAAATAAATGAGATATTAATCAACGGAGTAACATCAGTCATGTAAATAAATGCCACTCAAATAGTTTGGCAACTGAAATTGCCAAATAACCCGGTAGGTAGGAGAGAAAGAGGAAAATTAACCATCCATCACCCCCCCACACCCGAGTCTCACGGGTGCCTCCACACCCCACTACAGCGAAGGAAGAGAAAAGGACATGGTAAATATAAAGCCAGTGCTAAATACAGTCTCTAGTCTTCCCAATACCTTCCATGGATCCCCTCCCCTGATCCTTTTTAGTTTGAAAGAATAAGTTTGACTAAATCTGTGAGGAGATTAAACAGGCTGGTGATAAAAATTAATTCTGCTGAATGAGCAAATGCATTTGGATGGCAGAGATGCAAATAAGATAATACTTTTCTTTTCCTTTGACATACCGAGCGGATTAGTTTAGAATGTTAAATTTGATTTTATTAGAATATATTAGCAGTGTTTTAATTAATACCAATCAAACATTTTCTTTCCCTGGGGCTTGATGTGTTCCTAACGCTTTCTAAATCATCTGTTATTTCTCCATCAAAAACCACCCCCACCACTACCAAATTACCAAAGCCTTTTGTTACATTCTTCATCATTTCACTGTATTCGACAGAAAACTGTTTACCTAAAGGTGTCTTGCCCATAAAATTAGCTCCCAGGTGCTGGATTTAAAATGAGTACTGTTCATTAGTACAGTCGATTTTTTTTTTAAAGGTAGAATTAGAGACTCAAAAATAAACATCTTCTGTGTTTTTCTTTTGGGGAAAAATGTTGCAAAAGGAGTTTTGGCTGGTTCGTATTACTTGGCTTTCTTCTCAGTAGAGCTTCCTAGAGCTGTTAAATTTCCAACTGCATTGGTTTTGAGCTGGCACTTCTTTGGAAACAGAGGCAAAAAAAAAAAAAAAAAGGAATTAAAAAAAAAAGGAGGAGGGGGAAATCTAGTTAAAAATATGGTGAACCAGTATGCCCTGTGAACTGAATTGTAACTGTGTGTTCCAAGGAGGTGCTGCATTGCATTGCACTCATTATCCATTCCTTTTCTCTCAAGCTTCCTGTCCTTCTGTGTCCGAAAGCTCCAGTTCACGTCTTTTTCTTTTCTTCCCGCAACGCAAACCGCCCCCCCCAATTCTCCGCCTTATTTTTTTTTTTTATCTGCCAAGCTGGATTTGCACTTTTAAAGATCAGTATCAATAATGCCCTGCTTGTTTCGGTTGCGCTCCCCCTTTAAAAGACAGCTCTCTCTAATTGATGCGTCTGGGCTAGTCTAGACTGGTAGTGATTGAACCAACCACCAATTATGTTATTCATTTCACTGAACTTCGCTGATGGGCTCGGTGAGGAAGAAGGGGTGTTGAGAAACCTGCCCTTACACTGGAGCAGTCCCCTGCTGAAATACAAAATCCTGTGTATCGTTGTGTACTCCTAAATGCCTGTGTGATCAGTTGTGATAGCAACCTCAGGGCATGAGCAATCCACTTGAAAACATGTAAAAAAAAAAAAAAAAAAAAAAAAAAGAATAACTTGGAATACAAACTGTATCACTTGTATTAAATTACTATCCTGTTACCCTTTAAAATCACAGAAGATTTATATCCAGCATATTTTTATTGGCCCATGCATACATTTTCATAGAATTAATTGCAGATATATTTTGACTTAGGAAAGCACCAAATGTTTTGCAAATATTTGCTATGAATCATGTGGTAATATATATCCATAAGTTAAATGGATCCCTTTCCATAAATTCCGAATACCTATGCATACACGTCCGCTAAGATGGGGAAAAATCATTAATCCATTGTACAGAAACCAAAGGATGACTTGAAAATCAAGTAACTCTTTTCTCTGAAGCCTATTCAGGCCACCAAAGACTGGAAAGTAATATTTAAATAGTACAACTACACAAGAGGTCTCAACAAAAGACATGGTGCAATTGTTGCACGGTTCATTTTCTCGATTCAGTTTTCTGATACAAAATGGTTTCTTGACTACGATTTGGAGTCAATGATTGAAATTGCAATAAACACTTAAAAAAACACACACAGGAAAAGAACAGTTTCCTTAACCTTCCACTACACGTATTACAACCAATATAGAGTCTTTAAAAGAAGAAAGCATTTGAAGTCAGGGCTGATTTAGGTATTTTCCAAAAATAGAAGATAAATGTTGGCCCAAGAATACTGAAACTGTTTAAATAAAATTGTATATTGGAATCTCTCACAACAAAGGAAAGGTAAGTTACTGTTTCTCTTCTTCAACTAGGAGATAGATCTGAATCACTAAAATCATTCTGCCACGAAAAGTTACATTTTCAGAAAACTGCAAACTACGTAAACAATTATCCTAAGAGAAGATCATTTTAAATGCACATTTTGGTGTTATCAATAACTTTGTTGGATTGAATTTAAATCCTGATAAATTTTTTCCGATCTTTAAATGAAGAATAATGGGCAATGATTACTCCCCAAAGATACAACAATTGCATGTGTGTGTGCTGTGGATATTTCTCTCCATTTACATATCTAGAAAATATATTTCCAATCCCTATTACTTTTAAACTCACGGTGCATAATGTTTTAAAATAGATGCCCAGCCAGGAGGCTCTATCACTCCTCTTATTTTTTTTAAAATCTTGCAAAGTAATACAAATGTGGTCTTTATGAATACTGTAAATTTCATCCTCCGTGTAGAACAGCAAGGGTAGTATTTTTAGCCTGTTAATATTTTAGCCCAAACTCTTGGTCTGCCCCATCTGTGTCTGCGTGTTCACCATCTAGCCATATATGATACATACATGTGAGTCCCGAATGTGTAACATGTCCACATGCCCATTTTAATTGGGCACAATTTTAAGATTAACTCTTGAGTTTAAAAGTTGGAGGCACGGGGCATGCTGGGACTTCAGCTGATATGTTCTGAGGTCAAGCACCAGGTACTGAGCTGTTCTTGTTACGCTCGGATAGTACTGCGTGTTGCTCTCAAGAAATAGACCATGGTAGAGGAGTTCCACAAGCCTCAGGCTCCAATTATACACACACACACACACACACACACACACACACACCAGCCAACACGCTCTTATAACAGAATATATACCTACTTTAACAGAAATCCAGGAGCTGCCACTTTCTGGTCACCTGACCCCTTCCTAACAATGAAAACCTCAGAGGTGCACTCAATCACTTCAGACAAACTTTCTTTTCTTTTGTTTTTGCTTTAAAGGAAAAAGTCCCACCAAATTTCCAGGATGCAAAGGCACGACTCGCAGCTCCCAAGAGCCTAACCCGTGGATTTAAACGGTAAACATCACAAGTTAGGGTCTCAGGGATTGAGAGGAGCGCAACAAATTGTTCTTTCTTGAGACAAAGCAAAGCAAAACAAGAATGACAGGCAATTTCTGTTCCAGGTTCATGACTAAAAGGTAACAAACAGGTGGCAGGGTATCCCCTCACTCTGGAAGCTTCCTTAGGTCACAACATTTAGGTTCCATGTATATATCATATATTCAGACACACACACACACACACACGCAGGATCCGTGGACATATATACATACCTGAACACACAATCGTGAGTCTATCAGAGAAAACTCTTTGAAGCTTTGGGCAACACAGTTTTACTAAAATGAAAAACAATATGCATAGACCCAGAAATGCCCACGGTTGTTTGTTTGTTTGTTTCTTTTTATATAAACCATGGTCTAACTAACATAAGGATTAAATGCCCTTTCAAAGCTTTAACTTACAACTAGCACAGCTGACCGTATGGAAAATAGGAGGCATCTCTTTCCCCCTGGGCAAGGCATGCCGCATGCAAAATCAGAGAAATCAGGCTTTCAGAAGGAGAAGACCAAGAAGTAGGGGCTGGAGGCCATGAAAGTATAAATGCGAATAGCGTTTTAGACTCACCCATTGGAAGCGGAGCAGGGCTGCAGGCTCCCGTAACACCATTCCGAGCAAGGGGGGGAATGTGAGCTCGCAGTGCGCTAGCCTGGGCGAGGTGTTTCAATAGAGGACCGACAACGGGGCGGGGAGGGGAGGCGGGGGCAGGAAGCGTTACACCAAATCTAGAGACTGTAACTCTGTAGTTTATGCTTTGACGAGGGAGGGAAAAAAAAAAAAGGCAATTTGGGGGAGGCGCAGGGAGGGGCTGGGGCTGATCGAATTTGGAAAATATTCAGTTAAAATTTTTTTTTAATTCTTTTTTTTTCTTTTCTTTTCTTTCTTTCTTTCTTTCTTTCTTTCTTTCTTTCTTTCTTTCTTTCTTTCTTTTTTTTTTTAGGAACGAGAAACCTCCCCAGAGCTGCTTTAAAAAATTTCTTCCTTCTTTCTTCAGCGTGCACTTTGCCAGTCAGTCCTGCAAACGGGGCCTCCTCTGCATCAGCTGCTTGGCTGAAGCCAAGGCCAAATCACGCAGAGCCAGCACCAGGCTGTCATTTGGGAGGCGAGGTGGGAAGGGGTGGGTGCAGGCTGGGGAGAGCCGTCTCCCCCGCCCCACTCCCGCCGCCGAACCTTGGGGAGCCTTTTGCCAATATTTCAGAGGAACCAGAAGCCTAATTCCCCTCCATCTTCGCAGAAGCTACCGGTTCTGTACCTGAGAGAGAGAGTCGCTGCCCCCCCCCCCAACCCCAGTCTGCCTGGGAGCCGAGCTGTTCTGCGCCAGGGGCTCCTGTGCCGCCTCCAAAATGGGAAGAGAAGGGAGGGGAAGTGGGTGGGTAGATGACTCCTTTAAAATTTTTCTTTCCCCTTTTCCTCTCTCCTCTTTCCTTCTTCTTTTTTTCTTCTTTTTCTTTCTTTCCTCTTTCTTTTTCTATCCTTCCTTCCTTCCTTTTTTTTTTTCTTCTTTTATTCCAGCCTCAGCAAGGTAGATGGCTGGCAAGTCAAAGAGAATGACAAAGCAGCCCCCGCGAGGAAGGCACTGGAGGGGCCTCCAGCACTTAGTAAAAATGCTAAATATTTGGTATATATTTCCACAGGCAACTAAAACCCGTTAAAGCTTCAGGCTCTTCCCCCCCCCCGCTTCCCCCCCCCCTTTCCAAAATAGAATCACACCAGCAAGACAGCTAAATTATGCCTCCTTTACCTCCGCACAGGATCTATTCAACATCCCCAACCCCCTCCCCATCTTCAAGACAACTTTTTTTTTTTTTTTTTCTCACCTCTGTAAGGCTCTCCTCGGGCTCGATCGTCCGGTTCAGTTCAGGGTTTCTCCTTTCTCTCTCACTTTCCTTTTCCTCCCAGAAAAGCTAGTCCGTCATCAACCTACCTTGCTTCTCTCCCTGTCTCAACCTCCCTCTCTCTCCCTTTTCCTTTTCCTATTAAAAATAATAATAATAATGGCCCTTTCGACATAGCAGCATGAAGTGGCTGCCTTTGAGAAAGCACATTTAATCTTTGCTGGCTCCCCTAGGCTTCGGTGAAGAAGGAGAAGGCAAGAAAAAAAAAAGGGAGAGAGAGAGAAAAAAAAAAAAAGATTGTAAGGGAGGCTGCTGACGGGCAGCAAGCATCAGGCACAAATCAGCGACAAGTTGAATTTTCCTAGACCACACTGCCCCCTTTCTTCTCGGCTCTCTCCCTGGGCTCCTGGAAAGCCCGAGTGTCTGGTTACAGGAGGCAACGGGTCTCCTTTTGCCAACCATGGTGCAGATTCCTCGCATGCCTGCTTAAATCTCTGGCAGAGTAAGGAATCAATATCCCCCTCTAATCACCTTTAGCTCCTCTACGGCTTCCCTGCTTTTCTGAGAATCCACTTGGCTCTCCCCGCCGCTCCCCCGCCCCGCCAGGCTCCTCCATACAAAGCTTGCGGTCCTGTCATTTCTCACTTCCTTCCATATCTTGGAGACAAGCCTCCCTTCTAATATCCTCGCGCGCTCGCTCCCTCTCTCTCCGTTGTAGTGTCTCATCCCTGACTCGCAGCCCCGGATGCACTAAGGCATCTCCCTGACTACTAATGAGGCCAAAAATACACCAGCAGGTCAGGGGGAAGGCCAGACATTGTATTATACAAATACAGAAAAATCCTCAGCCTGCTAGACCTAGAGATCAGGTGTCACGTTTTCTAGAAGGGGGGAAAGAAAGAGAAAAAAAAAAAAAAAAAGGAGGAGGAAGGAGTGAAGAAGAGAGACCACAGTGCAGTTCTCTGCCTAATTGTTCTGCATCCCTCCGGCATTTAAAACACCTAGGCGTGTTGTAGGACTACAGGTGCTGGTGCATTTTGTGAATCTTCGGTGGGTTTTCTTTATGGCCAGAAAGTCAGCAGCGCCCAAAGACTTCTTTGAAATCGGCATTTAGGGGGATAAAAGAGCAGTGATTCAAATCTATATTTAAAATACGCACTCTATTCAGGCGTGAGATGACTACAATGCGAAAAATCGCTTTCCTTTCAATGGCAGGTTTTGCTCGTTGACTATGTTTGCCATATGTACTAATTTACCACTTACGTTCCCGTGGATTTTGAAATGAACTCATCAGTCACTGTAGCTCATCCTAACCCTTTGCTTCCAACTGCAGACATTTTCCTTCTTTCTGAAGGGTTTCTCCTCAAACGTCCATCAGATACACACACACTCCATTGATCAGCCTAAAGCCCCTTGATAATGATAAGCAATAATTCAGATGACAAAAAAAAGTGGCACAAGATAAAAATGAAAGACATCCTGGGTTGAGCAGGGGAGCATCTCCCATCATGTCTGTTGGCGTGCGTTTTCAAAGCTCGATCCCGGAAAACAGGTAGCTCCTGAAAATCGGGGTCTCTACCTATCTACACACACAGTGGGTGTATTGCCATCTTCACCCGATTTTCCTGGCTGGAATCACGCAGACAACAGGCAGTGCTGTGTTAAGTGTAATGCCGGGTTCTGTAAATAGCAAGGAAGGGAGGGAGGTATCTGAGGATGCAGGTTTGCTCCAAGTCGATGTTTTTTAAAAGTAGCTTTTTTGTGCTCAGCTCAGACACTGAGCTTTGTCTCTCACTGTGAGACCTGCAGAAGCACAGCTGGATGCCCAAGGAAAGGAGAAGGAAAAGCACAAATGAGGAGACACAGAGGGAGGAAGAAGGGAAAGGAGAAGAGAGGAGAGGAGGGGAAGGGAGGGGAAGGGGGAGAAGAAATCGAGGCAAAAAGAGAAAGACGTACAATCATAGTGTTGGATTCCCTTTAATTTTTTTTTTTTTTTTTTTTTTGGTCGTTATTGGGAAGGAGAAAGAGACGGTTGGCAGGCTTGGTGACTGGGTTAGAATCTTTTTCAGATTTGGCTAATAGTGTGTTTGCACTAGACTGATGAGAAAAAAGAAACATGCTAGAATAATCATAAAGGGTGGAGCTGTCAAAAAAAAAAATCTTTGACTCACTGGGTGCCTCCCTGTAACGCCAAAATGAATCATTCCTAACCAGAATCACCAATTGTCTTAGTGTGCTTGCATATGAAGGCCAGATTATGGGAATCATGTCCTTTCACTCATCTTCAGAAAGGCAAGGTAAACAGAGGATGAAATTTCCCCGAGACTCTCCTAAACCTCTCTATCTTTGCAACAACAGTTCAGCACGATTTTCACATGCTAAGCTAATTTGCCCCTGTCTGTATTCACTCCGCTTACAAAGATATACAAATATATGAGTTATGAAAGTTTTGCTATGAACACATCATTTTCTCTACACAACTCAGCGATGTCTTTGGAGGATACTTATTTCAAGCAGTTAACACCTGACCCCAATTTCTGTGGGTAATTAGTGAGCTAGATAACCACACAAAGTGGGTAATTATTTAGTACCCAAGGGTACGCTAGAAGTGGGTAGTGGTTTTGTTAACAAAAGCACATCTCTAATTATTGTATCTATGATGGGTGTTTTAAAAATACCAGTTACTAGATCAAGTGAACCATGATAAATAAGTGAACTATTTTGCTGTCCTTAGCATATACATATGTATATTCCATCATGGTTAATAATATTTACCTCTCTTGTACGGAGTGTTGTGAAGATTAATTAGTTAACATCTGGAAGATTCTCAGAAACGAAATGTGCTAGAGAGTTTCTAAATACAGTATTATTGTGGTTATCACTATCTTGGCTAATAATCCCAGGATGAGAGAAGCTTAAGGAGTAGATGCAATAGTCTGGTCTCTGTCTTGTCCGAAAATATGCTGAGATCACACATGGAATGAGTTTGATCGTGGGGAGTGGTCTCCTACATGCCCGAGTCTAACACAAGCAGTACGAGAAACGAAAGGTAAATGCCATTTCCTTGACAGCTGGCTCAGGATGGATCTGAGGAGCCAGGGTAGGAGATGGGGAGAGGGAGGAGCACAGGGAAAGAGTCAGGGATGGGCCGGGAAGGAAGCTGAATCAGCCGACCACACCCTCCTTCCAAAGTCCTTCTATCCTTCCCTTTGATGAGCAGCAAATATGCACAAAAATCCTCAAAGAAGACATCCATGCAAGTGCCGGGACAAATTCATCATAATTACAATCAATCAGCCAGATATATAGTATTTATTCTGGAGAAGAATAATCAGTACAAATTACTTTAACAAATGCAGATACATTTTAAAATATTACAGTGTTGAGAATAGGCATGCACAAATCAACTTCAGATATTTTTAACCCAAGATATGAACACCAATGAAGAGACCTCTCCTAATCCAATTGCTTTTCTGAGTCAGCCTCCCCCGACCCCCCCAACACGGGAAGGGGATATCACTTATTTCTGCTGAGAAAGAAAGAAAAGAAAAAGAAATGAAAGGAAAGGGGAAAAATAAAGAAAAGAAAGCCTCAGGCTGTTAGGGGCCTTAATTCTGGAGAGCAACCAAGCCTTGAAAACAAACAACAACAAAAACTTACTGCTTCTTTCCCTGTCAACGTCCATCCCCTTGAGCCGGCTGTCTGGCGTCTGGCTGAAGCAGGACGGACAGAGGCTTCTGAGATCCAAATCTTCTAGGAGGCTCACCACATTTTTTCTTTCAAAGCAAGGTTGTCCTGGGGATTAACCCTAGGAGTCTGGGAGATAGGAAGCATGTGGGAAGGGTGAAGGGAAATATGCAAAGATATTGTGTTCAGTCTCGTTTAGGCTATCTAGGGAATAGGAGAGGAGAGGAGGGGAGGGACCCCATCAATCGGCCAACAGGTACCACGGCCACAACCTCTGCTGGAAGACAGCCTCCAGGACACGTGTTTCTGCTGTGATTGGAGGCCAGTGGTGTGATGAGCGCATTTTAAGAGTTTGGGAGCAGAGGGAAAATTTCTCCAAGAGCCACCCAAGCCAGGCTTCTGACCTGAAGCCCAGTATTCGTCACCCCCTCTCTGAGCTCAGAACTACAAAGGCTGACTGGCATTCCCCAACCCGCCCAGCTCCTTTCAAACCCACAGACTGTGCCAGACTGGCCCCACCTCCCACTGCAGCAAATTCTGTAGCCCCGCTTCATGCTGCGCTGTAAGGAGCCAGATTTCCGTTTTAATTGTCCTACCTGGCCTTCCCCTCTGCCACTGCCCCTGGCTCTTGGTTCCTGGCACAATTTCAAAGGCCCAACCGATTGCTTTCCCTCCCCCATCATCATTTGAAACATCTCTCATTCTCCCCTCCCCAAATTTTTCTGTCTACAATGTTTTTATGTCCAGCAGCTTCTTTCATCTTTGGCCACCACTATTCCCTTTCCTTGGTGTTTCACACAATCTTGTTTGACTTTTTTTTTTTTTTTTTTGCCATGTCAAAATATAGTTGTAGCTCATGTGATGGACTGAAAACCCAAACCAAAAGTGGGCGGCTAGCATCTTCTTCTCCCCAGCCTCTCATATTAATATAGCTGACAATCTAGTTCATCTTAGGGCATTTCCCAAAAGCTCACCTAATAAAAAGGTGAAGCCAGTAGACAACAGGTGTGTGTGTGTGTGCGTGTGTGTGTGTACACGTGCAAGAACTTATCTAATCATTTGAATGCAGCGGGAAAGTGCCTAATGGCCATGTGGGGAAGGAAGAACAGAAGAAAGGGGGTTATATTTGTGGATATTTAAGATAAAAGCAACAGAAGCTAATTACTGCAAGCGCTTATAGGGGAAAAGGCTATATTTTGATATGTGTGTGTACATGCATATATGCATGTCTATGTATGTGTATATATATGTACATATATATATGTATATGCATATATATGGCCTGGAACCTCCACCCATCACAATATCCTCAGATTATCTGAATATCTGAAAGGTATGCATCATCCTGTGAACAGTGACAGGCAGGGCCCGCATGGTGACTATGAAAGCCTTCTGGGAGGGATTGGAAGAGGAAGACAAATCCCACAAGTCACCTGCCCTGTCCCCTCCTTGTCTGGCCTTAGAAGCTAAGTTCCATAGCACCTCCCCCAGTCGCCACCATGTTTGTGAGGCTCATCTTTGCCATCCATCCCCCAAAGCATTTGTGCTCTTAACCTTACTTCTTAGGGATTCATTGCTTTAACGTTGCAGTTCTGCTCTCTGTGCCTCCTCCGGTGGCTGTCATCTAGGTTCTTCTTTGTCACAGATGCTTACAGATAAATAATAGTTCCTTTAGTCTTCCAAAGTCTTCATCAGTGTTTTATAGAGGCAGAGGAGAAGGTTGGAAAAGTTAGAATTGCCGAGCTCTGAGTGGCACAGCTCAGACTCAAACCAGGTCTAACTCTATAAGCCTGGTCTTTCTTTTGCATCATTAGGTTCTTCGACTCTTGTCTCAGTGTAAATGACACTTTCCACAGTTCATCCCCTCCACCTAGTCTAGTTTCTCCTTCGATGTATTTTCCATAGCACTCTGTACTTATGCCTTAACATTTATTCATTATTGTCATTTAGCTCATTTCCATCAATAATTACTCATTGAGTACTTGACTGTATGTCAGGCACTGTGCTAGGCAGGGTAATCCCCTTAGCTGGAGGAGAGAAAATGATGCTCTGGTGTTGGCACTGTCCATAGACGATGCTGTCTCTATCCTCAAACTCCAAAGTGAATGGAGAGAGGTTTGTTATGTGGTCGCTTTTGTGTTCCTGGTATCTAGCACAGCACCTAGTGCACAGCAAAAGTTTTTAGTAAACTTTTATGCAGATGTGGCTTTGATTGTAACTTTTCGAGAGAGCCGAGTTCATGTCTAAATAACCCTCGGAATAATGCTTCATAAAATGCCACATAAAAGTAACATTTAACAAAGAGTGAATTGCAGCCTTATTTGCTAAGACTATACTCTGGCTGAAGTCCCACTTATAGCCATGTTTATTTATATTTTGGAAAAATAGCAAATTAGTCTGTTTAATTCATTCTAAATGTTCTGAAGTCATGCTGTTTCTGTTTGAAGCCAGACAAATTCTGTCTAAAATCTCACTGATCTGTGGATTAGGAGGTAATATCAAGTGATAAAGTGTCCAGGATGACGTGGCTGTGAAGGACTATTCTGGGCTACATGCAGGGAGGGAGATCTCTTGCACTTTAAAGTGTGTGGGTAAGTCCAGATCTGAGATAAGCAACCTAGCTCAGATGCCCTCATTTCAGAAAAAGAGGCTGAGAGGCTAGAAATGGTTTTTGACCATATGACCTCACGGTTCCAGAGTTTCATAATATGTATTCTGGGGAAAATAAAAAAAAGGTCAGACAAGTCCTTATTTGGCCTAAGGGAAGAATATTTAAGTATGTTTAAGTGGTATCCTTGGCAGACCAGTCTTCATCTGGGCAGTTCCTGTCTCTGAATAGGGGATGGCAGGGAGAACGTGATGGCGCTGTCTACCCTTGACAAGCATTGATGCACATTCAGAATTTCGACGCCACTCAAGTTTCTAAGGATGCATCCCTGAGAGTTGATGGTGGCACCTCTCAAGAGAGAACTGGATGGATAACCACAGCCCTCCTACTCCAGCCCCTAAACTCGAAACATACTTTAGATGTGAAGTATCTAAATTCCCTCAGCAAGAGCCCCTCGTTCATTGACAAAAATATTCCCAGGAAGAGGAGAATGAGGCAGCTGCCTTATGCAAGGAACAGCAGAACCATTTTCCTGAAGCAATGAGACTTTGAACCAGTAGGGAGCAGTGTTTGGTACCAGCAGTCTGTAGCTCAAGTGGTCTCAAAAGAAGTCATCTAGCAGATTTTATACCCCAAATCCCTAGAGTTCCAAGTGTCAGGCTAAGAAATACCAGGCTAAACACTTGAATTTTTGCCTAGATTTTTTTTCTTTCCTTAGCCTTTTAGGATATTAGGGAAAATCAATAGTGAGAGAAGTCTTCAGCATATATATTTAATATTTTTATACGAATATATAAAATAATCCTGTTGCCTCCTTAGGCCTTATTGGGGGAGCTTCAGAGGACTTTTCTTGGCTTTCAGATTAACTCCATACAAGGACTGGAGTTTATCTAATGGGCTCCTGTTGTTTGTGAAGCCCTCTGGAAGGTATGGTCCATTGCCTTGGGGCCTGACTTTACCAATTGGTGAGTAGTACATTTCAATGGCCTCTTGTATCTAGATAGGTAAAAGAGGGAAGCTTTTACTTGTACATAATAATGGGTAAACTGAGAGAGGAAAACAGAAAAAGTCAAGGCCCTTCTAAAGGGTGAGATCCCTATTACCTGTGCGCTAATAGAATTGAGCCTGATGTTATAAAAAGCATTATTCTTGGCTGATGCATGTCATCCAAGAGCCAAGTTCTATTTTGGTCTAGGTTCTCTGCCATTCAGTCATTACGTTTAGGCTGGCAAGCAAAGAGGCATATTTCCGCCCCTGGAACTTTTGAAGATTGAGATTGCCAGGCCAAGAGTCTAGAGATGATATGAGACCAAAGATACAGGGCAGTGACTTGGACTGGAATTATTTGTATATATTTTTGAAATTGCTACAAAGCCTTGAGGTTGTGAGGGGAAGGAGAGAGGTGGTGGAAGGGGAAGGTTTTGGAAGCCAAGAGTGTTCTCATCTTAAATCCAGTCTTGTTGATGCCATGGTTCCTAGAGACATCTTGGCCGACCAAATTAATGCTCTTTAGAAGATTGGGCCCCTTTAATAGTATTCACCAGCCCTGGATCTCTAAGTACTTTCCAATATAGAGGAGAGAAGTATCCCAGGGAATGGTCCTTCAGTAAGCAGAGATCGGATCACAGTTCAGATTTCAAGGTTTCCAGTCAAACTCCAAAGACTGTATCTCACCTTTTCACTAATGGAAACGAAGTCAAGACACACTCCTTCTTCTCTTTTAGACTTGTCTCTTCAAATTTGTTGATTTTGGTTTTGGTTTGTTATTTAGCCATTTAGGCTCTAAAGGTTTAAAATAAGGAGAGGGAGAAGCAAATATCCTTATATCATTATTCCCTTCTCATAGTTGGGAACTGAGGCAATTAGTGGCTAAATACTTTTCCCAAGAAGGTTGTTATAGCACCAAGAATAGAATCTAGGTCTCCCAGCCCAGCTGTTGTGGGGAAAAATGAGCTAATGTGTATGAACTGCCTAGAGTTCATTGAGAGGGAGTATGTGCAAATCCAAGGTATCGTTAATAATCATCTTACCCCGTGCCTCTTGGTTTCCCCCATTATTAACTAATGACAGCACAGTGAAGAAGAACTTCAAAAAGATACGATTAAATTTACTTGAGCTTTTGTGAAATGGATGAGTTTCAAAAGCACTGAGTGTGCAGAATTAACAGAATGAAAAGAACACAGAAACATAGTTTGAGACACATTTTGGAGACAGACGGGCCTCGGCGGCATCAGATTTCCTGCTAAGATTCAAACAGAGATAGATGAATGGGGATGACCAGGGAGCACTCTGGGGAGACACTGAGGAATATTTTAAACGTGGAAACTGCCACCTCAGAGATTTTAAGTGTGGCACGTTCGACGCTCGTCAAAGAGTCTCTCCATGCTGCAAATAGCAAAGACATGAAGACCACAGGGAACTGTGTCAGAGGGAGCCAGGCCAGCCCTCTGGGATCTGATGCTTTGCCCTGCAGGGATGTTGGACTTCATGCTCCAATACAGGCAGATACAGAGCAAACCAACTGTAGTTTGCGACCAGCGTTCACTCCCAAATGAAGGCAGCTTAAGTACATTTTCTGACATTTGTAAGTCTTCCAAGATTCACTTTGCTATTCTGACTACCTACCCCAAGTCTGGAAAATTGTTCAGTCTGTGGGCCTGTGGGTCTCTTAGCTCCGCACGATACTTAACGTGCACCACATACAGACACACTGATTTTGATCCTACTATGGTTAGCACCGTGCCTGCCACACACTAGGTGCTTCACAAACTGTTGTGCAGTCTGTACTTTTCTGGGAATGTAATATAATCTAGGGTCACAGTGTTATGTAACAGACCAATTGACTGATTATCTACAGGCAAGCAATCTTTAAAGGATGAGTTTCCTCTTCTGCCATGAGTTTAATTACTCAAAATCTGTGTCTTACATTTGATGGAAAAGTGAGAAGAATTCTAAGGTGAGGAAGGAGAAGAACTTTTAACATAAAACAAACATCTGGCTAGTGTTCTGTTGTAAAATGTTAACAGAGCTTTGGGTGTTTTTTAGGAAATATCTAGGGGTCATCTTGTCAATGTCTTTTTAAAAACAAAGGAAACAAAGAAAATGGATTGAAAAATTAAAGTTGGGGAGGAAATGATGGGGGAACATCTTCCCCCCAACTAGTCTACATACGCATATATCTCTGGGCCCCCAGGGCTAGCTTCCAGCAGCCCAGTAAGAATTGACTGAAGTATCAGAAAACCCAGTTTGTTCAGAGAACTCATGATGAGAATCTCTAAGTCTGGGGGAGACACAGAAGAAGGAAAAATGCTACATATTACTTCTCTTTTGTGGAAAACAACGCAGAGAGAACTCTGGAAAATACCATCATCTAAAATTAACTTCTCTTCCCTGGTTAAGGAAGAAGACCAGAGAGTAAAGGCAATTATCACTGGATCTGCTATCTTTTTGGACTTCTTTGGATGATCCCAGAGTCTCCTTCCTCAGCAACCCCCCGGCATTTCTGATGTGAGCATATCTCACACAGGACATGTGACACTGTGAATGTAATTAAAAGACTGTGAGATCCGGCTCTGAATCTCCAGCTCACTGCACGTGACTGGCACACAGTAAACTCTCAGTAAAGTTGAATAAAAAATGTGTAAAGTCAATTTAAAATGTAAGAGCTATAAGATACAGTGCAAATGCAACCATGTCCAAAATAAGAACAGAAAAATAGGAATTCTATTAGATCCAGATTCTAGGTTGGATCTTATGGGACAGGAAGGGACAAAAAGAAGGCTCTGGCAACCACGAAGCCACCATCCTCCATGAGGATGCTAAAGCCATCCTGGTCAGGTTACATACAAAGACTTAGAATCTGGCCCTGGGGAAACCAAAGGTTGATATATCTTTATCTGGTCTGCTCACCTGAACTTCACCTACTACTTCTTTCTTCTTCTTCTACTTCTTCTTCTTCTTCTTCTTCTTCTTCTTCTTCTTCTTCTTCTTCAGATTTATTTATTTATTTATTTTGAGAGAGATAGAGAGAGAGAAGGGGAGGGGCAGAGGGAGAAGGAGAGAGAGAATCTCAAGCAGACTCCTTGCTGAGTTTGGAGCCTGACACCAGGCTCGACTCCACAGCCCTGAGATCATGACCAGAGTGTAAATAAAAAATCAAATGCTCAACCAACTGAGCCACCCAGGCACCCCTCTGGCATTATTTGTAATTATAGTGGTCTCAAGACACATGAACCAATAGAAAGAATACAAAACTGAAAGTTAAAGAGGCATGGGTTTTCCACTTAATTCTGTCACAGTAACCTTGGATGATACATTTTACCTCTCAGATTATTAGCTCCTCAACTATAAAATGAGAGGATTAGACTAGATGAACTCTGAAATTTCCTTCATGGAAATTCCAAAACTGCATAGTCCCTCTATCTGTCTAGATTCCATTTCATTTTATTTTTCTTTTCTTTTTTTTTTTTTTTTTTTAGGATTTTGTTTATTTATTCATGAGAGGCACATAGAGAGAGAGAGAGAGGCAGAGACACAGGCAGAGGGAGAAGCAGACTCACTGTGGGGAGCCCAATATGAGGCTTGATCCCGGACCCCAGGATCATGACCTGAGCCCAAGGTAGATGCTCAACCACTAAGCTACCCAGGCATCCCCCATTCCATTTTCTGAATAGTTATGATACATATGGAGTTTAGATTAAGAAAATAATAGAGAGGCACTTGTGTGGCTTAGTTGGTTAAGCATCTGACTCTTGATTTTGGCTCAGGTTTTGATCTCTGGGTGGTGAGATTATCTCTGGGTGGTGAGATTGCACCCCAAATTGGGCTTTGTGCTCAGGGGGAGTCTGCTTCAGATTCTATTTATCTCCCTCTGTCTCTCCTCCTGCTCTGTCTCACTCTCTCTCTCTCAAATAAATAGATAAGTAAATAAATAAAATCTTTTTTTAAAAAAGAAAGAAAATAAACAGAGCATCTTAGTTAATGTTAAAAACAATTTAGAATTTGAACATTCAAAATGAAAGAAGAAAAACGTGAAGGGTCTCAGAATGGTGAAATTAACCACAGTGGATTGGGTCATGGGAAGGAGATCCCCAAGTGGTCTCCAAAATCTTTTCAGCATTGAGTGGAACAAAGAAATTTCAACAAGATTCTTAGGCAATAAGGAAGTTAGTTGTTTGGAAGGAGCAAGAGCTATTCATCCCATCTCAAACAAAAGGAAACTGATATCCAGAAAGGTTGGTTGCGAAGATGAAGTCAGGCCTGACACTCAGGTATCCTGCCTCCTTCCCAATGATGTTGTCAAATCTGTCCAGGAAGAAACCACTACTGCTTCTAAGGAACATGAGAATGTGGTGCTATGATCCAGTGGAATTGTTAGTGCCCTGGCCAACTTCACTTTTGAAAGCTCTGCTGAAATCACACCTGCTAGAAATTTCTGTAGTTGCCAGAGAATGTGACTAACTACACTAATAACCCAGAGAGACACTTTAGAAGCTTCCCCATGGTCAAAGACACTTCCACTGGCCTTGGGTCAGGGAATCTGGTTTCCACCCCTTCATCTGTCATATTAGGCTTTTTGTACATCAAGTTCCTTCTTTGGGAGTCAAAGGACTTATTAGAGAAACTTCTAAAGTGTAAAATGATCCTAGCTCAATATACAGAAACTACTGTGAGAGAGATTTTTGTCCAATATCACTAATGACCTAAAGCAATTATTCTTTTTAAGATTTTATTTATTTATTTGAGAGAGACAGAGAGAGAGAGAGAGAGCAAGAGTGAGAAAGCACAAGTGAGGGGAGACCAGAGGAAGAGGGAGAAGTAGACTCCCTGCTGAGCAGAGAGCCTGATGCTAGGCTCAAACCCAGAACCCCAAGATCATGACCTAGGCCGAAGGCAGATGTCCAACCAGCTGAGCCACCAGGTGTCCCTGAAGCAATTATTCTTATCTCCTTTTTAAATATGTGTGTATATAATATACACTTTTCATATATATTAAAATGTATATAATAGTATATATGCAGACACACACCATTCTTGAAAACTTATATACATATGTACATATATGTATATTTATATATATCTCCTTCAGTCTAACTGGGAAATCTGTTTCAAAATCAACTTCTGCTCTCTTCTTGGACTTGATATATAGCCAAGCAGGCCATTCTCGATTAACACAACTCCCTCCTGGGAAAAGTCACAGAATAACTTTATTGATTTTTCTTTACCCTTCTCCACATTTCTCTGCTGAAATGTTGTCTTAACTCTTAAATGTAAAAGCAAAAGGAAAACAAAATTAAAACAAAGAGATCTGCTTCTTGAGGATCATATTGATTCTCTATTTTTCTATATTCTAAAAAAACTTTTTTTTGAGGAACAGGGTATTTGTGTGGGGGTAGTAAAGAAAAGAGAAGATGATGTGTTTTCCAAGGGTTTTGTGCAACAGATTTCTTTACATTGAAACCGGTGTTTTACACACAATGCTGGACTCAGTGCTACATAAACCTCTTCTCCTCGTTCTCTCATGACTTGGCCAGCCATCTTTGAAAACTGCCAAGACTTTTTGGCAAACGATCCGTCCAATGTTTCCAGGAGCATACCCAATGCATAGGAATATAGGGAATGTTTATTTCTCATCAGATTTTCCTACCCCAAAAGGTCCCAACAAGATTAAGTATTTTATTATTATTTCTTTAAGATTAAGTATTTTAGAAGCAGAAAATTCTTTACTGATCAAATTTCAGGATGACTGATATAATTTAGGAGTTTTTCTGATGCACTATGAGAGAGGTCAGAACGAGGGTCTCTGGGTAGCCTTTCTGCATGGACTTCTCATGATGATCGGGGAATGCTGACCCAGAGCCTCACTCTTGCTCTCCTTCCAGCTTCTTGAAGTGCCCTGAACCCTGGATTCTGACTATGCCCTGGTGGGGTCAGGACAGTGGGAGGAAGACAAGGGGGATACTTGAGTGGCTTAAAGTAAAAGCTCTAAAAGACAGTTTGCATTTTCTTTTCTTCCCCTACCCCCACCCCGCACTCCACGGATTTACTGTACTTGCTCTACTGACTGAATTCACAAAAGCCTAGTAGAATTCCTATTTCCTTCAGTTCTCTTTTCTATTACCCACTGCTTTTCCTGTAAAGGGAAGAAAAGGCTTGGCTGATTTACACTACAATCACAATCTGATTCTTCCCCCCTTTAAGCAAATAAAGATGCCTTGTGAAATGAACGGATTGTGTTATTTAAAAATTGAAAGCGTATGTGAAGGAACCACCCCTTAGAAACAAGCTTAAGAAAAGTACAGGAGGAAAATGAAACCCTGTGAGTAAACAAGGTTACAGTGATGCACACTGTTGAGTACAATCTAGTAGAGCAATTATTAACAATATGACAAATATCTACTTCCAGTGCACAAATAAAATACACTCAAAACCACAAAAAGATAGTGATGTGCTATGCTTCCCTGCATTTTAATCACAGTGATGTGTGGTTTTTTGTTTTGTTTTGCTTTGTTTTTGAACAAAATACCCTTGCAAACTTAGTTTTAATTAAATGTCATCTTACTTTTTACTGGCTAGTTTATTTATTTTTTATTTTTTTCATTTTGTTTCTCTGCACATCTTGAATCAGAGAGTGATTTGGAAGCATTATGGGTGCAAGTGGGTAGACAAGCATGCTAAGAATTGGGTCATCTTGTTGAAATCAAGTTCACTTCTGTGTAGTACAGCAGGAAGAATGGGGAAAATGTGTCCTAATATCTTGCTGTATCTGTCCCAACTCATTCCTTTCATAGGGCCTCAGCAGGGGGAATTATGTAGCAATGCAATTTGTATCCTGGTTAAATAGGAAAGTCTCTGGAGTTCATTTCCAAGAACAGCCCCCCTCATGGCAGAGGAGCCAAGATTGTACCTTGTAAGAGGAAACACTGTTTCCTTAAGCAATATAGGCTCTTTGTTGAAACTGGCAACAGTGTTCCAGCTGCAGGCAAGAGGGTCGGCTCTGCCTCTGGATAAATGGAACTGCCTGAAGCTCATCCCATCCAGGCAATACAAAGCATGCTCTCAGTTTCCAAGATCTAATAGGAAGGTCTTTCCTGGCTTCCTACAGCACCCAGATGGAACACAACAGATTCACCACAATTTGAAGCTACTGTGTAAGAAAATGTTCAGAATCAAACGTCCATTCATTCATTCGTGAAGCAACTTTTTATAGGGCGGCTCTCACATAGACTGGGCTTTGCCTAAGCACAGTGTTAGGTGGAAGAAAAAAAAAGAGATTATATCCTGCCCTTCTGTTCTTCTCAACTCCTACTATCCTTGGTTCTTCCTTTGATTTCAAGCAACTACTCAAAAATCCTCAGCCGAAAACAGCTTCCAAGGCTTCATGTATTCATTCCAATCTCTTCTCTCCAGACTCCCTGTAGAGTATCATTTGATCCAGGTTTGTGTGAATAAACACTATTAATTAATATTAAGTCTCGACAATGTCCTTCTCTCAACACGTTTGATGCTCAGAGCACAAAGAAGCTGTATCTACTCCCTCAAAGTGAGAAACATCCCTATCTTGATCTCTGACGCCTAAAAGGCAGGGGTACTTCTTTAGATTTTATTCCCAAATGTGATCAGCCCTGGGAGTGCTTGCTTATTTCTCAGTCAGAAAGAACCTGGAGCTGTGGATGCCCAAGGGAGTCATTCCAACAGAAACTAGAATTTCCAGAGAGAGAAAATTTATCCAGTTGCCTTGTCTGGTGCTTATGATACATTTAAGTATCACCCTCCCCATGGTAGACTAGAGGGAATGATCAGCATAAATTAAATCATGTCTTTAATGATATATTGCAAATAATTTCCCTGGTGAAATAGCAAGTTCCTGACCATAGTATTGTACACACCAATAAATAAACAACTGCTACTATTTTAATGTTGTTTTTCACATCGGGAAGACCTCAGAAACCTCTTGTTTCAACTGATAGACTGGAATCGCTGAAAAATTTGCCTTGCCTTCCCACCCGGTTCTGTGGCTAAAATGTATTGGGAAAATGGTGCGTTAGTCACAACTCTAATTGGGAAAAGCGTGATTATCATAGGGAACTGATTTGGTGATCTGTAGAGTACTATTATGTGGATACAAAAGAGACTTAAAATAGAAACGTCTAAGTTAGCAGTAGCAAAGAGACTGTGTGATTGGATCTGGTGTTCCAAATATTTTTTTATCAAAGCAAAAGGAGAAAGGATGTGCCTTGCACAAATTAGCCCACAGATCTTTCAAATAGAATCAGTAAGGAGCATATACAAAGGTAAGATTATCTGTAAGGAAACATCTTCTCCTTTCACAACAAGCCATGGAGATTGCTTTAGTTATCACGGCCTTGGCCTCTTAACTGCCCTTATGCCATTTGGGTAGGAACTCAGGAACCAATGATTCCCCCAATTAGCCATATCCAGAGGGCAGCCCGGGTGGCTCAGCGGTTTAGTGCCACCTTCAGCCCGGGGCATGATCCTGGGGCCGCGGGATCGAGTCCCATGTCGGGCTCCCTGCATGGAGCCTGCTTCTCCCTCTGCCTCTCTCTGTGTCTCTCATGAGTAAATAAATAAAATGAGTAAATAAATAAAATCTTAAAAAAAAAAAAAAAGAACTGTAGCATCTGCTGTCATCAAAATAATGGCAGGCTTACAGACAAAGGCTGATGAGTAGTAGGGAGACAACAGGGAGTTATACAGCATACTTTGAGATAAGGCTGTTTGGAATGTGCTTTACCACTTCTGTATATTTCATTCTGTAGGCAGGACAAATATTCAGGGAATACTTTGGAGTCTTTCTAAACTTAGAGTGATTCCAACACTCAATTGGGGAGCCACAGAGTATTCTATTCTGGCAAAGGTAGAATTTAAAGGTAACTTGGGAAAATCCCTCAAGTGCCTTGTAGAAAACCAAAATGGGCAAAGTATAATTAAAACCATTAACCAAGAAGATGGATAATGGAATCATTCAGGCTTGCATCTGAAAGCCAGATCTGCCACTTAATAACTTTGTGGACTTGGGCAGAGTACTTAACTTTTTGAAACCTTACCTCAGATTCCTGATTTATAAAATGGGGATAATAATATTTTCTTTTTAAAAAATATGTTATTTATTTATTTATTTATTTATTTATTTATTTATTTATTTATAAGAGAGAGTGTGCACCAGCAGGGGGAGGGGCAAATGGAGAGGGAGAGAATCTCAAGCAGACTCCATCCTGAGTGTGGAAACTGATGCAGGGCTTGATCTCATAACCCCGAAATCATAACCTGGGCTCAAACCAAGAGCTGGATGCTCACCTGAATAATAATATTTTCTATGCCTACTTATTTTAAGGTTACATGATACAAGGAATATAAATTGTGATAATGTCTGGCATATAGTAAACACTCACAATGTTAGTTCTTATTTCTTCTCTCCCTTTATTGATGCATACTTTCCCAATTTCCATTTATCCTCTCTCTCCTGAGCTTATAGAATGCTGACTTTTCTATAATGCTCAGCAAGTCTATTTCATTAATTAATTTTGTTTTAAGATTTTATTTATTTATTCATGATAGACACAGAGAGAGAGGCAGATACATAGGCAGAGGGAGAAGCAGGCTCACTACCAGGAGCCTGATGCAGGACTCAATCCCAGCACCCTGAGTTCACAACCTGAGCCAAAGGCAGACGCTCAATTGCTGAGCCACTCAGGCATCCCAAGTCTATATAATTTAATAGTTTTAAAAAGTATTCTAAATATAAGACCTAGAAGTAATATGAACATTGAATATAACTTGCCTTTTTTTTTTTTTTTTTGCAAAAGATGCTCATAATCTACTAAGGAGGTTAGAAACATGGGTGCATAACTATAAATTAGATAATGGTAAGTGGAATTGATTGATTAAACATTGGGGGTGGATGGTACCTAATATGTACCAAGCACCATATAGGGTGGCAGAGACTCAGATATATAGGATGCAATCATTAAACTTCAAGGCCCTTAACTTACTATACAAAGAGATATATGGGCAAACAATCACAAAGGAAGGTGGAGAGTACAAATGATACCAGATAAAGTAGTGGCACAAAGAATGTGAAATCACTTTTGTTGGAAGTATCTGGGAAAGTTTCAGGAGGAGAAGGTATCTAAGACTAACATATAAAAATGACTAGGATAGAACATAGATAAAATGAGCAAGTTCCTTGAAAAATACAACTTGCTAAAACTGACACAGGTGAAACAGAAAATCTAAATGGCTTTACATCTCTCAGAGTAATTGAATCCATTATCTAAACCTTCCCACAGAGAAAACCAGGTCCAAATAATATGATTGGTGATTCCTATCAAATATCCACGTAAGAACGAACACTAATCTCACAAAACTTTTCTAAAAAGCAGAAGAGGGAATGCTTCCTAACTCATTCTTTACCAATATTGGAAAATAAATTACAAGGCAATCGCAGGACCAATATCCTTCATAAACATAAACGCAAAAATCCTTAACAAATTTTTAATAAATCAAATCTTGCAAAATATTAAAAAAAATGGTCATCCATTAGGATTTATTCCAGCAATGTAAGATTGTTTTGTATTTTAAAATCAAGGTAACTCATCATATTAATAGGATAAATGGGGAAAAGCACATCATTATTTCAATAGATGCAGAAAAATTATTTGATAAAATTCATATTCATTTTTTAATTAAAAAATTAAAATTAATCTCCAAGTATTATTAATAAAAAAGGAATTTTCTCAATCTGATAACAGGCATTATATTTAAAAAGTGTATCGTAAACACCATCCTTAATGCTTAATTATAAAATTATTTCCTCCTAATGTTGGGAAAAGGCCTGCTTTTATCACTTCTAGTCACCATTTCATCGGACATCCTAGTAATTGTAATAAAGCAAGAAAAAGAAAAGGCATGACTAGAAAGAGAAGTAAAATTGCCTCTATTTATAACTAGTGTGCTTGTTTATGCAGAAAATCCTAAAATAATCTACATAACAATGACAGAACTAATAATTGCATTTAGCAAAATCATAAGATATAAGATTAATACATGCAAGTCAATTATATTTTTAGATACTAGCAGCAAATCATTTGAAATGAAGGATTTTAAACCATTTATAATAACATCATAAGATGTAAAATGCTTAGGAATAAATTTTCAAAAATATGCATGTGGTGAGGTGTCTGGGTGGCTCAGTCAGTTAAGCAACTGCCTTTGGCTCAGGTCATGGTCCCGGAGTCCTGGGATGGAGTCTTGCATCGGACTTTCTGCTCAGAGAGGAGCCTGCTTTTCCCTCTGCCTCTGCCTCCCGCTCCCCACTTATTCTCTCTCAAAATAAATAAATAAAATCTTTAAAAAAATATCCATATAGTGAGTTCAATTGTGGCTCCCAAAACATATGTGCACCTGGAACCTCAGAATGTGACCTTTTTTGGCAAAAGGGTCTTTGCAGATGCAATTAAGTTTAACATCTTGAGATGAAATCATCCTGCATTTGGCTGTTCCCTAAGTCCAATGACAGTGTCCTTATAAGAAACCAAAAGGAGACAACACTGTGACCTAGAGGGGACACAAGAAGAGAGGTTAGCTGAGGAATAATAAGGATTGCTAGGAGCCTCCAGAAGCTAGGCATGGAACAGATTCTCCCGTAAAGAGTCTGGAAAGAACTGACCACCTGCCAATACCTGACTGGACTTTTGGCCCTGAACTGCAAGATTCAAGCTCTGTTTTATTTATTTGTTTATTTATTTGTTTATTTATTTATTTATTTATTTATTTTAAAGATTTTATTTATTTATGAGAGGCACACACAGAGAGGTAGAGACACAAGCAGAGGGAGAAGCAGGCTCCCTGTAGGGAGCCCGATGTGGGACTCCATCCCAGACCCCAGGATCATGCCCTGAGCCAAAGGCAGGTGCTCAACCACTAAGCCACCCAGAGTCTCCAATTTTTGTTGTTTTAAACAAACCTATTTGTGGTAAACTGTTAAAGAAGCCAAAAGAAACTAATACAAGGTGTACAATCTTCTGGTAGGGCAAAATATTGCTGGTAGAAGTTAAAGACCAAAATATTGCTGGTAGAAGTTAAAGACCTAAAGAAACACAGAGATATACCAGGTTCATAGTTTGGAAATTATCATTAAGATATCAATTCTACCCAAAGGGTGCTATAGATTCAAAGAAATCTGACAGTCAAAATTTTAGCAAGCTTTTTTTCCTCTTTTTATTTGCAGAAATTGACAAGCTAATTTTAAAATTTATATGGACATAAAAAGTTTCTAGAATTTTCAGAGTAGTTTTAAAAGAACGGAGGTTTCATTACTACTTTATTTCAAGATTTACTATAGAGTTACAATAATAAAGCAAGTGTGATACTGGAGGATAAGATAGACATACAGATTAATGGAAAAGAATAGAATCCAAAAATAGACTCCCACTGATACGGTCAATTGAATTTTTTTGACAAAAGTGCCAAAGCAATTTAGTGGGGGAGAAAGTCATTTCAACAAATGGTGCTAGAACAAGATAACTGTATAGAAAAGAGTAAACATTAATCCTTATCTCACCATATACAAAAATTACCTCAAAGTAAATGACAGACTTTAATGTAAAAGCTAAAACTATAGAGGCACCTGGGTGGCTCAGTGGTTGAGCATCTGCCTTTGGCTCAGGGCATGATCCTGGGTTCCTGGGATCGGGGAGCCTGCTTCTCCCCCTGCCTATGTCTCTGCCTCACTCTGTGTATCTCTCATGAATAAATAAATAAATAATTAATTAAGAATATATTAAAAAAATAAAAGCTAAAACTATAAATCTTCTAGAAGAAAACATAGGGAAAAATCTTTGAAATTTTGGAGGTAAGCAAAGATAAAGATAAGATACAAAAAGACAAAGAACTATAAGAGTAAAAACTGCTAAAGTAGACTTGATCAAAACATAAAACTTTTGCTCTTAAAAGACACCATTAAAAAAATGAACATACAACCACAAAATGAGAGAGAACAACTGCAAAACATGTGATGTAACAGAAAGTATCTAACATCCATAAAGACATCTTATAACTCAATAATAATAACTAATAAAAAAACATAAAATTTGGAGACAATACTTGCAAAACACATGATATAACTGAACAATGTCTAGCATCCATAGAGACATCTTATAACCCAATAATAACTAATAAAAAAGATAAAATTTGGCTCAGTCAGTTAAGCATCTGCCTTTGTCTCCAGTCATGATCCAGGGGTCCTGGGATTGAGTCCTGCACTGGGCTCCCAGGTCAGTGGGGAGTCTGCTTCTCCCTCTGCCCTCCTCCCCTCATGCTTGCTCTCTTCTTTCTTGCAAAAATAAATAAAAACCTTTAAAAAAGATAAAATTTAAACACTTCACAAAAGAAGATACACAAAAGGCAAATAAGCACATGAAAAGATGCTGAAAGTCATTAGTCATTAGGGAAATGTAAATGAAAATCACAAGATGTTACCACACATCCATAACAATGGCTAAATTTAAAAGATCAACCGTAACAAGTTTTGATGAGACCATGGAAAAACTGGAACTCACATATGTTCTTGGTGGGAATATAAAGTGATCAACCACTGAGGACAACTTTTAGTTTCTGACAAAGTTCAATCTACATCTACCATATGATCCGATGATTCTACTCCTAGGGTTTACTAAAGAGAAATAATAGTGCATGTCCTCACCAAGACTTGTAAGCTAGTGTTCATAGCAGGTTTATTTATCATAGGCAAAAACTGGAAGCAAGCCAAATGTCCATCAACTGGTAAATGGATAAACAAATTGTTATATATCCACAACACAATGAAATATCACTCCCTGATAAGAAGAAAAAAACTACTTACACATGAAATAGTACAGATGAGTCTCAAAGTCTTTTTACTGAAAGAAACCAGACATAAAAGAGTATATGCCATATTGATTCTATGCCTATAAAATTGTAGAAAATCCATACCAAGCTGTAGAGACAAAAAGCAGATGAGAGTTTGACTAGGGTTGGGGTGAGAGGAAGACAGACTACAAAGGGGACTAGGGAAACTTCTGGAAGGGATGGAGACACTTTTTTTTTTTTGTAGATTTTTAGTTATTTACTCGTGAGAGACACACACACAGAGAGAGAGAGAGAGAGAGAGAGAGAGGCAGAGACACAGGCAGAGGGAGAAGCAGGCTCCATGCAGGGAACCAACATGGGACTAGATCCTGGGTCTCCAGGATCATTTCCTGGACTGAAGGTGGCGCTAAACCGCTGAGCCACCTGGGCGGCCCAACACTTTGTATTTTGATTGTCATGGCTGTGTTATGGATGTGAGCCCTCCAAAATGCATCAGTTGCATATTTTAAATGGATACGGTTTGTTGCATGTAAACTGCATCTCAATAAATTTGCTAAACATATTGAGGAGAAAGATAGCAGATGGATGGGGGAAGATGGGGCATCCAGAGAGGAGTACAGGAACAAAGGCTCAGAAGCATAAATGCATACATGTCTTATCTCAAAAAAATAGTTTGTAAATTCCCTGCAGGTGGCAACCCTGTCTTGTGTTATATCTATGGTCCTCTCAGTGACCAGCAATGAAGAGGGCAATGATGTTTCTGAGTTGCATGGAATTATTCAGTATTTATCCACAGGTACTTATTTAGAGAGTGTTAGATCTATTATCAGAAGACTAAATACAAAGCCCAATCATTTATCCTTCTGAGACCCCTAGAAGTCATTCTACCTCTCTACGCCTAAACTGCAAAATAAATAACAATATCTCTATAATACAGTTGTTGTAAAGGTTAAAATAATACCCATGATAGTACCTAATAATATTTCAGTACATGTTATGCATCTCCGACAAAGAGTGGGGCTTCCAAACATATTTGTTGATTGACGTGCCAACTGTTATTTGGTTGTTCATATACTCAAATCTCTTATTATCTGCATAAGTATCATCCATATCTAACGATTTTCCTAATCAGAGACACACTTCCATGTCACTTTGGTCAATGAAGCACTCCAGAAATTAGAGTTGATTTTAATATTAGGTTGAGCAGGATACAATTACCCAAGTAAATGCATTCTTTTAAAAAAATCACATAAAGCATTCCAAAATAGAAGTGACTTGGGGATTATGCATTGTTTCTAGATTTTCTATGCCACTGCTTTTGAGTAGTACAGTCAATGGAGAGCACACTATTGTTTAAACAAAAACCAAATGCACAAAAGTTAAGCAAGTGGTGGGTAAATGTGGTCCCAATCTGAAGGTTTCAGGGAGAAACTAGAAGAAACTAGAACAATGGGACAGCAAGAGCCCATGTCTACAGAAAATCAAGGGAGAAGGAGGCTCCCTAATCCAGTGTCTCAGAACAAGAAAATTGCTAGAAGATGGACTTGAAGAAATAAGTAGCCAGACACATTTAGTAAAGGAACACAGGCAGGTATCACTCTTCCCAGAAATAAAATGGATAATATAACTATACTTCCAAAGGCCGATTGATTCATATGAATGCTTGCTCCAGATGGCAAGTGATAGAGGAGAACAGCTATATTTGTTGAGAAGTTCTGGGATAGAAGATGAGCCTTGCTACTTCTCTGTGTCCTGTGGTACTCTGATGAAGAACTCTTGATGACATAGAGGAAGATGTGGGTTGCTTTTTTATTTTTTATTTTTTTTATTTTGATAAATTATTTATTGGTGTTCAATTTGCCAACATATAGAATAACACCCAGTGCTCATCCCGTCAAGTGCCCACCTCAGTGCCCGTCACCCAGTCACCCCCACCCCCCGCCCACCTCCCCTTCCACCACCCCTAGTTCGTTTCTGTGGGTTGCTTTTTAACACATTTTTGTTGGTAAACAAATTTTCTTCTTTTAATTTAGGGGTCAGCAAACTACAGCCCTTGAGCTAAGTCCACCCCGCAGTCTGTTGTACCAGAACCCGCTTGCTCCCACTCGTTGCTCTTGTCTGTGGCCGCTTTCTCACCACAATGGGAGAGTTGAGTGGTTTCAACAGAGACCACTTGGCCCACAAAGCCTAAAATATTTATGCTCTGACCCTTTACAGATAAAATGTGATGGCCTCCTGTTGTGGAAAATGCAAAGTTAGATCCAGATACCAGAATATCTGCATCGATGTTATATCCAGTACGGGGCAGCTATTCTAAAAAGCTCTCTAGAAATTGGTTTCCTCTCATGGTGTTAGTGGGATCCTATTTAAAACTGAATTCTCTCAATCTTTCCTGAAACTACTTTGCTAAGATCAGTGAAAGGCTTTTCAAATATTGCAACTCATTTCACAAGTTTATGGAAGAAATTGTGCAATGAACTTAGAGAAGTTCAGTTTCGGGGTGCCACTTAAGTAGAACCAACTATGAGGCAATTTGTGTTTCTCTGTTCTTGTCTCATCGAGGGGCAGGATTCATCTTTGGACTTCTGTCTGGCTGTGGCTAAACTCTGAGGCCCCAGAGCTCAGAAGACTGTGCTAGCGAGCCCCAGAAGACTGAGCAGACAGGAAACCTTCCATTCCTAAGACTGATTTTCAGTTTTGCTTGTTAACGTATCCCCATTTATCACCTGCCCCTTAGAATCTGGGATTCTATTTGCTTCGACTTATTCCTCTTTTGTAAATTACTGCTCTGCACTTTAACCTTAGCTCTGCTGTCACCAAACCCTTCCTGCTTATTTGAACTTCTGGTCCTGTTCCTTCCAGATAGCTCCAGGCTCATGCTATCAATAACCTAGCATGACTCTGGGTTTTTAGTCCTCCCTTGGGTTCCAGTTTAACCATGTATAAAATGGGACTGCTGTGTTTTCAGGTACTCTGCACAGATCTACTGAAGACAAATAACAAGGCCACTGCTGGAGATACAAACATTATCCTAATTTGCAAGCATAACAGATTCTCTTAATATTGATATGACTAAAGGTAATTTAAATGATGGTTGTCATCAAACTATTTCTGTATCAGTTTAAAATAGCCAATCTAGGGGCACCTGGGTGACTCAGCGGTTGAGCATCTGCCTTCGGCTCAGGTCATGATCTGTGGTCCTGGGATCGGGTCCCACATCAGGCTCCCTGAGGGGAGCCTGCTTCTCCCTCTGCTTATCTCTCTGTGTCTCTCATGAATAAATAGACCAAATCTTTAAAAAAATAAAATAGCCTATCTAGAAATTATCATAAACTTTGCAACTTAAAAATATCTTTCCTCTAAAGAGTATGGCCTCATGCTCATTCATAGAATAACCTAAAAATAGCGAAGAAATAAAAGAAAGCTACATATTCACCTGACACATGAAAAGCCCATCTGAGTATTTACAGGGACTCACAAATAACCTTCAAGAGCTTCACACAAACCCTGAAGCTCTGAGCTAATCATGGTACTTCTTAATCTTTCTTTCTTCTCTTTTTTTTCTTAAGATTTTATTTATTTATTCATGAGAGACACACAGAGAGAGGCAGAGACACAGGCAGAGGGAGAAGCAGGCTCCCTGCAGGGAGCCCAATATGGGACTCGATCCCAGGACACTGGGATCAGGGCCTGAGCCAAAGGCAGATGCTCATCCACTGAGCCGCCCAGGTGCTGTGATCTTTCGATAATAAAATACAGTTGTGGGGCAGCCCGGGTGGCTCAGCGGTTTAGCGCCGCCTTCAGTCCAGGGCGTGATCCTGGAGACCCGGGATCGAGTCCCACGTCGGGCTCCCTGCATGGAGCCTGCTTCTCCCTTTGCCTGTGTCTCTGCCTCTCTGTCTCTCGGTGTCTCTTGCGGATAAATAAATAAAATCTTTTTTAAAAAATACAGTTGTAATCTTCAAAGTGACTGTTTCTTTTTTCCATCTCTACCTAAAGGTTGTGTGTCTAGCTTAGCCTTCAGTGCTTGGCTCTCAGAGCATTGTCCCCTGGTCACTAGGGAAACAACTCTCTTCAGAAGCACTGGAAATGACAGTATTTCTAGTAATGAATGAACACCACTTTCCTTTGGTTGAACAAAATGCCTATCAGTGAAATTAACAAAAATTGTGTATGCACAGGCGTGTATTTGGGAGAAGGCACCCAAGATGGGAGTCTAATATTTATATTTATTTTTATAATTTCATAGTAAGCTAAATTTTTATTGCATCTGATTGACTACAGGAAAGCGTATAATTTCTCCACTTTCCAGACATGAGACTTTGCTTTCCATCCCTAAAACATGTACTAACATGTGACCTAATATTCTCTACTGTAAAGAGAGCAACTCACCCTACTCCCTGATCCCAAGATCAGTATTTCTTCTGCCTCAACTTCCTAGCACCCAGCCTACAGCAGTGAGCAGATCACATACTTTTGGACCCTCAAAGCAGCAATTTGGGTGTCTCCACAATACTCTATGCCTTTATTTTAGAGTCTCACTTAGACCTGTATATTGACTCAGTTCATTTACAGTTTACCTCACCCTTGATTGACTCTTTCCCCAAGCCTGATTATGTTTCAGAGAAACAGGGTCCAAGTGACACAGGGGAGCAGCTGAGGAGCAAGGACAAGACCAGGAGAAGGAACTGCCAGCCATGAAGACTAAGACTAAGAAGCAAAAAAACAAAAGAAGACTATATGAGAGTGTAGAATTCAACAATGGTCATTTCCTAAGGTGACCCTTAGCCACCAAATGGGTTAAGTACAAAATACTGTTTTAAAAGGCTAAGAAGTCTTAAGTGCTGTGATGCTTGCACTGATAGCTTTTATTCTTATAAAAATGTGCTTATATGGAGGACTTTGTTTCTTGATAAAATAGGATAGCTGAGGAATTGCTAACATAATTGAAGAGGGGCTCATTTAACACTTTTAGGTGGCTGTTATACACTTTTTTTCTCTCTTGTTCTTTCATGTAGGGTCTATACGCCCAGACAGGGCCAGACTGTGTGACTTCTGCCCCATGCATAAGCACAGTCAGGAGCTTAATGAATGTCTGGTGACAATGATGAACAAGAGCTTAATAACGGGGTCTTCTCTAAAGGCTGATTAATGGGGCCTCAAGTTAATATGTTTTTCATTCTCTCTTTGCACTCATTTTTTAGTGGGTGTAGAGAGACGACAAATTGAACATTCATTGAAAGAAAAAAGCAGAATGTTCTCTCTAGAAGTAGGTAGATAGCTTTGTTACAAGATTTGCTGACGGTTAAGGAACAGGATTTCCAAGATTTTATTCCTCTGACTCATTCTATGATGTGGACATAATCTGTCTTAGCCAACCTCCATTTCCAAGATTTTCATAACCACATTTCCCATTTGCAACACATTATGAGGATCTGCAAAGTTAAGAGATCCTTGATTCAATCAGAAACAATACTTACTACTTTTGCAATACTCCATCTATGAGCCAGAAGACCAAGAAACCTTGTCTTTCTGCTAATGGATGACAACTGTGTAGTCTTAGGCTCCCCTCTGGGATATACTGGTCTCTCATCACCTGAGTCACAAAAAAAGAAAAAGAAAAAAGCAAAGAAAACCCACCTCACCTAAACAGGATTCCCCTTATTGATTTTTTTTTTTTTTTACCATCTACTGAGCCATCATTCTTCCAGATTTAGAAGGTATAAGTGATCTTTGATTTGCCCCATCCCTACCTTCCCCAGTCCATGTTTACAAGAGTTACAAAGCCTATTGCTTTTCTGTGGACTTGTGTCTTTTATCTGTTCCTTCCCGTCCACTTTTCACTGTTGTCTTTGATGAAGTTCTTCGCCTCCTCACCTCCTGGATAACTCCAGCAGTTTCCCTTCTAGCATCCCTCTCTCCACTTTGTTCCCCCTCCAGTCCATCTGGAGTTCCATTAACAGAATACATACTCTGCTTTAAATTCTGCTTTTATTTTATCATTCCCTAACCCAAAGTCTTCATTTGCAACTTACGCCATTTCACATCTATAAGATCATGCACGTGAGAAAACCCCACAAACAGTGTAACACTAGCGAATTATTGTCATCGGCAATAATGACTCTTCCTGGCTTTGGGGATATGACATACTGTAACCCATCTTCCTTGAAGTATATAACCTGATTTGAAACTTCTGGCAAACATGCTACTTTGGGCTCTAGTTGGGTCAAGCTCAACACTGCCAACAAGCATGCCCTGCTCTTCCTTACCATGTATGTGTTCCCTCCAGAGGGAGACATGGAAGCTGCATGACAGCACAGGTGGGAGCTTTGTATATTGTGAAATAACCAGACATACATGGAATTCCCAAGAGCTCTGTTCTTGACCCTGTCTTGTTTATTTTATTAAATTCTTGGATGAAAATAGATTATATTCTTATCAAATCTTCAGGCATTACAAGTGAAGGGAAATAAAAGCTATGCCAGATGACAAGATCAAAGTTCAAAGAGAACTCCAACAAGAGGTCAAAATGAAGTTCACCAAATATGACAGAAATAAATAAGTTTTGAATGCTAGGTTCAAAACTCCAACTGAACAGGGTGGGGGAGACCTCACAGAACAATTATTTTAAAATATTTCTAGAAGAGATCAGGATGAGGGTGAGGACTAGGATGCAGGGGAATGGACTGTTTAGAAGGGAAATACAAACCAAGCCAACATGCTGACTTGTGAAGGATCTAGAGATCGCATATAGTATGTAGATTTATTCATGTTTCTCTTGAGAAGAGGACATTAAGAAAAGATGTACTATCTCTTCTTTTAGGACTATCCTAAAAAACAGACAAACAAACAAACAAAAAACAAAAATAGAGGGTAGAATGATTCCCTTCAGCAATAAAAGGAAGAAAGAACTAGACCCACTGATGAAATAAGATGTATTGAGAAGTTAACTTCTTGTGACTAAGACTGTTCAAGTATAGACTGAGTGACATCAACAGAGGAAATTTTTTTGGGGGGGAGGCATTCTTAAGAGTGCGGAGAGTGTAAAGATTGTCGATTTTTAACCTCTAAGGTATGGTATTACTCCCCCTGCACCCGTCGCTGTACAAGACCAATCATATATGCTCTCTCCAGTCAGACAGCTTGTCCTTCTCACTAGCCTGGAAACTCCTTGGAGGTAGGAATTCTGTTTTTTATCTCTGTATTCCTGGCTTCCAGCACAGTTCCCAAGGAACTAAGGTACTCAATATATTGCAGTGAATTAACTAAATTATAAATTTCTATTTAGAAAAGTCCTATCACCCTTTAAAACCCAGCATGAGTTCCCACTTTTCACAATTATTTCTCTACTCCTATAGTTTTCATATTCTGTGCCATATCGTTTGCTACAAGGTACTTCTCCACATATTTCCTTGTATACTGTTGTTTAATGAGTGCCATACCTGTCTCCCCAGCTAGACTGTCAGTTCTGAGTGAACAAAAGGATACCATTTAAAAATTAAGCCAACTACTTATCACTGTGCTCGGCACTGAACTGATTAGTGATAATGTGCTTCCTAATTGACTGCAAAGTACTCCAGAAAATTTTAATATTAAAATAATCATCTTATTATTACAAAGAGAAATATAGTGACAAAGAGAAAAATAGGAATTTTATAGTGGAGAAGCATGGTGGACACTACCTTGATCAGGTGACCAAAATGAACATTGATAGTAAGACTACATATTGACCTCACTGACCCCAATGGGATGTCATCATCTCTTCTGTGGAATTCTTGCCAAAAATAAGTAACTACAATCTAATCATCAGAAAACATTACATTTATCCAAACTGAGGGACAGTCTAAAAATATCTGACCAGTCAAAATCATTAGAAGTGTTTGGGTCATGGAAGACAAAGATTGAACAACTGTCACAAACTGAAAGAGATTGAGGAAACATGCCACTGAATGCAAGGTGGGATTCTGAGTCGGACCCTGCCGCAGAGAAAGGGCATTGGAGGTAAAAGTTGAGAAATTCTAATCGATTCTGTGGGTTAGTTAGTAGTATCACAATAATGTTGGATTTCCCAGTTTTGATCATTACACGATGGTTACAAAAATGTTAACATTAGGGAAATTTAGATGAACACTGTACTATTTTGTAAGTTTAAAATTAAATTCCTTCAAAATAGAAATCTAACTAAATCATCTTTTGGTTTTCCTCCACCATATTAACAAGAGAATAGCATCTATGCAAAGTTTATAAATTTTGAAGAGAAAATGGTCATTAGTGATAAAGAATTTGAAAATAAAGTGGTATCTAAACAACTAAAACAGCTACCTTTAATCCAAACAAACAAGGTACGCTTGATTCTCTTTATTTGCAGTAGTTACGTCTATAGAGAACCCAGAATTAGTGAATACTGAAGAACTGCTCCCAGAGGAAATACAGGGAGAGTTTCCTGCAAGCCTCTGGTCATGTTTTCATCAACTGATCAATACATAACCTTGATTTATGTGTGTTTCCGTTTAAAGATACCTTACTTAATATATATTGTTGATTCATTAACATTGAACTCACAGTCAACAGCTATAACTCATGCCTGAATGAAGCTTATCTTAACATATGTATTTTCTCCATAAGGCACATGACAGCTTCTTGTGCTCAGGAACTAGACCGCACTTTGGCATTACATGTGGGGGCCAATTTTAATGGTGAAATCATCAACAAATGTGCAAAACTACAAAAAAATGTCACACTAAGTAGATCTCGAAAAGGACACAGTAAAGCTGAGACAAGAAGGCAGGATGTCACCTTGTTTGACCTCAGCTAGGAACGTGTGAATTGGGTGACATCAATTTTTGATGCTCTGTGCATGTCTGCAAATGACCACAAAAGCACTGCCAGTATTCATTTGGGTTTACAAATCTAAATACAATTTTAGTGAGTTGGCAAATTTGAAAATATGTAATTCATAACTGGGTATTGATTGTGCCCTCAAACATATCCAGTGATTGTGAATTTTGGTACCTTTGCCTTAAGTGAATAGGAGAGTAAGTACATTATTTGCATTTGAAATGACAAATTGAATTCTCAAAAAATTAGAACGTGATTGAGGATTTGCTATTTATCAGAGCCCTGTGGAAAGAATGGGGCTTCTTCACCAAGGCTTGCCCAGTTTTAGTATCACAGTTTTCTTACAGATGGAGACAGTCCATGAAAATTTGTCTCTGTACTTTCATTCTGTGTGGGGGTGTTATGATTCTATAATCTAGTTCTGTCTTGATTACAGTCTTTTCCTCCATGCTGTCTTAGAGCCTTTCCAGTACCCTGACTTCAAGTCCAATGATATTAATTTCCTTTCATTTCCACTGTAGTCAACACTACACATGGCCACAGCCTGAACTTCATCATCATTGGGAACCACTCCACCCTCAGAAAATGTCTTCGTTTATTGCCTACCCACTCCTCACTTGTGTTGGACACATTTGACTTTTGTTTGTGACACAGAAACTCCAAAATTCCTCTGGATCTTCCCAGCTCATCACTCTCTTCTAGCTGTACTTCAACTTTATCTCCATTTAGTCAGTAACTTTTGTGATGTCATTTCAATGATGCTTTCACTAGAACCCCAGGATCTATTATCTTCTGATTTTTTTTTTACAACTTTCCATTTTCCAAACTGTGATCTTGAGTGATTGCCATTTGTTTTCCCTGCTTCCATCCCTGGTCTGCCAGATATTGCTGTAAAAATGCACAAAAGCATACTGCTTAAGTCCAAAATAAATTCATTTACTTAATCAACCTTCAGCAAGTTGCTTTTTTTTTTTTTTTTTTTTTTGCTGTCCTTATTCTGATTCATCTACTGTCAGATTCCAATTGCACAGGCAGGATATGCCAAATATTCTCTCCTTTCTACACATGTTGCCAATGCTGTAGTTCAGACTGATACAGGGATCACCTGAGTCTATGGTAATAAGTTCTTAACTAGTCTTCCCACATTCCGTCCTGTCCACTTTATACACTAGAGAATCATCTTAAAGTAGACAGTTAATCAACCTACCTGCTCCCCATAGCTACCTGGAAAAACTCCAAACACCTTTACATGACATTCAAATCCCTCTATGAACAGATTTCAGATTACTTGTAAAAGTTTTTTCTTCTTTCTACTTTGTCTAAGCCAAAATGGACTATTTCCATTCCCAAATAGGTCCTAATTCTTGCTAATCAGGCAGGCCCCTTCTTCATGCTTCTCCCTTTATCAGGAATATTTTGTCCCCAATCTCTCTTCCTCAAAATCTGACCCATTCTTCAAGCCCCAGCTCAAAAATGCCTCTTTCTTGAAATCTCCTTTAATTCTGAAATTGGAAATTCCCTCTTCCTCTGATTTGTTGTAGCACTTTGGAATTGTATTTAATGCATTTGTATTTGTGAAGTAATCATTTTGTAATTATTTTATTCCCTTTGCTACATTTCAAGATCTTCAGGGACAGAAATATCAAATCTATCTTGCCTTTACCACAGCACCTATATATATGCTCAGTAAAGTAGTATTTAACAACTGAGTGAAAGGCTATGATATACATATATATATATATATATACATATATATATATACATGTATACATATATATAACAGATAAAATTGAACAAGCACAACACATTGTTAATGGCTCATATTATTAATGTTAATTATTGATTAATTACTGATATTTATTGATAAATAATTGAAAAATTGAAAGAGACATAGAGGAGAAGAGAACAAAAGAGCAGTAAATTAACAATTATTTGATAAAGTGAAGTGAAATTGATTGGGAAACCAATGAGTGGTTGACTATTGTAACATTAACTCTCTGGGCAGGGCTGTACTGAAATCCTTTCAGAGCGAGAGATGTATTTATTTTGTTCCTGGGATTCAAAACTGAAAGATAACATATGAATAAAATGTATTCAATGAATTTTTAAATTGTACAGACATTGCTAGACACACTTGATACTATAATAGTACATCACTTAATTGGAAGGACTTTTTAATTTTGGTAAATGAATAAAGGAGCTCAGTACTTATTGTTTATTCCATTTGCACATTGAATACTAATGAAATGAATCACCATCATTACTATCACTATCATCATAAAATATATTCCTCAGTTTAAAACACTTCAAAAACCATAGTAGAAATGTGGCTCAGTAGGAACCTACGACAACTGTGGAAGCTTAGTCACATCAAAGCAAAGCCATTCATCATCTTCATGACTGTGATGGTTTTATTTACACTCAATAAGCAATGCAGAAAAAGGTAGATTTCATGAAGGGAACTACCCAGTAAGTTTCACCCCATTGCAGGGAAATCGCATGTGAGTAATACAACTTAGTCAATTCTGTTCTGATAAGCATTAAAATATTTATCTTTGGGCCTTATTCTATGCATTCACGGTTGGATTTCTGGGAACTCCCAATATCCTAAGAAAACTTTTCAAAAGCCAAGCCTCAACAGCGTCCTATTTTCACTTGGCTGTTAAATCTATTTCGGATCCAATCTTGTGCCCTGAAACAATAGCAGAATGAAAGGGAAAAGGCCCATAGATGCTAGAGAATGCAATACAGAATTTAAACGTGGGGTGCAAATGTTAGCAGAGTTTCACATTTCCTAAATCACAGGCCTGTCAAAATTGTTTACTGAAAGAAAATCTGGTTCAAGTGAGCCAACACTTATTAAGCAACTATTATGTGTCAGCTTGGGAATAAAAGGATGATTGAAATGGTGTCCGTCCCATCAAAGAATTCACTACAGCTCTCAGTAAAACAGACATGTGTAACACTCATATAATGATATGCTAGCTGTTTGAACAAAGTGTTATGTGAGCACAAAAGGAAGAGCTGCCTGAGGGAGGTGAGCGGTAAACAGAAAAGGAGAAGGTGACCTTTGAGCTAGACTTTGGGAGGACACAAACAGTCAAAACAAACGTATCCTCAACCATGAACCTGGCCCTCAGTGGGGATCTAAGTTTTAGGGTAATTTCAAAGCATGAGCTATGAAAGTAATTTGAGATGAAAGATAAATCATGGTGGAATGTGATGAGACACCAAACTGAGATAAGTTAGTAAAATGAGCTATGTTCAGGAGAGTAATATTTTCACTTAAACCTTAAGATAGCAGGATGAGGAATATATGCTATTTCATATTGAATTTATTGTGGAAGGACTTTTTAAGAGATGTTTTCACTTGACACAGTGGGGGCTGGGAGTGACTTACTGGAACTTGTAGCATCTACTATAAGAGAGCCCATAGAAAAATTATCATCTTTTAAGAAATGCTTTAGTTTAAGGATAAGCAACATAATCAATTGTGCACTAAGTTACAGCATGTCAGAAAGTAATGCATTGTATTTATATGGCCTTTCTCCTTAGTGCTGAACTAAAATGGACTTTCAAATGATTAATCAGGACTGGGGAAGCAGAAAGCACAATAGAAGGGACTGATCATCAAGCCCCCAGACAGAACCCCTCATTACTACAATTTTTATCAGAAAGGATCAGCATCCAGACACTTCCTCTGAAAATAAATGGCCTGAAGCTCACCCAATTGGCTTAGGAACACAATTCATGGGTAATACTAGGGTTTCATCATCTGCCTTCTTATTTGGTATCTCTTAACCATATTCTTTTAACCTGAGAAGTTCTAAGTCCTCTGGAAGTAAGATCTCTTGACTGTCCCTATATTTATTTTTAAGGAGACCCAATTTTGTGTATGGACCCATGTTGTGTATGTATGATTAAAAAAAAAATCAGCAACAATAAAACCACTTGATTTTTAGTCCCAGACAGAAAATTCAAAGTATCACCTGATGTAAAAAGCATAAAATATTTATACAACACAGAGGGGGGAGAAAAGGCCTCCTTAAAAATGTCTTTGCCAACATGATCCCGAGGAAACAATTTTTTATTAAAAAATTGAGATTCCTCCCAATGCTTCATTTGTCTCGATAAATGTAGCCCAAGGCACAAAAACACATTCTTAATAAAGTTGAAATGCACAGTGATTATGCTTTATCATGCTTGTATTTTTCTAGCAATTTTTTATTTTTCTATCATTCCCAACATTTTTAATTTCCCATGTGCCTAGGATAGAATGTAAAATTAAAACAACAATTAAACCAAATCTCCATTGAAGAGCTTTCTTGATAAGTACGGCAAAGGTTTACTGATTTAACAGGACAACATGTTTATAATTTGCTGGTGGCAGAAAAATAATTCACTACTGGGGAATTCTGACATCTAAAATCTACATATTGAGTTGCTGGAAGGGAACTAGAGGGAATGTCTATGATTTTAATTTACTTATCCTATTTAGAAAAAAAAAAGTCACTTGAGTCATTCTGGCTCACTTTCCTTAGCATTAGTCATACTGCATTTCCTTAAGCCTGTGAATGTGTTTCTATGTAAATAAACTATGTAGTTCACTTGGGGATAAAAGTCATAGTATTTAGAGATTATAAAGACCTATTAGATCATCCGGTCTGGCCCACAAGAGATAGTCCCTAGATAGGGAACGTAACTGTTGATCTTTGCCAAGAGGCCAAGAAGAAACAGTTGGCAAAAGTATTTTCCACGCCTTTTAAAAATTTTAACTTATCTAATAGTGCTTTGGTCACTTCCCAAGTGGACGAGTCAAATTATCATTAAACAGTTTCACTTATCAGGGAGACACAAAGCTTAACTTATCTGAGTTGACAATGTTCCAACTGCCTCCATTTGTTGAAGAAATGATCTTGTTTGCAAAATATGAACAGTAAGGCATCTGCTCTTTGAACTAGCCAGGCAGTTTCCTTTCTGTAAAGAAGAAAGTCGAAAGGCAAGTCCTTCTTAACTTTCTCCTAATCTATTTTCACAAGTTTCAGAGCAAGAAGATATTAAAACACGGATTTGCTCAAAGTAGGAAACAAATACATAAAATACACCACCATATGGTAGCAACTTAATAGTTTACAAATCAAAGTGTTTTCCGTTTCCAGTTTGGCACATTTCATGACACTAGGAGTGATTTTGAAATTTAAAGTTATGAAGAGGTTTGGCATTATGGTAAAAGTTAAAAAGCAAATCAGTAATATGAACCTGAAAGAATTACTGAAGATACCTATTCTGGTAACCATTCTCTTTATCCTGCAGTTCTTAAATCCTTATTTCTGACACTCCCTATATGTTCCCTCCACCCAGATTATATTCAGAAAACTGTCAATGCTACTCTTTAGTATTGACACCATTTCTATGGAGAAAGCCATACAAATAAATACGTTAAAAAATAGCACAAAGGAAAACTAATGAATAGCAGAGGGTGAGTAGGTAATGTAAAAGGAAAATAAGATCTAAACATTTTAAGTAGAATTATTTCTTGTCTCCTAAACACAATTCAACCTAACCCATGATGTAAATCTTCTATTTTTAATGGAGTTAGCATTTCCAGAGTGGGTTTGATATTTGTGTTGTGGAAGATTATATTCTATTATAAATGCTGTTTTAAAAAATAGTGTGGTCCTTGACTTCTTGAAGTCTATATCCTAAGCCTATAAAAAATTTGAGCATTTCAGAGGACCTCAGTAAGTCTCTCCATGTGCGCTGAGCATAAACTGTGAGCTAAGCCCTCTGCAGGTGTTGTAAAGAATTATAAAGGAGGTATTAGATATGGTCCCTGCCCTTCCAGAGCTTACAGTATTATGGAAAAGATACATATCTACTCCCCCATCCCTCATCTCCCACACAGAATGGAAAGTGAGTGACTAACTTCTGTTATGTAGCTTATATTAACTTTAGCTAGAAAATCAGAATCCAGACAAGAAAGTAGCACATTCAGATGAGGAAACTGAGAGAAGTTCAGTGAAAGGATTATTTGCAAAGATTGGGCAGGTTAAGATAGGCATTAAAATGCATAAATATGCAAGTACTACTAATGGCTGGGGAAAGTCATTACCAAGCCTAGGCCTGAGGGAACAAGAAGGGATGGATGAAACTAGAGAGAGAACAAGAGTCGTCAGAGTGGCCATCGTCTTCAGTAGGGAATGAAGCCAGATCCAACCCATGGTGGGCAGGAAGATGGTCAGGGGGATTAAGTACCAGACCTCTATCTCCACTTTCCCTTGGGTCTCCTGCTGGTGCCCTCCCTTGGCCAAACACATTAAGAAGTCGGAGGATAAAAAGAGACTGTTGAGGCAGCCCTTGAAGATCCATCCCTGAGAGCACAGTACACGATGGAAAAAGGTAGAGGGAAGATCTGACAAGGCAGAGGACAGCCAATGGAGGTGGCTAAGATTAGAACCACACAAGTTAAAAAAAAAAAAAAAAAAAAAAAAGAACCACACAAGTTCACAGGATAACATATGTGCTATATTCAGAACTAAATATTTTGGTAGATTGGTTAATAAGAGTAGGGTTTAATTTGCAACAGCATATTTTGGCACTTTTCCATTAGATGAGATCACAGTCAATATTAATTTGAGTTTCCAACTTAAGCCATAGGACACAAATGGTAAACTCTGGTTTAACTAGCATTCCACCAAGCTGAGGCCTACAATTGGCACTTCTACATATCACCTACTTATACAACATAAATTTAGCTGTGTAGTGCTGATCGTGAAGCATAAGGTAATTTCAAAGCATGAGCTACGAGAGTAATCGAGATTAGAGATAAATCATAGGTAGAATGTGTGCTGAGCCACCAAATAACTTCTAAATCTTAAAGAAATATTACATTGTATTCAGAACAATTTTAGCTTTAAGCAAAATATAATCTTTATCTTTTAAACTGGATGTTCATGTCTATTGCATATGATTTAAAAAACCCTATTGATTAACCAGAAAACTCTGCTTCTTGGTTATAAAAGGTAATAAAAAGTTTACTCTCCTCCTCAACCCCAACGAAAGTTTACTTCCCATAAATTCATTTTGTACCTTTCTGTTCAGTCTTTGGGGATCTATTCTCCTTGAATTATGCTTGATTTAATATGTGTTTTGCATATTCGTTCCAGTATTTTAGCAGCACTTCATTACTCAATAATAAAAAGATACAAATAGATTAAAAGACTTTTAAACCTTTAGAGGATTCAGAGCACACATCATGAGTGCCCCATTTATGTTTTGAAGTTGCTTATTAGCAGTTGACTAAAAGCGGCATATTGCTATAACACTGCAGCCTCACCATTAGGCATGATCTGCCCCGATTTGGAATTCAAGCTATGATTTGAATTCTATACATTTTATTCAAGATTAAAAATGGCAACCGCAGAACACTTGGGGCCTTATTCGCTAAACAATGAGTCATTCTGGAATTCCTTTCCCTCCTTCCTGGACTTGGTGAACTTTTATACATGAAATTTGGCTGCCCTTGATGCAACTGAATCAACAATTAGAGTACTAGTATTGCAATGTATCAGCTTGGCTGGGAAACAGGTCTAAAAATTTCCAGTTCGATGTAAAAGCTGAATGCTCATGCCGCTCTTTCCCTCCACACCATCCCCCCACATCAAAGCCAGTGTAGTCATCTGACCAGACTGAGTGGTAATCAATAACATATACCCTCCAAATGTTCCAAAGACCATATATAACACAGAACATTTGATAATTATTTGGTGCATCTAAACTCTGCAGATAGCCCCTCAAATGGATTCCTGAGCCAGAATTTTTTTTTTTACCATCAAGTGAAAAGTCTTTCAATCCTCAAGAAATGAAGCATTCTAATTTTAGCTTCTGATGACAATTCACAAACTATAAAATTTCTTCTTAAAAGTTCTATAGGGTTCTCATTAGAAGGAGATTGCTTTTCCTTCTTTTGCATTCTCTTTTTATTATATCTATAGGAGACAATAAATGCTAACTAAACTTATTACTGTGATCATTTTATAATGTGTGTAAATAAACCATTATGCTATATGCCTTCAACTTATACAGTGCTGTATGTCAATTATATCTCAATAAAACTGGGGAATGAATGATTCTATAGGAATAAGAAGTAACCTTGACTAAGACTGCCCTGAAGGACACTCTCAAGTGAATGGAAAATAAGACCATAAAGAATACGCTTCCATTTGATCTTTATAAGGCCATACAAAATGTACAGTCTACTTTTGGGTAATTTTCAAGTGAAATCTCAGCATAATTATAATATGCTGACTTTTTTTTTGCCTTGGTTCCTTTTCATAAGTGTATCAGTGCACAATCTATCTGAAGCACACAACAGATAAAGGCAAGATGCACAAAGGTAGGATAAGAAAGAAAGAGGCAGCTATGTCTTCATATAGCTCTTTGGCCACATCTTCGAGAAGACGCCATCAAGTCTCTTATCCTGATTTTGTATCTTGAAAGGCTAAACCTCACACTCCCCTGCCAGAACTGGAACTATTTACTAAAGCAACAGAAAGAAAATGGAGGAAACAGAATTTCCCACCTAGAGGAGTTTCAAGCCCTATCACACATGATGCCGCATGAACCTCCCCCCACCAACCCTTCCTTAATGCACCATATAGAGAGGGCTCTCTTGTTGTAAAGGTGTCATATATATTTTCTCTTCACTCAAAGCTTCCTGAATAAAGAGAGATCTATTTGTCTCCATGGTGTTTTCGCCATTAACAGTATCAGAGCTGCAGGAACACAATGGGAGATGTGTTTTCCGTTAACCTCTTGACTCAGAGATGTCCTGATGCTAAACGTTATTGCATTTTGCATTAGCACAGAACAGTGGGAGTTCTGTGACTGATGTAAAAGGGTTGAGAAGGGCCACAGAAGCTCTCGTGTGCCCCATACTGCATTTGGTGGTGGAGTATGAAGCACATAATTTGTGTTTAGAAAGAGCACAAACAGGAACCAGGGGAGGAGGTAGTGAATTTCACGTATCTGCCATACCCCCTTCTGTCCACCACTGAGACAACCTTTACTGGAAAATGATATCCAGTGCTTTAACATACCCTGTTCTTAGACACTAACTAAGCAGAAAGTAATTTACTTTTCTTTATTACCCCAGTGATCTACAAACCATGGAAGGACCAAGAGGATTAATAGTCATGGTTTTCTTAAGCTACTTTTTCCATTGTTTTAATGTGGCCTTCAGTGTTGGCAGCTCATTGTAGTAACCATAACTGCAAACCATTGCCATTGTGCTCGTGTCCCTTTGACAGCATCGAGGAAGGACTGGGAATATCTTCCACCATGTTATAAAACAAAAGGATATGGAGGCTAAGAAGATTCTAGTCACTGCCATCCAAGATTTCTGAATGACAGTCCCAGAATTGTAGAATATTCTACAGTAGAGGTACCTCAAACATGATCTGGTCTAGTCCATGGGTTTATATATTTGGACACCAACAATCAGAAAGTTTAAATGAGCTGAGTATGGCAGAGCCAGGTTTGATATCTGCACTCATGCCCCTGGATGAATTCTCTTTAGATGTGCTATTCAAGGATGCTTCTGTGGAACGAATGGTCACTGTAAACAGAAAAATCTTCAGGACTGCATTCAATGTCGGTGTCCCTATTTCTAAGGTGCAACTTTCATAGGGCTGCATCTTGGGTTCTATGTTGGTGAAAAGAACTAAGATATTTTTAAAAGATAAGCTTTGTGACTACAATTAGAGGGGAAATTGCTGTACTTATCTAAAGATGGAAAGCTGTCTCCAAATTTCTTACCCTCAGCTTAAAAGTCTGGACATCCTGGGATTCAGAAGCATTTGATCATGTAGAACTTTGCTACCCAAGAGTGTGTTCTACATACCAACAGTATCAGCTTCACTTAAGAGTTGGTTAGAAGTGTAGAATTTCAAGCCTAAATCCAGCCTACTAAATTAGAATCTGTATTTTAACAAGATCTCAGGGGATTCATATTAACTAAAGTTTGCTAACCACTATTGAAAGGAAGCTTTCAATGGAACTTGGAAGTATAACTGTTAGAGAAATAGACTGTAAAGACCACCAGAGGTTGGTCCTACTCAGAAAAGAAAAACAAATATTTCAGTGTGTTAGAATTTAGAAGGCAAGAAATGAAGGGAAAATAGTACAATGGGATAAGAAAGGTAATGAGGTAGATGTATTGCAGTTCAAACTTGTACTAAGTATTTAGTATTTATATATACTTAGTTGAATAAGAAAATCTTGATTTATTCATTTCTTCCTGGGTCTTCAGAAAGCTCAGAGAAGACACTGAACCAAAGCCAACTTTGAGAAGGCTAGGGTTTGTCCTTCGGGGAATATCTTTGGAAGTACATACTTACCCAGGACAAGAAGAGGATCAATGGTGTTAATCACATACCAGTTAAACGTCTCCACTGATACACAAAGTCAAAGTCAGAAAGATTTTGATGCATGCAAATAAAGAAGTACAAATGACCTGTCATCAGGAAAGTTTATAAACTCACTAGTCTAACTGGACAGAGTCTCCTTAAATTGTGTCAGTGAAATATCCCTTGATTGATGAAGAAGGCCAAGATGTCAGCAACACATTTCTGTTCTGAAGTTGATCAGTGTGCTAGAAAATAGCTGGATTAAATTACCAGATTCCAAAAAATTAAAGTAACATTTGCACTATCCAGTTAGATATTCTAATTTCTTGATGATATTTTAAAATATAGCATGTTGCACCTCTTTACTTTTTCCTTTTAGATTTTAAAATTAACTTTCAGAAGATACTAGGGTTGTTTGTATGGTACTATAGTGTAGTAGTGTAGTTAGGGTTTCTGGGACTGAGAATGATTATCAGATGTAAAATTCAGTGAAGAGTTCCCTTGAGAAAAGAGAACACATACTCACCAAAAATGAAGATAAGAAATGGCTCATCTTGAAGAATACTTTACCCATCCTGTACTGCCCTAACTGACATTAAGATGTGTCTAAAGTGGCTTCCAACATAATTCATTTTCCTTGCAATTTCCAAACTTTGCCCTACCATGGGTTACTGGCTGAAAAAACACAACACTATGATCTCCTTGACACCACAGCCATTCTGAAAGCAAAGAGGGCATTATGTAAAATCTAGTGGATACAACCTTATTACCTGGTCAGTATAAATCCAATCATATGAAAGTCAGCTTGTTTTCAAGGCATGACCCCCAAAACTACTTGGCCCTTGGGAACCATAGCTGTATGAAACCACTCTAGTTTATGCCACTGTGAGGAAAGGATCTTATTGTCTTGTACAGTAAGATAACTTGATTTAAAAAAAAAAAAGCTTTATAAGATGTATAAACAGTACTAAGTAGGTCCTTATATGTCAAGTGGCTACAGATGTTTAATACACAAACTCTAAGCCAACACAGATATAGGTAATAACTGTGTTTCATGTCAAACTCATAATAAATGTGACAAAGTAATGGCAATATTTTCTAGAGCAAGGCCAAAGGCCTTTCAAAGGATGAATGAGTGAACTAAAAAATGAAGACTGTACAGGAGTCTTAGAATTGCTCCTACTTCTACTGTAGACTTTCAGGGTAGCCTAAAACTAACACTGAGCCTCTAGCTGTGCTTTATCATCAAGCTGGGGCTACTTATTCTTGAACCTCTTAGTAACAAAACAATCACCAAAATTCACTATTAAAATGTTTGAGCATGAAGTCAAAATGGTGACATTGGTATCTCATCTTTTTTAATGTAGTTGTTCGAGAGAGAAAGATAGCATGTGAGCGAGCTACAGCTAAAATGTGCAAAACCATTCTCTTTTATATATGTTGTATATTAAAATGCCAGTAAGTGATCACATGGATTAAATAACCTCATTAAGTACCTCTGACTACCTTTTTGCATTTTCTAGTGAAAGCATCTAGGCTTGGAGCAACCCCATCCTAACCAACAGACTTGGATTCTAGTGCTGCTTTGCCACTTACATACTCTGGGTAGATTGTGAAAGTTCACTCTGAGGCAGGCAAAATGTTCATCATTCATGACACTGATTATCACCATGAAATGACTGAGGCTTGTGTCTTATTTATTCAATCCCCACATTATTAACATTCTGGACTCTTGGCATCTTCCCACAGAAATCGGTTGGAACACACCTTATTTTCAGGGATATGCATAACATTCACACAAAGACCAGCTTAGCCCCAAATACAAAACGTGAATTCTCTTGATCTTGGGCGCTTCCAGGATGGAAGGTGCACAATTGCTTTCAATTTGATGAACTCCAAGAAAGTGCAACGTGATTGCAAAAATGGTCACAATGTGTTGTGTGTTCCTGAGTTTCTGCCCTTCGCCAAGAAACCTGTACTGCCTCCTAGTCTGGCTCCAGGCTGGGTCATGTGACTTCCTTTGACCAATGAGGTATTAGCAAACATAAAACAATCAGAAGCTTGCAATATACTCAAGCCGTTTGGCTCCTTCTTGTTCTTGCTCCTCTACCTTTACTGTGAGAACATGCTAGGAACAGCCTGTTGGAAGATGGGCCATGTGGAAGAGAACTGAATTACCTCAGTCATCTTAGTGACCCTGCCCTACAGCTGACAGAATGAATGAAACCAGGCAATACCAGAAAAACTGCCCAGTCTAAATCACTGACCCACAGACTCACAATCTAAACATGTTTATTGTATGTCACTAGGGTTTTGTGTTATTTATTATGCAGCATTATTGTGACAATAAATAACTGATAAGCTGAATCCCTCAAAGTCTTATGTTTTTGGTAAAACAAAATCCAACCCAAAGAAACAGAACATGAAAATACAGCATGGGTACAAGAATTAAACAAAACCTGAATACTAAAATGCCAGTATAATAACTGTACCCAATCTTACCTTTCATAGGCTTCCCTAGAAAAAAAGGCCAGGAGGAATCATGATCGTTCTCGGCATGTTGCTTTGTGCAAGACCCAAGGAAAGCTAGGAGGCTGTACAGTTATCTCCCTTGATGTAATTCTAAACTATACAACCTACTACCTCAACCTGGGAACATGCAGTCACAATGGCTGGAAAGCTACCATTTCTTAAGCAATGAAATTACAAGTTAGTCTTATAATTGTGCTTGGTGCTGTCACCAATTTGGGCCATTCATAAGAGACAACACATCAAAGGGTCTGACAGTAGAGAAAGTAACACAAAAATCTTGGCTTGAGATTACTGTGCATACAAGAAAGGAGGAAGTACTAAGAGTTGGTCTTCTTGATATCATTTATGCATCAAAATTATGGTAATGTTATATAATGGCATTTATTCTGATCAGACTAATGCCCTCTGGTATCTGTTAACAGAATACAAAAGTAGACCAATATTTAAACTTGAAGAACTGAAAAAAAAATTAGGAAAACAAATGTTTCTATTGTGAAAGTGAAAAACCAGAATATCTAGAGGATCAATACATAACGGAAAAGAGCTTCAGCTACAACACGGTGAAAAGTTACAGGAAACAGGATTATGAGCAAAGAAGAGGTAGACAGTTAATATAGAAGCTATGTTGAACATTCACTCAACAGTATTTACCATAATATTACATAATTTACATATGTATAAAGTGGCCCTCCTTCCAGAGTTGACTGTTTCAGCCCCCTCTTTTTTTTTTTAATAAATTCTGTCCCCAGTAGTTTATTTAGCAATGTATAAAATTGTGAGTCTGTATTTTTTTTCTTTATAAAGGAATCCAGTAGATTTCTCGATTTGCTTTTAATTTTTAAACTGAGTCTTTATATTCAGTCCCAGTTTGGTGCTGGAGCAGCAGACAGATACAAGCTTGATGACTTCCTATCTCCATGTGAACTCGTGTTTCATCAGGTTTTTATTTCTCCATGAGGACTCCTCTCTGGTCTATAGATGGCCACCTCGCCTCATCACTTAGCTAGTCCCTGGTTTTGCCTGGTAAAGCCTGTTCCATAAAGGGGCTGGGCCCAGACATATAGAGATGGAAGAGTGTCTAAGCACATGGGGAATAAAAGAGTGATAGCTCTACGGTGCTGATTATGCTAAAAAAAAAATCCAAATGCTGTAGAGTTGGTGTTTCAAGATGTTGCTCCACTAACCTGGAAAGGGATCATTTTCCCAATTTTTCCAACCCTATTCCCTGACGCAGATATCATGGAGTAGGGCTGCTTTTTTTGAGAAGGCTGCCTCTCTTGGATCAGTGCTACCTGGGAAAGACTGAGAAGTTAGATTTATCAAGCAAACTCCCATTCATCCTTCAAGACTCAATTCAAAGAACTCTTCCTCTGATCATTTATAATTTCATATACACATTTATAATTTAACCCTAACACTATTGCATTATAATTTATCTGTCTCTTTTATTATACCTTGAACTATCTGAAGATGGGACTGTACTATTCACCATTGCAAATTTAATCCTACCTGCATGTCTACTACCTGGCACAAAGGAGAGACTTAAAAATATGTTCGTTGTATGAAAGGAAAAGCGTGTGAATGGATGGGTAAAGTGGGAGTATAAATGAATCTAAAGGTAAAGGCCAGGTGATTTTTATTTTTATGTCATGTCTCTTGTCCTTCTTATATTGTAACTTCATAATATGGTAAAAAAAAAAAATCACAGAATGGCTGAATTCAATTTGTCAAGTTTGCTTTAAGCCCTGGATCTTATATGGAAATTCAAGAAGTAACTGTGAGTCCCCTGCCTCTAGGTATTCAATTATGTATACGATTTAATATTCACTAGGACACTAGAAGAAAATGTAAGTCATTGTCTTTCCTTTGCATTTGGACTTCTTTTGTTTTACTTGCACTGACCACTTACTTGATTCTGTAAACACCTTCAAGACATAGCTTTATGAATGGAAAACAAGGCAATGGAAGGGCTGGTAAGAGTCAGCCAAACAAGACAGAACAAAGACCGTATAAGTTTTAATGTCCTAGAATGCTAGTCTATTAGTCTAAACGTATAGCTTGTAGAGCTTTTAAATATTCAGAAGTAGAAAAATTCATCTTCTTCTAGGGGGTCAAAGACAGAAAGATGTTGTTGTTAGAATACTAATGGTTTTCAATACCCTACTCTTTTGGTTGTGTGAATTTCCTTGTTTATTTACACTGATTTTAGCCCATTATCATGTATTAGTGCAATTATGGCTCATTACATAATTAGTGTAAATATTTGTAGGCATGCAATAACAACATGCAATTATGATATGGAGTGATGTCATAAAAAGTCTTATTAAAAGAAGGAAGTAAAAAATAAAATAAGTAGCATTTAGAGAAGAACAGTAGTTATACATCTTGAGGTACAGAGTATCTATGGCACTCTTTAAATTTAAAAAATAGATTCCAAAGGTATTCTGGATCCATGTATACAGACTCTCGGTGTGTTAACCTTGAGGTCTGAAGAGCTAACAGCACCAGTCCCTCCAAATGAAATGAGGATGAACCTCAAACAATACCATAAGTGTCTGAGATGATGGAAGAGGAGGGACTCTTCATGAGTAAACAATTCTGTATTAATTAGATATTTGGAAGCTGGGCAACTGTTAGGAGTAAAGCATGTGATTCATTAAAATAGGGATCAATATAACTGGCACACAATATTACAAAGGTGTTCCTAACTAGATAACCTTTTTTTTTTTAAGTCAGAGTCACATCTTCACTGTTTCATGAAGTACTGAATACAGTTAGCCCCATAAAAGTTTGTTGGATGAATGAGGAAAGGAATCTCATCATTTTTCTAGTCATATGGCTATCCCAAAAGAAATAAGGAGCTTTATTTTAACTTTATTGAGCACTGTGTTAGGTGTTGATAAATCTTTGAAATTTCTAAAGAGTCATTCCTATTGACTTCTCTGTAAAATTTCAGTACTATTTCAGGCATAAGAAGCTTTAAAAAATCTTAATTAGAGAGGCTAGGGAACATTAGATGAGGTTAAATATGATAGCAGACAAAGATGCATAGGACCTAACAGATACCAGTGAATTATTGGTAAACACATTGAAAAATAAGGAATCATATTAAATTAAAATTTAAGGTTAATTATTCCTTGTACATACCATTTTCTTCCCATGTAGAAAAATCCACTTATTAACTTTGGAATAAAAACAAGAAACTCGTTTAAAACTAAATATCGGCTCCTCCCGCTGCTCCCCCCCGCCCTCGCCATCTCTGGCGAGGGTTGAATTGTTTTATCAAATGCAATTCTTGGAATAAGAATTATAACTTTATGTTTAAAAAAAACTAAACTACATCCTGGTGTTACAGCTTAATAAATGTATTTTGATAGTAATGATTTGAAGATTTTAATAAAACTATTTAATACTCATTCTCTCTACACTTCTATGCAATAATGACTAGTGAAATATAGTTTTAGAGTCTTTCTGGGGAAGACCTGAAATTATTTTACTTTCTGCAGCCTCCCAAAGAATATTTGGTCCACTCTGAGGGAGACCCAAAGGAATAATTAATATCTACAGAACCATTCATTCATGGACATGGAAGGAGGAAAAAACACTGAATTGCATCATCATGTAAAATGTTTAATATCCTGTTTCTTGTGGCCAGGGTCCAGGGGCTTTGGGTTTTCCACTAGAATATTTTCTAGTCAGAGGAATCAAATAATAATATCTCAAGTCTTAGAAATTTTGAAAAGATTGACTGCTCTACATAATCTTTTTTCTTGGGGTAATGCGTTTTAAAAACCTCCTTTAAAGGAACAACCTGGCAGTCACCTCATGGCCATCCTGTAGTCCTTCTGGTATCTCTGTACAGGGACTATAGGCAGGCAGCCCAACGTCCCCTTGTATTCATGAACAACATTGGTCCCACTAGTAACACACTTTAATGGCAGTTGAAAGGGAGGATGAGCAGAGACATGATTTTGCCTTTATCAAATATAAGTATTTATCCAGGGAAGGTGCAAGTTTAATTTGCCAGCAGCTTATCCATTCTAAGTCAACCACTTCAAAGAGGTAGGTAAAACCAACCAAGTAGATTATTTGCTTAATGGGTAGATCAAGGCCTTGGGAAAACAATTATACATGATATACACCAGTGAGGACAATCTTTCTCTTCTGGATGTCGTGTTCTATCATTCCGTAATAAAGTAATAATTTCTTGGCAAGCTGGCAGTTGAAGTCACAACCCTTCTCAATGCCATGCCAAGCAAACACAAAGGATATACACCATATCCTCCAGATAGGGTATTTGCAGAACTTTTTATTCTCCCCCTTAAACGTATCTTATTTATATCTAGACTTTCCCAATTCCAACATACAACTCATTTTTATCTACTTAACAGAAGAAAGAGTTTTACTATCCCAGAACAGTGTGGTTCTTAAGAGAAAAGTGCATTTATTGAAATAAAATGTAATCATTTGAATTTCAAACATTTTGCTAATGGTAACTCAGTAACTGCTTCATATTGACTCTTCTGGTTAGAAGAGTGCACACACACACAAAAAAATTAAAAATTAAAAAAAAAATCTTAAGGGAATTCCTGGCACTGTGTTTGACCAGAAGGGGATGCAAAAGTTTAAGAGTCATCCAAATCTGATCAACTTTTCACCCTGGGTTCTGTTTACAGACTCCTCAGCTCACATTGTTGGAATGAGACAAATATAGCCATCTACTTTTGCTTTGATCTGAAGTCAGTTTGGCTTTCCAATCCTGGCACAATGGTGACATTTAAGAGGCAAGGGGATAAAATTATTTTCATTCCAGCCTCTTAAACATGTGAAGACTTACAATACAACTCTGGCCAAATATGAAGTTAGACCTCAAGGGGCAATTTCGTTTTTTTTTTATAACAAGTTCTTTTTCTTACAGTGCTGGCTCTTTACAGAAGTATGAAGACTTCTATGCATCCATTCCCCCAGTTAATTTTATTTTTAAAGGTAAGAACTGATTTGAGAACAATGGGTGAGGAAGAACTGCCATAAGGTACAACAAACCAGGGTGAGATGGGTCTCCTACGTGACCTTTTGTCAATTTCAAAAAAAAAAAAAAAAAAAAAATCACAGTTAACTTTCAAAACAATTAGTCAGGCCTACAGAAAATAAAACAGACCCTTGTTCAGGTATCTATTTACTCATCACTCCACAGTAAGCTGTCTGAGTCACCCAAATTCTTGCTGCCTCACCTGTGAGCCCTGTCTTAATTTGAGAGCTGAGAATAGTTACAAGAGCTAAGGGAATTGAGGGTGAGCTTATAAATTAGTCATTGAAGAGTCCCATCCATCTCGGAACAAAAGGTCTCCTTCCTCCGTACCAGCCCTTCTTCCCATTTCTACCACTCTCAAAGGAAACTAAGGGAGGAGAGGGGGAACAAAAAGGATGGGAAGGGGGATTGAGTGGCATACAGGCAAAGCCCGCAGTCTGTGAGATTGCCTAACAGACACATACCTATAGACACAAGCTTGTGTGGACTATCACCACAAGATCGGATCTACGGGTTTGTGGCAACAGGCCTCAGTATCTTCTCTCGTTTGGGGGTATGAGATGTCTGAAAATAAAACGTTAAAGCCATTAGTCCAACCAAAGATTCTGTCCTTCTAATGTTTTATGCCCCAAATTGAAAGACTTCATCCTGCACTTAGAAGGGCAAAGGTTAACAGCATCATCTATGTTCTCCCCCGCATAGGTCCCTCTGTTTTCACTTATTCCATAGATACACTAGGCTCTAGGCAAATCTTAGCACGTTACTGTTTAACATTACGGAAGGCTCATTTATTTCAGACCTTGACACATGATCTGGCCAAAGTGATGTCAGATTGTAAGAGAGAGAGAGATTGAGAAACACGTGAAATCCCAAATGCAAGGTCTTTCCTTTAAATGCCTGTAATTACAGCAACAGGACGGCGAACTCTTCCTTTTCTATTTGCATTCTGGAAAACAGGTAAAATAAACTGGCGAGCACCACCAAAGGGCTTAGAAGTAATTTCTGAAAAAGTCTTCTAGAGGAGACTTCTAGCTATATTAAATTAGAAGACTCATCTTCAGGAAAAGTTCACGGTTTTATTTCCACCCCACCCCCACGATTGGTTTAAACACCAATACCAAGCAAGTTTGGGCATGTTTTATAAAATCTGAACTAGAAAATAAACTGTATAATGGTTACCCCCAAAACTATTCAAGGATGTGAAAATGGATCTGTTTCCAAGGTCTCCTTATAAAATGATTTCATTTGTCAATATAGCATTCTTTCTTCCAAACCAATGTTTTACATGTAAAAATGGGACATCCAAGACAATCAAGCTTCATTAATGGCTCCCTTTGTGAATTTTATTGAAGACATGGTCTTATGCATAATCACTTCTAAGACACAACGATGAAAAGCAAAATAATCACCCTCCCTAGATATTGGGAAAAACATATGCTTCCATCTTTCACACGACCTAAAAAGAAAGTTTTTAATTTTTATTAGCAATGTCCATAGATCCTGGCTCTCAAACAAAATTCTCTCCTTTGCCTTGACATAAGAACATGAGCCTTTCTCAAGATTCTGGGAGGCTCTACTAATAACAAAAAAGACAGATCTGAATTGAGGGGTTATTTAGAGAAAAGAGCAGACCCTTACATATGAAAGGTGAAAGCAAGAGAACACAAAACTAACCAACGGCAAGGACCAATAGGGACCATAGGGAGATGCGACCATTCACAGATACTTCATTGTCTGCCTATTTCATTAGGACTGAGCCATGGGCATGATGCTGGCACCCTACTCCTGCCATGAAGCTTCCCCACTGAGAATTTAGGTGCAGCTCTATGGCTTGGCTTTTAGATCCAAAGAAACAACAGTAGCAAGTGGAAATAAGTAGGATCCAGGCCAATCTCCTCCCAATGGTCTTTGCTTTATTTTAAAATGCTCATTTCCTTTCTAAAATGAAAGATTTTAAATAAACTCCCAAGCCTCTTATTCTCCTTTGATCTTTCTGACAAAGGCATAGGTCCAGAGGCATTTGAGGATGGGCACTCTGAACAGTGCTTAGGGTTGTTGGAGCACGTGTAACAGGAGAGCTCTCGTTCAAATGGAAAGGAATCGGCCCAGGCTTCCAAAGTGACGAGGGTTAACTATGATCATTGTGTTTATTAAAAAGATGTAATGCAGTATTTGTTCACAATGAACGAAAGGAGATTTGTCAAAGTTATACTTAGTCACTCAATTAGAGTCATCTTCATACATTTGCACACTCGAGCCCCACAGAAAGGAACACAATGCTATGTTTTAATTGGGGGCATCTCTCTCTCTCTCTCTCTCTCTCTCTCTCTCTCCCTCTCTTTATTTATTTTGGTAAATATAGGACAGAGAGAAGCTATTCATTCCAAATGGTCTGTAGCATTAGCTTCCAAACAATCCATGGTTTTAATTTCAGAAAATAAAAGGAAAATCCAAAGATGTCTAGATTGCAGGGGGAAAAAATAAGTCAAACCCTGACCTCATAGGAGAATGGTTTGTTTGGAGAAGATATTTTCTCCAAAATATTAGTTGACTACCTCCTTCAAGAACCTTCTCTGTGTTAAGGAGGAAAAGAAAGGTTCTTTTCAGAGGAAATTTTGGCTTGCTTTATGAAGCAAGATTCTGTGGGGCTCTGTTAGATAGTAATACTCATAATTAAGTTGGAAAATGTGGCTGAATGCTTATGAACAATGGCAAAGCAGGGTAAGGTAATTTATCAAGCAAATGTATCATTTATGTTATTAAATATCTTTAAGTGGCACAAAGTTCTTTAATACCACTAAAGGAAACTACCTTTATCATGATAGCTGAGCTCAAATCTTAGTCACTGGACACAGATGGGGATAGCCGTATTTACTGCCAGACTGTATTACCAATCTAGGACTAAACTTGAAACATCGATATTATGCAATTTATATAAGCCCTATATTCCAGGAATTCAGAGCACATGGCAGGCTTTTTAGAGACAATCCTCTAATATTTACATTTTTAAATGCAATTACCCAAGATAGCCACAGAGCTTAAGGACAGGGCCTGATGGTTTCAGATGAGTCCTGGCTAAATCATTGTCAAAAGACATAACAACCACTGTTAGGTAATAACTTTAATTTATTTTTTCTGAAGTCCAATAAATTGAATGCCATGACCGCTCTACTCATTAGCTAAGAATATTATGAAGCTATTTGCTAGTTTTAAAAAAATCAAGTTTAAAATGCAGTTATTCTTCATAACTAAAGCAGTCAGGCATGCCCTAAAAATTTGCAGTACTGGAGGATATGAAAGGTTTGGGAAAGTTATAGGAAAACACTATTACCTGAAAAAAGTAACTTCTTAGGAATCCTATTTTTTAAGCTCGTTGCCATCTTGCTAGGCCAACATCTTCAAACCATTAGCCTGCGTCTGGAAAATAAAATTATTTTAAGTGGATCAAGACTCTTTGTTGTTTGGTTTCTTTTTGTCACCCAATTCTTAATTAAAGCTAAATTAGAATTAACACCAGAATGAGAGTAAAAGGGAACACCAGGCACTGAAATAAAAATAATTCTAGAAAATCACTGGGCCACATTATGTTTACTTCATTTCCAAAACGACACATGATATAAAGGTCCTACAAAAAAGTCGCTGTCACATTTTTCCAGGAATTTCCCTGGCTATCGACAAACCCTGGGAACGATTCTACCGGGGAAATAATCAAATAGGAATGTGAGGTCTCAAAATATTCACAAGTTCCAATGTTTTATACCAAACTGCTCATTTGCTAAACATGATTAAGAGACAGGCTATCAATAATTAAGAATGGTTAAGGCACAATCAAGTTGGGCAATCATTACCTGGCACGATGTAGCATCATTGAAACATCATTTTAACTTTTTGATTCTGAAATGTTTCGGGAGTCATTATTTCTCTCTGCTGATGGGGCTGTTAAAAAGAAGTAAAATATCTTATTGTGGAGAATTCATGAGTCTATCCCCCTTCTACCACAGCAGGATTCTTGGCTTCCATTCCTACGTTCTTTCATTGCCCATGTTTTAGACGCAGGGTTTCCTTTTTCTTCATTGTTCCTTTACTAATGGAAGGCAAACTCACTGTGCAGCTGCTTGCAAAAGGGAAAATGTATTTGAGTTTTGCCTGGCTGTGGACTTGAACACCAAATCCATGGTGATGTCAGCAGAACGACACCAACAGAAAGATTTCCTGCCCTCCACCCTCCTTCTTTTTTAAAGATGTGTATGTCTTGTACAGAATCTCAGCAGACCTCCTTTGTCCTGAGGGGATAAGGCAATTCCACTGAACTTTTTAAAAAGGAAGGAACAAGAGAAGTGAAAGAAAGAAAAGAAAAGAAAAGAAAAGAAAAGAAAAGAAAAGAAAAGAGAAAAGAAAAGAAGAAAGAAAGAAAGAAAGAAAGAAAGAAAAGAAAGACAAAGGAAGAGGGAAAGAAAGAGAGACAAAGGAAGAAGGGAAAGAAAGAGGAAAGAAGAAAGAAAGAAAGAAGAAAGAAAGAAAGAGAAAGGAGACAAAGGAAGAAGGGAAAGGAAAGAAAGAGAGAAAGAAAGGAAGGAAGGAAGGAAGGAAGGAAGGAAGGAAGGAAGGAAGGAAGGAAGGAAGGAAAAGAAAAGGAGGACGCAGACAGAAAGAGAAAGAAAAAGAAAAACAATAAAGGGGAAGGACGGAAAGAAGAAAAGAAAAACAAAAAAGAACAACAACAACAAAAAAGACTAAAATCTACCCTTTGCCATTCATCATGAAGCAGGGGGGACAGCTAGTCTTTGGTCTCCCTATGGCTTTTCCGTTTTCCTGATGTCTTTTTTCTCACCCTCTGCAGCCCTTGTTTTTTGAAGGAAGATCCAATCACCTCAACAAAAGAGGCACATCCAGCGATCGCTGCTCCAAGAGTCACTGGCTGGTGCCATGAGCCCCACACGCGTCCTCCACCTGCGGGACTGCCACCAGGACACCCGACCCCAGAGAGGGAGCGCCTCGCAGGCGGGCGGGCTTAGGTAGAAGTAAGTCTTCTCTGCCCAGGAAAAACTGACCAGAAGGGAGCGGGAGGGAGGAGACTGGCCAGGCAATGCCATCGTTTTCATGCTCCTTTTGGCCAAAGGGAAAATTTAGAAATGATATTGATCATTTTCCTATCACACCTATTCTCTCTTTCTCCCCCCACATTAAAAAATAATAATATTTTATGTAAAATGAAAAATGAAGTGGTGGCTAGGTCAACTTAAGCACAAAGCCATGAAAATGGTATGAGAGAGTAAGCTGGAGTGGACGAAAAAAAAAAAAAAAGATGCCCTCAGATTGCTTTTAAATGACAGAAAAGCAGCCCACTCCTCAAACAGCCTGGAACCCACTCAATGTTCACCCTCAACACAAATGTAACAGAGATCAACAATTTAGGAGTGAGGCACTGGAGGCAAATTTGCTTTTGACACACCCGAAGAAACAAAAGATAAAGAAGCTGCCAGTAACAAGTTGTCTCGTGTGCAGCTGGCTAAGGAGGCTACTTTCACTTTTGAAAGCACTAAGTTTGCTTAGGATGACAATTTTTCTTCCGTTTTAAAATGCAAACAATGACGCCGAGCTACAACTTTCCTTTCTAGCTAGATGGCTGAATAAAGCCAGGAGGGTTTCCGCAAAAGAATCACCATTTTACGAAATAGAGAAGACTCCGATTCTGACATGGAAACGTGAGATACAGCTTTTTTTTTTTTTTAAAGAAAGGATCAAGCATCTGTCATTTCTTTAATATAAATGAACTATATGCTGCTTTAATATAAATGAACTATATGCTGCGCAGGGCTTCCTGTGTGCCGGCCAACTTTAACACTTTTCTTTTCAAAGCTCTGTTTTGCTCTTGAGAGAGCAGCCCGCAATTAGATTAGGAAGCCACGAATTAAGTGGGGGTACAGAGAGGCTTGGGAAAGAAGTGACAATTAAATCACTTGGACCCTGCGAGAAAAGAGAGGGGCAATATGCAAAGAGTCAGGGTGTCCTCGTAACCTTGACTGAGGGACAATGGGATGCTTGTTCTGGGGGGAAAGTGGAAGAGAGCCCGGAGCCCCCGCAAGGTTGTCGACAACCATCAAACACAAGAAACTAAGTTCAGCTGCAACAGAAAGATCTCCCCTTACTGCAGGGAAGAGAATTACTCAGAGGGAACAGCTGAACAGCCTACCACGTCTCAGCCTAGGAAAGGCCAGCTTCCCCCCCACCCCCACCCCAGCTCAGGCTCTGCACATCCACCGATTTCCACGTTTCCCTCTTCCTTTGGAACAACAAACCACCAAGTAGAACACGATTTTATATCATCTTTGCCAGGTGGAGTTTGGAAAGAAAAAGTATTAATCTACATTATCTACTTCTTGCTCTCAACTTTTCCTAGGATCAGTGTCTTTCTTCTCTCTTCCTCTTTCTTCTCTCTTTCTCTCTGACACGCACACACATACACACACACACACACAGTGCTGCTTGGTCCAATCTGGTGCCTGCTTAACAACAACAGAATGACAAGCAACATCTGTTTGTAAAAGAGCCAAAATCAAACCTTAACGTTTTTTTGGCCAGGTTTCTTTTTTCTATGCCCCCCGCCCCCCCCCCCACTGACTCTCAAAGGGGAGGAGGTGAAAAGGAGAGATATTAAGATTTACATTCGACATCGGCTCCAGTGAAGCAGCAATTCTACTCCCCCAGAGTTATTTCAAAGGAAAGCAGTGTGAGGTAAAACCACTGCAGTATTTCTGGTTGTCTCCCCTGAAGCCAGCCCGATCCCATAAAATGCAACAGACCAGATTCCTAAAAGTCAGGGCCCTTTTTTTCTAATAGCTTTATATTCAAATTAGAATTACAGGACCTGTGTGTGTGTGTGAGTGTGTGTGTGTGTGTGTATGGGGGAAGAGGTGAGAGAGGCAAAAGGAGCAAGACAAAAAAAGAAATACATGGGCAGGAAGGGAGCTCTGTGGTTTCTCCCTATTTTACAACACACGGGCGTATAACCAGGCACGTTCACACATATGCCACACGCAGGAACACACTGGAAGCAGTGAGGCTGTAGCAGAAACCTGCACAGCTGTGGCCATCAGAACCAGGCTCTATCATTCCCCCGTGGAGATGAGAATTTCTGGAAAGCTACCAACAGTCCACAAAGTCACAATGCCAAGGAGCAGAGCCACCTCAGTGAGGGAGGGGCCCTGGGGTGAGGGTGGGGGTGGGAGTGGGGGTGGGGAAGGAGCCAGTAAGGGAGAGAGGGGTTTGCTACCAACTGAAGCAATTTCGCCCTCCTAAGGGGAGGAATCGAGCACTGTTAGGAGCCCAACTCCTGTTTCACTCCGGGTTTGGAAGAAACCCACACACATTAAGGGAAAAATAAATTCAGACAAGTTGCTAAGGAGACTTGTGTAAACTCCAAGCGCAGACATATTTCTTGGCCTTTCCCCCTCTGCTCCATCTTGTATTCTGATCACGCTGCTCTGCGGCAACATTGCACCAACCTCCTGCATTAATCTTGGCCTTCACCGTGCAGACTGGCAAAGCATGCTGGTTGTATATATCATCATCTTTCAAACTTAACAAGTTAAAAGGGTGTGTGTGTGTGTGTGTGTGTGTGTGTGTGTGCATGTGTGGGCACATGCATATGTGTGTGTGTGTATGTGTGCACCTAGTTGCAGGGAGAGAGTTGGGGGAACTTAATTTGGAATTTTTAAAACATAGGTGTTGAACAAAGAATACTTAGACTGCGTGTTTGGGGGGCAGTGAGCAAAGCAGCACGTAAAACACCTAGCACTGGCAATTTCTCTTTGCCTGTGCATGACATCCTTTCTCTGTGCCCTTCGCCTGCCCCTGCCCCCACCTCCTGTATTCCCACCAGAGGTAAGCAGTGCCTGAATCATGACAGAGGCCAGTGTGGGGGCCCAGGCTTATGCAGAAAACAGTGCATTCCACGAAGTGGAATCCTGTTCCCCCGCACCCCTGCTCAGGAGGGTGTCCCAGAGAGACCAGCTTCAGAAAACAAACTGAAACGATTCATGAAACCTCTAAACCAAACCTGTTTAGATTCTAAACCAGTTAGCATTTTGGAGGAAAGACTCCAGCCCAATATCCAAGCTCCGGAGCAGAGACCTTCTCCCATAGTGACACATCTTTAGCAGCAGCTGATATATGTCAACATTTGATTTAGGGGAAAATTAACATTTCCTTTCAGGACAGAGATGTTTGTACTGTAGAAGCCAATATTTTCCTTTCTCAGCCTCCTGTATTAGAATTTCTCAAATCTTCCCTAGGACATAGAGAGGGCAGACAATATACAGCCTAAAACCATTACTTAGGGTGCTGGGACAAGCCAAAGTCAGGTCTGTGTGTATGTGTGTGTGTGTGTGTGTGTGTGTCCCTGCGTCACTGTCGTGAGCAGATTAGTGAGACACACACCAAGATAGCTGGAGGACGAGCATCTGTTTGGTCCCTTCCCAAATTAGAGAGGTTTACAATGTCTGCCCACCAGCCACAACAGAAAAGCTCCAATGAAGGGCAACCAACCAAGCCGGCTGCTGTTTTAGCCACAATTCTCAGGGGTGGACATGGGACAAGGGATTAGCCAGGGGATGGGAAAAGCATCTGCATCCAGGGCATAGGGCTGGGTGTGTCCCTCCAGGCTCCAAGGAGGCAATGCGGCTCCCATCTCTTCTCCTTGCCAACCTTTATTTGGTCTTCACACTTCAAAGCTAAAGCAAGCTGTGCTGCCTCAGTTGAAATCAGGCAGCCAGGCGACTCTTAAACTAGCAAGATGGAGATTTTGCTCCTGCCGTTCGCAGAGAGAGACATAACCCAGCAACCAGCCTGCTTGCCCATCCCTTCCAAATGACTCCATGAAACTGAAACCTGGATTTTAGGGAAGAGGGGATCATTGGAGTTCTTTATGACCTTTTCCCTACCAGGCATATCCTCTGATGTTTGGGCACTAAGCCATCATGACTCAATCAAAATGAAAAATGAACCTGGAGGGAGAAGAGCCTGGTGAGCCTATCCCAGCAGGCAACTGGGCAATTACCCTGTGACCCGGTTGGCCTGGGGGCAGGGGAGTGACACCTGCACTTTTTTCATTTGTTCAAGAAGCCCAGGAAATCCTGCCTTGTTGCCTGCTGGCCTATTTGTCCTGCCTGCTGGGAATGGGAAGGTTATCTCACCCTTATATGAAGACATGTTTGCTGGGACGCTACATGATCCTACATCATCAAAGAGAGGAAGAACTAATTTACGCGATCAATGCGACCACTAGTCCTGCAGTGGAGGAACCTTCTCCATCTAGATTGCCAAAAACATGCTTTCCTGTATAAGGTGGCTTGCTGCTTTCTCCAAGTCCCCAAAGAACAGAAAACATATCAGATACTTTTCATTACAGCACCACCTGCCCTCCCTCCAACCCTGCCAATCCTTTGTGGAAAAAGAAAGATACTAGTAAACAAATGACCAACATGGCTGGGCTGGCCTGGAAGAAGGCCTGCATCAGATGCATAATGAGTTCATTCGGATAACTTTCAGATAAAAAATATGGTTTTTCACATCATATTGGAAAATCTCTAATGTGTCTGTTCTCTGAGATGTGGGAAGAAAAATAGCCCTATTAACAGTGGCTGGCAAACTGTAATGCCACCCAGACACATCTCAAAGTAAAAAGTGATACAACTGCTATTTTTAACATGAGTATAGGTACGTGTGTGTGTGCGTGTGTGTGTGTGTCCCATCCAAATCTCTCATCTCCAGCCTTGAGCTCAAAAGCCACATCTTTTTTGCATTTGTAAAGTGACCTTCGCTTACTCCACCCTGAAATTCAGTCTGATGCCCCACACACAGGGTAAGGAACAGAATGTTTTGCCTCTCCATTTTTTATGACCTAATGCCTCAGATTGCAAAATGCTTTACACATCATCCAGTCATTGTCTCCGAAGCCCAGCTGGTATTACTACTCCACGTTGGGGCAGAGAGCAGACATAGAGAAAAGTTAAGGATCTTGCTAAAGCTCATGTGTTACTGTAATGGCAGCATCACAATGATGCCCCTCCCCAAACTCAGAAGAGGGTCCTAGGTCAGGCTGAAGGGATTTCACGGTCCCCCTCTTCTAATTCCGCCTCACTTGTCTCTCAGCCATTGTGTGTCCCCCATAGTCCTGAGAATGTAGGAAACCCTTGCCACAAGTACACTAGCAGCTGCCATCTTGGGTACCCCCCAAAGAATAAGCCACCAAATGCTCGTATTGTAGATTGACATCAGAGGTCAATTAAGATTGAGAAGGGTCTCCGGCAGTGTGTTCTAGTCAAACCCATCTGACTATGCCTTGCCATAATTCTGATCGTGAGTGACAGAGGGGTCGCAGACTCCTGATTCTGCAAAATATTATTAGCCTATCTAGACCTGGACTAAAGTCCATCTGTCCATTACCTAGGGCAGTTGTTACTGCTCACTTTGTTTTTATTTGTTTTCACACATGGGGCAGGATTGAGGAGAGGATAAATTCAAGATCTGAAGAAGACATCAAATTCTAAGTGTCCCATATAAAATGTTTACACATTTTCTATATATTCCCAAGGAAAGTGGTTACTAAAGTATAATTGAGAAGTATCAGTGTCCCTCGGGGAGCATTCAAGATGGTGAAGATGCTATTCTTGGGTAGGATTAATATCCATAATATAATCACATCTCTGTATTTTCATCTCACATCAATAATTTATTTCTGACATTTAATATGGACCAGACATCACCTCATGGATGGCTCAGAAAAGCAGGATCATATTTCCCATTTTTTTGGTGTGATGCTTTTGGGGTGGTGGATAAGAATGGGCGGGGTAAGCAGAAAGCTAAATCTTGAGTCCCATCTAAATGATCTGTAAACAGAAAAGGCTGGCAAGAGCCACAGAACAAGTCCAAAATCTCTTCTTGAAACATTTTAATTATGCCATGAAGAACACAAGATGCCACTTTTTTCCATATTTTTATTTTTAAAGATTGAGCCCTTTATGCCAACTCTGACTGACTGTTAGGGGCTGTCTGGAGTACAAACTTAAAAGAATTTTGAAATCCTGTCTGATCTCAGTAGGAAAGAGTTTTACGAGCATTTAGTAAGTTATCACTGCCAAGGGGGAAGGAGTTTGTTAGAACATATACTAAGTAATATCTGCCATTCCTGACTGACCCTTAACTCCTCTTGTAGGAACACTTCCTTGACTTCTTTATGACAGTGGGGAGGTGCTGTTCAGGAGCCTCTGGGTGATGGATTTTGGGATTCCTGGAAAGTACTACTACTACTACTACTACTACTACTACTATTATATTTCTAGACATTCTCTAATAAAGGAGTTTGGGTTGATTTTTTTCTTACACATCCTATCCACACAGTCTTTAGATTATACTCTAAATTAGTGGAGCAAGGTTGAAAAAAATTGGCAAAAACACCTCCCATCCTCTTCACCCAGTCACTGAGAGATGCCAGTCTGACAGCTACGTCTCTGTTGAAGGCAAGAAAAATCATCAAAAAGAGCAGTGTCTATGTAGCCCTGGATGCCAAATCCATTCATCCTAATCTGATTCTCAGAATCTCTATGTGAGACAACACATTTTATAACAAAGACTTATCCTCAGATGATACACCTTGGTCCAGATGGGCATTACCATTTCTCCCGGGAAGTCTGGAAGGTTCTTGGTCCTGGGTGAGGGCAAGTAGGGGCAAGGAGAAGACACTGTGATGAGATTTGGGTGCTTGCCATCCCACCTCATTGACTTAGCCTGGCTCTCTCCTTTGAGGAGGTTAGACAGCTATGGCTGAACAGGACCTAAAATTAGTGGACTTACCCTTCATTCAAGACATTCAGCAACAGACAGAGCTCATCAGAAATACCTGGGGCCTGAGGAAGCCATATCATTGTAAATAAGATCTCACTGTAATTCGTAGGTTCACTAGTGGACTTTTGCCCCACAAGAAGGTAAAGCTTTAGTCTATGGTCTAAGTAATTAAAGTAAAAGTCCCTTTTCAGAGACAGAAGCCTAAGGGGACCAACATCAGAGGCTTTCTCACTCTTATTGATCTAGTTTTCTCTGCTGAACTCCACATTATGGGCTGTGAAATCCACCTTCTTCAGAGATAGGGTGGGAATCTCCCCACAGGCAATTAGGTATTGATTCCAACCTATGGAGAAGCCAACATTATTTTCACATTTCTGAGATGAGGTGAAGGACACTTTCCTAGCCCTAGCCCAAAGACACTCAGCATGATAGCTTGTAAAGATGGAGATCTTCCAACCATTGAAGGGGGGCGGGGGTAGAGTCCATCAATCCTTTCTTGACTGAACAAAGTAGATAGGGCTTACAGATCTTCCTCCTTCCAAGTCAGACCACTACTTAGCCCATCCCTCCATTACCACAGAGGCCTACAGATGGGTCCTCCAGTAACCCCCACTTGAATCCATTTGGCAAACGGACATGAAAGGTCGAGCCTACCAGATGTTCTTCAGTGACCTGTGCCCACACAGTGAGGGATTAAGATCAAGTCGCTGATGAGTTTTCCTTGTGGACCTAAGAGCCCCCCGGCAGAAATGGGGACCACAGGAGTCAGAAGCCTCTACCTTCGAGGTAGGAATTTTCAAGGAGACTAGGAGCCTTGACCTCCAAAGGGAAGGCCTGGTTGGAGTTCAGAAATAAAGTACAATAAAAAAAATCTGTCTGGAATGAGTTTACACAGGATCCCCTGGGTAACAGAGAATTACAAGAAATTCCGTCCGGGAGTTCAGCAGAGCATCATAACCTTGGTTTTTCTGCACATCTGTAAGTCCTATTAGTGCTTACAAGACCGACTTGCCTGTGAATTGATTTGGAAGTGCAGTTACACTGAAGAGGCCGAGAAGATGTGAGAGCTAACATATGGCTTCCTCCACCCCCTGCCCAGAGCTTTCTTTGGAGGTCTAGGAGCAAGGGAACATGGGCTGTAGGGTACCCCTTGTCCTAAGTGATCACCACCACCTTGTTGTGGGAGGGTAACTGTGCATCTCCCTAGCCACCACATACTTAGTGGCTATGAGTTCATGGGTACGGATGTTGGTATGTCACCACTGAAACTCAAAGCTGGATTTTCTTCTTAGCATGCTCATAGCCTCCAGACCCATGGCAGACAAAGGCACCACCAAATCCACACTAAGCTAACATAAAAGCCCAAGAAAGAGAAACATTTGCTCCCTAACTGCCTTTCTTACGGCATATGGCCTCCTGGCTTCACTAATGCTAATACAATGAAATTCCTATTTAAACATCTTAGCGGAGAGCTCCAAAATGGCACTGGCTCCACTGTGCATTTTTTTTTCTCTTTTTCCCATTAGATCACAGCCTTTCCTAGAGTCCCACTTCCCTGCATACACACCTCGCAAATGGGCTGTGCCAGATGGGCTCTTAATCATAGTAATCAGCTGGGAAATTAAACGTTGGAAAATCCAGCCAGTCTTCTGAATTTTCCCGCTTGAGATCAGGGCCTGAGCTGTCGTGATGTCCTATATGAGATCCAGGGTGCCTTTTAAAGAAGGGTCAATGTGATGGACCCCGTGTGGGCTTCACGCTTTATGGGCATTTGTATTTCTTTCACAGAAAATGGCTGTAGCTCAATTCACTTTTGTTTCAGCTCTGATGGCTGCTATTAATACCTCCTATTTACAGAACACACATCGGAGGAGCTCAAAACATTTACAGAAATTAACCAAGCCTTGTAACATCCCTGTCAAGTAGGCAGGGACTAGATGGTACTTTCTTCATTTCAGGAGGAGAAACTGAGCTATTAACAGGGCAAATTTCTGTGCCATGCCATGTAGACAGGACCCCACGGCCTACTCATTTCCAGCTATCTGCCAAAGCTGCCAAGTGAAGTAGGTACTTATTTATACTGTTCTCATCAGCTCATTACTCTAGTATTTTTCACACATGCATAGGCACACCCACACCCACAAATCACACCGTTAGATCCTGGTGTGCAAATATCATGTCTTTTTTTTTTTCTCTGAACCTCTCCTCAAGTGTGTATTACAGGTTTCCCCAAGTAGGTGACCAAAGGTATAGCTGATTGGTGTATAAAATGCCTAATCCTCTTCCTAAAATGGCTTTCTTCCTCTCTGCCCAGAAGACTTCTAGGTTTTATTCTAATGTCACTTCCTCAGATGACTGTGCCTGAGGTTCCATCAGCAGCTGGGTTGGTGGTGATCTTTTAGTACCCACCTCATCCAGCACTGATGCCCTTCTACTGCAATTATCGAAAGGCATAATAGTGAAAGGAAGGTAACTTGGTAGTCTTTGAAATAGGCCTCCATTCAAATCTGAATTCTTGCCACTAGAGATCCTGGACAAGGTAAAATGAGGATAACAATATTTACTCTGTAATCCATCATGGGACTTTGTAGTAGGAAAAAATATAAGCAATTGTGCACTCATCTATATGGGAATGGTTAAAGGCATGATGGCCCACCAGTATTGAGAAATGCTCTCTAGTTGTGATAAAGACCAGACGTATACAAGGAAAGAACAAAGAAATACTTCCAGGACATACTAAGTGTGAAGAAGTGATTCTATAAATATGAAAAACTCCCAAACCATATTGTTATTATGTACAGCCTTACCTAAAGGTAGGCTGAGAGATGGCTGCATGAGATAAGCTGTGTGAAGTGAGTATAAAGCAAGAGCTCAAGACAGTAGCTACTCCTCTTGCTAAGTCTGGGCTTTTTGGAGCTGGAGTTGGGTTCAAATATGTGTATCTCTACCTCCAGGCACAGTGTCTGGTACCTGATGGGGGTTTAGGGAGTAAAGGAATACTTCTCAGTGAATGATGCAATTGGGAATTAGCTGTTGAGTCAGGAAAAAAGAGCATTAGCGTGAATCACAAAGAGTCTTCTGTGCTGTTTGGAATGTTCTCTAATGTAGGGAGGCAACACAGTCCTTTGGGAAGAAATTGTCACAAGGCCGAGATTCCAGATTAGTGTTCCTGAAAGTGTGGCCTCAGGACCACCAGCCGCCAAATCACCCTGGAGGCTCATTAATCGTGCAGATTCCTGGGCCCTACCCCTGATCTGAATCAGAGTATCTGGGACTGTGATTCAGGAAATGTGTGTTGTAACAATCTGTTTTTTTTTTTTTTTTTTTTTTTTAATCTATAGATAAAAGTTTGAGAATCACTGCTTTCAATCCCATGCTGCCTTCCTGTTTGACTTTGGGCAAATCACTAACCTTTCCAGGGTTTAGTTCCTTCTCTACAGTGTCGGGGTTGGATCTCAAATGCTCCTTATGTTGCAAAATTCTATGCCCGTGACTAATCCAATTCCCTGTGTTTAGGTAGGCCTATACGTAAGCCATATAAGATGGATGATTCAAACCTGGTTTGAGCTGTTGGATCTCTGCGCTATTTATTGGATATTTTTCAAATTCAGAAGCTGCTTGTTATTTGCTCTTGCTCTTTAAATTCTTTAATTACTAAAATCAACAGTTGAGGACATTCTCTGAGCTTTGGGTCTTAATGATTAAAATATACGGCTTTAATATTTTAATACATTTGTGTTATAATTACATTAACATAATGTAATGATTATGAGAAATAATATAGAAAATACACACCCACATACACAAAAGGGATAAAAGGAAGATGGAATGAAGACCTTGGAACAGATACTGAAACCAGTGTTAGGAAAGATTACCAGAGAAAGCCAACAGAATGTCTCCCTCTGGCCTTGGGTATGGATGGAATAAGAAGAATGTGTCCAGTCATTTTCATGGAATTTAAAAGCCAAAAGCACAGATGGCTGAGTTGAAGAGGGACTCTCTAGCATGTTCAATGTGTAGCAGGCGAAAAATGGCAAGTGATAGCATCCTCCAATAAATCCCAGAGGTTTTTAGGACAAAATCCAAAACCAAATTAACCCCTCCTTTAGTCTTCAGAGAGAGAAGGCTTTCTTAGAGTCACCAAGAACTGGTTCTAAGTCTTAAAAAGAATACTCTTGAGATTTCTACCTAGGGCAAGGTCTTTGAAGTCAATGGATCTGTACTGAAGTGTTCTCTACCCTATTTATTAGGTATATGGTTTGGGGTGACTTCCCTCAGAGCCCCCTTTTCCTAATCTATCAAATGGGAATAATGGGATCTATTTCCCATGGTTATTGGGAGAAGGGAATGAAATCATGCATGTGAAGTGCCCAGTCTGTGCCCCAGGCACAGGAAGCATTAGGTCAATATTTAAAAGAAAACACTCTTCTTCCTGCAATTGTATTGTAGATAATCGTCCTTTCTGCTTGTCTTGTCTTGCTCCCAGGAGCCTGACAAAGTGGTGGCTTAGGACTATTCTAAAGGGTCATGGTTCTTGAAATTCTCAAATTGTTTTAATTTTAGTTTCTATGTTATTCCAGCTCTGCTTCATATTCCTTTTAGCAATTAAAACAAAATCACATGCATGCATGAGGAGTCCTTTTGTCCAAAAAAAAAAAAAAAAAAAAAGGCGGGGGGGGGGGGGGATCTAAAGACTTTTTCAGAGGCACTTTGAAATGTATCTTATAAAAGGAAAACCAATATTACCAATGGCAGCCAGGTCAATGATTTGGGTGATAAATTCTAGGGCCTGGAATTCTGGCTGGCACCTAGTAAGTACCAAGCAAATATGCACAAATGAACCCAAGATCTAATGCTTCTAGCCATCGTAAAGGTGAGGAGAGACTTAAAAAAAAAAATCTTTTTAAATGTTGATAATGAAAAAAAAATGTTGATAATGTATGGTTAGTAGAGATGGAGGGGCTAAATCTGAAAATCCCTTGCAAGTCTTAACTCACAATAAAACAAGACACCTGAAAACAGGCTAACTCTCTCCAATAACCTAGATTACTTGGCGTTATTTAGACATTTCTTTTACTTCTACTAAACTCACATTTTGTCACTTAAACAATATCAAGCTCTGTCTTGGAAAAAAACATCTCAGGGAGAAAGTTAAAATTCCTGATTTTAAAGCCATCATCATTGGAATTCTTTGGACCTAGACACAGGGGACTGAAGAAGAAAGTTTCTTTCTTACCATCCCTTCCCTTCCCTTCCTTTCTCTCTTCTTCTCTCTCCTACTCACTTATAGTCACTCTCATTTTCAGGTATGAGTCACACACTTATTTCTTGGCCTGCACCTTCCTAGAAGCAAGTCTCACACTTTCCTTCTTCATTGCCCTGGCTTAGTGTTGAGCATACAGTAGTACAGAAGGAATATTTATAATATAAATTACATACTATATGGAAGTATCAGAGAGATTTCATAGTGGGGGGAAAAAGTCATTATTTTACCTCTACAAGGGTAATTACCTTTACACTTCTAATGTACCTCACTACTTAGAAGATAGGCATCTATTATATATTTCATGTATATATTTGTTCACTACCCCATGAGCTATGAGGGTCTTGAGATCAGGGTAATGTCTTCCTCTTCTACATCCTTTCACAAACAGCCGTTTCTAGGCTCTACCCACAGTTGTTGGTAATTCACCAACAATGGCTGCCTGACTCAGAACCAACATGATCATGAGTAGAGAGTAGGGATCATGTCTCACTCATGTTGGCATATATTCGAGTGCCTGACACATCGAACATGCTCAATAAATATTGACTGAGGAGAGCAGAGAGGCATTATGAATGAAAGATGCTCAGAAGAAAAAAATCTAAATGTTTCTGTGAAGCCAAACATGTGGCAAAATAAACTAATATGCTTTTCTATTCATTCTATCTTGCATCCATTCAACAAATATTTATTGAGTGCCTAGTTTTTGCCAGCCGGTATATGGCACCAGTGACCTGCAGATGAATTATTCAGAAGAGGGAAAAACAGGTGTGCATGGAATGTCTCCTCTAGCAGGGAAGAGAGACAGTACAGAAATAATTGTATGTGTGCTGGTATTGGCAGTCGGCTAGGAGAGAGTCTGCTTACCTCTTGTAGGGGTTCAGAAGAGACATGAAGGAAACAGTGGATAGACAGGGAGTGACAAGGAAAAGAAAGCGAAGACTGAAAAATATTCAACAAAATTTATCTGCCCTTGCAAGTTAGGAATTTCTTGTAAAGACAAGTGCACTCAGGACATTAGACATTCTTTAAACTGATGGTTTAGTGTGATAGCAAAAGCTGGTATAACAAATGGACATCTTTTATGCACAGTAATATTGACATACATCCAGCCAAGAAACCCCAACATTCCCATTTGACTGACTCATTTGGCAAACTCAAATGCCTGAGCTCAAGTGTGGGCTGACCTCCTTGACCTTGGCACCAACACATGAACTCTTTCAGTATGTTCTAATAAATATTGGGAAGTGGTAAGCTTTTGTTTCTCTTGGTTTTCACAGAGATACCTATTGACTTGCATCTGACCTTCAGTATACTATTTTGTACCAGGGATTCAACTTCAGTAGGGAAGAGCGGCAGTGATAGAGGATGAGGAAGAAAAGCATTTGAGAAATTATCAAGATAGAAGCACAGACGCTGAAACACTAAACAAAGCTATTTGAAAAAGAGACCTAGAAGTGAGTTATAATGTTGACTTAGAAAAAATTCAAGCTGAAGTGCAATTACTTCTAATGTCAAGATGGGTAGGAGGAAAACCAACATGCCCTGGCCACATACAATTCTTTGATCTGGCACTTAGAAAGGCATTCCTCCACGACCTTCCTGTTCTGACTAATATCAGATGTGTAGTCATAGACTCTGATATCCTCATCTGTGAAATGGAACCTTTGCTGTTGTTGAGTAGGGAAAATGGAAGAGGCCCCAGGCTTATGTGTGTGGATATATGAATGATTGTCTCTCTGTGTTGGTCTGTACTGAAAAGGACTGCAAGGAAGTAAGAAAACATGTCTTCAAACAAAGTACTTCTTATCATCAAGCATGTTCAGTTTCTCAGGATTTTCTATCTATCTTGAGGCATTCCATGTAGAGATAAACACAGGGCCTGACAGCCAAGGGTTCCAAACCTGGTCTCATCACTTAGGGGGCCACTCTGGGTAAGTTACTTAACTTGTGCAGCCTCAATTTTTCCTACCTGAAACATGTTGAGTTGGAGAGTAAGTAAAATTCCTTGGCACCTGTAGATACTCAATAAATGTTGATGACTTTTTCTCATTCCCAAATAGAAATACAAGGTAAGAACCAATCCCATGTGTTTGCTTATATGTTCTTGTAAGACAGGAATGATGGGAGGGCCGCATATGTGGTAATGTGGGAAACACACCTCAGATGCAGCTCTGAGTAATCAAATAAATACAGGGCTTTGAGTTTCAAAAAAGGAAAGAAGAAAGACTGTCCTCCTGGGGGATAATTTCTTTGTTCCATTCTCTCTTGCTCCTGCTATCTCCTCATTTCTGTGGTTCCCCTCATGATCACTTGTTTCTGGATGCCAACACTCCAGGTTCAATTATCCTCATGAAGAAGCTTGCTGCTGCAGGCAGCTCTCCTGGCCACACAGCTACCTTTCCCCTAACTTCTCAGATGAGTCTTCCTACTGGAAGGAAAGACTTTAGTCTTCATGCAGAACATACTGGCTCTTACTTGGTCTCAGCCCTAAGTCAGGCAAGCCAAAGCCACTGTGATTTTTGTTTAGTATTTCTTTTATGAACAATACAGTCAAGAGAAGAAGGGTAGAGTGCACATCCACAAGATTCTTGTAGGCTCCTAAAGAATTGTTCTATCTGAATGGGTGTAACTGCAAAACTCAACAGCTTATGAACTAAATGGCAACTCACACATACATATGAAGGCTCATCCATGGGCACCTGGGTGGCTCAGTTGGTTAAACATCTGCCTTCATCTTGGGTCATGATCCTAGGGTCCTGAGATTGAGCCCTGCATTGGGCTCCCTACTCAGCGGGGAGCCTGCTTCTCTCCCTCTTCTCCTGCCCACCCCCTCGCTTGTGCTCGCTTGCTCTCTCACTATCTCTCTCTCAAATAAGTAATCTTCAAAAGATAAAAAAGTAAAGGCTCACTCAAAAGCCTTATACCCATACTCCCTAAAATTCCTTTGTCATAGGAAACAGATGTAGAAGGCACTTTCTTTTAGTGTCCTATCAGTCAGCTGAGCCTCAGAAACATGTTCATAAGAGCATTACACGGGGGATGATTGCATTTTCCTTATTGGCACAATATAAGCAGGACATAAATAATATGGTATTGTGTTATAATGAAAATATGATGTACATCCATCCATCCAACAAATATTTATTAAGTACCTTCTATGGATTAGGCAATGAGCTAGACCAACAGAAATGCACATATAGAAGGAATTTTTACATTCCCTTGAATAGTATCTATCAATATAGTCAGGATATAGATCTCATGGGTGTACAGTGAAATCTGCTGGCATGTTTTCCTAGTACATCACATTTAGCCTTCATGATATTTTCATAAACATAGCTTTTTCACTCTTAGTGTGTTCTCTCTTCAGAATTTTTTGGACAATCTCAAATCCATTTAGGATGATTTTACACTCACTACAGAAATATTGATTCCAAAACAAGAGACTAGATTGGATACTGTTGGCCTCAAATCCCAAGTAGAAAAGCAGCACACAATACCACGATGATAAATGTCCCCACATAAAGCCATCTTCTTTCATAGTTTTCAAAGTAAGTCATGTTTGTGGCAGTCTTTAAAAGAAAAGAATGGAGAATAGGAATGGACAAGAGAATGCCTAGTAAAATAATTAATGTTTCCCACATGCTTCAGAGTTATGAGTTCCATATGACTCCTACCACTACTAGCCGCTGTTTATTGAACAGTGGACAAATGCCACATACATCACAAGATAGATGATAGATAGATAGATAGATAGATAGATAGATAGATAGATAGATAATTGATAGATACAGATACTCCCATTTAATCCCCACAACAGCATAATGAGGTAGGCGATATTTTATCCATTTTCCAAATAAAGATGTGAAGCACAGAAGTGACACATCTAAGGTGACACAGTCAAGAAATAGAGCTAGAGCCTAAGCCAGAATCACGAGTCTGACTCCAAAGCTTACCCTATGTTGCCAACCTATGATCAAATTCAATCTAAAATTCAAAGTGGGAAATCCAGTTGAAAGAGAACAAACAATGCTTCCAAATATTTCCTTCATCTACAGTAGTGACTCTTACAACTTGTTGGATCGCATACTTCTCATAATAATGTTATGAAAGCTGTGGATGCTTTCCCTAGAACATATATATACACACAGAGAGTTTTTGGGTGTAGATGCAGTTTGAGGGGATTTACAGACTCCTCAAAACTAAGGCTAAAAACCTGTGCCCTGAAAGTTGCAGGACCTGCCAGGAATGAGGTGGGTAGATATGTCTCCTTGGCCAAAGCAACCAGATTGTGCAAATGCTATAGTGTAAGCAATTTCTGACAAGCACAAAATTCACCCCCCAACAGAGGCTAATTAGGATAGAGACCCCAAATTATAAAGATGTTCACAAAGAACACAGGTTGCAACCTGATTCTTTCTGGACCTGTGAGTGGGAATGAGTCAGCAGCAGTGTCTAGGGAAGTAGGGAAAAATGTTGCTAGAATGAATGTCAGCCCTGCAGCTGGGCTGTATCCCTTGGTCATGACCTTGAGCCTCAAGGAATTGGCTCAGACAGTTCTGAACTGAGTAGCCATCTCACAGACAGCCCACAGCCCGGCAGGATGCCTCTCTCCAACTCTGCCATCATGACACTGCCATCTGCAGCAACTGAACTGAGATTTCTCAAGACCAAATTTATCACGCCCGAGATTCCATTCTTACATAAGAATCACCTGTCGCTCGTGCATAAGTTTCAGCACCAACCGAGCCAAGGGTAATCAAGATTTAAAAGGAAGGGGCCTGAATAAATATCAGCCAGATTTCCTCTCTGTGGGGCCGAGTTTTGAAAAATCTTTGCGCCCTCACGTGCCCCTCATAAGAGACTGTCATTTTTCTACTTTTGGTCCTCATCACTACTGTCAGGGGAAGGAGGCTCTAAGAGCCACAGGCAATCTGTCTTCTTGGAGGTTCTGTTCAAGCTATGACCTCGGTTTGTTTGCTCCAGCTCTGTCTATCCTCACGAGTTTCAGCTTGCTCTCATCATCAGCTAAATTAACCATAAAGCAAAAGCCTTGACTCACATTACCGAAGCCTGAAAGAAATAAGTAAAAGCCTGGAGCTATGCATCGCTATATCAAAGGCTGTGTGGGCCTAAGAAGAAGGCCCTTATATTCATATAGCACTAGGGTAAACTAGAAGATTCCTGTAGCCTAAGACCTTGGAGTAGAGGTTCAAGCATGTTGTTGGAGGGCAAAGAACATGCCATTTGAAGGTGATAGAAGGAAGCAGAGTTCTTAAAGGAGTGGCGGGGTTGGGATGGCAGGACGTAATAATGGATGGGAGGGCAGGGCATAGGGCAGAGGGCATCTCCTAAACTTAAAAAAATAAAAAAAGCGCCATGAAAATTATCTATAGCTCTATTTGGTGAGATGTGGAGAAATTAAATTTGGATTAAGAAATATCTGGGAAGGGATCCCTGGTTGGCGCAGCGGTTTGGCACCTGCCTTTGGCCCAGGGCGCGATCCTGGAGACCCGGAATCGATTCCCACGTCGGGCTCCCGGTGCATGGAGCCTGCTTCTCCCTCTGCCTGTGTCTCTGCCTCTCTTTCTCTCTCTGTGACTATCATAAATAAATACAAATTAAAAAAAAATCTTATAAAAAAAAAAGAGAAATATCTGGGAAGGTTTGAATCTGTGGCCTTGGGCAAATTGGTCCCTCCTCTAGGCTTCCATTTGTGAAACACAGGAGCAGAATGAAGGCTTCTTCCCGCACTCGCATGCCATGATGGGAGGTAGAAGAAAAGGCCTTTGAAGCCAACATAATTACTCCTCTGTCCCAGGCAATGTAAACAACAATAACTCCAAGAGCCTTCAGCCCTGCTTTTGAATGACTTCTTTGCTTCTGTCTCAGAGGTAAAGTAGTTCATTCCTTGGGGAAAAGTTGAATGTGGACTGGTGGACCATGCCCTTTTCACTCCAGTTTCATCATGTTATTTTGAATTATTACTAATACGTAGAACATTCACTATAAGTTAACAAGGTTTTACTGAGTGCCCGCCATGCACCCTAGGCCGCAATAGGTCCTCTGGGATAAAGAAAAAGCATTCGAGTCTTTGAGTATCTGAAGATCTTTCTCAAAGGCTTACATGTCCCATTTTAAGGCAACTAGAAAACAAGCTGCTATATTTTAAAAGTCTAATTTTTAAAATAAATACTACTTCTCTTTTTTAATATAAGCAACTGAGTTGGACCAGACTTACTCATTTTTATGCTTTTACTAGTATGTACTATTTATGTATTATTTATCTTGTTATGCATGTCTACAAGACGCTTCACTTTGGCATTTCTAGTTATTACATTGGCTTGGATTCTGGTTGGATGCCTCTAGGTAAAAACACAAGAGTCAATGAAAAAATTTGAATTTTCAAGCAATTGCATGCTTGTACATTTTGAAGTTCCTCTCAAGTGCAATCTATATAATATGAAAGAAAACTAAATGAATCTTTTTTTTTTTTTTGAAACTGCTCTAATTCTCCTATGTGCACATCGGGTAATATTTTTTCACATCTATTGAACACAGATGCTGCCTCAGGTTAATTCCTAGCAATGGAGTGTTAGCCTTTGGTGTGTAGTTATTTTGCAGATACCAGATAGATGGCCAGTTATGTCATTTTCCCCAGACTAGTCTGTTTTCCTTTGAAGTTTCCTAAGACAAATCACTAATCAATTTATTTCAAAAATACGCCTTGGGTGCAAAACAGAACTTTTCGGGAAATACAAATGTTTCAAATGAGGTCTTTCCAATACAAATAATCTGTCATGACCAGAAAATAGTTGTCTTAACTGTTCTGTGTATGCTTGTATGTGCCTTCAATTACATGTGTTTAAACACACAAGAATGATGTAAAGCATGGTGTACCCATTAATGGAATTTGCCAGTCACATTACATATATCTAAGCAGTTTATAAAATGAGGCACCAAGAATTAAAATGTGATATTCTTACTTGAGGAATGATATACTGTATTATTGCCATCTTTTTCTTTCAGTAACCCAAAGTGCTATTTCAGGACCCCAGGTGTTCAGAATTGAGTTGATTGTTGCTGTTCATGAAATGTCAAAGCGCCTTTATATCCACTGTTCTTATGGCGAACATGATCAGCTGAGAGGCAAAAATTTAGGGCATGAACAATCCCAGTGTTCGTGGGACTGAAGGGCTTCCCAGGACATGGCAACCACCATGCAAAAGCCCCATCAATTAGGGTACAAAGTGATATTCTGTGGATGTTAATAATTATCATTTGTAATTGGGGAAACTGAGGCACAGAACAGCAAAGCGCTTTGCTCAGTACCCAGCAGACTGACAGAGATGTAGGACTCAGGCTTCTGTATTCCGGCAAGAGCACATTCACAGCTAGGCACATCCCTGCTCTTTCCTCTACATCCTATTCTCACCTGGAATGGTAAGAAAACCAAGGTCATCTTTTGTCTTTGCTGTATGCTACCATCCAAAACGTCCTAGACTGATATACTGTGGGTATGAGTGTCCTGGGCCCTTTGTGGGTTTTCCACATTATTCAAGAGGAGCAACACTGCCATTTGTATTTTGAAGAGAATGACAGAAGTTATAAATACCACAGCTCTTAAAAGCAGTGCAAACACTAGTGTAAGTTCTCTCTGCCCCATAAACCTCCCCTTAAGTCCACCAATATGTCCAGTCCTGACTGGGCCATAGGCGTCATTTCATGAAACAAATCAACTGCAATGAACCTTAGGAAAGAATGACCAGGTGGCCACCTTTGGAACCACAACATGGTTCTAGCTAATGTTTGCTGAGAGCTTACTGCGTGTGCCAGGCACTGTGCTTAGACCCTTACATGGATGAGGTCAGTCGGCCTCACACTAATCTCATGAGGTAGTAATGAATGCCCCCATTTGACAGATAAGAAAAATGAGTCTGAGAAAGGTTAAGTGACTCATCCAATGTCCCACAGCTGAGAAAAGTTGGAAGTTGGATTTAAACCTAGGCAGTCTGACCTCAAAACTGGTGCTTTGAACCATCCACTCTATCACTGTTAATAACAGAGCTAAACAGCCCTGTTGCCCATGTCCAGTCACTCAGACAGCTCTTGGCTAGGGCAGACCTAACACTAGCCAGGTTACACATTCTGCAGATGTGTAGCAGGTGTGTCCATCTACATGTTTATTTCAAAGGGCATGAGGATTTTTTTTTAAGATTTTAAAAATTTATTTGAGAGAGAGAAAGAGAGAAAGTTCTCAAGTTGGGGGAGGGGCAGAGGGAGAGAGACAAGCAGACTCTGCACTGAGCATGGAACCCAACACAGGGTTCAATCCCAGGACCCTGAGATCTTGACCTGAGCTGAAATCAAGAGTCAGTCAACAGAATGAGCCACTCAGGTACCCTGGCTTCCTTTTTCTTTTTAAGATTTTATTTATTTGTTGAGAGAAAGAGAGAGTGAGCAGGGGGAGGAGCAGAGGGAGAGGGAGAAACAGACTCCTCGCTTAGTACAGAGCCTGATGCGGGGCTCAATCTCACAACCCTGAGATCATGATCTGAGCCAAAATCACAAGTTGGACGCTTAACTGACTGAGCCACCCTGGTACCCCAAGGCAGGAGGCTTTCTGGTCATAGGTAACAAGGGATCTGAAAGAAGAGATTTTAATCTGTTGATTAATTCCAGAGTGAGATAAATTGCCCTGCCGAGCTTCTGTTACTTCTTCAGTACCTCTATTTCTCTCTCTCTGAAAAATGTAAACAGCATGTCCTGGGCTTCTTTGAGAAATGAACTGTGTAAAATAATGGGAAAGCACTAGGCAAACTGTAAAGTGCTTTATACAATTATCCCATATGTTAAGAAGCTTCCAAAATAGCAATTTCTTCCAATGCCCTTGCAAAGCAAATGAGACACAGCTGCTAGAATGCTCCACAAAGAGACAGAAATCCAGCTCTCTTAAACATTCAAGGGGGAAAACATACCGTAAAATTACCCCTAAGATGAATTTTATAAGAACCACGGAAGTGTCATCAAGTTTTTCCATGGTTAATTCTAAAAGAGTGCCAGCATCGCAAAGATCAAACAAGACAGTTCCTCCACAGAAACCTGGAGAAATACAGAGCTTTAATAACACTTGCATAATAGTTAGAAATATAAATGATACTCACATGAGCAGAAGCAAGGAAGCCAAGTTGACTGGCTCATCTCCATCTTTTCCAAGACAAGTCTGTTGGGGAAAAAAAAAAGGAGGACTTGTTCTAAACTAAACAAAAGGAGGACTTATAAAAAAAGAAGCAAGGAAAGTAATGCAGGATGAGGTGTTCGTGGAATGTCATGGAGCACAGAGGGTGACATGGCACTTGCCAAGGGGCAACAATAATTAAATGAGTTTGTTGAAAGAACTCTAATAAAATCAGCATTCCCTGTAATCTCAGAACAAGATTATACCACTAAGGAAATTGTTCAACAATGAATCTGGGGGGCTGTGATTTGGTGGAAGTTGCTTGAGGGTGGAGAACTCAGGGATGAGTCACAGCGTCCTCAGAAGAAATGGATGAAAGTTGGAGGAAGCTGGGTTGGGTCTTTGCCTTCTTCCTCTTTCTCTTCCTCTCTCTCAAGGGATTTCAGGCCTTCTGCAATCAGCCGAAAGGGGCAAGTGAGCTGGCCCTTGGGCATGAGGAAGAGCCAAGCAAGCTTCACTTGTAGCATAATGTATACAAGGTATACACGATATAAGCAAGTGCTGAGAGGGATAAGGAGGAGGGAAGACTTCCATGGGACCCTGGTGCGCTCACGAGAATCATCAGTGCCAAAGTCGGTCTCCCAGTGGAAGAGCCCCTAGGTTATCAGAGAAGCAGGCTAAGCAGATTTTTAAAATTCTTTGGAGAAAAAGAAACTCACAGTTCCTCTTAGTAACTATTTCTATCTTTATCAACCCTTTTAGCCATTAAGCTCTGTACTTCAATTAACAGCAGCTTCTCCTGTTCTAAACTGGTCTTTGTAGACATGAATGAACATTTTTTTTCTCTATTGAAAGTGTAAATCCATCATATGGTTGTACATAGTTATTCTCATACTAAACTCACGATGGAAACCCCGGCAGTGCTCCTGCCCCTTCCCAAATGAGAACTTCCCATCTCCCATCTAGGTTATAAAAAGAAAAAAACCCATTTGATGCTCTGGCATCCTTTTTCCTATTTTAGGTGGCCAACTATAGATGGAACAGAGAGTTTATAGTTTCACATCTTAAGAAGTTTAAGAGAGTTGAAAACTGGAGAGTTGATATTTCTACATTAACTTTTTTTCAAAATGCTTGTATTGACTTCTTTTTTGTTCTGGAATAAACTCAGGTATAAAATATTATGTTGTATGTATTCTTTTTTTAAAAAAAAAGATGCATCCATTTATTCATGAGACACAGAGAAAGAGAGAGAGGCAGAGATACAGGCAGAGGGAGAAGCAGGCTCCCTGCAGGGAGCCCAACGTGGGACTTGATCCCAGGTCTCCAGGATCACGTCCTGGGCTGAAGGTGGCGCTAAACCGCCGAGTCACCTGGGCTGCCTATGTATTCATTATTTAATGAATTTCTTGCATTTACATAACATTCATGAACTAAATATTGTATTTGTAAGTTGTTCTGCCAAACTGTTCTCCTTCATTCATAAATGGAGCTTCTTAGTGTTAAACAACTGATTACCATGAACAAAGGAAGGGAGTGTTGGTTAGTTTGGAGAATTCCCAAGAATTAAACACTGTTAAAACCAAGTTACCACCATTTGGTTTTCCTCTTAAAAAAAAAAAAAATTATTGTTCTTGATTTTCCTTTGTTCTCAGTAGGAAAATCTTAAAAATTAGGTTGGGTTTTCTTTTTTTGTTGTTGTTGGGTTTTTTTTGTTTTGTTTTATTTTGTTTTCATTGTTTTGTTTTTTGTTTTTTGTTTTTTGTTTTTTGTTTTTTCACTTTGGCATTCTTGTAGGGAGAAAATTTTTTGGTTCATCCACCAGTACAATACGAGTTTGAAACACAGCCAGGTTCTAAAGAAACTATACTATAGCTTTCAGGAATGGGAAGAGCTTTTTCTCTCATGGGATAGAAGGTGAGAGTTTCCTATGGTCTTCCATCTCTATTAATACCATTTCTATATCCATGTTCAGAAGCATAAACTGAGTCCCATGATGGATAGCAAAGTACATGGACTCCTTGATTCTGACCAAGCCAGCAATACGCACTTGAATCTGCATTGGATGTAGATGAGGGATTCAATAGTAGAATAGTAGTAGAAGGGTGAGTGTGGACTTAGGAGTCAAATCACATAGTGATCTTGGTGCGGATTTTGCTCTCTCATGGGGCAGCTCAGTATTTTAATTTACTTAGCAATTTGCAGAGAGCTTGCCCATTGTAACCCTTCATCATGTCTCCCCAGTTCAATTTCCTCATCTACACAATTAATACAACTTACTGTGTAGGTCTATTATAAGGACCAAATAAAAGGTATATTTCAGGTACTTACTCTAGTGTCTTGCACATAACACTAAATAATTGTTTCTTGTGATTTGGTCCTTATATGGTTCTACTGCTAAACACCGCTCCTCAATGAGGTAATGTGGGGCTATGGTAGCCTTCTGCCACCCTCCCCCCCCACCAAAAAATACACAGCTAACTAAGAATAGCTCCCTAATTTTGACAATTTTATTGTACCTTTCTTAAGGAACCACATCACCTTATACCTAGTGCATAATTTATTGGACACTTACCATGAGCAATGTGCTATAATAAACACTTTACATGGGAAATCCCATTTCATTTCCCCTACAATCCTCTGACTTCAATGTTGTTTTTTATTTTATTTCTTTATTCATGAGAGACACAGAGAGAGAGGCAGAGACATAGGTAGAGGGAGAAGCGGGCTCCCTGTGGGAAGCCCGATGTGAGACTCCAGCCCAGAACCCTGGGATCACGCCCTGAGACAGAAGCAGATGCTCAACCACTGAGGCACCCAGGTGCCCCTCTGAGTTCAATGTTATGGTTATTCTTTTGCTTCAAACATACTTGATTCACCAATATGAAAACCGCCCACTAAGTATTTTTTAAACATGTTTTATTATCTTTGCAAAACATTTATGCAATGCCTTCTGAATTGTGTTTTATAAATTTTGTTTAAAGAAAAGCACTAAGATATAATTTCAATCCTCCAGAAGGTTTTATATATATATATATATATATATGAATGACCTCGGGGAGGAAACATAATTTAGATTAAATTAAAGGGTCTACTAGCTCTCTTGTTTTTTTTTAATCATATGTGTGCTTCCTCTCTCTGATTAAGTTTAGGACCTTATCTTAAATAAGAATGGCTAAAACTCCTATTAATATCTGTTAAAGAACTGCAGCCAATATCTTGAAAAGTGCCAAATTACAACACTGACAAGATGGTAGAGGTCAGCCATCTTGTTGAAATGGAGAGCAAGAGATCACTTTAGAAGAATTCCCATGGAACCTACTCCACCCATTCACCATCTAAAAAATATTATAGACATTCATACACATTGAATTGGCAAATAAAACCATTCTATACAAATACCCCTAATTTGAACAGTTTTGAAGGTTAGTGGAGCAATGAAGAATGCCTGCTCAATACCGAGACATTAACCAGGAAAAGAAGGGGTCCTAGTTGAAAAGACATTACATCTCTATTTTAAAACCTCAGTCCATTCAGTTCATTTAGGAAAACTCCTAAAATGAAACATTTATTGCATACTTTTTATATTGTGTTTGGCTTTGTTTTATTTTTTGAATACATATTTGTAGAGACATATATTTGAGCTTTATTTTCTTTTGAATAATTTTTGATATTTTATGTGATAATGTTGCTTCTTACTTCTTGGAGAAAACTGAGGCAGTCAAAGGGGGATTTTGCACAGGGTCCCAATACTCCATCTATCTGTCCCACCAGCATTTGTACCCTCAACATGTCTGTTCCCGTGCATGAAAAATACCTGATGTCTCTGAAGCCAAATCTTCCGCTTGGATACTAGATGTTATGGCCATTTGCCAGCCCAACAAAACTGCTCAAGGAATTCTTCCTATCTTTCCTGAAACATTAATCTAGTCTCTGTCTACTGGATCATTTCCATCAGTGTGCAACCATACTGTTATTTCCCCCAACTCCAAACCAACACAGACACCACCACCACCACCAAACTCTCAGCTTAACCTCACTTTTGCCACCCTGGGCAGGAACTTCAAGAGCTGGCTTTCCTCACTATTTCCAAGTCTTCGTCTAGCATTCTATCTTAAGCTACTTAATCCAGGCTTGAATCATTACCACGCACCAGATATGTTCTCATTAAGGTCACTGATGATCTCTAGTTGTGAAATTCAATGGTAAATTTTCAGTCTTTGTCTTACTTGACCAATTAACAGCATTTGACACTATTTTTCACTTTCCTCTACTCGATACATTTCCTTCTCTTGGTTTTTAGGACATTATATTTGGTGGCCACTTCTTCCCCATCTCTCCCTGTAATTCCATTTTTTCCCTTTTTGCTCTCTTAATTCTGGAGGGCTTGAGTCCTGGCCCTCACTACTTTATCTATACCCATTCACTAGAATCTCATTGAGCCTCACAGCTTCTAATACGAACATGCTGACAACTCCATCTGTAGCCCAGATGTATTCAATGTAGTCTCATAAGCCCTGCATATACATGATCAACAACCATTCTGACACCTCCAATCAGGTGTCAAAGAGTCATGGCAAACTCTATGTCCCAAACCCAAAACCCAGTATTCCCAGCAGGCCTATTCTTCTTGCAGCATTTTACAACTCAATTGACAGGAATTTCATCTTTCTAGTTCCTCAGGCCGAAACCTTGATTTCTTTTTCTCTCACATTCCACATCCAATCTGTCATGAAATCCTATTGAAGTCTACTTTCAAAAATATATGCAGAATTTAACTACTCACCAACCCATGGCCCAAGCCACATCATCTCTGCTTGGTTTACTGGCATTGTGTCATACCTAGTTTCTTAGCATCTATCCTTGCCTTGCTCCATCTATTCTAAATACAGCATGCAGACAGATCCTTCTTTGAAAGACAACACTTTGCAGCAACTCCCATTTCACTCAGATTAAAGCCAACATCTTTTCCAATGACCTACAAAGCCTTGGTTATATGGTCTTGACTGCTTCTGTTACCTCTCAGATCTACTACTACTTTCCCTTCACACATTTTGCTTCAGTCCCACTGGCCTCCTTGCTATTCTGAAGTATGTTAGGCAAGCTCCTGCCTTTTGGCCTTTGCATCAGCTATTCTCTTTGGCTGTGACACTCTTCCCCAGATATATATACAAGCTTGTAGTCTTACATTGGGGAATCTTTGCTCAAATGGCACCCTTTTTTAAAATTGCAAGTGTACACACAGCCCTCTCCTGATAGCCTCTAAAGTCCTAAACCTTATTACCCTGATTTCATTTCCTCTTTTCCATAGGGTCTACTACCAGCGATATAATGTATTGATTTATGTGTTTTACTATCTGTTTGTTTTTGCTAGACTATAGGCTCTGCAAAGGCAGAGTTTGTGTTGGTCTTGGTCATGTCTGTTCCTAAGGCATCTAGAATAGTGCTTGACATATAGTTAGTCAATGAGTGTTAAAATTGTATTGAACTGAATTGAATGAAATAGGCTCTAGGAAAATAACCTAAATTGATGACATTGTGCCTATCTGAAATAAGTATTCAACTTAAAATAACTTGATAGAGGATTATTGTCTATTATCTAGACATTATCTATTACCTATCTATTGTCTATTATCTATCTAATTATATCATAAAGCAAGAGGAGAGGACACTGGTTCATCTGTGGAGAAAGAGTATGGAACCAAAAAAAAAATGACAATATGGGGAAGATGCAGACATATCATCTCTCTTTTACTTTTAAAGATTTAGGCAATATACATCCAGATGACTCAAGAAGAAGTTTGGAAAAGACCACAATAATGTGTTCTACAAAGTCATGAAGGAGCTGAAAGTTCAACTTGAAAAAAAGACAACAACAATACAATTCTGGGTTTCTCTTTCCAGTATTTATTGTAGTTCCATACAGACCCTCTGACCCATCAATATCTGCCTGTGGTTTGTGCTACTGACAGTTATCTAAGTCCTATTTTATTAATGCAGTCTCAGAAAACAGCAACGGTCCACAGAATATTTATTTTTACCAGTCTCGGCAATCTTAAGGTAGCACAGTGGTCTCAGCATGTAGTCCCTGGACCTTCAGCATTAGCACCACCTGGGAACGTGTTAGAATTGTAAATTGTGGAAACCCATCCCACCCTAGCTCTACTTAATCAGGAACTTTGAGGGGAGTATCCAGCTATCTGTGATTTAATAAGTCCTCCAGGAGGTTGGAGGTGACTGGGTAGCTCAGTAGTTTAAGCATCTAATTCTTGGTTTCAGCTCAGGTCATGATCTCAGGAGCGTGAGATGAGCCCTGGGCTGGGCTCCACACTCAGCATGGAATCTGCTTGAGATTCTTTCCCCTACTCTCTCCCTTACCCTCTGCTCCTCCTCTGCTCACATGCTTGCTCTCTTGCGCTCTCAAATAAATAAATAAATAAATAAATAAATAAATAAATAAATAGTTTAAAAAAGAAAAAAATAAGTCCTCCAGGTGATGATAATACCTACTCAAGTTTGACAACCACTGAGAAAACAAAATGAGAGAAATAATCAGAACTGTTCCTTTACAAGTTTACAATGTCTTTCCTAGTAAGAGAACATTAAGAGAATACAGATCTCCTTCATTGATAAATGCAATAAATTACTAGGTCATCCAGCACCCAACAATGAGTCAGTGGACTGTTCTCTTGTACTAACCTTTATGAAATACTCTTTCTGGGCATTCTGCCTCAATTTAATGAGAAAGTAGTAGGCCGCTTACATATTCCAGAAACCTGATTTAATGATTTCACAATGCTCTGAGCCACTGGATTCCTGGCTCTTCCTGTTAAGATTTATGAAACTAAATTGCAGCAAACCACTTCTCAACATATCTCTAAGTTGACAATTCTATTTCAACAATAAAGATGATCCAAATGGAATGTGAATTTAATGGAAAAAACAGATATTGGGGGCTGTAGGAATTTATCCAAAAATGACATACTCATTAAAAATACTGACCCACAAGTAGGTCATCAAGAGTCCCTTAGTTTTGATTATTCACACAAGGGCCATCAGTTTGTAAGTTATTTATTTAAGGATTAAACTCCACCTGGTCTGTGAAGTTTAACACAAATATTGTGTAAGGCCCAATTTCCTGGAACTCTCCCACTCCCATTGGTCTTTCAAAAGTAGACAGAAATCCCATTTTACAGAGAATGTAACAAGCTCAGTGACCTATCTAAGGGCACACTGTTATGGACAAAGTCTAGACTGAGTCTCAGATTTCCTGTATTTTCTTATTACTGTCAATTCAAGTTAAGAACTATATACAAAAAAAAAAAAAAAAAGAAGAACTATATATGAAGTACCTCCTCTGTGCCAGGACATGGATTAGGAGATGGGGATATAAAAATTTCTGAAACAGACCCTGCCTTTGAAGAGCTCAATGCAAAAACCCTGTCTTCCTGATCATATAATACCCACCTTTGTAAGTTCTAGAAAAGTCAACAAAATAAATGGTAAAGATGGTTGATTTCAGCACAAAAAAATCTGTAGAAGCAGCAAGTTTTTCATCACGAGGTGTCCCAAGGTCCTTGCACTGATCATGCAACACTCAGTTGAGGTGCCATAAGACATCTCAGTGATGAAGAGCTTAAAAGTGCCCTGTCATGTCTTGTTAATACTTCATATCCAAAACAAAATGCGGAGATATCACATGAAAAAAATGATAAGCTTGCAGAAAGGCAGTGAAAACCAGAGCTTGTGGTCAGAGAACACTAAAAGCTATCTGTGAACAAATCACATTCTGCAATTAAAAAATATCACGATGTTGAGATATTCCAGACAGACATGTTAGAATGGATATGCACTCTTTCTATTATTCTTTTCGTTATCTGAGTATGAGGTTAATTTTGGAGATCTATATTTTTCAAAACACTAGTACCTCTGCTTTGATAAATACATGTTCATATTAAGTCAATAAACTTACATGATTTGGAGACCAAAGCTTAGACCTCCACTCTGCCACTTACTGTGTTTGCAACTAAAGGTAAGATTTGGAAAAAAATAAATAAATAAATAAATAAAGGCAATATTTGGGGATGGGAGAAAAAAGAAGATTTGAGGATGGAGGGAGGCAGGGAAAAGAAGAGAACCTCAGACAGGATTTTTTGAGAAAGTTAAAGCTTGTTATAAAGTATAAGAAGTGTTATAAACATGAGGCTATATTTATCCATTCAGTTGACATTTTATTTAAGAACCTATGATAAATTCTGAGTGGCAGTAGGTCCTGGGGATGCCCAAGTGAATGTAACAAAGTGTTGGTGTTTTTTTATTCTATTATTAGAATATCTAGGGATCACCCTCAGAATAGTAACCTCAAATGACCTGATCTATAGAAAAATTGGACATAAGGGAGCTTTTTAAATGAGTTTGCTTGATTAGAAAAATAAAAAGACTAAGGGATAAGCTTTAATAACTTTTTTAAAAGTTTACAATGTCATTTTAAGATGAACTTAGGTAAGCCAATATGAAAGCAAGAAAAGAAGAGTTAGCCTCAAGTTATAGCAGGAAAGAAACATGGTTTGGGGAAAATATTAGGAAGAAAGAACTTGTTTTAAAACAAGTAGGGCTGGTGATGGAATTCCTCTGCCTATCTGCTAAAGGTATTTTGAAAATGATTAGCTAACTCTCTCTCAATGGGTTTAAAGATATGACTACACGTGAGGTGCTGGCACAGCCATTTTTTTTAAAGTCCTACTTCTAGAATTCTGTGAATGGTAACTAGGTGGATTAAAAGTCTGTTTTCTTCTTTATTCCTTATTTGGCTGATATGTCTTGTTCCATATTTGGAAACTCATAGACATTGCTATGAAATGTATCATAGACCATGACTCACTATGAAAAGGACAAGTGTGTAAATTGCCTTACCAGTGAAAAATCCTCCGCCTGTCCTCCCCTTTTTTTCTGGGACAAAAATTCAGTATTTTTCTCTCTGATTCATATCCTGAGGAAATCAAATCACAAGATGGCTATGTTCAATAAAAAATATCTCCAACCCACTACACTTTGAGAATGTAAGCTCTTTTTAATCCAGATGTTCATGATCCTTCCAAGAAAGCCTTTTCTTCAGAAGAATTTGGTGCCATTTCAGATAGCTAAAAGAGTCAGAATGTCATTCACATACAAAAGTTACGCAATAAGTTCCATTATTCTGTAACAGGTCTACAGAGTGTCTCTGCCAATGGCAGCCTACTGGTGTTGGGTATCCTAAGCACTTTTCTAAAGTAATAGTTGGCATTTATTGAATTCTTACTGGGAATGAGGTCTCATTCTAAGTTTTCCATGCATTATTTTATCAAATCCATTTAATTCAAATGACTCCATGAGATAAATTCTGTAATAGATCCCAATTCACAGATGAGGGAAATGAGCCTTAAGGAGATTAACCAATTTGCTCAAGATGATGGAGCAGGTTAAGACACAATGATTATATTTAAACCCAGAGCTATTGGATACCAGAACTTAAACTGTTGACTATTCTTCTCATGTAGTCCTTTAAGAAATATATCTCCATTATGTAGAAGAAAATGGAATCTCAGAGTGGCTCAGTTGGTTAAGCATCCAACTCTTGGTTTTGGCTCCAGTCATGATCACAAGGTTGTGAGATCAAGCCCTGCATCAGGCTTTGCTTAGCACAGTCTGCTTGAGGTTCCTCCCCTTTCCCCTTCTGCTCCTCCCCTAGCTCACATGCTATTTTTTTCCTCTCTCTCTAAAATAAGTAAATAAAATCTTTAAGAAAAAAGAAAGAAAGAAAGAAAATGGAATCTCAGAGAAGATGAAGAACACACAGATTATTCATGTTTCCTTCACCTGAGATTTGAACTCGAGTCATTTGGACTCCAACATTTACATTCTAGACATATAGACCTTAAACCCAAAAGATGAGTAGATAGCTTCACTCACATTCACTCTATGTAAAGTATTCTTGAATGAATTCAAATAAATAAATGTCAACTCTATACAGTGCACTGCATGTGAGATTTTGAAGACAATATGAAAGATTTCAATATATTGTCCCTACCTCCAATAAACTTTAAATTCTAGTTGGCAGAAAAAATACATAGATGAATGGAATGAGGTCAACTGCAAAGCACTGTGTCACCATAGGTAAAATCACATCCTATGAATTGAATAAATCCAAAGAGATGCAGGGGAAATCAGTGATAAGAGAAGAAAGTTGATGTAAAAAAGCTTCTGAGAGGAGGAATAAAATAAAACATACATTGAATGGAGTTGATCCCTTTGTCTAGTATCTTCTTGACTATTTTGTGGGTAGGAAAAAAGGATGCTTTGGAGAGCTTATGGAAAGAAAACACAATCTTAGCACTTTTTAGAAACAGTCTTTTAAAGATACGGCTCACAATCACAGAGCAATGGAAAAGCTGAAGAAGACGAAAGGATTTTTCTGTGATTACAGCTAAAACTACTGGCTATTACTCTGTCTCTTGGCGAGTAGGTTTCCATCGGGTCCCATCAAATACAAACTATAATAGTTATAAAATCACACCCAGTCTCATTCTCTACAAAGAAAAGAAAAAGGGCAGAGGGGAGGGAAGAGTGGCCTCAACCTCAACATTTTCAAGGGATTTTCCATAAGATCTATCCAATCTAATGGAAAAGAAGAAAAAATTTTTCTGAATTAATCTTGGAAATGGAGCTTTACTGGATGGATGAACAAGTAGACTGATTGCTTACTTTAGCCCCCCTTCCTGCAAACCTCTAATTTAATAGAGAATGAGATACTTAGAGGCACCATAGGGATTGAAACTTCTCTAAGAACTTTCCAAATCATACTGTGGAGGAACAAGAGTTAACTCAAGACACTAATGAGTATCGCTAAGTAAAACAATCCTATAGTCAAATAACTCTGGGGAAGTGGAGTTCAATTTTTTTGTAGCCTTCAATATGTTAATGTGCATTTTGTATCTCCAATGGGGACACAGTCAGAATTTCTCAGCTTGTTTGACATAAGACTACCTTGTTATTTGGTGGAACTTGTGTTAACCTCTCATAGACCTAATGTCTCAAGGAAGGAGTCATGTTCTCCTTCCTCAAGTAAGTTTTAGAAAGGCAGCCATCACAAGAGTTGGGTCCAGGTAGATCGAACTGTGAGTGCAGAAAGAGGACTATCAATTGGCCATGTCTTTGACCCCATACTTGGAAGTGATGGGCCTCCACTCCCAGCTTCTGTGTACTCATGATTGAATGATATGAGTGACAAATCTCTAAAGCCTTACTCCATGCTTCTCAGGACCACCCTCACAGAAACATAGTAAAACATTTGAGTCATTCTCTCCTATAAGGATCAGCTCAGAGTTAGCATTGCTGGTAAGCATGGGCTGCAAAGTTTGAGTTTCTTTCCACACATTACCAAGAGCTCTGGAAAACTGAAGGAGCACATGGGATAAAGATTTATTTTCTGACTTGCCTCAACATACTAAGTCAACTAAATTTTAGTATTTCATCCATAATCTTTGAGACACACTCAAAGACTTCAGACCCCTTTAGTGGGTTATTCTGCGTCTGTTGGGTGTAGTTACCGGCCTTTTCCCACACCTAACCACAGATAAGAGGGACTCACACAGAATATAATGGGAATTACATTTCTTCAGGTCCTTGTATGAGTGCAGCTCTTTAAAATGCCACCATTATTTACGACCACTTAAGAAGAGGAAATCAGGGCATTGAAGGGGAAGTTTTACCTCATAGGGTTTTTTTTTTTAAGGTTTTATTTATTCATTTGAAAGGAACACAGAGAGAGGCAGAGATAGAATGAGTGTTGAGGAGAGAGGGAAAGGGAGAAGCAGACTCTCCCCACCAAGCAGAGAGCCAATGTGGGGCTCGATCCCAGGACCCTGAGACCATGACCTGAGCCGAAGGCAGACAATTAAGTGACTGAGCCTCCCAGGTGCCCCACCTCATAGGGTTCTATAGCTAGAAGGAAATCCTTAGGCAAACCTGTGTACAAAAGTGCAGTTCACTTAGTAGAGAGAACACCTGATAGTCACAATATCCAAATGACTTAATTCCTAGCATGTCACATGTCCAGCTGAGTCAGATCATGTACCCTGAAGCAGTGTTTCTCTCTCCTATCTTCAGAATCAGCAATGTATAAGCAGCCATCATCAACTCATTAACATGCATTTTGCAATAGCATTAACCAAAATTTTGAGCCAGTAAGTAAAATTAACACAACTCTTAACATGAATATTGCATCTTTTCATGTAGCTATATTTATACATCTTTTCATCTCTTCCAAATACTCCTGTCAATTAAGAGCTGTTTTAAAGATAATCCGATTTAAAGAATAACTTAGATTTATAAAGCACCTTCCAGTACCACGTACTTTCATTTACGTGTCTGATTTTATCCTCAGTATAACTCTGAACGTCTTCTTTCTTTGATAACCTAGGGATTGAGAAATTATCACCAAGCTAATACCTAGAAGAGTGAGACTGAAATTCAGATTCTCTGATTTCAGATTTAGCACTAACTCCCCATGAAGTGAATCAATATCCACATTTTTTGAAAGGATTTCCTTTGTGTGTCCATGGTGATCTCAATCTTTCCATACTCCTAGTGCACTTGTGTTGTAAAATTAGTTCTCTATTCGAAAGTTATTTTCTAATTATTTCATGTATCCCTGTCTCATTTATGCCATTCAAACACAAGCATGTGATTATGTTCTACTTTCAGCATCTCTGAGCCTCTCATAGACTGTTTCTATGGCAAAGAACTCTCCTCCTACCCCTAGACCCTACACAACCAAGCTCAATCTTCCTATTCAACAGGACCCAGTACAGGCCAGGGGTGGACCCTTTCTACCTCTTGGAACTTCCTCTGGCCTTCCCAACTGTTGTTCTTGAGGGCGGAGACTATCCTGTGTGCTCTGGGCTCCTGTAGCACCAGCACTGATGCCTGTGGTGGATTCATCCCACACATTGCACTGCAACTGTCTGTTTACCGTATTTATCATGTTTCCCACTTGACCATCATCTTGAGAACAGGGATCCTGGGCTACGTCTCTTTCAATCCTCAGGACCTAGCACACAGTAGGCTGTCAATAATAAATAAATAAATAATCCAATAAATAAAGTAACACAAAACCATGAAGGCTGTTAGCATCTTTGAGAAGTTTTCAATCTCCCCAGGAGGAGAAAAACCTGTAAACAGACCATGACGAGCTGTATTTCCTGGTGCAGATGGGCTCCAGGTGCTCTGGAAGAAATTGTGCTGCCCAAGCAGGCAGCCCTCAGATACAGTGAAGCTGAGCAGAGCCTTCAATAGTAGAAGGTCACCAGCCAATGTATGTAGAGCGAGAGGGGGAGGGCAGGAGTGGGTGGCAAATGGGGACGGCAGGCCTCAGCAAAGCTCTATTTTGTTGGCTATATAGCAACCTCTTATCTGGGTGAGCTGCTCCTCTCTCCAGCCAACCTCCTGATCCTACAAACAGCCAATAATCATGGTATCTTGTATTCCTCTTCCAGGAAACTTTCCAGAGGTCCTACAAATTTCTCCAGCCTCATGGAGGAAGCAGATGAGAGAAAATAAAACTGCCCCAGAGAGAAAAGCTGAAGACAAGGTTGGAGGAAGTATGTCATGGAAACACTTGAGTCCTTAATCTGGGGAATTTCTGGAGCCTGGTGTATCCCTGCCCTTCCAGAATGTGGTTTTGTACCTCAACTAAATCAAGATGGGTTTCTGTCACTGGCAAACATAGAATCCTGATCAACATCAAGACCTTAAAAAAAAAAAATCTCCCACAACAAGCACAGAGATGGGCACAAAGCAGCTCCTCTATATTTTATTCCTTGGATGGACCCTTTCCATCATCCAGTGCCATCCCTTTATTAAGATGGAGACACAGGCTTAGGCACCTTTTGAAAACCACCCTCACTACTCAAAATGGACTCTACACTAGAACCGGAACTCTCTTCCCAGAACAGTGTTCTGTTTACCACAGACTACTTCATTGCCATGTGCTGGCTACTTAGCCTTAAGATAAGCGGTGACCTTGGGATCTATCTGTGGTAAAAATAAATAAATAAAAATGGACAAAGAATTCATGATATGAATGTGAGGTGATGACATTATTGTCTTTTCATTCGTTCAACAAATCATCCCTGACATGCACCTGCCTCTGTAGTAGGTATGTAGAAGTAGAAGGCATGCTCCTTGACCTCAAGTAGCTTACCAAGAAGAGCGAGAAACAGTACAGCTTACCAGAGTTAGCCACCTGCGGCAATATATACTTACTACTTTTGCAATTGCTGCTAAACCTGTTTTGAACCAGTTATGAGCCAAACAAAAATGTCACCTCATAATTTCATAGCCATATTTAAATTCATTTTTAATCAAAAATGGTATCATTCGGGATCCCTGGGTGGCGCAGCGGTTTGGCGCCTGCCTTTGGCCCAGGGCGCGATCCTGGAGACCCGGGATCGAATCCCACGTCGGGCTCCCGGTGCATGGAGCCTGCTTCTCCCTCTGCCTGTGTCTCTGCCTCTCTGTCTCTCTCTGTGTGACTATCATGAATAAATAAATAATAAAAAAAAAATGGTATCATTCGGCAGGACCAATTAGATATGGCATTTGGTTTTCTGAAGATGCAAAACATCCTACAAGGACAATGATTTTCTCCTACCAAATATATTCAAAAGCATATGCTGTAAGTTCTGAGGTCTCCTGTAAAAGAGGAGGCTCAAAGATGTTGTGCCTGAGGGTAGGCAGCATCACTACCCCGAAGGAAACTATATTCAGGATGGGTAAACTTTTACGTGTTGTTAAAATAATGAGTTCTAGAATTTATATTAAATTTCCAGACAGGCACATATGTGCCCAGAGGCAGGTGCCAGGATCACCTTAAGTCACCTTGAGTCCCTTCCAGCTCTGTGATTCTGAAATTGCTCATACTGGATTTCTCCAAGTCTGTGATGGGCTGAAGAGCTATTCCTGTCCTAGTTCTTTTCCTTATATAGGTCAAATCCCATTCCAACGAGTACCATAACAATAACCACCTCATGGCCTGGTTATTTTAGACAACCTGATAAAATGAGAATCAAGTATGACCTCCAAGCTAGAGTTGGCTGTTACAGAATTTGACCTGAATATTATTTAAGCAAGGAGGAAGCCAGTGGATTAAGTTTTTATCTTCATGGCACTGGGCCACTGCAGAACAGTCAGACGGAAGGTACAGAAAAATCGTCAGTGAGCCCAAGCCACAGCACTCGGTTTCCTGATAGACACTGAAAAAATCAGAATGTCTAGGGACTCAATTCTATGACTCTATTTGAGAACAGTGTCTATCTTCTGCCTGTCAACTCCAGCCAAAGAATGTCAAGGCAACTTGTACATCTTAGTTCAGGTCTATAAATAAGCCCCCTTGTTATATTGAGACCCCCCGAACCTGAAGCTTCTTTCTCCATTCTTTCCCCATGGGGCTAAATCCATGCTTCCTTTTGCCTGTGTTCTTCTTTCTTGGAACGAAGTGCTTTCTAGTTTCTGCTCTCTGAAATGTTCCTCTACAAGAATGTAAACTCCCTGAGGGTAGAGATTTGCTTGTTTGGTTCCCAGGTGTATTTAATATTTGGATCTTCTCTCTAGAATGTAAACTCCACAAAACCATGAAATCTCACATCTAAAACAGTGCCTGGCATATAGGAAGTGCCTGATAATTATTTGTTAAATGAATGAATGAGTAAACGATAAATAGTCATTGTTTAGGACCCCATGTCAAAGCCATTCTTCCTCTCTCAAAACAATTAGGGGTCTTTCCTCTGACCCTCTGGTACTGTTTGCATTTCTTTACTGCAACATTTGTGGGGTACTCTACCTATTTTTTTAAAGATTTTATTTATTTATTCATGACAGACACACAGAGAGAGAGGCAGAGACACAGGCAGAGGGAGAAGCAGGCTCCCTGCAGGGAGCCCAACGTGGGTCTCTATCCTGGGTCTCCAGGATCAGGCCCTGGGCTGAAGGTGGCGCTAAACTGCTGAGCCACCGGGGCTGCCTATCTACCAATTTTCTATACTACATCTGTTTTCCAAGCTAACCTGGGGAATATTTCATGGCAGGAACTAAGTTTTATAACTCCACATACTCTGTGCCTGAAACAGTAAGAGTTCAATAAATGCTCATGGCTTGAACGATTGAAGGAATGAATAAAAATATTTCTCTTATAACATTGAAGAATTATGATTTAACAGCATACCTTAAATTCTGCCTGGACTCCAGAGCTTTCCAAGTTGAAGAAGTCGTGAGTCACTGGGCTTGGAGGGGAGGGGTGTTTGTTTGTGGAGGACTTGTTTCCCGACCTCGATGAATCACATGTATAATCACCCCAACTGCATCCTGTCTGGGGAAGTAACCAAAACCCCTATTTCTGGCCCCAATGACTTTTTGGTTTTATGAGTAAATGCCACTGGCATGCCATTAAATAAATGCCCTCAGAAGGCCCTCAGCCAGTGCTATAACCTACGATCATCAGGTTATAGAGGAGCAGTCTCGTGAAGAGACCATGAGACAAAGGTATAAATTTCTCCATCCTGCCTGGCCCATTGCTCTAGCTGCTAACTGGTGACCTGGCCTCCAAGACCTTTCCAAACATCTGTTACATCTTTTTCCAAATCACAGGTATGATCATGCAACTGTCCTGTAACATGTAATGATTCTCATCATCCACATGGTAAAGACCAAACTTCTTAACCTACATGTCCAGGCCCTCTCAAATCTGACTCTGACCTTCTACTTCTCTGTTCTGTGTAACCAGATGCTTCGAATAGAGTAAATGGCTTTCTGATCACATACAAGTCCTACACTTTACTCTATGACTTTGTCTTCTCTACTTGCTCCCAGAAGGCCCACCTACTTCCATTTCCAAACGTCTAAAATCCATATATTCTTACGTCTCACAAAATGCCACTTGTTCCACAATATCTTCAGTGACTGTCTAATAAGGAAAAAGAACTTCTCCTTTGAGCGTGTCCAGATTTTATCTGTACTTCCGTTCTGTTGCTTATTTCTAATTTGTATTATAGACACAAATGTACATGTTCATTTGTTTAATAATCATTCATTAAAATATTTGAATGTTAGTCAATGTGATACCCCTCCATCTCCTACCCACACCTGCCAGAGGGGACAACTCCAAATAAGGGTCAGTTGAGTGGAAAAACTGAAAAAGTCCATTTGTTTAGAGCCTTATCTTTGGCTTGAAATCTTCATGGAAGGTTTGACATAGGAGTGTCTTATTCTCATCTCTCTTGGTGTATCCCTTACTTCCGTTCCAAGAAAGCATAAGATTAAGAAAATCTGTAGGTCTCCGCAAACATGTTTTATATCTATGGATCTCAAAGGCAAGGTCTTCATTCCAGGTTTCCTTCATCCTAGTATCCAGTACCTCAGGGCCTCCCCCTTGCTAGTCGACGAAATGAACTCAGGGGGGTAAAGTATAATTTTGATAATAAACTGAGTAAAACCGGCACATAATTAGGAGCACTTCAAAAAGCAAACTTAAAAAAAAAAAAAAGAGCATATTCCTAAAACAAAGACGTTTCTGTTTCTGGTTGTTGCAGAATATCCATGCCATGGTGCCAATTTTGGGGCGGATACATTCCTTCAGTATGGATAAGTGAGAGTTAGCTTTGTTTGACTACAAGGCTTTTTTTTTTTTTTCCTCCTTTCTGTGATTAGTATTGCTCTCGTTATGTGAAGAAGGATGTAGAAGCAGAACAAGTATAAAATCACCCAGGCCAAAGTCAGATAGAGAGGGAACGGAATGTCAAGAGTATCCCTTCCTTTACTATCCTTTGGCATTGACCACATCTGGGTGGATGAAAGGGATAGGCAACCATGGCACAGCTTGAGAGCCATCTCCCCCACTGCTTCTCTAACGGTGACCCTCAGGGCAGCGTCCTTCTCTCTTCAGAGGTCAAGGTCCTACTGAACATTTGCAATTTCTTCATCAGTGACAGGAGGATAATAATATCCACTACAAAATAACATGGTCAGACTTTCCAAACTGTAAAGTGCCACTTAAATATTCACTGGTGTTGTAAATTCAAAGAAAAGTTTTTTTTTTTTTTCATTACCCTACAACCGGGGTTGGCAAACTTTTTTCTGTAAAGGGCCAAATAATAAATATTTGAGGCTCTGTTGTGGCTACTCGACTGCCTTTGCAGTAGGCAAGCAGCCACCGGTGATACGGAAATGGAGAGCTGGGCTTTGTTCCGATAAAACTTTATTCACAGAAACAGGTAGCAGACTGGATTTGGCCCATGGGCCCTATTTGCAAATCCCTAGCCTACGTCTTTGGACAGAACAAACACCAGAGGCAGACAGGGGCGCATATCTAAAATCTTTCCTGCTGTGAAGAACGATATTATCAGTTTTTATAAGCAATTGGCCTGAGACTTTCAGACATCTCTTTTGGAAACAAGGGTTTCCCATTTTGTATATTCATCTTCATCACCATCAACATCATTTTGTACCTAAGCTAGAAGAATGACTAGGTCCCTCATTTACTACATCTACCACTTGACCACACTCTCTTCTGGGAAAGACAGCTCTGATTATTGTTAAAGAAAATATCCATCATACTTGTGGTGAAAGGTCACTACATTTTTTAACAAATTGGTCCTTTGAGCAAGATGAATTTTAATGGATTGGTTTATTAACCTAAAGGTTGAACCAGGCTGAGAGTAACTGAATGATTTGTTCATAATTAGTATTATTTATAATTATTTTACTTGGGAAAAAATATCACCTTAAATGTCAGGATGTTTTTTTTTTAATTGCTTCAGATGAGATTCAAAATAATTGACTTTGCAAATGTATTTTTAAAAACTCATTTAAAAATATCTGTAGCTGCCGAGCGTCTGTCTGGAAGAGGCAGATATTGGTATTCATTACTGGGAACAGGGCAGAAATTGATCCACGATTTTTTTTAACCACATGAATTGTGTATTGTGGTCACTCCTGGACTCTAGAATAGCTGAAGTGCTGATACGGTGCCGTGTTCACTCCTCTTCCCCGTTAACTGTGCCGAGTGAGTATGCTGCGTGAATGTCAGCCTGTGTGTTTTGCTCAAATATACGTTTGCATATATTTTGTTTTAAAAGGGGGAGTAGGCACCTGCTTGAAAGAAGGAACGTATAGACGCGTTTGGTGGCTTTAGAAAAATACAGTCTGTGTACATACTATGCAGCTGTACACATGATTTAGAGAGGACACAAACATTCTGAAGGTGAGTAGGTAAAGGACTTAAACTTAGCATCTCTATAAATATTAATTTACTAGTCAGTTGGTGGAGAAGAAAAGAAATAGGAGAATATGTTAACATCTGGAAAAAAAACAGCTTCTAAAAGAAGTGAGGTTGTGAAATACGGGGAGATCCCTAGTAATCCTTACTAGGTGTAAGTAATCCTTACAATGGTGATGTCTTATAATGATGCAACACTGTAGAGATATAAGCTTTTGGGGTGTTCAGGTATAATCTCATGTGCACCTCACATCTATAGCTGGAGGCGGTAAGAAAGGGGAGAAGCAACTGCATCTGGCAGAGGGAAAAGAGAAGGCTCGAAGAAGTCAAGGGATTTGCCCATGGTCCACACTACCTTCCCCAAACACCACAGTGCTTTTGGAACCAAAGGAAAGGGTGACTGTGTCCACAGGTATCAAAGCCAACTTCGGCCTTCGTAGGTCGACGGAAAGAGCCTGACCCAGAGTGTAGACCCCAGTTTCCCATCTGAGACATTTTAATGAATAAGTAACAAGTAGGCTGGAAAGAACATTCCAGGTGGATGGAAGATGGTGTTGGGATTATAAACACAGCATCTTATTTGCTTCTTCCACCTGATCATGTGCCTGAGACACATTGTGACATGTACTTGAGCAGTATAGTGCAGAGGACACAGACAAATCACTCTTCCAGATAGCCAAGCAGACCCCATCCATCATTATCTGCACATCTGAGAAGTAGAGATGTGTAGCCGAGGCCGGGAAAGAGAACATTTGAAGGTGGCTAAGAGGGAAAGAACGCAAAGTTTCCCACTTATCTGCCAAGGAGGTTACTCTAAAAAGTGATGTGGCAATTAGAGGTCACGTATTTAAATTTTCCCACCGATAGGATACACACATTCCTCCAAAGAGGCTCAGTAGGAAAATACCCCACTGCGAGGCGTAAGGGTCTATTAACTGATTAATTATTATTAATGCCATCTTTTATTTAGCTAGCAATTATAATCTATTAGGAGCATTTATTCACATTATCTTACTTATTCAAATCTCAGAAAAATCCTATAAGGCTCATCAGTAATATATTATTATCTCCCTTTTATAGACAAAGAAAAAGGGGATCCCGACGTCTCCTTGCCGAAGCTAATCTCGCTAATGGCAGAGTGAGCACTCCTGGCTCCTGGTCCATTACCCGGAGCAACTGGAGGGGAGACTGGAGGGGAGAAGGGGACTGTCTGAGACTTGAGTTGAGAGCAGAGAGAACCTGAAAAGGCCATCGGACCAGAATTCCTTCCAGTTTAGGTAGCCCAGAGTCCGGAGTGGGTGTGGCCACACGACACACAAGCCCAAGGCTAGATGGACTCCCAGGCAGAGACCTTCTCACTTTGAATCTTCTTGTGTCGCCGAGCACTGGCTCTCCGACTCGGCCTCTCGTGTCCTGTGAAGTTCCTGGGCCCGACTTCAAACTAGTTTAAGTCTCTGAGTCAGTTTGCAAACCCTCCCTCTCCGGCTCCGGCTCCGGGGTCACTTTTGCATCACATCCTACATGCATTTTTGTCCCTTTGCACTCCTTTGGGGGCTCCTCCCTCTGCCCTCCCTCAGGCTGTCTGCACTGCCTCCCCCCTCCCTAATCCCCCCTGCCCACCCCTGTCTATCCACCCCAGCCTCCCACCATCAGGGCCTCCGTGCCCCTGGCCCCCCTCCCCACACCGTGAGCCCCTGCACCGGCCTCTCCCGGGCACCTACCTGGGCTCTGCAGCCACAGGCATCTCCCTGGTTCTGTCCGTCTGAGGCCGCCTGCCTCCATCCAGGGCCTGGGAGCCATGAAAGTCTTCAAGCTCTTTGTTGCTTTTCCTCCTTCGTGTATAACGCTAGGTAATTAAGCACAGACAAGAAAAGATGGCATCAGCTGTGCTTCTCGGCCGCAGCCTCCAGAAGTGTTATCTCAGACCCCAACATTGCAACAAAGAAATCTCACAGTTGGGTCAAGCGCGAAAATCAGAGGACAGGAGGAGAAAACTTCAACTGCCAAAATCCCACTGCCCTCCGGGGGCTCCCCCTTGTGGGAGATGTGGCACATGGCAAGGCCGGGCCCAGCCGCTGGTGCCTCCGCAGGAGGAGGGCCCGAGAGCAGAGTGCACGCACCTCAGGGGTGTGGAGTCCGCCTGCAGCCACCTAGGAGGGCCTCTGCGGGGGGTGCACGGTTGAGACCCCCTGTAATCAATCAGGGGAATCTGCTGGGGAGACAGAGCTCTCCGTGCCTGGAGGCCTCTGAGTCCAGGGGAGTGTGGCATGAGTCACGGGCTTGCACAGCGTACCCTCTGTATGGGAAGTGGTGACTGGCAACCGGTTGCCTCCTCTTCGCGTCCAAGGCCCTCAGTGGCACAAATGCATCATAAAGTCGGACATTCACTCAGGGCTGTTCTGCAGAGACAGGCGTGGTCTCCGCCGTCTGAGCAAAGAGTGAAGGTCCAGTCTCCTGGACTCTCGCCAGTGTGGGCACAGGGCCTTTTGGTGCCCTGGCAATTTTCTGCTCCCCACCTTGATGGGAACAGATTGTACGTCCAAAAAGTATCTTTCTCCAGAGAGATAGATACAGTCTCATTCATTCTCCCCTACCCTGGCAGGCAGGTAGGAAGTCAAATACATTAATTACTCTTTCTGCAAACAGCATTAGAGGCTCATGCAACCAAGTAAGGTGTGTCCAAGGCACTAGAAAAACCTTCAGGGGAGCTCAGGGCTTAGCTGTCCTGCCTTCCTCCTGCCCAGTGTGTCTAGACTATATGCTCTGTCTCTGGAGAGAAGGGGAAATGATGCTCGCTGACCTTCCACAGTGCAGGGCAATGAGCGGCACCATTAAGGAGTATTGATTGACTCCTCAGCTGTGAGGACAGTGTGCTGGGTATGACACAGATAGAGAATCCCAGACAGAGCCTGCAGGAGAGAATTTGTCATCATGTCGAATGTGGGGGAAACAACCAGTGACCTGTTGGGATGCTCCTTATTTTCCAGAACTGGGGACTGGTAGTGGGGACTGAATAAAGAAACTCTGGAGAGTGACAACAGGGCTCTGGCCAGAGTTCGCCACATGTGTTTTGACCCATTATCTCATTCCGCCATCATACCAGTTCGGAGACCTTGGTTGTGAAGGTAGGTTAACTCCATTTTATGGACAACGAAACTGAGGTCACAGTGGTTAATGGACCGTGAAATAAGTGGCAGAGATAGGGATCAAACCTAAATCTATTTAAGCCTAGAGCTCTTCTCACCATATCACATTGCTTCAGCAACTCTTCTAGCTGTCCTGGCAAGGGAACTCTGGCTGGGGGGTCAACATAAAGCATCTCATATTAGTTTCAGCAAACCAAATCTCAAGCTGGTTCCCACTGATCCCTATTAAATACCTCCCTGATGTTGATGGCACTCTGTACTGAGTCACATGGGAAAACTGAGCTTGGAATAAAATCATAAAACTCCCTGTATTAAAAACCTTCCTCACAGTCTCTTTCTCCATAAGCAATGCAGACACGACAGGCATAAGACAAAACAAACACCCAAGACAAAAGGAGCTATGTGCCACCAAAAGGATGATGATAAGTTGATTCATGATATAGTTACCGACCATAGACTTGAGATATATTTCTCAGACCTCTATTGGGTTCTGGGCTCAATATGAAAAAAAGCAACTAGCCCTGAATACACTTATACTTCATTATAGGGGCACCTGGGTGGCTCAGCAGTTGAGCGTCTGCCTTTGGCTTGGGTCGTGATCCCAGGGTCCAGGGATAGAGGCCCACATCAGACTCCCCACAAGGAGTCTGCTTCTCCCTCTGCCTATGTCTCTGCCTCTCTGTCTCTCATGAATAAGCAAAGAGGATCTTTAAAAAAAAACTGTTATAAACTCAGTTCAAGTATAAAACAGCAATAAGAATTTGGAGAATTCAAGGAAATCTGCAAAAACAAGCAAACAAAAATCTCTTTCATGCAAACGGATCTAAAACTGAGGACTTCTGGTGATAGGAATGTTGTGAGGGATGGAACAGAATAAAAGCCCAGACATTCTGCCCAAGGAGAACGTATCAGGGGGTCGAGCATGTGAAGGCACTGAAGAACAAACAGGATGATGGATGGGTTGAAAGAGAATCTTGCTTCTCTCTGGGCTGGCCAGAGCATCTCAATCTGACCCCACGCTAGACAAAATTGGAGTACCCTGAAATGAGAGCAACCAAAGTATAGAAGAGACTGGAAATCATGTCATGAGGATTTCGGAACACCAGAAATGTTCAGACAGATGAAGACAAAACTCCATCTCAAAAATAATGGCTGTCCTCAACTCCCCAAAGGGCACTCAGATAGAAAAGGGATGGGATTTTGCTCTGCCAAGCATCAGGGAATAGTTTGGAACCAATGGGGAGAAGCTTCATAGAGGATGTTGTTTTACTCACTAGAAGAAAAACATTCTGCTAGCTCAAGCCCAAAGTGGAAAGACCACCTCCTGTCTGGAGAAGGCTACGAGGACTCTGTCTTCAGAAGTTCTTTGGTCTAGTTCTGACTGTGTGTCTATGGACAACCAAAGGCCCAAAAGGAGGAGCTGGACAAAAGAAACACATGAAACCTCACACAGAGCATTCAGCTCCTACTGAGGGATCTCATGGCCTAATACGCTCCAAGATCACCAAAATCCAGAGTGTGCTTGCTGCCTTTCCCTCTCTTCCCCTTGAACGGAATTATTATTTATTTTATTCTCTCAGCTAATTCCAGTGTTTACGCACCTCCTAGGTGAGGCAAATGCCCTCCGGTAGAGGGGACAACACAAGGGAAAGGGTAAAACTCCAAAACTCCCTTCAGTTTAAGGAGAATCTTAAGTTTTAAGAGAAATATTTAGAAGTTGTCTTGTTGAACACCCCTGTCTGAATCCATTCCACATCTTCCCCAATTAAATAACCCCTGATCTCTGAATGCCACCTCCAAAGCTAATGGGGAGTAAGCAAAGGGCATTCTAATGGGGAGTAAGCAAACTGTTCACATACAAAATGCACCAGCAAGACATGGAAACAGGAAATGAAAAATGGTACCTTTTGTACAAAAGCAGAACCTAAAATGAATCAGGATTTGTAAAAGTCAGAATTAGTGTAAATTTAAAAAAATATCACCTCTAGTTTGAGTGGCCACTAATTCTGACACATTGCTGGGAGATTGTTGTGTGATATGCTGTCTTTTGCATGCGTGAGCAAGCTTTCTGGTGCATGATGGGGAGATGTAAGACTAGGGGCCGGAGAAATAAACCAAGGTGAAAACTGTGGATGAGGAAAAATTACTATGGAGCCCTGAGCAGCTGCCAGGTGGCCTGTGTCCAGAATGGTTTGCATGCTGGGATGTAAAAGCCAGTGGAAAGCTGGTGAGGGTGGCAGATGAGAAGATGCACCTGCGATTGAGTAGAGGGGACAGAGGGCATTAAGGAGGCTGAGGGAAAAGACACAGAGGTTAGGGATGCGGGGGGAGGGAGAAACAGGAGATTGGTAAGTTCCATTAGAAGTTGGAAGAAGTAAAGAGAGAGCCTCCAGGGAGGTCTAAGATACCTGGGCTATTTCCAAGACCATCTCAGGGTCTCAAGAGATGGTAAGAGGTGGGGGTGTGGGTACATGATGGACCCTAGGCAAAGGAGGACCCTAGGCACTGAAAGATATGAGTGGAAAGAAGCAGCAAGGAAGCTGGGCCCATCACAGGACTCAGTCTCTCCATTTCTCTGACTAGCCCATTTTTCCTCTTCTTTTTTAAAAATATTTATATTATTAATTTATTTATTTGAGGGAGAGAAAGAGATAGAGAAAGAGAGAGTGCAGGGTGGGGAGCAGAGGGAGAGAGAGAATCCTAAGCTCCATGCTGAGCGTGGAGCCCAACTCAGGGATGGAACTCCGGATCCTGAGAACACGACCTTGAGTAAAAATCAAGTCAATTAACCAATGAGCCACCCAGCCACCCCTGACTAGCTCATTTTTCAGAGGAGGGCAGCCAAGAGTACCCTCCTGGCTATGGTGGACTGTTAATTCATCAGAAAAATCTGAATCTGTCCAGTGCTGACTGAACACCTCCCATATGCTCAGCTATATCATAGAAATAGAAATTGAAAACATTACTAAAAAATCATGCTGTCAAATACCCCATAGTAATCTGAATTACTATTAGTCACTTAACAGTCATTTGTCCAATAACTACTATGGGCCAAGGGCCATGGTAGGCACTAGGAATGTAGTCGGGACTACAGGGGCCCACCCTCATGGAAGTCACAAATAAAGAGGAGGGAGGAGAGGGCAGACAAGCATAAAAGAAACTGCAGAGAATTCTAGGACGCCGTGGAGAAAAATAACAGACATACAAAATTGAGCTCCTAGTTTTTACCTTCTTTTACAGAAAAGAGATGTGAGAAGCCATAGAGAATCAGGAGTAGTCAGTCAGTAGGAAGTAACCCCAGTCAACTTCCCAGGGTCCAGAGGATGGTGGTGGATGCTGGGCCCAGCAGGGGACCACTGGTGGGGAGCAGACTGGGCAAGAAGACCAACTCTAACCCCTCAAGGGAAACAGTGAGGCTCATAATAGAAGGAAGAAGCCTCCTACTCAAGATCTTCCCCTCTTGACCCCACTCTCTCTGCCTGGTCTGACCAGTTCAGTTAGTGTGGCCACCGCCCATGGCTAAGTGAAAAAAAAATGGTCCCTAAGAGGCCTCTCTGATTTCCCGAATTTTCTGTCGGTCTTGCTTTCCTACTTGGGTTCACAGATGAGCCCGCTCCTCTCATCCACCCTAAACGCCTGTTTCAGGGAAGCATTTGCATTTTCCTTGGCACACATGCAGTTTGCTGAGTTCTTTTAGGCCAGGCCAATTACAACAAGCCCTAAAATTGCTGAGCCGAGTGGTTTCTTCAGGGATCTGCTTACATTCCCTCCCTGGAAAGAGCCGGGGGCCCACTTCGTGGAGTCTCTGCACACAAAAAGGGCACGTTCTACTTTTAAGGTGGAATAGGCATGGGACACTTTCACCAAAGAGGGGATGAGGCACAACCAATTTTCACATTGGCTTTATGTTGCTTGATAGGGTTTCATACTATTTAAGATGGACACGATGGCTCAGAGTCAACTCCCTTGAAGAGTGTCTTGAGAAAGAGCTAGGGAAGCTTTTAGTGCAAACCCCACGGGATCTCAAGTTGGCAGAAGAATTTATATGTGTCAATACCCTCTCCAACATTGCAATTACATTTCTGTAAGTTCTGGTTTGGGGAGGAAGACAGAGTCAGTATATAAATGACAAGCTGTGTGTAATCATGGAGAGATGTCTTTGGGCAGAAATAATCCAACTCCACAAGGGGATTCCTCCAAAGTCACTTTTTTTTTTTCTTCCTGATTTGGAAATTTTCATAGGATGACTTTTCAATAAGTTTAGTTCCCGATTTATTTTGTATTATGCTAATATCAGAATGCATAACATTCCCTAGGTATTCCTGGCTGAGAGGAGGACATTGAGGGATGTCTTAACAGGAGCATGTCAAACACTGCCACAGCCAGTTTGGAATTTAAAATTGTCCATGAATAATTCACAAAGCATGTAATCCATGTGCAGATCATTGAGAACTGACTGCTTCTGAGAGGTGCCTGCGAGATCAGCCAAACAGCCTTCCAACAACAACAACAACAAAATGATTATAGAAGTGTGTCCTCGATTCTTGGCATCAATTCATGGCTAACCAAGGAAAGAGCACTGTGGATCCATGCTCTGGGTCTGAGGGTATTCTTCAGAATGGAGAAACAGAGCCTCCTGGAATGGAAAATCTGAGCTATTCTCACAGGCCTAGACAACCCACATGTGCCCAGAGATACCTAGAGCGGGCATTCGGTACTGAATTTTCTTACCTAGAAAGAAACAAAAGGGTTCTGAAGTCAAACCCATTTTTTAAAGCTAGAAGAGAAAGGAACCAGGGCAAATCTCATTTGCAGTTGGATAAATACATTCTAGGAACCCAAGCTGGCTTCAATGCCCTTATCAAAAAGCCTGGCATTATGGGCAAAAGGGTTAATACTGGCGCCCCCTCCTAGGACTGAGCTTCCCTGGGAGCCCTGGCCCTGTTTCACCCAGAAGCTCTCCAATAATTTCCAGTCTCTCTGGGGACTGGCAATCGAAAGTAACCACATCCCTGTGCTTTGGAGGAAATTTTACAGTCTCAGAGTTTGCCTGACTTAACTACAGAGGTGCTTAGTTTTCCTATATCAATGAATGAATGGTAGATATGAGCATTTTCAACCAACAAAAGAAAGGCCATCTTAGGCTAAAAGCAGCTTTCAATGTGGAAAACCAAATGGGGTGTGAGAAGAGACAGCTTTCTTGTCTTTAATTAAGAAGACAGCTAGACCTCCAAGAGCTGTTCATCTTCAGGGGATTTCACAGGTCCCTGGCCAGAGACCAACCAGGATCAAGGAAAGAGGAACCCCCTGGGCTTTTCCTTTAAAGAAAGAGCTTTAGTCTTCTGGGTTTTGCTTATCCAAAGAATATTCTTTCTTGTCCTGAACTCAGCATAAAAGAATGTGCTGCCAGGTTATCTGAGAGGCCCCAGAGAGATGCCAGTGAGACAAGCCCACTGTTCCCATGCTGCAATCTAATCATGGAGGCCAGGAAGATGCCATGTTCACTACACCTCCCAAGGCCTACTGTCTTCCAATGGCATGACACCAATGAACACAGAACTTATTTGCAAGTCATTACCCATTTCGCTGTCAAAGCCAAGGAACTCTGGTATCAGGGCCCCGGATTTATGAGTCAGGAAATGGTGACAAGAAACGTGAGGGCAGGAAGAATTTAAAACATGACAAGTCACTCAATACTGTTGCTCGTGCGGGACGTTGCCATGGCACTTTCTGTTAAATTTTTCTTTCTCAATTTCATGTGGAATTCTTCCCACTTCAGGATGCGGAAAGCCCCACTAATGAAAAGCAAGCCATCTTTTAGATATCATCACCATTAAGAGTGGGGGCAGAGCAGTGGCAATGGGACCCATACAATGGCTTCGCCTTTTGTGGAAATGCAAACCTATGTCCAACACCCTGTTTCTGATCTTGACTCACCCTTTGTCAAGGCCATATTCCACCCATAATAGTAGGGTATGGAGGTAAGTTTGCACAGCTAACAGGCCACTGCTGATCCTTCCTTTTTTTTTTTTTTTTTTCCAGAAAGAAAAGTGCAGAAAGTCCAATTACCCCCTGGGCACTGGACAAGTGCCCAGTGGCTCCCTGGGGACATCTGCTAGTGACTGTGTCATAGCTCATTCTTCCCTTGGCAGAGCCCTCCTTTGTAGCTGCTGAGCTGCTGAGCTCTGAACACCCTTTCTCGACGTCTTCTTGCATTAATCCCTTTCTTTCATTCCTGCTGCAATCGTGCTTGGTGCAGTTCTCATGTTTTCCTCTGTTGGGCTCTTGCTGTCTCTTCCCATTGGTTTCCCAGTAATCGTATCTACCCACTGAAATCCATTTTACATGCGACTTTCAGTTTAGTCTTCCTGATGCGTGCCCCTGCTCATGTCACTCTTCCATTCAAACACTCCTGGTGAAAGTCTGTTGTCTACTGGTCACAATCCAAACGTAGTGACTCTGCACTGCCTACTGTTCGAAGTCTGACAAATAAATGACCAGCTTTGTCCACAAAGATTAAGTTGTCCAGTGACTTGCACGTTACCCAGTGAATAAAGGACCAAGACCCGGAAAATTGCTTCTGCTTCACGGAGCCAGAGGTGCACCAGAGGTAGATTGTACTTGTGCTACCCAAACAGGTTTCTCTCCTATATATGTTCCTTGGCACGATCAAGTGCCAAGTGTCCTTTCTGACATCTTCCCTGAATGATCCCTCAGGCTCTTGAATCTGCTCTCTTTAGCTGTTGTTTTAATAGTGAGTTCCACTCTTAGAAATGAGACCAGCGAAGTCAAGAAGAAACAACTCACAAGGAAAACACACAGAATGGTGACATATTAAGTGGGGGAGGGTCAGAAGTGAAAGATAAGCGAAAGTGATGTTTGTGACTAGTGTGTGCGACACCCTTCATCTTAGGCACTTAATCATCTACAGACTATGAACTTGATTGTGATGGGTATCCCTCTGCCGACTTATGCTTCAGTTACTCAAAAACATCAGTATTTATCATATGTCACCACCATTGGATTCTAATAATAATCCATGATGATAGCAATGGTCTAATGGAGGAACATCCTCAAGGAAATATATCAGAGCAATGCATAAAGCATCTCTGTAAGGTATAGAAAAATGAGTTGGTCATATTACCCACCATTACAACGTTGCCATTTCTGAGGCTGGTGCAACAGTGGCTGGCAGTGGACCTTAGCTCTTCACAGTGAGGGGCGGGCCGCACCATATCACATGCAATTCTGAGGATCCCAATTCTAGAGTTCCTTATCACGTGTGGAAGGCCAACATAAAAGGGCCTCCCTTTACATTAGGCCTATGATAACCATTCCCCCATCCCCAGAAGTTGTATGGGCTACAATCATTATAGCCTAGAAAGGTGAAGAACTAACCTATCTTTAAAAAGAAAGAGAAAACACAAAAAAACAAACACAAATCCTGGAGGACAACTTAAAACTTGGCCTGATTATCTCAAGACATTGCGTAGTTAGGAAGTTCTTTAGACCTAACCGGCATTTCTCCTGCTGTTTTTGTTGGTCTATTATATCACTGATTGCTCAGAGCCTCTTTGCAAACAGAGAAATACAGTCCTTCCCTTCCCACTTGGCCATTTGGCTTAGGTAACAGAGCTGTTCTAAAAGCCATGGTTCACATTTCTGTCCCTCCAAAGAGTTGCTGAGCTTGGCTCCATAAAAAGGTGGAGCCCTCCCAAGTTAGACAGCCCTGCCATCCGTGTAAAAGAGGCCAAGTAGGTGAATGTAGATGCTATCACTGCCACCACTTCTATCTCCTGAGAAAAAAAGAAAAACAATATGTGTGTCTATGCTTCAACCTGACCAGACAGCTGCAGAGTCAGACACCTGGAGTTACTTCGTGTCCCCTCACGTACAGCAGGACACTAGGCCAGAGCAGTGTAGTCCGTAGGTGAGCTGGGGTCACCAGCACCTGACATGAATCCTGTGCTCTGGCTCTCATGCACTGTTTGGCTCACAAAACCATGTTATCTCTTGGAGGATGAGGATAGTGTCCTTTAGCAAAATTTTCTGTATGTGTCTGTACCCCTAAACTTTTCCTTACATACATAGTTTCTCCTATCTTATAAAACAAAATGTTAATCTTGATTGGAAAAAAAAAAAAAAGCACAAAGGGATGGCAGTGTAAACACAATGGGACTTCGGAAAGGCCAAGAGGTGGTCTGCATTTTGCCAGAATCAGACTTTGCCTTCCCATGGGTCCCCCGAATCTGCCAGCACCCCAGAGCCTGATGATTTCCCAGGTAGCCAAGCATGAAGTGGCCTTAGGGACTCCCATGTCTGGAAGAGACACCTTAAGGGCCAGAAGGAGGGAGCCAGGGCAGGGGCCCACCTAATCTGTCCAGAATTTCCAGTGCAGGGGGGCCTGGGTGTCTCAGATGGTTAAGCATCTGCCCTTGGCTCAGATCATGACCTCAGGGTCCTGGGATGGATCAAGTCCCACATCAGGCCCCCTGCTCAATGGGGAGCCTGTTTCTCCCTCTCCATCTGCCTCTTTCCCCTGCTCATTCTCCCTCACTATCTCTCTCAAATGAATAAAGAAAATCTTTTAAGAAAAAAAGAAGGAGGGAAGGAAGGAAGGAAGGAAGGAAGGAAGGAAGGAAGGAAGGAGGAAGGAGGGAAGGAAGGAAGGAAGGAAGGAAGGAAGGAAGGAAGGAAGGAAAGAAGGAAGGAGGAAGGAGGGAAGGGGGAGGGGGGAAGGGCAAGGGGGAAGCGGGAAAGGGAAGGGGAAGGGAAGGGAAAGGGAAAGGGAAAGGGGAAGGGGAAGGGGAAGGGGAAGGAAGAGAAAGAAGGAAGGGAGGAAGGAAGGAAGGAAGGAAGGAAGGAAGGAAGGAAGGAAGGAAGGAAGGAAGGAAGGAATTCCAGTGCAAGTTGTTTAACGTCTCCAAGCTTGGTTTCCTCACCTATAAAATGGGGGCAGTAAGATGATCATGTCTGTCACAGGTTCGCCAGGAAGGTTCGATTCACTGGGGCTAAAACCCTTAGCACAATGCCTGGCACACAGGCAGGGACCACTTAACAGCGCCCCTTGGTACTACCACTACCTCAGTCATCTCCAGGCACCATGTAGCAAAGAGAGGGCACAGGAGAGACCGCTCAGAGGAGGTGGCCAAGGCCCCGGCATCCCCGTGGCCCCCCATGACCCCCCTGTGCAGGGGTGCAGGTCCCGGGCGCTCCCAGGGCTGGAGCAGCGCGGCCTGAGAGGGGCCTGCCTCCCGAGGATGGGCCCGGCGCCGAGGGGCGCCTGATGCAGGGGAGACATCTCTGTCCAGCATTTCGATCAGGGCTCCGCGGAGCCAGCTCCCGGGGCGCACACAAAGCCCCATTCAGGGAGGCCGCAGCCCTGAAAGCCAGCAGATGAGCCGGCGGGTGGGGGCGGCCCAGCGCCTGGCACCAGCCCCGGGGCGCGCGGGCAAGCGGGCGTGGAGGGCTCGGGACTGCAGCCGCGCGTCCCTTTCTTTTCCCTCGGATTCCTTTCTCTGATGGTGGTCCAGGGCCTGGAGGACACCAGCTGCCAGGGCTGCGATTGAATGACCTCCCTGGAGGAGGCTGGGAACCTCCGCCCCATGATGCCAGCCCAATAAGCAGGGTCTCCAGTGGAAACAGGCCATTACTAACTGGGCTGCCGTTTCAAAAGCACTTCTTTCTGGGAAAAGTGCCTCCCGCAGGTTCCCACCCTGAGGTACTCCCCACGGCACCCGAAGTAAGAAACAAGAAGCTAGATTAATACGTAGTAGCCGCCCCTTGCTCCCCAGGACCTGGGAGGCGGCTCCATGGTCCTCGGCCTCAGTTTTCCCATCTGTACAATGGGCTCTGGTAAATAATCATTCAGCATTTGAAAAGCAGCTGCTGAGAGCGTTTCTAGGGAGCCAGCTGTCTCTTTTCTCTGATCCAGCAGGCAGGCCCCAGCCCTAGCCTTCCTTCATGTGGGCCTGCTGGATCCCATGGCTTTGCAGGCAGCCCCCAAATCCTTTGGATTTGCTGTCTCACGGACACACCAGCTCTGCATGTGCCCTGAATGTTGGAGCAAAGAGGCTGCTCGCATCATGACCCTTGATGCAGAGGAAAACGAGATCCCCTCCTTACCTTTTCCCTCCTAAATCCATGAAAGGCTATCCCAATAAGGTCACAAGTCAAACACGAAACAGAAAACTGAGCCTCCCTTTGCCACAAGAATTGTAAGGTATTTCCTATGGGACAATAGCATTTCCCAGGGGACTCAACTCAGAGCTACTGAAAGGATTTTCTATGATCTAAAGATGTTTCTAGGGGCATCTGGGTGGCTCAGTGGTTGAGCCTTTGTCTCAGGATGTGATCCCGGGGTCCTGGGATCGAGTCCCACGTCGGGCTCCCCACACAAAGCCTGCTTCTCTGTCTGCCTGTGTCTCTGCCTCTCTCTCTGTGTGTCTCTCATGAATCAATAAATAAAATCTTTAAAAAAAGAGAGAAAGAGATCTAGATGAATAAATGCAGCCAGAGCATTCCAGGAAAGTGGGCAGCTAGATTAATTGATATAGAAACATCTTCATTTTTATTTATTTTTTAAAAAAGATTTTATTTATTGATTCATGAGAGACACGGAGAGAGAGGCAGAGACACAGGCAGAGGGAGAAGCAGGCTCCCTGCGGGGAGCCTGATGTGAGACTCAATCCCAGGACCCCGGGATCACGGCCTGAGACAAAGGCAGACACCCAACCACTGAGCCACCCAGGCATCCCTAGATGTCTCTCACCCAATGGTAAAACTCATATAAATATTACCTCTTCTAGGAAGCCTTCTCTGACTATGGAGCTTGAATTAGTGCCCCTTCATGATGTGCCCACAACACCCCAGGCACATATCTTTCCTAGCATTGAAGATATGACACCGAAAATATCTATTTGTCTCAGTCTTCTCTGTGGTTAGGCATCGGACTTCATTCATCTTTTTAACTCCAGCTTCCAGTATGGTGTTGGCATAACTAGCAGTTCAGTAAATGTTTACTAAACTAAATGACTGTGTATCCACCTCTAGACTAGTAGCCGGGATAAACCCTCCTTTGTATTTTTATAAGAGTATGTTATAGCGCAGCCCGGGTGGCTCAGCAGTTTAGCGCTGCCTTCAGCCCAGGGTGTGATCCTGGAGACCCGGGATCGAGTCCCACATCAGGCTCCCTGCATGGAGCCTGCTTCTCCCTCTGCTTGTGTCTCTGCCTCTCTCTCTCTCTCTCTCTCTCTCTGTGTCTCTTATGAATAAATAAATAAAATCTTAAAAAAATAAGAATATACTATAACCTTTGCTTTCTGGAAGTTCTATCTCAGATCCAACCCAACTGTCTCCTGCATACATACCTTGCTACATTTTCTAACCTCAGGAGACAACAGCTGCTTACATCCTCGTCTTATCAGTGTAATAATAGGAATCACTACTATCACTCATCATTTCTTTCTACCAAGTCAGGTTTATTTTTTCAGGTTTAATCAGAAATGAACCATCAGAGTCTCAGGCCTGACAGGTTTTACTTTCAATAGATAAATAGAAAAGCACTTTTGTGAAGCATATGCTGTGGTGCCACACTCTGTACGGTGGACAGTAAACAAATGCATAAGTCCTGCATCAAGAGATTTTCAACCTAGGATAGGAAATGGGGGGTATCCCTGAGTGGCTCAGCGGTTTAGCACCTGCCTTCTGCCCAGGTTGCGATCCTGGAGACCCGGGATCGAGTCCCGCATCGGGCTCCCTGCAGGGATCCTGCTTCTCCCTCTGCCTGTATCTCTATTTCTCTCTCTCTCTCTCTGTCTCTGTCTCTCTCTCTGTGTCTCTCATGAATAAATGAATAAATATTTTTTTAAAAAGGAAATGGGGGTACTTAATTTTGCTAATAAAAAGCATTACCCTACTCCCTTTGTGGTCGCTTGGTTAGAATCACCAAGTTTTGAGAACATAGAAAAGTCTAGAGTGCTTAAAACACAAAACAAAGTTTCTAATTCCTGAGCACCTTGTGAAAAACCTAGTGGCCCAATCAGGGATCACATTGGGGACGTGTTGGAGAGCCCATTAAAGGATAATGGGCCATGTGTATGCTGACACTGTGAAAAAAATTCATTTGCATTTTCACTGCTGGGCAGAGGCTGGCCTCCCCTGACCACATATTCAGGAACCTGGCAGAGGCTTCTGGTCACCAGCCCCCAAACTGACAGGCTCCCTCCTTCTGGCCAAGGAGTTCCGGGTCTGTGTGACTTGTGGCAAGTCATCTGGGGACATTTGGGATTCTGATCTAGTGAGCCAGTGGAGGCAGCACAGATACGACCGGGACAGAAAGCTGGCAGTCTCAGTAACATCTGCTTGGTCTGAGATTCTGGCTCCAGCTCCTGCTGGGGGCCTGGGGCTGGAGACCGAGAAGGCTGCGTTTGGAGCTGGTTACAGCAGGTGGCGCAGGAGAGCAGAAAGCAGCCCTCAGTGGGGCGGAAAGAAAGCCTGGCATTCCTTCTGCCCTGAGGAGAGGTCCTGGGGCCAAGAAATGCAAAGGAGACAGGGCTCTCTGCAAGGTGCCAAAAAAGGCCAATTTCCCACAGGGCACATACAGCCAGATATGGGCGATTTCTCAGGTAGAGAAAAGCCAAGGTAGGTCCTCAGAAGCCTGAGTCCAATCCTTGAATGGCCAGAACTTTGAGGACATGCCCAAAGAGAAGGAAAGAGAAAAAACAGTGAACAGCATAAACTTCAGAGGCAAGATAAACACCCCTAGACTTGAAAGGCTCCCACCACTCAGAACCTAACCTCCCCCACCACCAACAAAACAAAAAGAACAAAAACATTCTAGCTGCTAAAGCTTTGGAAGATAGCATTTTTTTAAAAAGATTTTTTTTTTTTATTTGAGAGACAGAATGTGTGTGTGTGTGTGTGTGTGTGTGTGTGTGTGTGTGTGTGTGGTGGGGAGTGGGGAGCAGAGGCAGAAATAGAATCTCAAGCAGACTCCATGTTGAGCATGGAGCCAAACTCGGGGCTCAATCCCACAACCCTGAGGTCATGACCTGAGCCCAAATCAAGAGTCAGGGGCTTAACCAACTGAGCCACACAGATGCCCCTGGAAAGCAGCATTTTTATTTTATTTTTTTTAATTTTTATTATTTTTATTTTTTTTTAGGTGAAAGCAGCATTTTTAAACAAAAAGGAAATTCATTTATATCTCAAAGCTACTCGGAGAAGCCACCTTTTTGATGTTCTTATCTCCAGGTAAGCTTGCCTCTGAGTCACACCTCCTTGTGGGAAGACAGCAGCCAGAAAGTTTCCTTTCCATACATACCTGAGCCTCCTCAGCTTCTGTGCCCCAAAGGGCAGAAAGCATGGTCCTACTCATCTGTGTACGCAGCACCCTAAGTTGAAGAACTTTAAGCAGGGAGGATTCTAAGCCCAGGGATAAAGGCATTACACACAAGATACAGGACAACCTCTCCTCTGAAAGCTGACATTCAAAGGCAATCGACTGCTGAGTCGTGCAACAGAGAAATTACTTCATACACGTAAGCAGCATGGGTTGGCTTGCGGATAATCTTAGAGAATGAACAAATTTGACTTATATTTCCATTTGGTTTACTTTTATGTTGTTACTTCTCTCGTGGGGAAACAATCCTAGATAGTTAAGGTCTGGTGTTGTATAAATCCATTCTCTACCTTTACTTAAGTATATATACATATATGCAAATTTTGCATCACTCGAAAAGTTGTTGAAACATCTCCTCCATTCCCAATCTTTGGCAAAAAAGCAGGGTCTGCTCAGTTCAATTCACTGTTGGATACACAGCTCAACTAGGACACTGGATGATCAGTCTGGGGTCTGTCCCATAACCTACCACCAGCAACTCGATGGGGCCCACATCACAGATGTCTCAACAGCAGAAAGCAGAAGAGCTAGGGGATTTGGTCTCCAATTAAGGGTAAGAAGAGCACAGAGCAAGGAAGGATGAATTGCCCCCACCCCACTGCCCTGGGTGGGACCAGAAGGACTTCCTGGAGGTGGATACTGGTATTGCTTTACCCCTCTATGTCTTTGGACGTGTTTTGTTTTGCCTGGAAAACCCTTCCTCAACACCCAGCATCCTCTTTCTGTGAGTAATCTTTGGTCTTTAAGAATCAGTTCTGATCTCATCCAATGGCCTCCATAACCAGCACTTTGCCCCTGTGAGTCCTTAGAAATTCTATACAAATCTCATCCTAGGTACACAACCTAGAAATAATGTTATCTCTACCCCCCTACCCTACCATGCACACCCATCACTCTGTAGACTCCTTCTTTTTTCTTCATGTCTTCCCAACTCTGTGAAACTCCCTCTCAGGTAGGGTTGCCAGTTAAAAACCCACTTAAATTACAATTTTAGATCAATGACAAATCATTTCCTTAGGGGAAGTACATCCCCAACATTGCATGGGTTGTATTCTTATTTGTTCAATATAGCAACCTGACTCCTGAGACCACAGACTTCATGCCTTATCCCTGACCCCACCCCCCACCCCTGCCCCAAGTGGGTTATTCAAAGCTGCAGGTGCATTTTCTCAGCCCTAACTTCTCTCCCCAGCCCTCCAAGAAGAAAAGGGGGCACCCCCTTGCCCACACTTCTAGCATGCTGGAAGAGTAATCTAAGGTCAGTTTCAGATCCATGTGGTGCTTTTACTCCCATATTGGGTGTATTATTCAATAAAAATGAAGTGTTTCTGTTCAACATAAAAACACTTGCTCAATTATTTTTAAATCAAGGGTTATCACTTACTTTTCACTTAAATGTGGCTTAATGAATTGTATGAATTGTATGACTATGACACGTTAAAATCTGTTAAATCCATGTTTAATTTCAAAATATGGCAGGCTGGAAGCAGTGACATTTACCTTCTCAGCTCCTGTTGGTTCTTTCAACGCCCTCTCTCCTGGAAGAAGCAAGGGAGATCCAGCTGGCAAGGCATGAATCTGCAAAAACACATCCAATCTCATCAGACTGTGTCCATCATTGTGAAACATCCTGAAATTTAACTTGCCCTCATTTCACTATCTTAGCAAATGGAACTTTAAAAACAGAAATACAGCATCTTGGATTCTTCTAGAAATCCTTTCCTCCAAGATTAACTTTCTTCCCACTTATATCCAGTCCAACAAAAACCTGGATAAAAAATTGCAACAGGGATCATTTATGGCTGTGTTGCCCTACCTTTTTCACACCATGGCACACACAGTAAATTATGACAATTGTGTAACTGGGGTAAGTTGCACAGAATTTGGGAGATTCTGTTTAAGACTTAGTGATACAAATTAATTAAATTTTATTAATTATTTTCAGTGATAAAATGTTATGGAAGGTTTTAAATATGGACTTCTTAAAACATCTTTCAGTAAGATACATCATTTTCTGTTTAGGAACAACTAATACCTGACTTTTAAGATGTAAAGATTAAAATCACATAGAATTCCTATGTTGTTAGAGAAAAGATAAAATATAAGAGCAAATGAAAACAGAGAAAAAAACTAACCTTTTACACTGCAGGCAAAGCGAAGAACATCACTGATGACAAAGCATAACTAAAACATACTGAACTAATATCAGGACTGGTTGGGGCTTTTTGTTTTGTTTTATTTTGCTTTGTTTTAAGATACCGGTACATTTTAACAGGCAAATCAGGGGTAAGTGTTGTTTGTAGCTGCCCCAGAACACTGGTGATGTAAACAGTTTAAAGACTTTCAGCGCCGGGACACCTGCACCCCGATGTTTCTAGCAGCAATGTCCACAATAGCCAAACTGTGGAAGGAGCCTCGGTGTCCATCGAAAGATGAATGGATAAAGAAGATGTGGTCTATGTATACAATGGGATATTCCTCAGCCATTAGAAACAACAAGTACCCACCATTTGCTTCGATGTGGATGGAACTGGATGCTGAGTGAAATAAGTCAATTGGAGAAGGACAAACATTATATGGTCTCATTCATTTGGGGAATATAAAAAATAGTGAAAGGGAATAAAGGGGAAAGGAGGAAAAATGAGTGGGAAATATCAGGGAGGGAGACAGAACATGAGAGACTCCTAACTCTGGGAAACGAACTAGGGGTGGTAGAAGGGGAGGTGGGTGGGGGGTGGGGGTGGCTGGGTGATGGGCACTGAGGGGAGCACTTGATGGGATGAGCACTGGGTGTTATTCTATATGTTGGCAAATTGAACACCAATAAAAAATAAATTTATTTAAAAAGACTTTCAGGCACTCAAAAAGTCATTATAGAAGTCAAGATTATAGGCGAAGTCATACAATGAATGTCCAAATAGAAATGAAAATGCCTAAATGATAGCAAAATCGCTTTTTCATATTTTACCACTATCAGAAACTCACAACCATCTGTACCTCAGGAAACACCTGTAAATTACTCCAGCTACCCCAGGCCTGTCATAGAGCCCCTGGGACGCTCTGCCCTCTGATCCATTTCTAGCCCACTGTTGGTGCAACAAGCACACTCAAAATGAATGGGTATAGAAGAAGAGAAATATTTTTATCTCCTAATTAAACAAATATCCTCCCCAATTATCAAGGTCTATGGAACACTGAGGTAGATTTGTCCACAGAAAACTCAGGGACTGCCCTCCTTCCCTTGCCAGCATTGGTGTGAGGAGAGGGCCAGTGCCACCATTCCACCTAAGACCATATCTAGAGCAACTGTGGAGATCAAGCCCTTGGGTGAGCGTCAGAGACAGAGAAAAATGCAAAAACCATGCTCCTCCTGAGGAGCAGCTTGCAGCTTGCAGTTGGAGAGTGGGACCAGAGACATAAGGGAATCTATGGTTTACCCTCATCCATGACGAGGGTTCAATAATTCTTCAGATTCAGTGATTCTTTCCTGCCCACCTTCAACTTATGCTACAATCAGACACATGATCCTACAGAGCATCTGGTTGCCTTTCTCCTGAATCATTCTCTTTTCTCTAAGAACTTGCCTTAAGTTTGACTCTTGAAAGTGTTTTTCTCCTACTGAAAAGTATGTCACTTTTCCCTTCTCACTCTCAGCCACCGCAGATGGTTTGGGAGCTTGGAAAGAAGGGCCCAACACCACCAGTCACCACAGAGTATCAACATTCCTACATGCCCAGAATGTAAAACCCTGAGGACTGAAAAGCTGGGTTGAAAACAAACCTAACAGTTTTTAGGGGAAAAAAGAAAAAATGTTTTTCTCTATTCATCCAACTTCGTAGGAGGCCTCCGTAGGGTGTCCTCAAGCAGATGACTTTGAAACTGTCAGCCACGTCTGTGCCCTTTAAGAGCCTGTCTCCTTTGGTCTCATCCCTGGAAGGATCACAGTATTGAGCTATGTGGTTTCCTTGATTCTGTCATGGATGGTGCACACCCACCAGGGAGTCCTGTTGGAGCCCTCAACGGCACAAAATTAACTAATGTGCATAAATTAGCACCAAATGTCTACTCTGTGGAAAAATGCCAAAACCATTCTTTCCCACAACAGGTAACTGACCATTCGCCACTTCCCATCAGCCTCTTTCTTTAGCAGAGACATGTACCTTGTCTCATCTTGTAGTTTTATAGTTTATCAGTTGATTTCAAATCCATTTCCTCATTTGACCTATGACGTTTGGGTGGCAGGTGACGCAGAGGTTTTATTTCCATTACATAAATGAAAAAAAAAAAGCTCAAAGGAGTTAAATGACAAGCCCAAGACACACAGCGAAAAAGTAAAGAGACAGCTGTTGAGGCAACACCTTCTGATTCTGAATCCAGTATTCTTTTCATGACTCCATTCCCAGGCAGCCAGAGACAATGACAGACAAGTCCAAGAGGACTAACGTTGAAGGAACCACCATGTGCCTTAATGGTTCTCTTGACCTCCAACCCATAATTCACCAGATGTCTCTGATGAAAGTTCCATAAACATCTGAGTCACCTTTGGTGCACAGTTGATTTTAAGATAAACAACACGCATACGTGCAAACACAGACACTATTTACATATATATAAAATGTATGGCCATCCCAGTATTTAAAATTCCTTAACACATTCCACATGGTGGTTCTGCATGCAATAAGTGCCTATAATGCAGTAGAAGCTCAATATCCATCGGCTGAGTGAATAAATTAAGGCTTATTCCTCTCATCCCTTTTTATGTCTTCAAACAGGCCTTCTACCCCAGCCAGTTCCACCCCCTTGCTACTCCACCAACCAACATCGAAGTTCTAGAACAGGCTCAGAGCAGGAGCATAGCCCTATACAACTAAATGGATCAGAACCAGACAAAACGGTAGTTGCTGCTTTGCTGAAGCACACTCTACAAATTCAGAGATGACTTCGGTAAATGTTTTAATACTGTGGGACAGATAATCCTTTGAAATAGATATCCAAATCTCATTTTATAAATGGAGAGGTATAAGCTCAGAGAAATTAAATAATTCACCAAAGATCACAGAGGTGGTAAGAGGCAGAGCCAGAATTTGATCTCGGTTCTGATTGTTCCATTTACCTTTGTGTGGCTGGTGTCTGCATGGTAACTGGCCTTCCTGCTACTTCTTGAAGGTGGCAGGTACATCCCCCCTGGAGACCATTTTACTGGCTGTTTACCCGGCCTGTGAGGCTCTTCCCCAGTTATCTGCTGCACAATGCTAGCTCCTCACATCTCCTCTGATGCTCTGCTCATTTTTTTCCTACTCAGTGGGCTTTTCCTTCACCACCTTAAATTGCAACCCATCCTCTCCCCCACCTCCATCACTCTAGATCCCCCTTACCCTACTTTGTTTTTTCCCCCCATAGGACATACTTCTTTGTTGCCTATCATAAAATCTAGTTATTAACTATGTGTATAGATATTTTTTCTTTTTTTAAGATTTTATTTATTTATTCATGAGAGGCACACACAGAGAGAGAGAGAGGCAGAGACACAGGCAGAGGGAGAAGCAGGCTCCCTGCAGGGAGCCTGATGTGGAACTCAATCCCAGAACCCCAGGATCACCACCTGAGCCAAAGGAAGATGCTCAACCACTGACCCACCCAGGCGCCCCAGATATTTCCTAAGTTGGCCTTGCTATGGTATGGATATTTGTCTTTTTAAGTTCAGTGATGTATCCTGCACACTAAAAATATAACTGGGAATACAGTAAGTTGAATATAGTATTTGCTTGAATTGAAGAAGTAAATGAATGGTTGACACTCAGTATTTGTCAAATAAATGAAGATTCAAGACTTGTCGGTTTATCCAAGCTACCCTATGAATAGATTCCATTTATTATATGCCTCCTGTAGACTAGGCCAAGAGACATAAGTGATGTTATTGCATTATTACTCAAATCCTCTGAGATAGATAATCAAATCTCCTCTTACAGATGAAGATATACAGGCTCAGAGAAATTAGATAATTAGTCAAAGATCACACCACTGCCCAGTGTCAGAGGCAGGATTTGAATTCTGTTCCGTATAACTCCAAAACCTGGAGGGGGAGGTGAGGAGAGAGTCCTTCCAACCCACTATACTTTTCAATGTGCTTACACAGGTAAGCCACCTAGAAACATGCAGTTTCTATCAATGAAGTACTATCCCATATGAAATAGGTAAGTCCTAGTCATTCCTTGTTTATATTATTTCCCCATTAGACTCAGGTTAGACTCAAAAGCATTCCATTACCTGAGATGAGGTGGGCTACTCCCTCTCCCATTCTGGAATCAGGAAGCAATGCCTGTTGCTGAACCAAGTCTGGTAATTTGCATTTCTAATCATTCAGGAATTTAATTAGTATCATGGCCTTAATCAGGTGCACTGCAAATACAGCTGATGTCACCAGAGCTTAATTAGTTTGAAGGAGAAAAAAGGTTTTACAATCTGAATATGTCTCCACCGGTATAAAGGTGAAGGGTCTCAGGGGTTCGCAGAAGAGGAAAGAAGCCAACTTAAATCTAGATTCTGTGATTAAACACTTTTATTTTAAAACATCACCTGGGAAATATTTTTAAAACTGTAATATCACTAAAAATTTTTTTTGAAGTTAACAGAATGCCAATTTCAACCATTTGTGTAGGTCTGTTGAGGTATAATTTACACATCACAGCATTCATCCATTATAACTGTACAATTCAATGATTTGTAAATGTACAGAACTGGGCAACTCCAACCCCAATCCAGTCTTAAAACATTCAACTCACTTCCCAAATTTCCTCAAACTTGTCTGTATTCAGTGTCTGCTCCTACCTCCCTCCTCAACCCCAGGCACTGCCAATCTGCCTTTTTCTATCTATAAATTTACCTTTTCTAGATATTTCACATAAATGAAATCATGCAATATGAATACTTTTGTGTCTGTCTTCTTTCACTTAGCATGCTCCTGAGGTTCATCTGTGTTGTAATATGTACCAATATTCCATTTCTCTGTATTGTTGATCAGTACTTCATTGTATGGATACACCCCATTTTGTCTATCCATTCACCAATTCATGGGCATTTGAGTGGTTTCCACGTTTTGACTATTCTACATAATGCTACTGTGAATATTCATGCATAAGCCTATAGATAGCCATTTCGCTTAGGGAAATTCCTAGGAGCAAAATTGAATAAAGTCATATACTAAGTTTTCATATAACATGTTAAGAACCTACCACACTGCTTTCCAAAGTGGCTGTTCCATTTTATATTCCCACCTGCAATCCAAGAAAGAAACCACTGGTTTTGAAATTGCCTTAGATGGTAGAATGGCAACTCTTCAACTTTTTATGTTTGATCTTTGAACCGTCACCTTGGAAAAAAAAAAAAAACCTGGGAAATACCCAAATCAACTGTAGACAGAGAGAAGGAATGATGGGAAATTAATTGAAATAAATGAGGTTTAGATAAGAGAAGGGATTTGTAGCAAGCAAGTATTCTCAGGGATAGTATTTTCAGATTTCATTTTCTAGGAAATTAAATCAACCAATTAAATCAAATAACTCTCCAGAAAGATCAGTTACATTTGCCACAGAGATTGCTCATTTACCCAAATTTACCCTGAGATTTATATAACAAAGACATTGGTTTAATTTCCCTCATCCTCCCTTTTTCATCTCCCTGTCCTGGAGGGAAGGAGCATTTTGTGGGCTTCATCAAGTTTTAGTATTTATTAGTCAAACTGGATTGAGCCCACTCATATATGGAAAATGCCAAGTTGTTTCATTTGTCTCATGATCTTCAAAACTCTTGGTAAGATTTACAACACTAAAAGAAAGATGACACCGCCAACTCTTGGCTGCAAATTTAGTTTGGAAATACACTGAGGCTCCCTGTGGTACAGTTCATGGGTTCATTCATTTACTCTGGAAAACATTAATATGTTTCTTCAAATACCAAGAGTAGGCACATGGGCTAGTGCCTTCAAGGGAGTGACAGACATGTCAACAAATACATCAGTGGAGGGGCACGTGGGTGGCTCAATCGGTTGAGTATCTGCCTTAGGCTCAGGTCATGATCCTGGGGTCCTGGGATCGAGTCCCACATTGGGCTCCCTCCTCAGCAGGGAGTCTGCGTCTCCCTCTCCCTCTGTCCTTCCCCACCACTCCTGTTCTTTCTCTCTTTCTCTGTCTCTCTCAAATTAGTAAATAAAATCTTTTAAAACAAAGACAAACAAATGAACCAAATACTGCCGTAGTGTTGCAAGTGCTGTCATCAAAGTAAATACAGATTGAAGGGAGGTGGCAGGTGCCACAAAAATGGGAACATGTTTAGGTAAGCCATCACGGAAGAGGTAATTCTTCAGCTTTTATGTTAAAAGCTTTTATGTTAAAGACCGGTAGGTATTTACCAGAGAGCCAGGAGCAGGTCGAGGAGAGGTCATTCTCTCAAGATGCTAGAACATGAGCAGAGGCACAGCTAAGTGTGTTCAGAGAACTGGGAAAGTCATTGGTGTGGCTGCAGGGTGCAAGCAGCCACTGAAAGGGTGTGGCAGGAGACCAGGCTGGTGAGAGCCTTATCTTTAGAAAAGGGACTAAATTATCCTCTAGAAAATATCCTATTTTAGGATGTTATGAAAGATCTGACACTATAAGACCTGAATTTTATTCAGCTTATATTTATTACAATACAGAGGATAACTAGAAGACCAATTAAGAGACCACTGTAGTAGCCAGGCTGAGCATCTGAACTAAGAAAGCAGCAGTAGAAAGAATAAGGAGGCCTAGGATATGAAGTGTGTCAAGAGGGTAGCATCTAGGGCAGTGGTTTGGTGTGGAGAGCAATCATTTGAGGCCCATGATAAAGTGCAAACTTCTAGATCCCATCTGCATGATTTACAGAACTGGACTTTGGTCTAAGAATCCTTATCTTCATAAGCCCTCTGGGTGATTCTCCTACAGGTTGACTGGGGATACTTCTCCAGAAAGTGTACAGACTAGCCATACAGAAGAACCTTGTGGTAGAACCACTGATTCAAGAGCTACCACGGGAGCCAGGGGGTAGTTCTTGAAGTAAATAGACTGATAAATGTCAGGTGATTTTTACCACTGGTCTCTGCTAAATTGGCCCCTCACTTTGGTCTGGCTAACTCTGAAAAAGCAAACCGCACTTCAAAGAAAACCAAACTATAATTAGTCACCATAAGCAACTAGATTTAATCAAAGTCTACTGGCTCATGTATAAGATTCCAATGAGGCAAACTCACATTCATCTAAAATGAATTTTATCTAGCTCAACACAAAGTAAATAACTTCAGATTTCTATGAACTAGCTCTTGGTACAAAAACTTTTATTTTGCCTTTGTAGCACTCCCTATCTCTTTGTCTAGTCTATCTATCTATCTATCTATGAGAGGGATCTCAGGGTTCCCTTTCCACCATAAACTCCAAGAGAGTAGAAATTGGGTTTGCCCAAGAGTAGAAATGACTGTATTTGTCAAGAATCATTTTGTTCTGGTGTGCCTATAGAAAACAAGCACAAAAGAAATGTTTTGTGTTGATGAAACTGCAAATATGTGGATGTTGTATTTGCATATTGCTATAAGATGCTGAATATATAATTTGTGTATTATGTCAATTTAAGAGAGCGGGGACTGTGATTCATTTTGTTTTGTACAAATATCTTTAAATGCAAAAACACCAGAGTAATAAATTAAACATTTTAATTGTGTTGTGGCACCATATTGGTAGACTTCACTGTTGCATGGTTCAGAGAACTGTGTCAAATAACATCCTTATTAGACTTCCACATTTATGACAAGCCTGATAACACTTGGTTAGTCTACACCTGCTCAGTTTTTTTTTTTATCACGTCCCGCAACCAGAATTATAAAGGCTGAGACTAATAAAGTAGCCTATATTTACCTCATGATTGTTTCACGCCAGGATGGTACTGTGATTCACATGAAAGGTTTTATTGATGATCACAGTGACCTTAACTAGTTGACACTATTCTTGGTCCCATTTTACAGAAAAGAAAATCAACACTTCACAAAGTAGACAAAGTCAAGGCCATGTGAAAAGGTAGCTAAGGAGCAGGGGTTTGGCCTTTGGTCTAACTGAGTGGGCTCTTACAGTGATGGCATATTGGTTCTCATGGTTCTTTTTCATAGAAGCGATGGGAGAAGTAGATTTAATGTGATGGAACATGAAGACCAAACCTGGAATGTTTTAAAATCCTACTTCACAGGGGTCTTCTTGGGAATTACCAGCTGGGGGTCTACATCACCTCTCTTTTAGTGGTGTGATAGTCAGTGTTTGGCATGCCATTCTCCATCAAGGAAGAAGCCCTGATTTGTAGCATTTGCACATTTCCATGGTGTAAATCGTCTCACCAACCTACCATTACTAAAGGTAGAGTTGGGATGAGGTTATGTATGCATTGTGTCTGTTCCCTTCCTTTAGTTTCTTGTGGACTCTGCACAAGCTGTGGAGACCTGGGACCACAGAGAAGACATGTGTCCTGTTTTGTGGGAGGACCCACTGTCGGGGAGAGGGTGGTGCTCTGCTCTCTACAACAGAGTGCTGGAATGCAAGTGCCACCAGGCTATTTTTAATTAAAAAGTGATGACAGCTGAATATATTCCCTGACTCTGCAGCTAATAGCTTCCTGACCTAGACCTCACTCGCTAGACCCACTCCTGAAACCAGACGGCATTAGTCCCTGTGGGGCTTCTATTATTGGCTGGCAGTCTCAACAGATGCAGGTCTAACCAAATCCATGTCTAATCTGAGCATGCAAATGGGGAGATAAAAGGGAAAATGTTTGAGTGCTGAATCACAACCCACAGAGGGAGAAGTGGGTATCAGCAGCTGTCCGGGAGGACACCAGAGGTCATTGTCATGGAGTTCCACAGCAGCTCAAGAAATTCTGTCCACAGTCATTTAGAGCTGTTACCTTTTATCTATTCAAGTCTCACATTAAAAATAGGATTGGCAGTCCTGTTACGAGGGCTGCCTGGGTGTGTGTGGGTTAAAGCATGGTTTTTGCAGTCCTACATACCCGAAGCATGTTATCTGCTTCTGATACCACTTAATCCTATCATTATGCCCATTTTACAGCTGAGGAAACTGAGTCACAAGGACATAAGTGGTAGTTCCTGAACCGAAATCAAGGTAGGCCTAATTCCAGGGCCTGAGCCCCTGACCAATATACTTGAGACTGCTCCTCTTTACTGCCATCCACCCTCACACCCTGTTCTCCTGAGGGTTTTCTGGTGCTGTTACCTCAGCCTGGACAGCTGCTCCCTCTCTCTCTAGCTCCACCCCTTAGATTTATTCAAATTATAACTTTTCTTTAAGGTCCTAATCAAGTCCCAACTTTTCCATCATGTTTTCTTGGGGGACTCTAACCCAGGTAGATGTCCTGTTCACATTATACTTACTGGCTGTATAAAACTGGCCTTTATTTTGTCTTGCCTCAGCTGCCCCCTGTTACTTAACTTGTTTGGCTTCTTTTCCAGCCTCAAATGTAAATTGTCATGGGCAGACACCATATGTAGGCCTCATAGTGCTAAGCTCTAGGTAAATGCTCACCTCTTAAAAATTGATTAATGATACTGTGTCCAGAGGTGTATCAATGGAACGAAGCTGTGAGAGTTCTAGAATTGAAAGGAAGACTTGACATTTTTGAATGCATATACATGGTAAGCCCTAAGCCTAAGTACACATCTGATTTTATTGAAACCTATATGGCTGATAGTGTGCCTTCCATTTTACAGATTTTTTTCTAAATGCCCAGAGAAGTTAGGAAATTTGCTACCACCATATTGCTCAACAGCAACAGAGCTGCAACTTGAATCTAGACCAATCTGACTCCAAAGTCCATAGTGTGCTGCCCTGGAGGTCATCGTGTCCATGCCACTGCCTCTGTGAGAGAAGAGAATACACCTTCCCAAAACTCTGGGAGATGGCTTACTGTACCCAACTCAGAAAGTAATTCCAAAGCCTACTTGGTAATACGTTCCAGGTTCTGCTAACCCTAATATTCAGAAATTTGTGCTTCGTGAAGAAGAAACTTAAGAAGAAACTTAATCCCTTCTTGCTTCCATTTCATGCTGTGTTGCTTTGTGTTGTAGGTAGGAAGGTAGAAAACAGCCAGCTATCATTTCCTAGACAAGCATCCTTCTTGGATGGAAAACTCCTCTGACATCCTCTCAGCTTCATCTTCTCTAGAATAAAAGACAGCCACACGCCTTAGGGAGTAAAGACTGTCCTCACGGATGGTCTCTCCCAACCAGACAGAATTACAACCATCAGCAGAGAGAGCCACCAGCAGGACTGGATAATCACGGACAGATGCTCCTGGATCAAAGATTCATGCTGAAACAAGCTGTGAGAGCAAAGAAAGCAAAGTTCATGGAGGAAAGAATGATGCTGAGAACCAACACACCCTCCCAGTTACCTGCCATCAGCATCTACCATCAGAGCCAGTATGTGGGGTGAGAGAGCAGAGAAATGAGGCAAGGAGGTCATGGCAGCTCCTAATTTGGGGAAACCATGGATTGGCAGGCACCCCCCCTGCCCCAGCACTTGGGGAATAAGGGCAGCTGCTCAGGAAACACAAAAACACAGTGGAGACCAGGGGAGAGGAGCCTTTCAAAGGAGAGTGTTAAATGTTTGGAACCCAGTGGCTAAGAGAGACATTGCCAAATGTCAGGCTGAACACAGGCAAGTTTCCTGGGCCCTGGATGTGAAGGCCACAGCCACAGACAATGAAAGGGGAAGCCTGTAAGCAAAATCACATCAAGTCTGGAGCCTGTGCTAGCTGAAGGAGAGCCCTGCTGCATGCAGTCTTATAAGAAGCAGAAGAAATGACAGTCCAGCAGTGGGCCATCCTGCACGCCACACCTCCTGCCCTATCTGCATGTTGGGTCAGGAAAGGACAGTGGTGGACCGACTCCCTGAAAGGGATTGGGACAGTACGTTTCAGAACAAAGCCTGTGCCATCCACCTGCAGAACAAAGTTGGCCCTTAATAAGATATGTGAGTGTGTGTGTGCATGTGTTGGGGGGGGGGGGGCACAGGGAGGAGTGTTGTTCCTTCATTCCATTAAAAAGGGATTATGGGCTGACTGACCAGGTAAGCAGTGTGATCTGTGAACAGAAACTGGTCCTTTGGAAGCGGGAGTGAGGTTAAACAAAAGCCTTAAGAGACACAATCGGCGACTGTTCACTGCAGCAGGGTGGTAAAGCATGATGTCTGTGTTTGTGCGTGTGTGCAAGGGCGTGTGCAATATTTTCTGCTGTTGCTAAGATGGTTTCCCCCCTCACTGGCCTCTCGCCCAATCAAAAGGTAGCTGCTCCTCATTGGTTGCCTGGCTTTATCGAATGACCATGACGAGCTGGGGTTGAGCCCACCTCATTGGCTTATTCCTATGGCCCATTGTCAGGGGAGAGCAAATCAGACACCTAATCAATATTTTGTGAAGTGGCACTAGACTCCTGGCTAAATTTGCATTAAATTCCTCCCTGTCTGTGCCTTTGCACTCAGATAGCATCATATTAACTTCGGAGGTAGAGAGAGAGGCAAGCAATCAAACACTGTCATCCTTCAGCCATTTTGGATGTATTCCTGAGTCTTGGCAAAAATCTTAGAATGCCAAACATGCAACAGAGGAATTAGTTATAAACAAGATGTAAATCTCCTGAGCAGAAACATAATGCAACTAGGCTAGATTAGTGGGGTCCCTTCTAGATGCAAATTGATTTTCCTCCCTCCCCCCTTCCTGTTTTCCCTCCTTTCCTCTAGTCATTCAACAAATATTTATTGAACACCTACTCTGAGTCAGGTTCTGTAGTGGCCCAGGATACATCACTGTGCCAGGCAAGAAACATTTCCTTTCCGGGTCACTCCATAGCAAAGCAGGGCACGAGAGGGCCAAGGGTCATCACACTCTACAAACTCTCTCGAAAGGAAATGGGGCTCCGATCATCATTCTTGGAATGAGATGGGATTGAAATCCCACAGCTGGAGACACTGAAGCAAAAGTTGGTGTAGTGACCAGCATTTTCCCAGAATTCTACATAAATCTCAGATAAAATGTGGATGCATAGTGATCTTGAGGAAGATAAAAAGATGGGGTGTTAATAAATGTCCTCTCTTTCACAGAGAAAATAGGAGCAACCAGAAGAGAAATTTCACATGGCTTCTACCACCATTTAGCAGCTAACTCATGTCTGTGCCCTTCTCTGTGCTCCTTCCTGCTATAAGGAACAAAAAATTTGTGTTTCCATTAAAACCAACCCTTTTATTTATGTGCTAACCCCATCCCCACTCACCAACTCAAGGATTTCCTATATTCCTCATGTCGTCCTCTTACATCATTGAATTTTCCAGTCTCCCCTCTCTTCTAGTCATTTCATTATCATGAAAAGATGTCAGCAATATCCTCTTTTTAAAAAACCAAGATAATAAAGAAAGAATCCTCTTTGTGGATCCAGGCTGGTGTTCAACTAAAACATACCGGTACTACCACACTGAGTGTTAAAAGTACTGAGATATTTCTGGACCTGCTGGGAAGCACCCACTACCCTGAACTTCCCCAGTATCTCCTCTCCCATTTTTTTTTCAACCTAACCCCTCCCCTAAGACCTCCTGGACATTTCATAATCCAGCAACCAAAGGGTTAAAGTCTGGATCAGCAGGGCCCTCCAAGACCATGCTCCAGACCTATAGGCAGCATCCAGTCTGATTCAGTAGTCCTTGGGCCATATGTAGGGCCCCTGCTTGCACCTTACACTTTTAATGCATTCCCTCTCACCCAACATGACTTTCCTCCCCTTGACAGAAAAAATGTAAGAGAGGTCTGTTCTCAGTCTCCCTGTTTCTTTCTTCTCCTCTTTTGAACACATTCTGATCTGGTCACCATTCCAATGTGTCTTGTACCACAGTTTTTGTCAGGATCATCAATAAACCTTCACTTTGCCAAATCCAAAGGTCAATTCTCAATCCTCATCTTATTTGGCTTATTAGCCATGTTTGACACAGCTGACCACTTCCTCCGTCTCCTTGACACATCTTTACTTTTTTTATCTTTGTCTCCAAGACAGCAATCTCCCAGTTCTCCTTCATCCTATCAGCCTATTCTCCTTTGCTAGTTCCTTCTCATCTTCTTGACCTCTGACATTGCAGTGGTCTAGGACTCACACTTGGGACCTCATCTTCTTTTCTCCCTACTTTCACTCTCTGGCAATCTCTTCCAGTCCCTTGATGCTGAATACCTTCTATACGCCAATGATTGTCAAATTCCTATCTCCTGCTTCATACATTCCTGCTGAAATCTAGATTCAAATAATCCAGTTGTTAACTCTGCATTTTCTTTTGGGTATCTAATAGAAGTCTCAGATTTAAGTCACATAAAATTGTACCCTTGATTTCCCTTCAAGAGTTTTCCCACTGGCTCTGAGTCTCTCAGTCTTCTTCTCAGTAAGTGGCAATATCTTTCTTCTCATTGCTCAATCCCAAATCCTTGGACTCAGGCTTGACTCTTCTCTTTTTCTCATGCTACAATCTACCAGCAAATTCGGTCATGCTACCTTCAAATCAGATCCAGAATGCAATCATTTCTCACCATTTCCCACCACAACTACTTGAGACCAGATCACTATAATGTCACTTTTTTTATTATTACAATGACCATTCAAGGGCCTCCCTGCCTTCACCCTTGCCCCCTTAAGCAGCTGTCCCCCACATAAAGTAGAATATGTCTCTTCGAATATAGTCAGTTCATGATACTTCTCTGCTCAAAGTTTTCAAATGGCTTTCATCTCCTCCAGAACAAAATTTGAAGTCTATTCACTATTCATAGGTCCTGAAAGGCACAGTTAGCTACAACATAGGTTTTGCCCTCAAGGAGCCCATTGTTTATTAGCTTAGGTTCCAGCTTTACTTTAACACGTAACCATCTTGCAAATACGTTGGTAATCACAAGAAAGAGTGGGTGAGAATATGAACCGTGGATTATACAAATCTGAAGACAAACAAAAGCAATTTGTGTGCAGCTGAAATCTTACTGGCCAGGTATGAACTGAAACATGTTATTTAAGGGCAACGTAGTCCCTTTGTATGCATTAAAATGATCTCATTTTGTCTCTGCTGACATCATAAGCCAAAACATCAAATCATATCTAATTTCCAATGTACATAGTGAACACTCAAAATACCTGTTGATAAATGAAGAAATTGGAATGAACTTCCTATTTCTTATCTGAGATGATGGCAATGAGAGCCGTGAACTGAATATGTGCTCTGAGTTCTGTTATTTCATTTATATAAATTACCTTTATATCCCAAGTTTATTGTCTTCATTCTAAAGGTGGAACCACAGCAATATGGCTCAGAAAAGTCAAATGCCTTTCTCAAAGTATCCTAATAAGTGGCAAAATTTCAGACTTGAACAGTAGTTTGTGTGGCTTCAACACCTGTGATTTTTGCCTTGGCTCTTTCATGATGAGTCACTCTCCTATCTCTGTGACTTTTTTTTTTTTTTTTTGCCTTAACAACTGATAATAAGCATATTCAAAAAGTTGATCTAAGTGTCTGCAATGATGACTCCAAACTCAAGTCCTGGCTCCGTACTGATGGGTCATCTACTTAATAATCTCAGAAGGGCAGTGCAAATTAATGAGTCACTTATGGATCCTTATCTGAAAGGGATCCCGAGTCTGAGAACCTTCACCACAAGGAGTTTTTCTTGCAGTGATTCTCAGAGTCTTGGTAGGCATTGGAACTGGTCTGTTCATTTTAAGATTCTTTTACCTTTGTGCCTCTGAGCAGATCAGCATACATCTTCTCCAAAGATTTTTCATTGTGGCTGGTTACAGTAATCTGAATTCAGTGAATTGTCATCTCTGGTTCCACGGGTGTCTTCTTGGTGTCTTTAAAAGCTTGTTCCTGGAGGCATCTGGGTGGCTCAGGGCTTGAGCATCTGCCTTTGCCTCAGGCCATGGTCCTGGGATTCAGTCCCACATCCGGCTCCCCATGAGGATCCTGCTTCTCCCTCTGCCTATGTTTCTGTCTCTCTCTGTGTCTTTCATGAATAAATAAAATCTTAAAAAAAAAAAAAAAGCTTGTTCCTTGGCCAGAGGGAACAATGGTGAGTCAGGAGCAAGAGTGGGGCATCCAGAGCTCTGCTATAGCTGAAAACCACATCTTCCTCAAAGAAGTGTACTTCCTCTGTGACACTTTCAGCATTATTTTTTTAAAAGATTTATTTATTTATTTGAGAGGGAGAGGGAGAGAGAGAATTCCAAGCAGACTCCCAGATGAACATGGAGCCCCACACAGGGGCTCCATCACACAACCCTGAGATCATGACCTGAGCTGAAATCAAGAGCCAGATGGTTAACCAACCGAGCTACCCAGGTGCCCCAACATTTTTAACATTATAATGCTCCAATTGTTACTATCTCCACAAACCTCCAAGATCACTGAAAAGTGAGAGGCAGATCCTCTGTCCTTAGTTTGTGGATGGGCATGCTAAGATCCACAGAGGCTCAAGGTCAAGTAAGGAGACAGAAAACACAATCCCCTGCTTTTTTCTCACTACCTCTTCATGTGTCTCACACTATCTTACCCATAGTTTTCTTAGCTAAGTGAATTGGATCCATTGACCCTTTAAGTTCCAGAACACATTTTCTAAAGTCCATAATCTCACATATTTGGTAGTTTATTAATCACCTTTCTCATATACAATGCTTTAAAAAGCCAATTCCCCATCTCCTGGAAGGTAGGAATGTAATACTATTTTCTGAAGATGCTCTCAATCCCATGGGAAGCTGAGTCCAATTTGTCAGCCTTCTGATGTCAAATTTCAATCAGGTATTTCCTTGTAATATGAAAAAACCTAAACAAATTCAAATTTGTGCTTATGAACTTGTATATTCTAATATTATCTGATCAAAAACCATATTTGGTAGGATGAAAATCCCCTAGATTTCACTGTATTTTTGAGAATGAAGTTTCTATTAACTAGTCATGACTTACCCCTATTCACACACACACACACACACACACAAATGGCCCCTTTTGTCAGTAGTCTCTGTGTTAAATGATCCTTCTGTGGCCAAGGGGAAGAGCCAAAGAGGACAGTCCTATTAAGGAAACAGAACAGTAGAATGATGATGTATAGCCTCTGCCCTCAAAAAGACTGATCTTCAAAGCCAGGTAAATATGAAGCCCCAGCTGGCTGAGTGAATCAAGATGAAAGTATAGTTATTAGAAGACACATAGCTTCATTTCAATTCTCCAAAGCAAAAAACCTGTAATTCATACAAAGCTCTGTGATGGGGTCAACTCCATGGAATGAATAAATGAATGAATGGTCATTCAGTCATTCAACAAGTATGCCTGCTGTTTTCAAGGTACTGTTGTCATGTTACAAAGGGAAATCCTTTGTGAAATGCTCCATTGTAAGTACAAGTTATATATAAATAGCCACTTTGATTGAACTTTGCTCCTAGGCACTTCAGTACTTGTAAACCCATACAACCTGCTGAAGGAACACACTCCTAGGAAAGTCAGAGTTGGTGAAATACTCGTATGGTAACAGTCCCTCTAGTACAGACCTCAGAAAGAATTTTAACACATATAAGCACACAATCAAGATGATGAAGATAGGCCAACCTCTTTTAAATGAATGGCTAAGATTATAGGCTACTTAGAAGAAATATTTTGAGATAAAGACAAGTCTAGTTGTTGCTCCAGCTATGTAGCTCCAGCTTATGGTTCAGGACACTGTAAAAATGTCTTTTTTAAAAAGGATATTCATTCTGGTTTGGTTTACTGAAATTAATTCTGGAGCTGACTTCTGAAGAAGTCAATCTTCTTAGGATGAGGAATACCCTAGAAATACAATAGATTCTGTAGCACTCATATAGTTACTGTGCTTTTTTTAAATGTTTTTTTATCCTAAGTATTTTCCATGTGTGATCCATGATCATGGAATTCCTGAGGGCAACATTAAAGCTAATTTTTTGGAGACTTCTTATCTTCTAGAATTTTCTTAGTGCTTAGGATTAAATCAACTCTTACAGAAAGTAAAAAATCTAAGTCAATGGATTAGAATTTTCTAGTGCTTAGGATTAAATCAACTCTTACAGAAAGTAAAAAATCTAAGTCAATGGCCTCATCAATGGGAACACTTCTGTGGAATGGTAAAAGGTTACCATGATACCAAAAACTAAGGCCATGTGTCTGTTGGAGAGCTACCAACTCACATGAGCCAGAGTTGGTAATTTTTTGGTAGATCCAGCCTGATCCTCCTGGTACCTCCATGAAGACTGTAGGGATCTGTAGAGAACTCTTAGAACATTACTGACCTAGCCTACCTCCTCATTTCTCAGAGAGAGAAACCAAGGCCAAGAAAGACAAAAATGCCTTGTTCAACATCACATAGCCAGTTATTGCTGAGTTTCCTGATTCCCAAGATAGCACCTTTCCTCACACCAGATTCCTCTTAATTTCAGAGCCCACTGCAGTCTTCCTACAGCAAAAATTTACTCTCTATTTCAGGCAACCAAAGCAGGCCAGGTTGGGTCTGAGCCACCCAAGGCCATTTGTCAGTGCCAGTCTCCCACCAGGCAATGCCAACCCCAGCATCTGGTCCTGGTCCCTAGGACTTATGCTCTCATAATTAAAGAGCTGGCATATATAAACAAACCATAACCTGAGCACCACATGGTCAGTAAGTAGAGGTCAAACATGGATAAGGGCTGACTCCCAAGGTGAGAAGGAGCCAGCTCCCTAATTTCCAGTCTTGTTTGTCTCTGGTGAGAGGTACATAAATATTGCAATTGCTACAAAGAGCCTTTTATAACTCTTTCAACCCCAAATACTCCTCAATCCCACAGCAAGTTAAACAAAACTCAATGCTATTCCACTTTGGCTAGGTGAGACTGTGTCTAGGCCAGGGGGTTGGAATTACTTTCAGGTTTGAGTTAGGGCTTGATTACTTAGGGAGACATGCTGGGGGCAGCATGGAGAGAAAACTCTTTGTGGCTCTTGGTGGAACACCACAACAACCTGATAGGCTCAGACTACATATGACTAAATAGGACATGACCAGCTCTCTTCCTGAGACAGGTGCCATTCCTAAGAGGCCCTACCCAGACAAGATCTGAAAGGTCTTGGAGCATAATCTGAGATGGTACCATTTTCCCAATTGCTGCAGTCAGGGTTGTGGTCATTTAGTTGCATCAACAAGTTGTTCATCTCTCTTTGTGAAAAAATCTAGAGATAGACTACTCAAATTGGGGTCCACTACCTCTGCCTTACTGGGGGGCTTTGTTAAACAGGTGGGATCCCAAACCTTGCTCCAGAACCACTGAATCAGAAACTATAGTTTAGTAGGATCTCCAGGTTATTGGTGGGCACTTTAAATTTGAGAAGGACTGGTCAAGAGATGAAGACCAGGACTCTTTGGGTTCACCACTAGCTCCATCTATACAATTTCAGTTAGTGAACCTCCTTGGGTTTTCTGTGCATTTAAATGGAGAAAGAAAGGACCCCAGTGAAATCCAAAACTTCCCTTTTGGCTCCAGCCATTTTATCAATCCCATTTTTCCTCTCTCATGGCTACTAAGGCAGAATTTGCTTTGGCTCACCAGTAAGGACCTGAAGGAGAATTATGCATTGTGGACTGTGATAACCAGCAGTAAATATATTTGGCATTAAGTACTTCTCCTTCACTTCTAGACATCCAGCTGGCTACCAAGTCCATTTGATTTTACCTCTTAAATGATATTTTAAATTTATTTATCTCAAGTATAATTAACATACAGTGTTATATTAATTTCAGATATATGCACCCTTATGATTATGGCAGCACTATTTACAATAGTCAAGATATTGAAGCAACCTAAGTATCCATTAAGAGATAAATAGATAGGAAAATGTGGTATATATACACAATGGAATACTACTCAACCATTAAAATAAATAAAATCTTACCATTTGCAACCACATGGACATTCCTAAATGATTTTTTTCAATCCTCCTTTCTATGCCCCTGCTTAATCTCAGGTCCTTATCATATGCAACATCGACATTAAAATAGTCTCTCAACTGCACACCTGGTCTCCCGGTGGAGTATTTTGCTCTCATCCATTGCATCCTTTAAACTGTCATCAGAAAGAACATTCTTGAAGGCAAATCTGATCATATTGTCTTCCCGTTTAAAGTCCTCTAATGATTTTCAATAATTCAATACTTTCAAGTTTTTAGTGTAAGGTTTATGGTGATAGCGCTTTTCTTTACCCACCCACCACTATTTCTCCCACTTTCCTACTTTTCTACCAACTTCTTAATACACGTGTTTCATCCCTCTCCTGTTTTCCCAGGCTGCCTCTTTGCTGTGAATACCTTTCCTTTTGCTGCCAAATAAACTCTTTCTTTTTTTAAGACCTTGTATAGACAGTCCCAAGCTTATCACGGTTCAGCTTATAATGGTTTGACTTTATGACAGTCTGAAAGGGATCTACATTCAGTAGAAACCATACATGGAATCTTGAATTTGAATCTTTTTCCTGGTTAGCACTATGTGGTATGATCTCCTCTGGTACTACTGCATAGAAGCAGCCAGCCACAGCTCCCAGTCAGCTTCAGGATCACCAGGGTCAACAACAAATACACCGACAAGTGTTTCGTACCCATATAACCATGCTGTTTTTCACTTTTAGTACAATACTCAATAAGTTACATGAGATTCTCAACATAAAATGGGCTTCACATTAAATGATTTTGCCCAACTGTAGGCTAATATAAGTGTTCTGAGTATGTTTAAGGTAGGCTAGGCTAAGCTACAATGCTTGGTGAGTTAGGTATATTAAATACATTTTAAACTTACAGTAGATTTACTGGGATGTAACCCCATTAAAAGTCAAGGAAGGGGAGGCTGGTGGTGTAGTCAGTTAAGCATCAGATTCTTGGTTTCAGCTCAGGTCATGATCTCAGGATCATGAGATGGAGCTGCAAGTTGGGTTCCACACTCAGTGGGGAGTCTGCCTAAAAGACTCTTTCCCTCTCCCACTATCCCCCACCCCCATGCTCTCTCTTGTTCTCAAATAAACAAATAAATCTAAACAAAAGTGGAGAAAGATCTGGAGTTCTTTTTATCCCACTATCAGCTCTTCTTGACCATGACTCTCAATCACTGAGTAGAGTTAATCATCCCTGGATCCCAATAACATCTCATGGTTGCTCAATTAGCAGCACTTTCACTGAACTATGCTTGTTAACTTGTCTCTGTCCTTGCACCAGTTTATGACACATTGGGGTCAGGAACCATGTCACATTCTTCTTTTGTATCTTGAGTATCAAGTACCATTGCCAACATATAATAGGCATTCAGTGAATGTTTGACGAATGAAATAATTAGGGTCACTGTGTGAAGTAGGTACCATATTATCTCTGGGAACTGTGAAAAATACCCAGCAACCACAGATCTAGTGGAAATATTTGCGATGGATTAATCTTTGAGATTCAACAATGATGGATACTAAGGAATACAATTGATATTAATAGTGAAAATTACCTATGTTAGTTAGCTCTGTCACTACCCTAAAAGGAAATGATCTACCTCATATCATTTTTAAATACCTAATCACCTGTGCCATCTAATAATCAGAATTATAGCCTAAGGCACAACCAAACCTTGCCTTCTGGGGACTGCCAGTCTATGATAGTTAACATGGACACTATCCACTCTCCCAGATGGTCAGAGAACTCTTTCCCTGGGGGCCTGATGGTGTGGTCAGGAGGAAAGGAAGTCAAGAGGTTAGGTCAATTAAACAGTTCTAGAAACTGGGTCTTAACCTCTGCTACCCTATTTCCCCACATTGGGGTTCTTGGGATCCTCTGCTTCAAGCCCAGCTCAATTAGTCTCCAAGATCAACTTGGGATCCAAGCAGGGAAGATTTCAGGAACTTCAACTCAGCATTCTTCGTCAGATGTTAAACTACATTTCCACCCTGTCTTCCACCTTGCCTTCCTATTCCCTGCTCCTGAGGCCTAGAATCCACCTTATACTCTGGTTTCTGCTGGTCAAAACAACAATAATGCTATTTCACACATTAATTCAACTTTACTATGTTGAACACCAAACACCATTCAGGGTACTCTATGTATATTAAACAAATTTAATGTTCACAACAAACCAATTTACTGAGTACTGAATTATCTCCATTATAGGTGAGGGAAACACAGAAAAGTTTCCATATATTGTTTGCTTGTTGGTTTTTCTTGATCATGTTCTAATTACTGCAGAATTCCATGACGTTAACTACTTTGGGTTGCCTCACCCTTCAGATATTATGCTCTGAACTTTGCAGCTGGATCTGCACACCCTTTGTCGCCATGCCACATGTTTCCTGCCACCTCCCAGTCTGGCCATCCTATTACAGATTAATTTTCTCATTCCAGCCCTGTCCTGAAGAGGACAGCAAAAGACAGACATCAGGTCATTTATTTTCCACTCTATTTAATATGGATACTTAATTAATGCTCATAGAAAGAATTAAATTAAGGTATGTAATACAAATAAAACACCAAGGGATGACAGGCATCCACACCACATAATGTCTGACTTAGAGGAAAAGGAAAGACGAGGTGTCATTATTAAGAATGCAGCACGTTGCAGATATTCTCCTAGACAGCCATCCAGGCTCCATTTACTTTTTTTGTAATGAGACACAGGATGTCCATTAGCAGACTGAAGGATCTACACACCATAAGAAACAAACAATTGCTGCTCCATCACCTGGGAAAGAGAACCATGGAAGCACCTGGAACAGATTCAGGATTTTGTCCCTCACAAGACTTCCCAATGGAGTGCACATTCATTGATTCTCACATTTGCATAGTTCAGATAATAACAGCTCTCTGTTTCATGCCCAGCGGTGAGGTCAATGTCACAAGAAGCTATTTAGCAACAATCCCCCTTTTAGGCAGTTCTGTGATCAGGTAATAGAGAAGACTTGGGAAAGAAGGAACACAAGCCATCTGGTACCCAAGCTTGGAGTTCTAAAGCAGACTGCATTTCCAGACACACATATAAACATGGGGTGGGTTCCTCTGGAGAACTTTGAGAAACACAGATTAGATTTCATTGTCTTGGTCCAGATCTCTCTATCAGAACCTGCCAGCCAGATATAAATACATATACATATAAATAAATGTAATGCATATGAACAAATATACATATAAATATGAAGCATATTTAGCTAAAATTGAGTTAAAATAGTTAAAATTTGGAAAAGATATTTGGATACATGTTACTGATTAGGAAATATTGCTAAAATTATCATCTTGGAAAAGCAAGAACACTAATAACATATATATTTTCTCCTCTAATAATACCAAAAAATGTAAATGAGATACTGATAAATTAAGCCAGAAAAAATTAGGACTACAGGGAGTATCCTTAAATATAAAAGAATCTGGTCATGCTAAAATGGGTTCAGAAAAATCTCCTCAATGATGACTGTTCCTCAAAGAGATTTCTTTGAAAAAAGAGGGAAGAAAATAATGTATAGTAGCCATCATGGAAAAGAAACACATATTAAAACTTCTTAAATAACAAGAGATAAATTAAGAGTATGATACAAGTTTTAGAAAAGATTCATGGCTAGGTTTTGGATTATAGTCCACTCACTGGTACATTTAAATTGTGATTTGATTTACAAATATTTGATGAGCATAATTTGAGGAGGGATAGAGTCATCTATTTACTCTCTAAAAATAAACTGATGCCTGAACCGTGTCAAAATCTGCAAAAGTGAATTTTCCAAAGTCACAACATTGAACAGATTAATCTCATTTGCCCATCAACTTCGTTCCCCACTGCTCCCCCACCCCCGTGTCGATGACAGCAGTTGCTTTAAACCAGAGACATCATCTAAGACAAAGCTCCAATCATGTGATGGATTGTGCAGGTCTTATACAAGCAGGTCCTGCACAAAACTGCAGGAGTTTTGGGTCTTTTTTAACCAAGACAGGTCATTAAAAGAAATGAAAAGATGTCTTCTAGAGGCTTAATTAAGGAAGTTAATTCTAGGCCCCATCATAGGCCCATTAACCTTTCTCTGTTCCTAAAATATCTTATGTAATGTCAAAAAGAAGCAAAGATGGGAAAAGGAGCTGTGTAATTAAACCTACTTAACCTTAAAATGGAAATGTGTCAAGGGATAGAAGCAATTGGTTTGAAGCTGCTAACCTGTATTTACGACCCCAAAACCCAGAACCCATATGCCTCGTCTTGCTATGCTTGACTCACATTCTCTTTGCTAGGGGCTGGACAACTCGGCTGTTGAATTTACGTACTGTGTCTGACCTGAACCATAAGTCAGTTCTCAAAATGCAAGAAGGGCAGCACTATTCTGGTACAGGGAACAAATAGCTTGCTGGTTTCTATACAGATTTCTTGCCACACAAACATTCTTCTGAAGATCTTCAAGGAGATGGTTTTCCCTGATCCAGGGATACCTTTCTTCCCCATCCCATGAGAGCATGGCCAACCTGGCCATGGAATTTGGTTCAAGATCCCAGAGAACCTGATGTATGATTTTTTTTTTCTATGACGGTACATTGTTATGCATGTAAAGTCTTCCAGAATGCCAATGTCTAGCTTGGTATAAAAGGGCAGAGGCATAACAAGAACCTGGCTACCTTCTTGACCCCGGCAGAAGCTTGAGTGTTACTTGTGGGTTTCTGCCTCATTGGGAAACCACTACAGGGCCAGGGAAGGGAGAGTACAATTTTTTTTAACATTTCAAGTTTTTATTTAAATTCCATTTCGAAAATAAATTCCATTTCATTAACATATACTGTAATATTAGTTTCAGGAGAATTTGGCAGCTTCTGTTGCACTTAGTCACCTAGCTTGCTGAGTTCTGTGCCTGGGGCTGTAGAGAGAGGGCCATTCTCAACCAATCCAAAACCCCTCTGAAATGCTACAAGTTCCAGAACTTAACATAAACAGTCAAGCCTCTATTAAATGCCAGCAGATTATGCACACTACAGATTATTCGTGATGACTTTGTATTCTCCAGGGGCCTGTCAGTACATGTTCTCATATCAGGGTTGACACACAATACAGGACACCTGTATTTTTATTTCTAAATCTGGCAACCCTACCTGATATCCAACTGGTAATCATCACGCAACACCATAAAACAGGACATTATAGAGCAAACTTGGAATCAGCCCTATTGCCTCATTTTACATGTGAGGAAATCCAGACTTCCCCAGAGATTTTTGGCATGTGGTGGGTGGTCGGCTTGTTCTTAAGACTCCTAGTGAGTCAGAGGCAGTGTTTGGACCAGAATTTAGTCTGTTTTATGCCCATTTTATTCCCCACCACCCAAACTGTTTACCTGATAACAATGCAATATTTTTATTGTGTTGTTGAACTAGGCTTTCCAAAAAATCTGACATTTTTTGAACATTATCCTCTGTTAAGTAATGTTCATGCTCTGCCCTAAACCTTATAGCTTTTAAATTAGGTGCTAAGGAAACTAAAAATTTTAATTTTTTAATATGAGCAAAAAGCCTCAAAATAATTTTTTTTCCAAACCCAAAAATAAAGATGTTCTTGTATAGGTACTATTTTTAAATATTTGGATGACCGTACCTCTCCTTCAGTTAATGATCAATGCTGGTATTCCAGGCAAAGATCATGAACATAGTTGAATCTCAGCCAAACATTAGATCACTCTGTTCTGCAAAATCTGTGAGAGAGACTATTCAAATCCAGTTAGAACCTGCTTTGTAGGGATGCCTGGGTGGCTCAGTGGTTGAGGATCTGCCTTTGGCTCAGGTCATGATCCCGGGGTCCTGGGATTGGGTCCCACATTGGGCTCCCCATGGGGAGCCTGCTTCTCCCTCTGCCTATGTCTCTGCCTCTCTCCTTCTCTCTGTGTCTTTCATGAATAGATAAATAAAATCTTAAAAAAAAAAAAAAAAGAACCTGCTTTGTACCTTCAGTCACTATCATTCCAGAATCTTTTTTAAACACTTCTGCCAGGAGATGTGGTGTGAAAATCCATTATGTAATTAAAAAGTTTCTCATTCACTAACAAAGACATGAATGAAAGAAATAGCCTTGGCTATATTCAAGATAAATCTGTTCCTCTGTGACTATCCCATGCTACTGTGAATATTATACATCCAAGTGCCTTCTTATTTGCGATACGATTTCCTCAGGTCTTTCTCTCAGAAATAACTAATTTTGCACTTCATTGCGAAATATAGTCTTGGACTTTGAAATAACACAGGTATCATATACTAATATAAATGAGTTCACTCTAGGGCTTATACAATACTAATATTAATCCAGTTGAAAATTCAAGTTTTATTCATATCTTTAAAGAGTTCCTATTTTCAGATGATCAGTATTATCAACAGAATTGTGCCCTCCCAAAATTCATATGCTGAAGCCCTAACCCCCCATTTGACTGAATTCGGAGATAAGGCCTTTAAAAAGGTAGAGGTAGCTCAATTGGTAAGTGTCCAACTCTTGACTTCAACTCAGGTGGTGATTTCAAGGTCTTGAGATGGAGCCTCCAGTCAGGCTCCACACTGGGCATGGGGCCTGCTTAGGATTCTCTCAATATTTCCCTCTGCCTCTCCCCACCAATAAGCATGCACATGTGTGCCTCACCCACTCTCCTAAATGAACAAATAGGTACAGGTAAATGAATTCAGAGAAGTGAGGCCCTAATTCACTATGACTTGTGTCCTTATAGAAAGAGGAGAAGACACCAGGGATGCATATGTGCAGAGAAAAGGCCATGTAAGGACACGGCAAGGGGGTGGCTCTCTGCAAACCAATGAGCAAGGCTGAAGGAATCCAACCCTACCAGCATCTTGATCTTGGACTTCCAGCTTCCAGAACTGTGAGGGAATCAATTTCTATTGGTTAAGCCCCACAGTATGCAGCATTTTGTTATGGAGGCCCCAGCTGACCAACATCATCAGAATGACTCTTGTGAACATTAACCAAATAATTATTGGAGTGTAAGAAAAAAGAAAGCAAGAGTTCTATCTTATTCATTGTGAAATTCACACATCTAGAGTCTAGCACACAAAGGGTCCCGAATAAACAGCTGACAAAATAAAAGAACAAACAAATGAATGGATTTAAATCCATGCCCCAACAATAAAGTGGTACCAGCCATACGATGTAACCACCGTGTGAGAGGTGGTTCAGAGCCAGATGGACTGCTTTCATTCTTCTCTACCTGCGACCTTCGGGGAAGTTTTATAACTTTTTAAACATTAGTTCTTGTCTATAAATTGACAATAGTAATGTTGGTTTTTTTTTTAAGATTTTATTTATTTATTCATGATAGTCACAGAGAGAGAGAGAGGCAGAGACACAGGCAGAGGGAGAAGCAGGCTCCATGCAGGGAGCCCGACGTGGGATTCGATCCGGAGTCTCCAGGATCGCGCCCTGGGCCAAAGGCAGGTGCCAAACCACTGCGCCACCCAGGGATCCCAGACAATAGTAATGTTTTTATCATGTAGATGTGGTGGAAATTAATTGGGATAATGCATCTGGCATATAATAAGCACATAGAAAGTGACAGGTGCTACGATGATGATTTAATGATGATTGACCTTCCATGTTTTCATTCATTTATTCATTCAACAACTGTTTCTTGAGGAAGCCCCTTCTTGCACCCAGCATTGTTCTGGGCATTGAGAATAAAAAGAGTAATGACACAGTGTCTTAGCTCAAATGTGCCTTACATTCTAGACAGCAGAGTCAAAGATAATGGGAAATAATAAAATAATTTCAGAGAGTGGTAAGTGCCACAAAGAAAATAAAGCAGAAAAATATGATGATGACTGTGTATGCAATCTCTCTGAGGAGACATTTGAGCCTGAGTTCTGAGTGATGAGAAGTCAACCTGGAGAGTGTTTGGGGAGGAATGTTCCAGAGTGAACAGCTGATACAAAAGGCTACAGGAGGAATGGCTTCAGCATCTTCAGGGAACAGGAGAAGGCCAATGTGGCTACAGTGCAGTGAGCAACATGGAGAAAGATAAAGGTGAAGTAGGAGAAATTAGCTGCCGTCAAATTATATAAAGGACATATAGGCCAGGGTGAGCTGTTTGGATTTTTTCTGAATGTAATGGAAAATCATTGTAGAGTTTCAAGCAGGGGTATGAAAAGGAGTTGATTTTATGCTAGTAAGCAATGCTCTGTTGAGGCACTTAGGTGGCTCAGTCGGTTAAGCATCTGACTCTTGATTTTGGCTCAAATCATGATCCCAATGTCGTAAGATCAGCTCAGAGTTAGGATCCACGCTGGATATAGAGTCTGCTTAAGATTCTCTCTCTCTCTCTCTCTCTGCCCTTCCCCCCTCCCTAAAACATAAGATTAAATACATAAATAAAGATAAAAACAATACTCTGCTGCTGTCAGGGCGAAAGGTGGTAGAAAGACACAAATGGAGTAGGAGGCTGCTCAGGGTCATATTTAGTAGTCTGGGAGAGAGGATTGGCTTGGTCTATGGTGGTGGTTAGAGGTGGATAATAGACGAATGGAGACTATCATGAAGGCAGATGGGTAGAACTTCAGACGGGTTGAATGTGAGCCCCGGACGAATGAGAAGGTCAAGGATGATCCCTAGGATTCAGTTTAAAGAAGCGAGTGAGATGGTGCCATCTATTGAGATTGCTTGTGGTAGGAAGAGGTGGGAAAGTCAATGGAGATGACACTGACCCTGTCTTTGTCTCTCTTTATCAATAATGTTGATGCAGCTTTATGGCCTAGCCAGCAGTAGCCTGTCTCTTAAGAAAAATCACTGGAGCTTAGTTGCCAATATTGCAGATTAATTATCAATTCATTGATCATTGCTAAGCCTCACACTTTAAGTAATTGTGTGAGAAATGATCTGGGTGAAGCTTGAGTTTGTCATTACACTCCTATTCCAGGCCTTGGTTTTCTTCCCTATGGAATGAAGCTTTTCTTGTGTGTTTATTTTGGGGTATTTCCCAACTGAACCACATCACCTCTCCTCACTCTGGAGAAGCAAAACCAGAGCAGGGGAATACCCTAGGAGCCACAAGGACGGAAGAGCAAATAATGGTCAATACTTGTACATTGTGCTCCTTGTATAGACTGCAGAGTTCTTGCTCTCTCTGGCTACCTCCTTGCTACTTCTCCTTTCCCTCTCAGGCATTAAGTTCACTGCATCATCTCCTTCGCATATGGCTGCCAGTGGCTAGCTTTAATTAGAGCGTGGTACTGAGCATCATTACAATGTCGGCGGTGTTAAATTTCAGTGTACTCAGATACCATGAGCCGAAGTCACAGCTCATGACAGCCACAGGGAAGCTAGTGTTGAACTAAACTGGGAGATAATTAAAACAGGCAGGAACAGAGATTGTTCATACTGGCCTCTCCTGCACTCCGACCCAACCACCCCCCTTCCCCCTTTTGGTGTCATATCTTTCTTCCTTTGTCGTATTCATTTTCTTTCCAGCAGAGGTTACTCTGAAGTGGACACCTAACAAGGATGACAATGTTATGAGCAAGAAAAGAAAGCAACCAGAAGTACAAAATATTTGTCCTGAGAAGCTGCCTCTTATGGCTTTAAAATTATTCAGAAATAAAACCAGAATGAATTACCCAGGTAACAAGTATGTCTCTCTAGTTCAAAGATTTCATTAGGCTTTATACTGTGTCTACATGAGGGTAAGCAGAGTTTTCTTTCCATTATACTAAGGAGAGAGAAGAGAGGCACAAGTAGTAGCTAACTGAAAATCACTGACAAATAGTTTTGGAATTTACTTAGTGAAAATGCATCGATCTTACACAGTCAACAGGCACATTCTTTGTCCCTTCCTCTGAAAGCCATCCCCCCACCTTAATTAACCACCGTCACCTAAGTTTCAGAAAGTACAAAGGGCTTTGATTGGCAAACAGAAAATTTGCCTCTATGTGGCTTGAATAGATCAGTTAGTCTTGTTAGAAATCAAGGAAAGGCAGGATTCTAGGAAATGCCATTGTGAGCTATTAATTCAAGAAGGCAAATAGATGACTTAACATAAGGCCCAAATCAGGGAAATCTGGAAAACTGCCCTGAAATACATGGACAATCCCACTTCCAGACTGAAATAGTTTTAGACAAAAGTTAAGTTCTAAGAAGAAAATCAATCAGGTGTGATGATAGAGGAATAAGTAAAGGGAGATGATGGCCAGGAGAGGTTAAATTTAAAATGAAGTGTGGAAAATGAGGAGGAGACAGGCTAAGAGCCAGAAAGGGAAGAAAACAACAGGTGCAAAACCTCCTGGTCTAGGAAAGAGCTTGGCATGTTCTAGAAAGTGTCAGAAAGCCAGGGAAGGCTGAACAATGGTGACGAGGTGGATAGGAGGCCGGAATGAGGTTGGGGAGTTTAGCACATGTGTAGCAGCCATATAACACATGGTATTTAAGGCAGAGGAAGGAGTTTAAATGTTTTCTAAGTAGAATTGGAAGTCATTAAAAGACTAAAGCACAGGAAGGACAGGAGTTCGTTTTGTTTTGCTTTGTTCTGCTTTGCTTTTTAAAGATCTTTCTAGATACTATCTAGGGAATGGCTTGTCAAGGGGTGTGGAAGGGCAGAATAGCAGCAGGGAAATAGATTAGGGAACCATTGCAGGTACCTGACCGGGAGACAATGAGGATTTGGGGTAAGATGGTGCAAGTGATGAGGAGAGAGAAACAGCTTGAAGTATCTGTAGACATACAGTCAAGTCATGCTCATAGACTGGATGTTGGCTGTGATGAAAGGACAGAAATTAAGGGTCACTCTTAAGTTCCTGGCCTGAGCCCATAGGTGGCTGGTGAGGCTCTTTTCCTCTAGAGGTTAGACTGGGAGGGATGAAGGCTGGGTGCAGCAAGAACTAGTTTGAGAGGAGGAGAAAATCAGAAGTTCCATTTTGATATTTTAACATTGTGATTTCTGTGAGGCATCTAATTACAGTATCAGCTGTACTTAGTTGTAGAGTCAAATATATGAATCTGGAGCTCACATGAAAGGATAGGGATAAAGAAACAGATCTAGAAGCATCAACATGGTGATGATATATAAAGTCATTGGGTTGGATGAGCTTACTTCAGGAGAGATAAGAGGATGACCCAGAGCTCAAACCGAGGAAGAGATTTTTAGCTCCATGATAGGAAGTAAGGGAGATTCAAAGCATGACACCAACCCAGGGCAAATGGAAGGGAAAAGAGAGAGAGCCAGAGAGAATGTGTTTCCCATCCCAGGGCCTACTGCCTCCCTAGAAAACCACAATTAATCCTTGTGAAAATTAAGTGAAGTTATGCACAGAAGAGCATTTAGTGAACTAAAATGTATTATTTCATAAGTAGTACAGTTATTAGCTTATTGTCTGATCCTGATTTATTTATGTGTTTGCTGCTTTTCCTTTTACTAAGAGGTAAATTCCTAAGGTCAGAGATGCCATTATGTCTACTGATGGTTCTAGACAAGTAAATGTTGGCTGATGGGTTGACTGCTATCCTTCACTATATTCAAGAGAGTAACTGGCCAATGCCTGCTTCACGTTTGCTTCTGATAAACCATTATTCCATGCTGGCTACTTCCTGAAATTTCACATTTGCAGGGCAGACATCAGAACTCTTTAATCCTGATGAAAGTCTGTGGCAGAAGCTCCTTTTCTCAAATCGATATGAAGAGGAGAGATGCTCATCTGTTCAGGAGGAGGTTTTTTTCCCCTTAGCTTTGCCAAGAAAATTCAAAATCACACACAAGAATAAAAGAACTCACTTGAACTAAAAGGAAACGAGGATTTAACAAGAAGCCTTGTAAGAGCTCTGGACTTCAGCTTTCTCCTCTAAGGGGACTAACAACATGGCAGGCTATCATAGAGAACAGAGCAAATAATCCTGGAGAATTTTGTGAGAACAAAAAAACCTGAATTTTTCTTACTTTTCCTCAATCTAGTTGTTCTTATCTATTTTTCAAAAAAGATGGTTTTCTTTGCTTCCATATTTTTATAAGATTTATTTATTTGAGAGACAGAGAGAGAGCATAAGTGGGAGGGGCAGAGGGAGAGAGAGAATCTCAAACAAATTCACTGAGTGTGGAGCCCAATGTGGGGTCTGGTCTCAAGACCCTGAGATTATGACCTGACCTGAGACAAAATGAAAAGCAGAAAGCTTCACTGACTGAGCCACCCAGGTGCCCCCACTTTTGTCTTCTTAAGGCCAAATACAACCTCAAGAAACAAAAAAGTAAGATACTCCCACTTTTATTAGGAATTCATCTTTATTTCTCAAAGGACTTATAAACTTCCTTCTCCACATACATGACTTTCAGAGAATCTGAGGTAAGAAAAAAATGGGTCTTTTATTACCAAAGAGGAAGAGGTTTAGAGGTGAAGCCATCTCACCAGCAAACAAGAGAATGCACTTCCAAAACATGTTTTGGGAAGATGCACACTACCCTGTCCTCTGCTAATTATTAACCTTACATATATGGAAGTTATCTAGATTTTGTAATCAAAGAGAATCCTCTGGATTCGCTCTGGACGTTGGACATATTATTTCTTTGTGCCTATTTTTTTCATCTTAAAGATGAACTGATACTACTTACCTTGCCTGGTTGTTATGAGGTTTAGATATAAAGCACAAAGAGATTGTATAAAGCATGTTGGAAGATAAGGGGTGGGGGCAGACAGACAAGATGCAAGTGCCTGCTTCCTACACTGTGGTGACTATAAGGACTCATGGAAAACAGGGAGTTATAGTATGAAAACAAATAATATTTTTGAGCCCTTACTATATGTTAGAACTGAAATAGTATTTTCACAAAAATTAAGACATTTTTAAAGTTACTCAGTGGGAGGTGATACAGGCTGGAAATCACACCCAGATATCTGGAGTCCAGAGTTCCTGGTCTCCTCCCCTATAATATACTGCTTGCCTCATAGATATAGAGAAGACAAACATATAAGGATCAGGATACTTGAGCTCTAGTTTTCATTTCTCACAAATTAAGTCATTCAGCCCTGGGAAAGTCACCAAATTTCAGTGACCCTCAGTCTTCTCAACTGTAAAATGGGGGTGCTGGGTATTACTGGATTGCTAAGGTCATGTCTCTTCTACCATCTGTGGTCCTGTGATTTTTTTCTCTAAATTTTATTTAAATATAGTTCACATATAACACCCCGCTAGTTTAAGGTTTACAACCAGTGATTCAATATATATGTAATGTGAAATGATCACCACAATAAATTTAGTGAACATCCATTCCCACACATAATTTCAATACTGACTTAGCAACTTTCAAATATATAATACATCATTGTTAACTACAGTTCCCATGTCGTATGTTATGTCCCTAGGACTTACTTATCTAACTGGAAGTTTGTACCTTTTAACTGGTCCGATTATTTATACTTGTTCTAATCAACTAAGGTCATTCAGCTTTTCAAAATGGGCAAATTACTTGGCTGAACAGAGTAGAAAGCATGAAAATCGGCAAGATGAACTAGGAGTCAAATAGGCTAAAACAAAACAAAACAAAACAAAAACCTCTGGTTCTACCTTGAATCTCAAGAAATGAAAGGCAGTGGCACTTGTCAGACATAACAATAGGGCATTCTGTGCTTCTCTACCTCGTACTCTTGACATAGTTTCCTTCCACATCCAGACATGCGATGTCTTCTACGAGGAACAGCAAGGAAAAGGGGATGATGTGAAGAGGTGAGAGCAGATCTAGAAAGCAGCCAAAGCCACAATCACAGCCTGGTCATGACCATACCCATCACACCTAGGGGAAAGCAGGGCCAAACCTTCCCTAGAAAACACAGCAGTCCTGGGGCAAAACCAGGGTTGGAAGCCAAATGTCTAACATGCTGATCATTTCCTTTGACTTTTCTGCTGAATAGGATCAAGTAGGCATCAAAGATCGTATTTTCTTGATACAACATGATTTAGCCTCAAATTTTCAGGTATAGAATGATGGTGCCCCCTACTCCCTGCTTAAGCGCAATGATTAAGTCCCATCAGAAATGGCTGGCAGAAAAGCCCCGTCGTGGCTCCAATCTAAATTGTTGAAGCATCAGAATTATATGGTGCTTTTATTATCTTGTGGAATGCATGTCCCTGGGGTACTCCTTTGAGTTCAACTAAAATGACAGTTTAATTCTCAGTAAATGAGTGCTAATTAAAATGCTGGGGGAAAGACTGTCATAATTGAATAATGAGAATAATGCAGCGTACATTTGTTTAAAGGTTCCTGGAAGCTGAATTTAGGGATCATAAAATGGTCTCTAGGAGCTCAAAGGCAAAAACCAACTCTATGAAAAACATTCAATGTTCAGTGTGTGTGTTTGCTAAACTAAGTTTTTATCTTGGGTAGGAATTGTTTCAAAGCTACCACGAGCATACAAGTCCTCCCGTCACATTTATCTCTTGTAAATGTCGGTGAACATGTTCCTCACTGTAGATTTTGTGAATTGTAGGCTAGAGTGGAACCAGTGGTGAGGAAATCTGTTTTTTTATCTACTCTTAGACAAGTAGCTGTGATTGCCTCTCTAGATTCAAATCTCTAGAATGGAATACTCTTTGACACACTAACACTTTTACAAAACTGTAGAATTAAGACCGTGCCAAGAGGAGAAGTGTTCAGAAGGAAGCAATATGGTTTTGTGGAAATAGTATTTGGATTCTAACCTTCGCCTTGCCTATAATCCTAAAACAGGATGTAAATAATGGTCGAGGACCTTAACTATTCAGTTGAACCTGTTTGGAGAATAAAATGAAATAATACATTACAAATACCTTTGAAAGAAAAAAAAAACTATATAGATGAAGTAAAACTTGAGCATTTGGCTGACTCTGGTATAAATAATGTGAGTCTTCTATTTATTTTCCTAATTCAGATGACCCTGGTATATAGATACATTTTAACAGGTTAGACTCATTTGGCCAAGCTCATTACACTAGCATATGACTAGGGAAATCTAAATTATCCTAAAACACAAAATTTATCCTTCATCCCACACAATGTCCAATTTATATATGTGCCCCCCACCCCCAGCTGCTGAGATAATTGGATTGACTTTCATGCTTCTGGGTTTCTCCTTTCCTTTAGCCCTTCTACTCTAGTAATAGTTCATTTCAAAGGCTTCAGGATTGTATTGAGTCTAACCTATTCAGTGAGTTTCTGTCCTGTCCTTAAAGATCTATGGGAAAAATAAATTCTATAACCTCCTTTTATGCCTAACAACTTTTACAGTGAGTAAATTCTGTACAATCTGAATTCCTTGATTGTGAAAAAATGTCCCCAGGGCCACCCATTGGGAGGCCTCCCATACACTTACTAATCCAACACAGCTTAGAGGCCTTGACAGCTCCAGCAGTGCTGCTTAGACACCCCCCTTATGAATATGCAAAGACAATCTTTCACTTACAAAAGAAACTGATATAGCCATTATGGCCTGTGGTTAATCAAACCTCCATTCACTTCCCTCTGCTTTGAGAACCGTCATCAAGAAAACGTGTTGCTAAGCAAACTTAGCAGTAAGGACCTGGTTCCCCGTAAAAATGATTGCCTAGAGGCCAGCTTGTTTAGAAGTAAGGATCCTGGGTTTTTTTTTTTTTTTTAAGCCTCTAATTTGATTTCCTATAAAATCTAAGCTCATCATTCAGTTAAAGGAAGATTTGAAAGTTGCTCACACATTCCTCATTTTAACAAGTTAGAGTTTACACACACACAAATACACATGCACACACACACTCACTCACACCAGGTCCTTCTACTTGTTTCTGTAACTGCTTCTTGGAAAACATCCAAGCTTAGGCCAAGGAAATGCATAATAGAGAAGCTGCTGACTTTCCAAGCATCTGGTGAATTCACAACTTTCATTGAGCCTTACATAATGTATCATCAATATTCATTCTTTCATAGACATCTATCTTAGTCATTCCCACCTCCCCCAGGAAACACGGTCAAGAGAAAACATAAAGGACACTCTATCACAAATTCTTAATGAACAGTACATAGGAGCAGAAATTCATTTGGCAGCTTTGCAACTAATTTTCAGTGTAACTTTAAAAGATCATTTAAAACTAGCTGTTCCATGGATTCCATGGCCCCCAAATGGAGAATAACTCTTTCTATGACACCAACAAGTCTTCAAGCCTACCCACACAATAGCATAGTATCCTCCCAAACTACCTGGACTATCAGATTCCTATTACGATTAGTCAAAACCTCTGTTTTGTAGGATCTAGATACTAACTTCCTCCAGCAGGTGGTAGGTCAGAGACACACATGGGGTTCTCATTAATCAGTTTTGATTAAATAAATTGATACAAAAATGGCAACTGTAATATTTTCCATTAGTTTAATGGTGGCTATAGGTTTTTGTTTCTCAGAATATACTCCTGAATCATCTGAGAACTTGTCAAAAAATAAGATTCCCAAGATCTGCTTGGGGCTTACTGAATCCTAGCCTCTCTTGGTGGAGCCCAGGAATATGAAATTTTAATAAACTCCCACATGGTTCTCAGGCACAGATGGATTATAGAGAACCTTTGCTTGGCTTTTTTGTCTCAAAAGCATCATTTTTGGCTTTTCTGGAACTCTTCAGTCAACTTGAAGCAATGATGGTTCTAATAAGGAACTCTTATTCCAATGGCTTCATGTTCATATTTGGTTTGAAGATCCATATTTTTGATATTCCAAAAACCTGTCCATAATGCCTATGCCTAGATGACTATTTGGTGTTCAATCCATCTTTGATGTCAGGTGCATGAAATCAGTTTCTCTTTTATCTGTTTTTCCATCTGATTGACGTGATTGATTAGTTAAGGTTTTCCAATAAGAGAAGCTAATGGATCTTTGAGTCAAGTGGTGTGTGTGTGTGTGTGTGTGTGTGTGTGTGTTCTTATGTGTGTGCATTTGAATGTCTTGATTTTCTTTTGTTTTGACTTTATTTAATTAATTCATCAGCTTACAACTAATCAAGCGTGACTTCTTAATAGCACAGGTCATGCTTACTTCTTCAATCAACTCTTGGCATGTAATACTCCTATCTTCTTCTCTGAACATTTGTGTAAGACCTCTACCTATTTTGTATACATCCTATGGAAAGGGTCCTTTGTGGGGACACTTGTGGATTTTTATATTCAGTCATGAGTAAAACATGTGAAAATACACTCTAACAAATATTTAAGTCTATACTCCTGAAAGTTATCCTCCTCAGGGGTGCCATGGCAAAGCTTTAGGAAGGATCTCCCTCTAATAATAGTTGATAGGAGTCAGGATCTCATCCAAGCCTTCAGAGAAGTTTTTCATCCAGTCTTCTCTTCTCTCATAGAATTGACACATTTTGCACTTCTGTCAACATTACACTTACAGCTTCTGTGACATGACTGAAACTCCTTGAGGGTAGTGAATGATGGTATGTCTTTTTTTCTTTCATTCCACCTTGTTTCTCCCAAAAACATCAGGAAAAATCCAAGAGGAGATGCTCAATTCTATGCAGGTGACAATACAGTCACGTGACTCAGTAATTAAATATAACTAGTTTCTCAGACTCAAAATCCAGAGAGTTAAAATCAAACATGGGGAGAGGAGTACACACTGAGTCCCCCTGGCAAATATTCTGGAGCCTCAGCTCCTCCAGGACCACCTCAAGGCCTCGGGATAGATCACTACTCTCCCTGAAGGGCTGCTGGTCTCTTCTGATGGTGCTGATCAGTTTCTCCCCTGCTGGATGGCCTACATTCTGGCTACCCTGGGACCTGGTGATTTCATTATTGATCACCATTGTTATTGATTGCTCTGTCCCATGAGGTCTATCTGATTTTCCAGTTACTTTGGTCCTTGTATGGTCTGGCCTCCTTCAAAATTTGTACTATGCAAGATTGGGGTGGAAAGGAAAGAAAAAGGGTAGAAGAAGGGTTCTTCTTCCCTCAACATTAGAATGGCTTCAGTAAGTCTAAACCAAGTGTCTTAGGAAGCCAGGTCTCTCATTGTGAGTCGAATGTGAAAATCATTTCATGTGATTGATTTTTCAGTTATTTTCATGAAACTACATTCCTCAAAGAACAAAAATTAAAATTTGTACAAATTGACCAATTGGCCACTGGTTCTCTCCAACTTGTATTCAGACAGCAATATGATTTTGACCACACCCAAGATCAGGGCTCTCTGCTCCCTATCTACTGGGGACCCAGAGCAAGAAGAGGGCAGTGACCACCCCCTCCTAGATGTCTTAGTTGCAGGGCCAGCCTTTGGCATGACAGCTCTAGCTTGTACACTCCCTCCTTCTCTTCTATGAGACCCTGAGGAAGTAGGAATCTAGCAGCCTGCCAGTGAGGCCAAAGTGGCCCAGACCAGCTCCCTTCTAGACCCTTTACTACATACAGCTTATCCAGATCTGCCAGAGATGAAGGCAAGCCCCCTCCAGCTACTCAGTAAAATTGCCAATTAAATCAGAGAAATGAAATTGGATCTAGTGGATGTCTCTGACTCAGCTGGCCCTAGGGAAATAGTGACTGCCAGCAGGTGGTTCAGAGCAACTCTTTGTAATATTCATTTCATGTTGCTTAAAGATGTGAAAAAGACCAAGTCTACCAGCTTCTGGTGTTTGACAAACTAGGCTGCTGTTGGATAATATTTGAACAGACAGCTGTGTCTGAGTGTGCCAGGGAAAACCTTCCCAGGCAATCAAGTAAGGTCAGCACAAATTTCTCAGACTAGCTGAGAACTGGGATGTGCCTAATCCCACGAAAACCGAGTGGCAAGTTATGTGCACTGTTGATTCTTTCATACACACACTGGTTCATTCACTCATCGTTCATTCACTAGTCACTCAACAATTATTTATAGAGCTCTAATCTGTACCCATCTCTGTCCTAAGTGTTGGGCACATACTGTCCCAGGCATCACAAAGCCTGAAGGCTGGTAGCCAATTCTGACAATGCTTGTGCTTTCTCATACATTGGTCAGAACCTTTCCTGAAAAACCTATAGGACGCCGTTCTTGCTAATAAAACAAGAATGTCAAAATTATTTAACTTTTTAACTGCCTAACAAAGTGGCAAAATGAATGAAGCATGTATCCTTTGCATTCAATGTCAAATAGAAGTTTTGTCTAAGCCAGGAATAGAGCCAACATTGCCCAATACTCAATCCAGCCCTCGCTTGAACCCTTTGCAAGAGGAGGCCTTTCTAAAGCTCAAGGTTCCTATAGCTAGAAAGAACCTAACTTAGATTGTGCCTAGAAATCAAATAAAACAATAAAATCACAACTACATAAAAGACAATACTTTGCCTTCTGGATAAAGCCTTAGCCCAGTAATAAATAAAGGCAAACACTGTCTGAATTCTGAATTAAATGTCATGAGAATGCCTTCCTGACCTCTCTCTCTTCTGGATATGGAGACACATGTCTTCTCATATGTATTGGTCATATGCAGGGGCTCAGTTGGATCTTCCCAACACTCACTGACTGGCATATAATTCTAATCAGCTTCTTTACTTGGTTTTTCAGAATATATCACATTATAAACAAACCAGAGGGGAAGGGAGGAAGAGGAGCTTCTCAGAGAAGCTGCTAGTTGATAATGTGGTAAGAAGAACTGACATCAGGCATACAACTCAGTAGTTAATGCTCTTAGAAATAGGCAAAGTTCAATCTGCTGATGCACGTTCTCGCTCAACTCATGATATACCTGAAATCCAAGTTAAGTTTTAAGAAGGTAACAAAGTATATTCTACATTTTAATACATTTCCAGCCAAAAATGATAAAGATTCACTTCTGTGCAAATTTTTAAGTAGTGCATTTCCAAATACCACCTTCCTCTAGAATGGCAGCTTCTAGAGAATGTGTTAAATTTCTTAGATGCATATTAAGCCCCTCGATCCTCATAGCGACGCTGTGAGGCAAGTAGACACGCATTTATTTTTCCATTGTTTATTCATTATTTTCATTTGTCCTTTCATTTATTCTGTCAGCCAATGGGCATTTGTTGATTACCTCTCTGTTCTGGGTAGTATGTTCCCCTAGTATCCTGTCCTCCCCAATTCAGCAGCCCCTAGCCACATGGAGCTGTTGAAATTAATTAAAACTAATTAAACCTATAATTTCAAGTCTGTATATGCTGGATACAGGGGCGAAGGAGATGAGGAGGATGAGAGTATCTGTTTGTCCTGGTCTAGAATATGTTTAGTATGGCCCCACATCTACCTGTGGAAGGTGCCCTATGACTTCCCATATCCTGTTAGCTGTTCTTTGTTCTATCTCCAGTGCATCCCAATCTACCTGCTTGCAAGGCAGCACATTGCCAAAACCAGTTAAGCAGGTAACTGTCTCTTCTTTTTCTCAATGATTTCCAAGAACTTTGCATACACAACAGGTAACCTACTCTAATGACTCATTGGTGGTTTAAATATTTTCTTTATTGCTAATATCTGAAAATGTTCCCATTGAAATAATTCAATTCTCTTTCCCTTCTTTGCCTGTACCTCTATTTTTCAGATGAAAGAAGCTTAAGACATTAAAACTCTCGATTCTCAAAGATGAGCTATATTTTACCTCCTTCTATGTACATCTCTGATGTCCACCTCCAGAACAATAGGGTCCATCTCTTGAAGAATATCTGATGCACCCTCCCAGGGAATACACATGCATTTCTTTCCACCAGGAAATTAAATGTTGGAAATGAATTATCTTTGGTGCTCAGAGTTTTGAGAGGCTCGATTTCTTTTTAAGCAGAAAACAGAGAATCAAAATGTAGAGGAAGCATTACCAAATGTCAGCAAGAAAAACAGGAACAGACAGAGAAACTAGGATGGGAAGGATCTAATAAGGGTGCTGGAGGCAAATCCTAAGGACACTTGAGGATTTTTAAATGATTAATATTGCTTATGAAGGAAACACAGAGAAAGTAATATAAATGTGAAGAAGTGATTGTGTAGGCCAATCTAAAGATGCTTAAGGAAACTATGGAAAAGACCATATTAAGCTCAAAGGAAAATGTAGACTCCGTTGTTACCATCAAAGGCTTGTCACACATCTTCACCAGACACTGAACCCTGGGGAAGTACTTCAGCCTTAGTCAAAAAATAAAATAAATAAAATTAAACTAAACTAAACCAGTGTTTCTCTGTGAAGACCAGCATGATGCATGGATGAAGAGACAGTTGTAGTTCAGCACAGAATTTAATTTAACTTAATTTAATTTAATTTAATGTTTATTTTTTACTTATTTTGTTTTATTTATTTATTTTTTTTTTTTTTTTTTGGAGGAGAGAGAGAGAACACGTGAGAGAAAGAGCATGTGAGAGAGAGAGAGCACAAGTGAGGGGGCAGGAGAGGGAGAAGCAGAGTCACAGGGAGTCTGATGCAGGGCTTTATCCCAGGACCCTGGGATCATGACCTGAGATGAAGGCAGATGCTTAACCGACTGAACCACCCAGACGCCCAGCACAGCTTTTAATTTTAAAAACTCTTTTCTGACTAGGGCCTTCTCCACTGAATAAGTATTGACTGAACACTATGGCAACGCAGTCCACAATGAAAGAGGCAAGTGGATCCCCACTCAGAGGGAAAGAGGATGATCTGAGGGTCAAAACAGGCCCTGGATTCCAAAGGCCCCCATTCAGCTACAGGTGTTGAAAACAATCAAGCACAGGAAATTTCCTGCCTGACTCTGAATTAATATGAATCCTGTGAAGCTCCAGAGCAGATGTGGCCCATAAGGGCTTATTCGGCCATGAGTATACTTCACTCTACCAAGATGTTGCCTTCCTTCCTCCTCCCTGTTTCCCAACCACTATATTCCAGAATATAAACCAGTTCTCTCTTGGACTGAAGTCCTATTCTGAACACAGGTGATTTGCTAGCTGTCACAAGGGGTGGGAGCGGAGGAGGCTAGAGCCTGCAAAGTACTGCTCTGACCTAATGTGCCTGGAATCATCAGCCTGGGGACTGTTGTCACCAAATCCAAAAGCTCTATCATAATACCCTGCTCCCAGATTGACCCCCTAAGAATATTGAATCCAGCCTGCGTTGGACCCAAATCTGCCATGCCCCTTGATATTGTGATTTGATACATTCCTACAGCTGTGTTTATTCTCCTAAACCTGATCTACCCTCTCCCAGCCAGCTGATAACTAAGACTCTAGCAAGCTTCCCATTCTGAAGCGGGACATTGCAGACTTGATATAACTAGGCCCTAATCAAACACATGAATATGATGGAGCCTAGTAGGCCAAAGTAAGGAATTTGGACTTTATTCTAAGCATGATGGGAAAATTCTAAGCAGAAAAGGGGCATGATTTGCCATGCCTTTTAAAAATGTGACTCTAGCTACAATGTAAAGAATTGATTTTGAAGTGGTAAGAGCAGATGCAAGGCAACAAGTTAGAAGTCCAGCTAGTACTCCAGTATTCACATGGTAGCCCAGATGAGAAATAGCGGTGAGTGGTAGGGCAATAGAGTGGAAATAGAGAAACAACCTTTTGTTTAGAGATGTGTTTTGAAGGTAGAGTTGATTAATATTCTTATTCAGGGAAAAAAATGGCTGCTACCTTGTCCATGTCAGGGGCACATGGGTTTAAACTATAACACATAAAGAGGATCTCAGTAAGACATAAGTAAACGTCATGTTCATTTATGACTAATTAGCACCAATATACTTATCCACATGTAGATGTTGGAATTCTCCAGGGCACCTCTTTGGAATTAAATAATTGCCTAAAGGATCTAGTTCCCTAAAGTAATCTAAAATATGCTAACTTTAACAATAATTTCTTCCCGGGACATAATGATGCTTTGCTCTAAAAAGTATTCTTACTCTAAATGAAAATTTCACAGCTTGAGTAAGTGCAACAATAGAAAACTAGTACACAAACTCAATGCTGTGACTTTTCAGCAGGATTTTGCAATGGAATTAAGAGTCTTTGCAACTTGAACCATTTTGTGAGAGTCTGCAGAAGTCTGTTTCAAAAATTTATCTTGAGTGCCTACTATGAGCATATTCAAAAGTTCCACAAAATAACATGGGTCATTGACAAAGATTCCTCTATTTCCATGGAGAAACAATCTTTGGTAGGATAAGCTGAACTGCCTGGAATATATTACACTCATTGACAGTATTTCCAATGTCATTACCAATTATACAACAACACATAAGGCATCTATTAACACTGTCATTTGAATTCACTCAATTGCATGCAAATGGCTCAGCCAATGTAGGGATGAATTGCCTTCTTATACAATAGCGCAGTTTTTTCACCACCCTTTATGTACAGAAAAATCATTCTTACTGCTTATGAGTTTCTCCAGTTCTTCACAGAATTATTCATTTGCCTATCCCTTTTTTCAGTTAAAGTGTAAATCAATCTTGTATCCTTTAAAATATGTTATACAATTTTATCCACTTGAAGAGGTGAGTTGGGAATATCTAATGGTAGCCAGCCTTGCAACATGCTTGAAGAATGTAGTATGTGTACATATACAGACAACACCATAAAACCTGGAGTGGCACAGAGGACTCAGGGCACCAATATTATAGTTCTCCCAGATGTGTAGGGAAGTGTGTGGATAAGTTTACTAATCAAAGTCTTCAAATGCAAAGTTGACTTCATATATAAGATGAAAACCCATCATTGAATGAAACCCCCAAAGACTATAAAGAAATATAAAAGCATAGCCATCACTGTTACAGCATATGTGGAATTTCTTAAGTCCTACAGTAATAGCAAAGGTTCCTTCTCAAGTTGGACTATGATTCTGTATTTATATATGTATTTATATAAAGTATTCTTCAGTAGAAAACAATCAGGACCTCAGTGCTCTCTGCTAGTTTGTGATCCTGTCCCATTCCAACATTTTATCATTATATCACCTTATACCATGCGTTTGGAAATTTTGCCAAGACCATCCTTTCCCCACAACAAATCTAAAAGAAATTCCCGAATTTACAGTTTGAGACAGATGGCTCAGTCATGCAGTATAATAAGCAGCAATGTCCTAACTAGATTGTTGATTTCATTTGTGAAATTTGCCTCTTAACAGAGACTAATGGTTCTTGGATTTAAAAACAAACAAACAGAAAAACTAGTGCCTCCATAATGCCACCCATGTATCAAATTATCAAATATCTTAGAAGAACAATGATAGGTACGATTGTTACATATGTTTGTATTCCAGAGACCATCAGAAGCTAAGCATACTTGTGGCTTCAGATCTGTTATTTTATTTGCCTCAAGACAAAGTGAAAGTAGTCTATCACCACACGAATTCCAGAAATGAGACTTTTTAAAAAGTGTCCAGCAGGCTCCAAAGAAGTCATTTCAAACACAGGATGTACTTAGTTTCCAGGCTGGACGAAGCATTCAGTTGCTCTTGTAGTACCTGAGAGGGGATTTACACTAGCAGCAGCTGTCAACTCTCTCCTAAAGAGGTCCTCTTCTGGTCACTGGGAGATATTCCTGCTAAAGTAGGCAAGGGTGATGAGGTCTTCTGCCAGCATCACTTAGTGGAGCCAAATACTCCAAAGCAAAACTCCGACACGTGATAGCAACGACCTCATAATCTCAAAATAAACAAAAATCTCTACGGTGACCCATAATATACATGGCATACATAATAATGCTGATGGTCTATGTAGAGGCAATAAGCACACGGTTCCTTTTGGTTCTATCTAACTGGTATGATACATTTTTGGTCCTTTTGAGGCTCGTAACTAAGGAATTGATTTCTTTCTTTACATTCTTCTTTCAACAGTCCCTTAGAGATGATGTTGCAAAATCGCTGCTCTTGAAATGCCTTTATCCATTCTTGCTTTCGCAAGTTTGAAGATTATGATTCAAACATAATTTCAAATTATGTTTGAAATTTTACAAGGATATAACAGCCACCAGAGAAGAGGACTTTGGTTTCATCAAAGCCAGTCACCATGAACACACACCCATTTGGTATGAGAAGGACAAAGTTCTGGTGTCAGAAGTCCTAAGTGTGTTAATGACATCCCTACCCACTAACTGCATAACCCTGGCAAATTTCTTCCAACATTTCAATGCATCAGTCGCCTCAGCTAGAAAATGGGAATAACCATGTTTCCTCAGCCTACTTTACAAGATTACTGAAATACAATAATCCTTTGGCAAATTTTAACTTCAATCCATGTATCTGCACGCATGACCGACCAATCAATTCTAAAGTTGGGATAACTTAAACAAACCGAATAGATAAAACTCTCCCTTAGTGGACCTGGAAATAGAACATGTCTCATCAATCTTCAGAATCAAGAAACTTGCTTTGGTAACAAAGCAAGTAATAGCTGAGCACTCACTATGTGAGTCTTCAATTCATTCATGCCTCCTTTCATTGAATTTTCTCCAGAACCTCTTACTAGGGAGATACTCTCTTTTTAAACAACAACAACAACAACAAAAAAGGTATGTTTTATATGAAGCAAAGGAAGACTTATTTCACTTGAGCCTTTTCTGTATTTTTAACCAATTGTGTGTTTTTTTTTAATAGTCTAATGGGGATAAGTCAAGCCCTTGCTCAGTTTTTTCATGTGACATCTTTTCTTTGTTATTTTTGGGCTTTAGGTTTGTCTTTTTACAAATAAACCTGATGGATACACTCTAGTCCTGATTCTGGTCTTTTTTTTTTTTTTAATTGAAGTATGCTTGGCATATAATGTGATATTTGTTTCAGATGTGTAGTATATGAGTGAGATACTCTTACTCCCAATTTACAGGAAAGATGACTGAAGCTTAATAAGTTAAGTATTTTTGCTCAATGTCACCTCCCCAGCAGGCAGCTGAGCAAACATTCAAAACCTGGCTATTCTTACTATAAAACCCACGCTTAAGATAAATGAAACAGAGAACAGAAAAAAACAACAGAAAAAATTAACCAAACTAAGAGTTAAACAAAACAAAAGATAAACAAAATTGACAAACCCTTAGCTAAGGAAAAGAGAGAAAAAACCTAAATCAATGAAATTATAAATGAAAAAAGAAACATTACAATAAATGTTACAGTAATTCGAAGGACCATAAGAAGGATAAACAATTATACTCCAACAAACTGGGCAACCCAGAAGAAATGGAAAAATGCTTAGAAATATACAACTTACCAAGACTGAATCAAAAATAAACATAAAATCTGAATATCCCAATTACTGGTGATAAATTTGAATCAGTATTCCAAAGTCTCCCAGTGAAGAAAAGTCCAAGACCAGATGGATTCACTGATGAAGTTTTCTAAACATTTGAAGAATAATTAGCACCAATCCTTTTCAAACTCTTCCCCAAAAAACTGAAGAAGAGGAGATATTCCCAAACTTACTTTAGAAGGCTGGCATTATCTTGACACCAAAACCAGAAAAGGACACTACTAGAAAAGAAAAATACAGGCCAATATCCCTGATGAATATAGATGTGAAAAATTTTTAAAGATTTTATTTATTTATTCATGAGAGGCAGAGAGAGAGAGAGGCAGAGACACAGGCAGAGAGAGAAGCAGACTCCATGAAAGAAGCCTGACATGGGACTCGATCCTGGGACTCCAGGATCATGCCCTGGGCTAAAGGCAGGCACTAAACTGCTGAGCCACCCAGGGATCCCCTAGACGCAAAAATTTTAAATAAAATACCAGAAAACTGAATTCAGCAGTACACTAAAAGGATCATTTCCCATGATCAAGTGGGACTTATCCCTGGGTTGCAAGCATGGTTCAACATACACAGAACAATCAATGTAATACATCACATTAATAGAATAAATGAAAAAAAAAACATATGGTCCTCTCAATAGATGCAGAAAAGAATTCAACAAAATCCAACATGCATTCACGATAAAAAAAAAAACTCTTACAAATTACGCATAGAAGGAACAATCGCAACATAATAAAGGCTATATATGACAAGCCCAAGTTAACATCATCCTCAATGGTGAAAAGCTGAAAGTTTTTCCTCTAAGATCAGAAACAAGACAAGGATGCCCACTCTCACCAATCCTATTCAATATATTGCTGGAAGTCCTAGCTAGAGAAATAAGGCAAGAAAAAGAAATAAAAGGAATCAGAATTTTAAAGGAATAAGTACCTCTTAAGGAATAAGTATTTACCTCGATTTGCAGATGATATAATTTTATATAGAAAATTCTAAAGACTTATCCCAAAACTGTTAGAGCTAATCAATGAATTCAGTAGTTTCAGCATACAAAATTAACTTATAAAAATCAGTAGTGTTTCTACACAGTAACAATGAAATTTCTGAAACAGAAATTAATTCCATTTACAGTAGCACCCAAAACAATAAAATATTTGGTAATAAGTTTGACTAAGGAGGTAAAAAATCTCTATATTAAAAACTATAAGACACTGATGAAAGAAATTGAAGAAGTCACATATAAGTGGAAAAATAACCTATGTTCATGGATTGGAAGAATTAACATTGTTAAATCATCAATACTACCAAAAGTCAACTATAGATTCAATGCAAACTCAAGATTCCAATGGCATTTTTTTTATATAAATAGGAAAAACGCTCCTAAAATTTATATTGTAACCACAAAAGATCCCAAAATAACTAAAGAAATCCTGAAAAAGAAGAACAAAGTAGGAGGTATCACACTTCCTGATTTCAAATTATACTATAAAGTTATAGTCATCAAAACAGTGTGGTACTGGCTTAAAAATAAACACATAGACCAATAGAACAGAACTGAGAGCCCAGAAACAAACCCAAGCATATCCATCAACTGATGTTTGACAAAGGAGCCAAGAAAACTCAGGAGAGAAAAGACAGTCTCTTCAATAAATGGTACTGGGATAATTGGATATTTACATGTAAAAAAATGAAACTGGACCTATATCTTACACTACTCACAAAAACTAACTTGAACTGGATTAAAGACTTAAATGTAAGACCTGAAGCCATGAAACTCCTAGAAGAAAAACATAAGTGTAAAGCTCCTGATCATTGGTCTTGGTAATGATTTTTTTAATATGACACCCAAAGCGCAAGCAACAGAATAAAAAATGAACAAGTAGGACTACATCAAATTAAAAAGCTTCTTCACAGCAAAAGAAACCATCAACAGAGTGAAAAGACAATCTGTAGAATGAGAAGTAGTATTTGTAAACCATATATCTGGTAACAAGTTAATATCTAAAACATATAAAGAACTCATACAACTCAATAGCAAAAAATAATAATGATAGTAACTCAATCATAAGCAAAGGACCTAAATAGACATTTCTCCAAAGAAAATATATGAAAGGGCAACAGGTACATGACATGCAGCTCAATATCACTAATCCTTAGAGTGATACAAAAACCCATGAGAGCTCACCTCACACATGTTAGAACAGCCATCACCAAAAAGACAAGAGATAAAAAAAAATGCTGGCACAGATATGGAAAAAAGGGAACAGCTGAGCACCAGTGGTGGGAATGTAAATTGGTACAGTCATTATGGAAAACAGTATGGGGAACACACAAAAGATTAATATGATCCAACAATTCCAATTCTGGGAATATATTCAAAGGAAATGAAGGAGGGAAACCGAGTGGGGAAAAATTAGAGAGGGAGACAAACCATAAGAGACTCCTAACTCTGGGAAACAAACAAAGGGTTGCAGAAGGGGGCGGGAGGATGGGGACTATGGAGGGCACTTGATGGGATGAGCAGTGGGTATTATACTATATGTTGGCAAATCGAACTCCAATAAAAAATTTAAAAAAATAAAAAAAAAACAAAGGAAAGGAAAACACTAATTTGAAACCATATCTACCCTGCCATGGACATAGCAACATTATTTACAACAGCCAACACATAGAAACAACTGAAGTCAGTCCATCAATGGATGAACAGATACAGAAGCTGTGGTATACAGTGGAATATTATTAAGCTATTTAAAAAAGGAAGGAAATCCTACCATTTACAACAACATGGACAGGACTTGAAGGCATTACGGTAAGTGAAACAAGTTAGACAAAGGCAAATACTAGATGATCTCACACATAGAATCTGAAAAACAAAACCAAAGCCAGAGGAAAATAGGTCTGATTTATAGTTACCAGAGATAAAGGGCTGGAGGAAAGAGACAGGAATGGAGGAAGGTGATCAGAAGATACAAACGTCTAGTCTTCAGACGAATAAACCCTAAGGATGTGATGCATGACGTGATAACTATAGCTAGCACTACTGTGTGACCATAGGAAAGTTGATAAAGAGTTTGCATCACAAAGAATGTTTTTCTTTTTCTCTTCTTCTTTTCTTTTTATTGTATCTATATGAGACAATGAATGTTAGCTGAACCTATTGTGGGACTCATTTCACATATATGGAAATCAAACCAACCTGCTTTATGTCTTAAACTTAGAGTGATATATGTCAATTATTTCTCAATATAACTGGGGAGAAAAAGTCCATGCTTGTAACTACTGTTTATATGATATCCTAGAGAGCTGCAAATTCTTTTTTTTTAAATATTTTATTTATTCATGAGAGACACACAGAGAGAGGCAGAGAGAGAAATAGGCTCCCTGCAAGGAGCCCAATGTGGGACTCAATCCCAGGACTCCAGGATCATGCCCTGAGTTAAAGGCAGACGCTCAACTGCTGAGTCACCCAGGTGTCCTGAGCTGCGAATTCTTATCCCAACACCTTCCGGTGCAGCCTTCACGCCCTCCTCCCCAACCCACATCTGCTCACTGGGTGTCTTTCAGGTCAAGGCTTTACTGCTGTTCTTCTCCCTTCCTGAATTAGTCTCCTCTGATTTACTGAATCCTTTGCATCTTGTCAAGCTCACCAAAAGCCTTGGCTTTGGCATATGTCTCTCTAACAAAAATCCCATTTCATACTGATCACTCTCTATTGTTGCATTAATTTGTCAATCAAATTAATCTTAGATGTGTCCTCCAGCTTCGCTCTTCCATGAAGGCACCAATTGTGTAATATATGTCCTCTCTCTCGCTCTCGCTCTCACTCTCTCTCTGCCAATGTCCAAGACTGTACTAGGTTAACAGAACACCTCTTCAACAATGACTTGCAGACATTAACAAAACTTCCATTTGCCCTACTCAAGTCCAGGATGGCTTTCCCATTCTGGATGCTACTCTAGGCAAACACCAACCTCTCCCATTGACTGGGAACCCAGACAAACAAGCAAATGTGTCAGGCAAAGGCAGCACAGGTACTAGAGAAGCACAGAGTGGCAGCTGCCACCCCAACCTGTGGGGCTACACAAAGATTATTTGTGAAGCTTGGTATTTAGGCTGAATATTTGAGGATTGTGTGATGATAACAAAAAGAAATACTTATTGCCCTCTCCTCTAGCACCTGAATGTGTCACCTCACGGAATCCTCTCAATAACTCTATGAGAAAGGTGCTATTATTATTCCATTTTACTGGCAAGAAAAGTGGGGCTGGGGATCCCTGGGTGGCTCAGTGGTTTAGTGCCTGCCTACGGCCCAGGGTGTGATCCTGGAGACCTGGGGTCGAGTCCCATGTCAGGCTCCCTGCATGGAGCCTGCTTCTCCCTCTGCCTGTGTGTCTGCCTCTCTCTCTCTTTCTCTCTCTCTCTCTCTCTCTCTGACTCTCATGAATAAATAAATGGAATCTTAAAAAAAAAAGAAAAAGAAAAAGAAAAATGGAGCTGAAGAATAATTACCCCAGGGTTACTAGTCAGTGGGAGAAGGGAGACTGAAATGTAGGAAGGCTGGATCCTAGAGACCACACCCTTAAGGAGGATTCCAGACTTCCTCTCAGGGAGGTTAGTCACTGAAGAGGGAGAGGAAGGATGGTCCAGCTCATCAAAGGCCCCACACATAAAGGACACGTGAGGAGCTCAAGCAACCTATGTAGAGAAGCTGAAGGAGCTTTCTACAGGGCTCTGACAGTTCCAAGTGAGGCTCTGGTTACTCTGAGATGTACATTTAGCCACTTTCTAATTAAGGCATGGCATAACAGTTCAACCCTGGGGTGGCCAACCCATCCCTGATGGGAGTTTGTGCCGTTGGGAGGCCCCTGGTGAGCTGGGGTCCCCAGGAAATGTGCTTCGCTGTGTCCACCCTGCCCGCCCACCCAGTGGCCAGGGGGTCCTCCCTGTTGTGCATCAGACAGCAGATCTCTGACCCTGCTGCAGCCCTGTGGAATGAAAAGATCCAGAAAGATCCCAAGAGCTATTCTAGTTCATCTCTCTGCTCCCAGAAAGGAATTTGCTGTATCGTCAGACTCCTAAGAAGATACCACAACTCCCTTAGCCTCCCATTTCAATGCCAAATCGTTTTCTATGAAGACACACTTACTTAGGTCTGACATGAATTGTTCCTGCTAAAAATGCCTGGATTCTCAGCTCTATTTTCTTGTGTGGTAAAACAGGAAGTGACATCTGAAAAGACTGTCTCAAATACCTGCGACTTAGCCACACTTGGAGCCTTGGAGACTAGATTTGTCCCTGAGTTCAGCTACCAGTGAGCTGTGTGACATTAGGCAAATTACTCAGCTTTTCAGTGGTTTAGCTTCTCATCTGTAAAATGGGCACGGGAATAGTGCTTGCATGCAAACTTGGTTTTGAGGATTAAATAGAGACAAAAGACATAGCGCAGTGCCTCGCTTATCATAAATGCTGATCAAATTGTAGCCTAAAAAGTGAAAAAGCTCGTTTCATCTGCATCTGCAAATTTGTACACAATCTGGGGACTAACAAAGTTTTAGAAAACTTCAGTCTTCTTATTTTCTACCAATGTGCAGAAATATCCTTAAATAGAGGTTACCTATCAGTTATATGTCAGTTACAAAAGTGTTAAATAAATCCATGAAGGCAAAGAAAAAGGAGAAAGAGACAGGAACCATCCTGCTGTTGCCATGACAACGAGGCAGGTTACCTGGACAGAGATTTTGGAAATCTCTTAAAAGAATAGCCAGAGATGTTTCGTCTATTTGGGGAGGGACCAAGTCTTCCTTTATCCTTCACTAAAGACATACATGCACTTGTTTGCTGAATATGTACCAATTAACACAGGGCAAGATCTGAGAGGAGCGAGGACATCGCTGGCAGGCAGGTGGCGGGATGGAAAGGGACTTGGCAGGGGGCTGCAAGGTAGGGGTCATATCCGTGGAAAATGCAAGATCAAACTGCCAGGATCTCCATTGTTTCACTTAAAATGCCCAAAGAGCACTCACTAAAAAGCATCATTCTCACACATGAAGGCCCCCAACCGCTGCAGATTAACTTTATAAGAAATTGAATCTTAACCAATAACCCTCTCAGTTTTATTAACAGTACTGACATGCAGAAAGTGATGAAAAACTCTGGTGAGCAAGACTTTTCGCTGCAAGTCGTATTTCTATATGGAAAGGAATAAAGAGCTTAGGATTCATGACGTGCGTCCTCCCTCCACCTCCTCGGGTGTTGTATATAGGTCGTGTGTCTGTGTATGCATGTGTTTCCCTCCTGCGATCTGCAGTTTACACTTCACATAATAATCTTGCACACCTCTCTCTCATTTTTCAGTTAATCGATAGTATTTTTAAAGCCACAAATAGGGGCTATTTGTCATAGTACTTCCTTTAATTGCATATTTTTCAAACATGAGACTATTAAAGTAGCTGTCCATGAAAGCAGTCATTCAATTCTCCTCTGAGGTGCCCCTTCATTCTGAAAGGCCTCACTCATCAAGCTCAATAGCATCTCTTGGCTGCCTGAGAAAAAGCACTGAAGGAAAAAAAAAAAAGCAACCTATTTTCCAGATCAAAGTAATCCCTACTCCATTGCCATGGCTGCAGACGTCTTTTTCTTCTTTTCATTGACCAGACAAGGTCCTTCTCAGTGCCCTGCTTCTTCTTTTTTTTTTTTTTTTTTTTTTTTTTTTTTGCCTGAATTTGTTTTCTCGTTGGGAAAAGTGGTCATTAAGGTATTAGTTTAGGTTGATTGGTTCTTCAGCAACAGAAGAGGCTTCTGATGCTTTGTTATCTCTGACATGATCTCAAAACAGCAGCCTGATTATTATACAATATAGAAATAATAACTCAAGGCAGCAGGCTTCCTGTTGAAACCTACGCAGGGTGTTGGGTATATGATTATGCACCTAACCTACCGGTCTTTTCACAGGTGTGTTTTGGGGTCTGAGTGTCTGGCTATAGCCTTTGCCTCCCTGTCCTGGCCATTGAGCCCCCCTTGCACGGACCTGAATTCCCCCCAGGTTGTTGAGGCTACTGAGGACTTGCCTCCATTTATACCAACCAGTGGCGCATTCAGTAGAAAGAATGGGGAGGGAGAGAGGGATGGCTTTGATGTTTCCCGGGGCAGGAAATCACTTGGATGATTCTTCCAGGGCCACTTGGCAGCAGGTAGAGGGTGTGACAGCTGGTGGGAAGGTCGGCGGCTGGGATGTGACCACTCAACCATAGTGAGGAACTACATTGCCCTTGCAAACTTAGAAGTTTATTCCTATAGTCTGGTGGGGGGAGGGATGAGGGAGAAAGATCAGAGGGCTTGGCACATATGACCTGGGAGAAAGAGAATTCAAAATTATCAAATAGCATGCCGGAAGCTTTCATTACTTTTTAAGACCAATTGACCCACATCTTCAAGTCCAATCTAATAAGAACATATGACTGTCAATACCCAAGAGGTGGGACGCATGGTAGTTAGCCACATAGAGCCTAAATCTAGACTTCAAGCCTCTCTTGACTCATCTGTCAAAATACAGTTGGTAACAGGCTGACTATGAGGATCAGTAATAATGGTGACTGCATCCTTGCTACATGCCAAACACTGTGCTTAGTACTTGACATGCATTATCTTATCTCCTGCCTACAACGAGTCTATGGAATATTTCCTACTGAATGCTTCCCCCTTTCTTACAAGGAAAGGGGCATAAAGACCTGAAGTAAGTTACCCAGAGTCATGCAGCTGGTAAGTGAAGCCAGGATTCAAATCCAATCAGCCCAAACTCTAGAGAACTCTTAGGAATTAAATGAAACAATATATAAAGTATTGATTCTGGTACCAGACACTCAGCAATATTACTGATCATTCATTTTACAGTGCCAACATTATTATTAAACTCCCTCTGTTGCTTTGTCCAAATGAAGAAAAGTATGCGACAGTGCTTCAATAAGTGAAAGGTTTTATGAAAGCAAACACATCAACAATAATTATGGTAACTGGAATTGGCACACAGGAAAATTGATAGTTTTTTTAAAGATTTTATTCATTTATTTGAGAGAGAGAGAGCAAGTGGAGAGGAGAGGGAGAAGCAGGCTCCCCATAAGAAGGGAGCCTAATGTGGGGCTCCATCAGAGGACCCTGGGATCATGACCTGAGCTGAAGGCAGACACTTAACCAACTGAGCCACTCAGGTGCCCCAACAATATTTCCTGTTTCAAAAGTTCTATGGAGATAAATAGCACTTGCAGGACTCACTGGGGAATGCAAATGGGCTTCGGAATGGGAGTTCATTTCTAAAGGCAGCTCAGTCAAGGGGAATGGCTAAAGGGTCTAGAGGCATTGGCTTCATTGCTGCCTCCACTGAGTGGAGGTAGAGATGTGGATAGATGTTTCTGCATCAGCTACAGAGAGACGGCAAGCATTGCTGACAGACACAACCCTGTTAGGTAACTAGACAATGTCCAACCACACACTTCTCACCATCTATACTCAGAAAATACATGCACAGAGGGGCTAAATCTTTCCTCACTTCTATGCAAAGATCTCAAGGAATCAAGTGCTCCTGCCATCTGCAAATTCTTAGGGAGATCCAGAAAGCTTATTAAAAAGCTTCCTTCATTCATTTACTGGATTCGTATTTATTGAGAACCTTCCAGGTGCCAAGCACTACTAGGCATAGAGAATATAAAAAAGGATCGACTAGGTCCCTGACCTGTGGTAGGAGTGGAAGTAAGTAGTCTAAACTGAAGAGGACTGTACTGTGTCATTTAAGGGAGAGATGTACAGAGAGCCCCGAGAGAGATGGCAAAGGCCAGGGTGCCTCAATCTGATGTGTAGGTAGAAGGAGGAGTGGTGATGGGAGTGGATGGGATCCTGGAAGTCTTCTTAGAGGAGATGCCAGGTAAGGATGAGGGTGAGGGAGCATGTGACCAAAGTCCTGCTAACTGGATCCAGCTCTGTCCAACTTTCTTGCCTGTTGTGTGTATCAGTTAAGGATTATGTGAACACAGAGCTCTCTCAGATACTGTGGAGGATACATAAAATAAACAAAATATAGGATCTCCCACTCTCTGGATACTTGAAATCTGACAGTGACTCCAAAGAAGCATAAGAAAAATAATTAGATCAGCTAGGTGGGTGTGCAGCAATACAATCCCAACTTTGGCTTTATCACTCTGTAAAACTTTCTAACTTTTCACACACTGCCTAGTAAGAAAGCTAAGTCTGTCATGACTGTGGAATTAGCAAGACACTGGGGAACATTCCTGAACATGTCAGTCAGTTGGCACCATGGAACACCAGTGAAGAGCACAGTAGTTAAGAACCATCACCCTGGGGACACCTGAGTGGCTCTTGATTTCAGTTCAGGTCTTGATCTCAGGGTCAGGAGTTCAAACCCTGAGTTGGGCTCCACGCTCGGCATGAAGCCCACATTAAATAAATAAATAAAGGAATTTTCACCCTGAAGTCAGGTCAGCTCCACCACACACTGTTTGAACTTGGGCAAGCCACCTAACCTCTCAGAGACTGTGTCATCTAATCTGTAAAACGGAGATCATAATGGCTCCTATTGCTAGAGTGGTTGTGAGGAGACCTGAGATAAAGCAAGAAAAGTGCTTAGTTCACAGTCTGCCAATAATAACCTCTCAATAATAATAATGAAGTTATGCAATGTTTATTATTTATAATGCTTTACCTTTTAAATATATATGTATAAGCAATATTAATATTATTCTTGAGTTCAGTGCCATTGTAGATGCAAATACATTTAATTAACACTTTTAGACTGTTACCATGATAGTCACTATTCTAAGCACTTCATGTTTTGACTCACTGGATTCTCACAATAACACTGTGAGAAAGGTATCATTATCCCCAGTTTACAGGTAAGAAAACTTGAGCACAGAGAAGTTAAGTAATTTACCCAAGGCCACACAGCAAAACCAGGATTCCAAGGCAGTTTGGCTCAGACTGGGCTCCCCACCACTCTGCACACTGCTTTTTGGTCGTAATGAATCAGATACAGTTCTTGAAAAGAATGTTTATAAGGCAAGCTGACATACACTAGGACTCAGGAGAAGTAAAAATCATAAAAGTACCCAAAAAAGAGGTAATGAGAGTCATCAAACCCAAATGGGAAAATCAAAGGAAAGAGAACAATGAAGAGAAGCAGTAGCATGCTGTGTCATGGAAGCAAGAGCAAAGAGTGTTAAAGAAAGGTTGGTAACAGCTAGCCATGTCAAATATTACCATGATGGAAAAGTAGAGAAGCCTTGAGAACAACCAGGATGTGGCACAGTAAGGAGTACAGACAAGGGAGACAATCCCCATGAAGAGTGGAGGGTAAAACCAAATGACAAGGGTTGGCAGCAAAATGACTCTAATCACTGTAGACTTACCTTTTGAAAATGTTAGTAACAAAAGGGAGGCAAGAGAGAATGTTAGTTCAAAGGAATCTTCCCCTCCCAGACAAGGATCCCCTTGTTTGTTATCCGACTGGAACTTACACGTGAAGAAAGAGCAAAGATTCAAGAGACAGTTGTGAACAATTTATGAATGGGCAGAGAATATGGACAGCTTGCATGGGGTGGCTCCAGCAGGTGCTCTAGCTTCTGATTCAAGAAGGAAGAGGAGACGGATGTAGATACAGAGATACTTTGATTTGGAGGGACAATGAAACAACTCACATCAGCTGGTTCTGACCTTCTAGGCAAGAAGATTTCTAGGAAAAGAAGAGAGGATGTCACTGGACATTGCCTGGACAGCTCATTATGGAGATGCCATTTCCCCTTTTGGGTGGTCTGGTAAATTCCTGCTAACCCTTCAGGGTTCTGCCCACCTCCTCTAGCCTCCTCAGTACCAAGGCAGAATTGGGGCTCATGTCACCTGCACCTGTTCACTTATTATCCCTCTCTTACTACATCAGTCATGCCATGTTATAATTATTTTTATTCACATCTCTCTCTCCTTTCAGTGTGAAGTCCTTGATGGTGGAGACCACATTATATATTACATATCAATCTCCCTACCATCTAACTACTACAAAATGATATGCAGTAAATGTGTGTTGAATGAATAAATAAATTACTCCATAAGCCACACATAAAAGAATTGCAATTGGGGGCCAGAAAGTGAATATAACATTTTAGAACTAGCATCCTAAATGTCTAGGTTCATTTCAGATTGAAACAGTCTGCTCTTGGGCAATTACCCTAACCTCTCTGCATCTAATAACCCGAGCTCTGAAAAATGGGGAGCACAATCCATGGAACTATGAGCTTCATTAGTGAATGCCAGAAAAGGGCTTTTTAAGTGGCAAAGTAGATAATTACAGAAAATGCCTCTGAGGGAGAAAGATGACAAAAACGTGTCTCAGGAACAATGAAGGAGCTTTCTTCTAGGGTTTCCACCACATTTCGCTCTGACACAAGCAGCTACAGAGGACCCAGACCCCTCTCAAAGGGCGGGCACTACTAGGTTCCAAGGTTATATGTTCACCAAGTTCATGCACTGCTGTGAAAGACTATTTGTTAGAAAGCACGAGAGAACAAGGTCCTGCTACTCAGCACCTCCCAGCTCAGACCCAATCTGCCTCCTACTTAACTTTCAGCTTTTTCTATTGTCCCACCTTGTGGCTCCTGATTTCTCCTTTAGAGAGCGTCAGCAGGCCACTCAATGCGCTTGACCCCTGGAAATACACTTGTGCTCCCAGGAAGTACATGATTATTTATCACTGCCATTTTCCTAGCATTAGCTAGATAAATAGATACCTGAGTAAGCCCTGAAAGCAGCCACCAGCTGATCTGCACAAGATGTGACACAGCCCAGTCCAGGTGAGCTGCAAAAACAATGTGACATTGAATAATAAGACGTGTTGATGTTCTGGGACTTTTAAAAGCAACACATTCATGATCGACATATTTTATACCTATTCCTAAGGCCACAGAAATTTAAGGCATGATGTATTGTAGATGGCTGGTCCTAAATGTAGAGGAGCATTGCTACAGAGAAGTTTTGGAGGATGGTAATTCTAAAATGTGAGTGTTTGATTAACATTATAATTCCTCTCTACACACACAAAGGCACAAATGCATGTGTGCGTGTGCACACACATGCACATCCCTCTAAAACTGATTTTGCTGGATATAAATTCATAATTAGTTTTCCCCCAAGATACATACATTCCATATTAGTAATATGTGTGATAATACTGGGTAAAGATAGTCTAGACTTTTTAATTGTTGCAGTTAATCAAAAGGTGACTATGTAGAGGAGAAGAGACCAGAGTTGGAAAGAATAGTAGGAGAAAACAAAGAACGGGCATTAGAAGGGAATAAAAGAATATGACACTCCTCCCTCCCAAAAAAGGATGAGAATAAGAATTTATTACTGGATATCGATATCTGTGTCAGTCAGTGTCCCAATTCTTTTCCAGACTGGTTGTCAATCCACATTCAAACATCTCCAGAATAGGGGCATTTGAGGTTTGAAAAAGGCCTTGAATTGGCTATATATGTGATACTAAAGAAGGTTTTCTTTTCCAACACTGCAGGTTGCTTTCTTATTATCAAAACAGTTAACAGTCTGTAGATCCTCATCAACACTAAATGCAGAAAATTTGCCACAGCTATAATTAAAACTCTGGTTGGTATCTACATTAGCCAGTTGATCTTAACATTACCCACTCAGAGCTCTTCTTGAAACTTATAATTAGTTGGGAGAGAGATAAAATGACAGCATGTTCCTAGTGACATGACTTCAGAGTCCACGCAGAGGCTGAATGGCCCTTATTCAAGGATACCATATGGGGAAGTCTTTCAATTGTTGAAAAGGAAGGCTAAATGACTTCTAAAATCACCTACAACTGTGGAATCGTAAAATTCAATGACCTCACAAGAAAATCATGAGATTATTCTATGAGGTGGACATCACTGGAACATTCCATCCCTCCTGGAGAGGCTTCCTGTTGAGTACATGGAGAAGCTCCTGAAACAATGTCAGTCACCCTCTCAGTGATCCATACACCTTGCAGTGTTCTTCTGTGCTCCCAGAGCCCTGATGATAAGCTTCCCTGGCCCCAGTTCATCAAATGAAATATCTATCATTAGTGGAATCCTTTCCTGGACAAAGCTGAGGTAAGTAACTTTAGGCCCCACCATGCCTTAGAAATTTGGGGTCACCTATCCCATCAACAGTCAAAACTGAAAATAAAGCCTCAGTAAAAACATTATATTGTTCAACCAGTATGTCATTAGTGTAACAGACATAAATGAAAAGAGATTTGGTCTTTGCTGAGGTCTAGAAACTCAAATCTCTCTCATGGGTATTTCTGTACAGTTTTTACTCCAAGAACTGAATGTGGAAAGATTAAAGTCTAGGGAAGAAAGTGTAGGATGGAAGGTAGACAAGAGCTTAGAGGAAAGGGAACGGGGGACAGAGGGGTCGTAACATGATTAAAGCTTCCACCATGCAATTAATCAAATGTGAGGTATATCACAAGCAATCATAATAAAAAGAACAAATCCTCAGTGCATACCCTTAGAATCCAAGACCTGTAGAAGAATATGTGATGTGGGACACCATTTCAGCTATCCACTTACAGATTTATACAAAGAAAGACTCAGCTGTCAAGAGACTATTTTGGAGTAAAGAAGAAGCAAAGAATCTAAGGGCCACAAGCTTCCTTAAAAATCTTTCAAAAAGAGAAAACTAATCTGTTGTATGAGAAAATATATAAAAATATATAGTAATTCATAGGTAAGGGGTTTTGATCCAATTTATCTGAATACCTGCCTCAATTTCTATTGCCTATTTATATATTTGCATTAATATTTTATCAGTTATTTTGTGTTTGTTAGTGTCTCCTAAACTCCAAATACTTAAGGATGATGTCTTTTTTTTTTTAAATCCATCTCAATCTCTTGCTATGCTCACTGTGGTTGACTAGCATTCCATAGAATCACTAAAAATGTTTCACACAAATCCAATTTCTGCTTTTCCTTAGGTTAGAGAGATTGATTGAAGCGCTTCAAATAAATGTCACTAGGGAAAGTCTTCATTTGAAATACGGGTAACAATTATTCTGTACCTTCTTTCATTTGTACTGAAGTCATTGTAACTTTTCAAAACATTTTCATGGAGACCATTTCATTTTGGTATCTGTTTCATGAACAGACACCAAAGAACATCACAACCACAAACCCACCAATCGCCCCCACTCACCAGTGAAAGCTATGTCTGGAGTCTTATGCCTTTTGGTAGACAGGCAACTGGAAGTCATTCCTACTCCAGGCAAGTAAATGTCCATTGCAATTCATCTGGCTAGAGTATACCAGCGACCAGTATGAGAGAAAGATGGTGCTAAAGTGACAAGTTATAGCAACTCAGACTGTAAGAAGATTCAGAAGGTCAAAATACAGGTCTTCTTAGTCCTTGTAATGTTGAAGGAAGAGATCTTAGTGTCCTTTAATCACCCCCTTAAGTAGTGTGTCCACAGTTTATGACTTCCTCCCATCCTGACATTTCGTCATAATTTAGCATTCTTGGGAAGGCTGAAATGAAAGCTGAATTTTTCACTGGAGCTAGGTCATGCTGACAGTGATAGCAACTGACAGGAGATTAAAAGGAACCACAGATACTGTGCTGAAAATGTCTCATCAAGGTCACCCACTCGTGATAAGGCATGCAGAGGGTAAGGGACAAGTAGAAGCTTATCGCTTAAGAACCACCAGGACAATGACATTATCTAATTATTCCTGTTCATTCCCATCTCCTCCGGCCTTCCACTCCCACACACATGCTTCTAAGCAAGTCTATTATTTAAAAATTACTATAAGATGGTTCTCCCTATCAGCCCAAGATACAGTTACCATAAAGGCAGTGCCACCAACCTTCCCAATCCTGCCAAGCAGAAATAGCCACTCCCAGGCCACTTGGCTCATTTTTTTTACTACAGCACTTACAGATTACATGACTTTCTCCCCCAAAACTATGAACCTCTCATGTGTCTGAAGCATGTCCTCCTCTCCTTTCTGTTTAACTACACAGTCAGTGGCAGAGCCAGCTAGCTATCTACTAACACTCATGATTCTCCCTCTCTCATGCAGAGGTGTTCTGAGAAGTTCCTGCCAAGCCAGCAACTACTTTTTCTAGCTCCATTTATATGTAGGTGTGGCCATAGGACTAGTCTTAGTCAATGGAATATGAGCAGAAGTGACACACTTCACCTTAAGGTTTTTGTAGCATAGCACATATCACAACTGTCTTTTGCCTGCTATCAGGTAGGTGCAAAACTTGACTAGGCAAGATGCTACCAGCCTGATGAGGGCTCAGGAATCCTTGCATGGAAGAAAGCTACTCTGGACTAGAAATAATTCATTTGGCTATATAAGAAGGAGAAATATGGGATCCCTGGGTGGCGCAGCGGTTTGGCGCTTGCCTTTGGCCTGGGGCACGATCCTGGAGACCCAGGATCGAATCCCACATCGGGCTCCCGGTGCATGGAGCCTGCTTCTCCCTCTGCCTGTGTCTCTGCCTCTCTCTCTCTCTCTGATGACTATCATAAATAAATAAAAAAATTTAAAAAAAAAGAAGGAGAAATATACTTCTATTTTAAAATTTTCTTTATGGGTTTTAGGGACTATTTGTTACCAGAGTATGCCCTAACTAATACATAAGCCTAACACAGTGGTATACACATCCATTCCAGAGGTGATAAATAACTAAATAGGGCATTCACCCATTTGCCTATGAAAGAGCCTGATTATTTTGTGCATTTCAAGGAAAAGATTCACGATGGATTGCATCTCATGAAATTATATCCAGTAATTGTTATTATGGAAATTATCTCAGAACACTATATGAAACAGACTGATGCTAGGAGGGTTTTATGTTTCTTCAAATTCATAGATACATATTTAAATTTTGTTACTGTGGGAGAATGTTGAGGTTGCCATGGAAACAAGTTAAAGCAACAGAGTGCACGTGATGCACTGGGATGCTTGGTGCTAGCCATGCCAGCAAAAACATAAAATGATTATATCATACAGAGAAAACTCTAAGGGTTATGGTGTGGTAGCCAACTATTTGTTTTTCACCTTCTAGGAACCATAATGTAACACACTGATTTGTTCACAATTTTGATAATATTGCCCGTTCTGCAATGAAATGGATTTTAGAATAAAGATTAGATTATTGGTAGATGATCATCACTCTGTCTCCACCCTTCTGGAAAAATACACACACGCACACACACACAGACTGGGCCTATACAAGTAGAATCTGATTGAGTTGATGAATTGAATGGACAATAAATTTAAAGTAAGCAATCAAATTAAGCCCCTCCTGAGCAGAGGCTTTGGAGCAAATTTCTTAAGTAATTACCCCAACTCTTTGATTTACTTCACCATGCACACAGAGCCTTTATTGATCTTTTCTCTGTGGTCCAGAAGCCTAATTCTCTGCAATATACTTGCTCCTTATTCAAGTTATCATCACTCTCTTATGAAAATTAAATGTTTCAAGCAGGGCGAGTCTACCTCCCCCAGGGATATTACTCTTCTGTCTGAGTGACCTTAGGGCCTAAAGTGTCTGGAAGCAATAATCATGAGACAGTACAAAGGGCAGGTGGCTTGGATCCAAATTAAAAGAGAATAGAAATGGATTTGAGCTCATGAAACGTGGCAAGCTGGGGTAGAGATATTTGATGGGCAAGAACACTTTGTGTGGGAGGTGGAGGAGCACTGATATCCCTACATGTTCTTTGAATGGTAAAGGTAAAGAAAAAACTCCCCTGACATCTTTTCTCATGAACACCCTAGAAAGTAATTCAGGAAAACTTTCAACTCTAAGGAGACACAAAGAAAAATGACAGCATCCTGACTTTTAGTATAGACTCCCCTTTCTTCCCTTTATCTCACCCTATCATTTCGATTCTATGTGCTGATTCACTAATGTCTTCTCCAGCCCCTCCTACTTTCATTCTGAAACTATACTGGTCAACTTCTTAAAGAAGAGACACAAACTTCCAGCGCCCTTCCCTCCCTGGGACAGTGGAAGCCACACAGGAAAAAGATTCCAGGGGACAGAAGCTGCTACTGTAGTGAGAAGTATGACAGAAAGGATGCAGATGGACCCTGGAGCCCACCCTCAATGGTACAAACCTTTTCAAGGCAGAACTACATGGCATATGCAAACATTAAGAGAAGCTGAATTCAATCACAATGCCAGACAGTCTCAGGCGGCCCCTTGACTGCTCCTGGTGCAAACCAGGGTCAAAGACGTCTGACGGGGCTCAGTAGACAGAGGAGATCAATAATGCTAAAGAGTAATGTCTGCAGTGAGAAACAAATCATTGCAAGTTCAAATAAAATGCTCTCTGTGCTCAGGTCTCCTGAAGGAAGCCCTACATCTGCCACACTGGCATTGCCCCCGTGATACCTTCTTCCTTCGTAGGAGGGAAGAATGAGGGAGAGAGAAAGAGCAGGAGCCAGCGGTGGTCCTACAGCTATTGTGTTGTCTGCAACTGAGAAGCCCCAAATAGCTTAGTGCCCATCTGGCTGACTCAAGGAGAAAACACTGAGAGCATGAACTATTTTGAGAATGTTGGGAATAAAGCATACCTCAGTCTCTGAAGAGATTGGGAGGTGGTTAAGTGAAGTTATGAACAGCAGGATAAACATCAAGCAAATTGTATTTAATGACTTAAACCTACTGGGAACTTATTACATGAGCCAGGTCCAATTTACTCTTAAGAAAATGAGAGCTTGGAGAAGTTAAGCCATATTCCCAACATCCCAGGCTTGTAAGTGGTTACCCCAAGACTCACACCAATGCTGACACATTACAAAGTCCAACAGTGGCCTTAAATCTATGCCACACAGCTCTGTATAGGGCTCACTTGTAACTGCAACTAAATATGTTTACCTATGCCTTTCTCTTCCTCGTGGTCTTCATCATGTCAGGGTCACTGGTGTGCACTTGACCCATCTGGATGCATAGAAATAAGGACACATATTTCTAAAGGCCATCGAGCTGTCTTGGTGGAGGCTAGAGGCACAGAACAATGGATTACAGGGAATTGCAGAGGCATAGAGATTGAAGCGTCATATTATGCCCTATGCTTCTCTTGGCTAAGTCCACTCAGAGAAAGCTGGGTTGTTGAATTAAGGGGATAAACTGGCAAATTCTACTGTGGGTTGCTCACATCTCCATATTTTTATTGTAATTGTTGCTGTTGTTCAATAGATGACATATTGTTTTGAGAACCTATACCAAAAGACGCAAAAATTATGCAGGAGGCAGAGTCAATTGCCGGGACTTAAAACTCCATATTGGGAGCATGCTGTCAGGACCCTTCTGCGGATGCAAATGCTCTGTGTCTCCCCAATCCTCTTGACCCATTTCACAGATATGGCACTTGTGATAAAAATGGAAAAAATTCAAAATGAGTAATATCTACTTCATTCTACCTGTGATTAAAACTTACTCTTCTGCCTTAGGAAGGAAACTAGGATTTAATCAGCAGGTCTGATGAGTAACTCCCTGTGCTGGGTGATTTATCCACACACTAGCTTATCAATTTCTCACAACCACCTTCGAGATACCACACACCTACCTTCCAGCTGATGGAACTGAGGTTACAGTGATCAGTTTGCCCAGAGCAGGACCTGTGTGGCTGCATAGGGACGCACGCCTATATTCTTACAATATTCAAAACCAGTACTCTTTCTTCTATGCTCTTCTTTGGGCCTCCTTTAATAGATTTAGATCCTTGCCACACCTTTAGGTCATCATTGTCAACTTTAGCAGTCATCGGGCAGTAGAGTAGAAATTCCTTAACTAAGTGCTTTGCCTCTCCTCTCTTGCTTGTGCCTAAAACTGGCATACAGAAGAATCATTCCAATGACTTGAAAGTTGATTAGTTGAGTAGTTGGTTGGTTAGCTTATTCCAGATTTCCAGAGACTTAAAGAGAAGCATTCCATGTCAAAAGAAATTTTCATGGATAATGTCTATTTGGGAAAGGATTGCAGATGAGCAGACACAATGCACCCACAGATTGGTCCGCCTCTGGAGAACACAGCATGTAGCAGCTCCTCCACCAGGTAAACTTGTGTGAGTCAAGTCATTTTCCTTCTCTGAAGCTCAGTGTCTTCATCTTTAAAATTGGCATCATGCCCTACCTACCTCAAAGAAGCACACTGAGGAACAAATGAGATGATCTACATAAAAAGCCAATCATTGCACCTGGCACAATATGCACTCATTCAGCACATTCAGCACAGTGGAGTTTCTGTCTCAATCCTTTCTGATCTACCTGTTTATTGTCCTTGAGGGATATGGGGTGAGGGCATGTGTCGTGCTCACTGCTGTTTTTTTTTTTTTTTGTAAGATTTTATTTACTTATTCATGAGACACACAGAAAGAGGCAGAGACACAGGCAGAGGGAAAAGCAGGCTCCCCATGCAGTGCCCAATGTGGGACTTGATCTCAGGACCCTGGGATCACAACCCGAGCCAAAGGCAGATGCTCAACCACTGAGCCACCCAGGTGCCCTGTGCCCACTGCTGGTTAAGTGCAGAAGGAAGAAAAGAGGCATCAATTTTTGGGATTCCCACTTTCTCTAATCTTATCTAGCTGGAGGAAGAGGCAATTTATACCCTTGCCATTTATCTGCAGCTACCCTGGTGGTGATGGCCAGGAAGGTGGCATTTCCAACAAACAGTGTCTGGCGATTGTAAGGCCAGATGATTACTTTACTACTATTTGGTGTGTTGTGTAACAGATCTCCATATTGTGTCATTCAGAGTCTCTCACAACTGCCTGGATCCCACAGATGGTGTCTCCGCTTTTATACCGCCCTACTTTCCCAGAATTTCTACATCTCCAGGGCCATTACCGCCTCCTGACTCTCTCACACTTATCCTATTATGCTATTATCCTGCACCCAGCACTGGCTGCTTTATTTTCTACTTTCTGCCACAATATTATGGGCACTGAGCTACAGGCTCTCAGATAGTGTCTGTCTGCTTGCTGTTTGTGCGCTCCACTGGGGAAAAGGGGGGTGTGGAACATCTATTTGTGTACAGATCAGGCAAGAGACAATGCCAAAGCATTTCCACAAGCAGGAAGCATCCGAACAAGGATGCTGCAGGCAGAGGAAGAGGTAGCATGCTCCAGCTAAAATAACTAAACCTCATAGTTTCAAGTCACCACATACCCTGCTATGTATACAATCCAAACTACAAGGGAAGATTTGCACCTGGCCGGTAAATTATCTTTATGTGCCTTCCCCCTTTAAAAATAATAAAAATTTAAAAATAATAAAATAATAAAAATCACTTTACAGTATTAACTATTTAAAGGGGTTCCCTACACAGAATTCTCTGCCTCCATGACAGGTGCTTTTCTGTGTCAATGGAATAGGATAGAATCTGAGGGTTATTCAGATCCAGTGTGAAGTTCAAATTATACCTGGATTTCCAAATACTAGTTATATCACCCAGGCTATAGTTTTTGCACTACAACCAACTTAGCAAGTGACTCAAACTTTTGAACTTCTATTTCCTCATCTTTTATATGGGGATGATGCTGTGTACCTGGTATGGTTTGGGGAAAATAACTGAAGTATGTAGAAGCTTGTGATATCATGCCCACAAACAGATGAATAAATGTTTCTTTATCCCACTCCCTTCTTTAACACTCAAATATGCCACCAACCCACACGTGGCTGTATCATGTAATTCCAATGGCCTATCTTCCTAGGTAAACTGGTTTCCATGGGGCTGGATTCATCCCATCTTACTCAGCCCAGGGACTTAGAATAAGGGCTTAACAAATATTAGTGGAATTAGGGACAAGTGGAATTACAAACCTGCAGAACAATTGGTGAGTTCAAAGGAAGAGAGGATTACAGTTTTTTTGAAAACTTCTTTTCAGCAATACCCTTACAGATTGCCATTAATAGTACTCTCTTCAAAAATGACCTCTGCTTCCATTTTACACACAAAAAATAACAGACAGGAGAGGGAAGAAGAGAGAGGGAGACAAGGAGGGAGGGAGGAAGGAAAAAAAGAGAGAGAGAGAAAGAAGGAAAGAAAGAAGAAAGAAAGAAAGAAAGAAAGAAAGAAAGAAGAAGAAGAAGAAGAAGAAGAAGAAAGAAAGAAAGAAAGAAAGAGAAAGAAAGAAAGAAAGAAAGAAAGAAAGAAAGAAAGAAAGAAAGAAAGAAGAAAGAAAGAAGAAAGAAAGAAAGATCAAGCAAGCAACACCTGGGAGCTTCCTATGTCAAACAACAGTCCCTGACTTAAGCAGAATGCTTGTAGAATACAAATCAACTTCATTACTAGCCACTCCTAAAGGATAATTAAGAAGGACAATGTGATTTGGGAAAGGAAGGAAGAGAGAATCCCTAACTCCCACGACTGACCAGAAATGACTTGACTTCTCTGACGTGTTATATTATCAGTGTTACTCTCACATCCCAGCAGCGAAACAGGTGGAAGGCAGATGGTGGATCTTTCATGGAATCCCAAACAGATCACAATCAGACATCTTCTTTATTTACTGAGCACCTACTATGTGTTCACAGCTCAGCAGCCCAGAAACTAATTCAGATCAGCTTAGCCCCAGTGGGATAAAGTTTGAGCCATGAATGATAAAGCTTGAATTAAATGCTTATTTAGAAGGAAGGAACAAGCAAGCTGCCTCAAAAAGGAAAGGGGACCAGCCCCCACTCTGGGAGGGACAACATCTAGACCTCCCCTCAAAGAAAGTCTTATGTGTGGACCCAGGTGCTGTTGAGGGGGGCTTGGCCGGGTGGTGGGGGATAAAAGGCTTTCTGGAGGCCCTCTGACCCCAGCCGTCCCACGGGAAATGAGCGAGGAGGCTGCTGGCTGGCAGACAAGCAGGTGTGCCCTTAAGAAGCCATGGAGATTAGCTGGGGCTTATCCAAACCTCTGCAGGAGGCAAATCTCTCCTGGCTCTCTCAGGAGACCTCAGCGCTCCTCTGGCATCAAATAAGCCAGATGCAGAATGGACGTCAACTTGGCCTTTGTGAATCCAGGGCCCCAGAGCAGGAATCTGGACACCATAACACTCACCAGGGCCCCCAGTGAGAAGGAGTTTTTGAAGAATATGTTTAGAAAAAGGAAAAGAGAGCAAAAGAAACAATGACAAGCTGTAACCACAGATAAATGAATGCTCACTTATACTTAGATCTTCGTCTTTGGGGCAATTTTTACACTGCATCCCCCCCCCACCCGCCACCCCATACCCAAATTTGACAATTTGAACAAAAGTTTCTTCTTTCTGTAGAAAATATGCCCTCTGGGAAAAATAGTTGGCATCTGGTCTTCAGCAAAGGTAAAAGCCAGAAGGCTCAAGGTTTGAGATTCTCCTTCTTAGCAGCCTATAGAAAGCAAATTAGCAACAGTGGAAAGAGGGGAAAGGGGGTTCCCATCAGTGCCGAATACACCCACTTAATTCCATGCCAAGGCCCAATAATGTGGTAGAAAGAACACTGGCTTTAGATCCAGTGGATGTGCCGTAGAATCCTGATTCTGCGGTGTACAAGCTGTGTGACTCTGAACAGGTCACCTAACCTCTCTGAGCATTGATTTTCCTATCCTAAGATGAGCATTAAACAGAATAATTGCATAAGCAGCCGGCAGAGTACCTTGCATGTGAAAAGTGCTCAATAAAGTTAGATCCTTCCACTCTTCCCTCTTTCGCCAACCCAATTCTCTATATAAAACAGTAGATAAAATCTCTACTATTTCACACTTGTCGAAACCCATTCCCTGGGAGGGTCATTCACTTGCCCAAACCTCACCTAGATGGAAAGAGTAGAGATCAGAATCCAGATTTCCCAGAAGCCCTTGCTAGGCCTTCCTGTTTGAGGGGCACCATAAAGATGACCCAGTGCCCCGTCTCAGAAAGGTCCAAGAATGGCTGTGGCAGAGACCAGTACACACAGGGCGGGGGGTGGAGGGGTACCCTGTGAAGGAGTCCAGTGAGGCCAGAGCCATAACTGTCTTTCAAACATGGCTGAAACTCAGCAGGAAAGATGTGGGATGTGTGGGATGGGGGAGGGGAGGTTCTTCACGGCTTCAACTAATTGTGTAACCAAGAGCCTTCTTATCTTTCAAACTGGTTGTGCCACACCCATACCCACATACAAGACAACTGGCTCTGGAATGTCTGAAACAGAGAGATGTCCTTGATGCAATGACAACAACAATAGGACTTTTTTCACAATTCACTGCCTTCCCTGCCAGCACATGTGGTGCAAGCAGGAACATAACTCCAGAGACTGGGTATAGCCTTCTCTCCATTTGACTCTCAGATCATCTTTGGGGTGGGAAAGTTCCCTGCGAGCCGGATTGTGGTCCATCTTGTCTCGGTTTCTTCCTGGAGGTGGTTGAATTTCTACTTCTATTTGAAAGATCCTACCACTGGTACCCAAACGGGTAATTTTAGAACTAGGACTCTCATACATGCCCTTTTGTTTTATAAATGAAGGAACTGAAGGAGGCTTGGAGATGTGGGAAAACACTTGCCCTAGGTCATGAAACGGATTTGGTCAGCTGTCGATTCAGTGCCCACTTCCTCCACTGATTGACCTAGCATTTTGGGGGCCCATGTGGATAGGAGAAACAATCTCTTTGCAGTTTCATCATTCTAGAGCTAACTATGCACAGAGCTCATGAGGAAGGCACTCAAGGTCAGTGTGATAAGAACACAATCAGTATGACAAATATTCAAATATTCCATTAAATATCCTCAAAGAAAAAGTAAATAAATAAAATGCCAAAAAGCCCTTGCAAGCAGTATTACTTTCTTAATTTAGAGATTTCTTTATGGGTCCCCAAGGCAGTGTGTTATAATTATTACAGAGAATGTAAATCACTATTAATACATTCTTTGGTTTAGTCTCATCATGTCTGATAAAGTTGTTTCATTCAGCTATGATTTACCTACTCTGTTCTAGGTATTTCCTAAGTGCCAAGAATATGCAGATGGACAGCCACAGCCTCTGTGCTCAGGAAATTCACTGTCTAAGGAAGGGGAAAGACAGGTACTACATAAAATAAATCAAAGACCTAAATGTAAGGCCTAAGGCTATAAAACACTTAAGATAAAGCATAGGGAAAAGTTTCATTACATTGGATTTGGCAATGATTTCTTGGATGTTACATCAAAAGCCATGCAGAAAAAGAAAAAAAAAAGATAAATCAGACTACATAAAAATTTAAAACTTCTATGCATTAAATGACATGATCAGCAAAAAAGGAATCTACTGACTAGAAGGAAATATTTGCAAATCATCTATCTGATGAAGGATCCCAAATATATGAAAAACTCTTACAACTCAACAACAAAAACAAAATCTCAATTCAAAAATGGGCAAAAGACTTGAATTTTTACAAAGAAGGCATAAAAATGGCCAGTAAGTACATGAAAATAGCTCCATTCATCAGGGAAATGACCATTTAAACAGTGAGATACCACCTAACACTCCTTAAAATGATTGCTACTCAAAAACAAAACAAAACAAAACACCCAGAAAACAAGCATTGGAAAAAGGTATGGAGAAATAGGAAGCCTTGTAAAACAGGGTAGCCAGTGTGGAAAATAGTGTGGTGATGCCTCCAATACTTAAAAATAGAACTACCCTGTGATTCCACAATCTCACTTGTGGGTACATATCCAAACAATTGAAAGCAGGGTCCTGAAGAGATATTTGTATGTCCATGTTCATAGCAGAATTATTACAGCAGCCCAAAAGTAGAAGTGACCCAACTGTCCACTGACAGATGAATAGATAAATAAGATATGTATATACATACAGCAGAATATTACTCAGCCTTACAAAAGAAGGAAATCCTCATACATGCTACAGTATGAGTGGACTGGAGGATATTATACCAAGTGACAGGAGCCAGTCACAAGACAACAGACTGTGAAGACAACTAGTATACGATTTCACTTGTATCTTGAATCTAAAAAAAACAAAGCAAATGAATGGACATAAAAGACAGAAACAGATTCATAAGCACTGAGAACAAACTGGTAGTTTTCAAAGGGGAGGAAAATTGGGAGGTGGGGGTTGATAACAGGGAAGGGAGGAGAGTTAGAGGTACAAACTTCCAACTATAAGTCACACGGATGAAAAGTACAGTATAGGAAATATCGTCAATACTATTATAATAACTTTGTTAAAAAATGATTAAGATAGTAATTTTTATGCCATATATTTTACTAAAATTTTTTTAAAAAAAGAAGAAATACAGGGACTGCATTATCTATCACCAGTAAACTTTGCAAGAGTGCATGGAAATTTCTAGTGCCCCAACAAACACCACAAGAGATAGTGCTAGGTGAAGTCCCTAGAAAACCACTCACAAAGACACACCAAGATTCTGCGTGAAAGCTTGTATCCTGAGATCCTGAGAGGATAAGAGGGAAAACGTTGCTGAAGAAAGATGGTGAACTCCAGAGCCCTATTGAGTCTTTCTTACAGACCACAAGCCTCAGCAGGTGTTCATAACACCAATAATGTTAAATTTCTCCATCCAAAGTTACACATCGCTTGCAGGGCCATTTTGATAGAACAGACATAGAGCAGCCTAAAAAGTTCTAAAACATAAACCTTTGCTTTTGACTGTGAAGAAGTTTCTCTTTGTGTCTCGGGGCAGAGGCAGTGGGTACCGAGGCAGCCTTTGTAGTGATTTGGTATGTTTTTGAAACAAAACATTGAACTCGCAGGAAAGGACTTACCGGTGGACTTCATCTGACCGATATTCTAGATCTTTCTTTGTTCCCCTTCCATAGGGCCGGTCTCCTGGAGCACCACAGTCTTGGAAAGATGGAAACAACTGAATGTGGACCACCAGCATCTATACTGAGAGGGAATACAAGAAAGACAGCTTACCTGAGGTAAAGGGAAAATCATTTCCCCATGGTCTCAATGCTTAGATCTCACCCCACCTATGGGCCCTTAAAACACCATGCCTCTCTCTCTCTAGTTGTTCATGAGTTCCCTTTTTGTGTGTCCAAGTACTCAGTGCTGTGCTAAGGCTGAGGGTACATGGAAAGTCAGCCCCTGGACTTCGTAACCTCTCATCCTAGGGAGTGAGAAGGCACGAAAGCATGAATTACACTGTCATAAGGCAGGACGTCTTGTGGTTCTGTCTGCATAAACTAAAGGAAGCCCACATGCTTCCCCTCATGCCACTGTCAGAAGAGAAAGCCAGAGTCCAGAGAAACAAAAGATACAACAAGGAGTGGCTCTTCACACGCTTGGCTGGATGAGGTGGCTGTCTCATACCCATGCTCCCTGGTGCTCAGCATCCCTCTCACTACATGCCCAGTCTCTGTCTGGACTTGGTCAGAGCCCACAGATGAGGTTGAGAACACAGGACTCCATCCCTAACCAAGCCAGGTAGCCTCTCAGCAGGGGCACCCCCTGTGCCTTGGCCACAGAACACGCAGCCATATCTCAGGTCAAAAGGCAAGCGGCCAGTGAGTGCACTGCAAGCCCATCAGCACCACTGTCCAAAATGCAAGGTTGGCAGCACTGTCTTCACAAATTAAATATGACACATCACCATGATCCCATGGCTCTGATAGACCTCACTGCCTGACATGCTGGGTCAGCCTAATTCCCACCCATTTCAGACACCCAAACAAATGAACACATGCTTCCTGATGATGCAAAACTGTGTGTGTGTGTGTGTGTGTGTGTGTGTGTGTGTGTGTTTCCAAGGCTCCATAGAACTGTATGATCATCAATTAAACATTCATCAGACTTCCACTGACCTAGAAGAGGGAAGCACCATCAGTAGGGCCTGAGCATTGGCATCAGCTATCTCTAAAGTCAGTTTCTTGCCTCGGTCAGTGGAACACATTTAAACCTCAATGAAGGGCCCTCACTATCTTTTGTACTGGATCCATCCACCAGGCTGAATGAAGCTTTTAGAACCAGCAAGGACCAGATGGCCCTCCAAGATCATTTCTGAATGTTTCCATCTGAGTCATTTGTATGCGGAAGTCTTCACAAAATAGCAATCTGGGTAGCAGGCTCCAGGCTGAGTCCAGCTTTCCAGACAGCCCATCTTTGCCTACAATTGAGAAGACAAGCACAATATTGTAGGGTTCCACAAAAATATTACAGCATTTATCTATATGTGTAGCATCAAATACATGAAGTGTCCCTGTCAGGCTGTCACTACAATGGTAGCGTGCCACAACTACCTCCCTCCCCCACTTACTTTTCTTTCTCCCACTGCACCTACCACTCCTCCCTCAGAGCAGGCTGAAAGCCAGGTTGCGAATCAGCCAGCAGAGGGTACCACCACACTGGGGTAATGATCCGATTCCTGGCAAATTCAGAGCCAAAAGAGATTTAGACTAATGGATATGGGCTCTAGTCTTGTCACATGCTGGGAACTCCTAGCCAAAAAGTGGGGAGGGATGGAAGACACGGAGCCAGAAGTGCACAGGCCGACGGGCCTGCTCATCTGAGGAAGAGGGAAGGCAGTAATTGTGACTGCAGTGTCAAGAGTTCCAGGGTCGGGGAAACTGAGGTTCATAAGTGGGAGGCAATCAGTATGAAAGGGGTCAACCAAGCACTCTCCGGCATGGGTATCTACCCTAGAGAAGAGAAAACTTATGCACATGTAAACATTCATTCGTGGATATTACAGCAGCTCTGTTCGTCATTACCCCAAACTGGGAATGATCCAAATGTCTTACTATCAGTGAATGAATAAACCAACTGTGGTATATCCATACAACAGAAAACCACTCGGCATCAAAAAAGACAACAAATTATTGATACATACAACAATGTGGATGAACCTCAGAGGCATTATGTTGAGTGAAAGAAGCCATTCTCAAAAAGTTCCATTTGCATGACCCCATTTTTACAAGATTTTCAGCATCTCTGCATTGTCAGGGACAATGTCCAGACTTCCTCTACAAAGGAAGAGCATGAAAGAACTTTTTGGAGTTGATGAAACTATTCTGTATCTTGCTTTTGGTGATGATTACATGAATCTATAGATAGATGTGTTAAAATTCATAGAACTGTATACTCAAGCAAGTCAATTTCACCATATGTTAATTAAAAATAAACATTTTAAGGGATGTCTGGGTGGCTCAGTGGGTGAGCATCTGTCTTTGGCTCAGGGCATGATCCTGGTCCCAGGATCGAATCCCACATCAGGCTCCCTGTCTATGTCTCTGCCTCTCTCTCTGTGTCTCTCATGAATACATAAATAAAATCTTTTTTTTAAAAAAATTAAAAAATAAACATTTTAAAAGAAAAAATGCATTAAGAAATCAAAGGGATATAATGTGAGGGGCAGGATGAGATAAGCAGGTGAAGAGTGAGATCAATGAATGGTCATCATCAAGAATGTATAGTGGAGGCAAAGCACAGAGGGTCAGAAGTAGAGTCCATTCAGGAGGACAGGCTGACGGGACCAGAGAGGCTACCTGGACCCTGGTGGTGCTGGCTGAGCAGGGAGTTTGCCACTCATTGTTCATGTGGCCCCAGAGTCTCTGCTCACCCTTGGGAACCAACATTCATGGTGGTATAGAGCACGCTTAAGTTATTTCTTCACCTCACTTGCTGGGAAGGAGGGGTTCATCAGATTTGGGCAAGGGTTTAGTTGAGAAGGGGCAAATGACAAACAAAAACTAGACTAATCTAATCCTCTTATTTACAGATGAGGAATCTGGGAGAGCCCCCAAATCTCACAGCCTGTTAGTGCCCTCAGAGGTCTTGAATCCCAGCCCTGGATCTTTCCACCATGGCTCACACCACTACCTTATCAGTTCTCCAGCCTGGGGATGGTACTCCTCTTTATCTGTCCTGGGCAGGTGAGACTATGTTTTTCCATTTAAAAAAGAGCAAAACAGGGCAGCCCAGGTAGCTCAGCAGTTTAGCTCTGGCTTCAGCCCAGGGCCGGATCCTGGAGATTCGGGATCAAGTCCCACGTCAGGCTCCCTGCATGGAGCCTGCTTCTCCCTCTGCCTGTGTCTCTGCCCCCCCCCCTTCTCTGTGTTTCTCATGAATAAATAAATAAAATCTTTTTTAAAAAATTAAAAATTTAAAAAATTTTAAAACATTAAAAAGAGCAAAACAAAGGTGACTCCATAGCATCCCATCACAACACATCAAAACATTCACTACCTCCCTTAACCTTTTACTTGCTGTTCTTTTCTCAGATGAATCGCTCATTAAATCCCATGTCTAAATCCTGTGTCATTCTTCTCTTACTCAAGCCATTATATACAATGATTAGACTGGATGATTAAAAAGATAGTCAAAGATCTTATCTATCAAATAACCTTCTATGGCCTTTCCACATGTCTCATTTGCAACTAACTCTGTAGAGCTCAGAGGACTGCCTCACACTTTGCATATATGACTCTCTTGGATTCAATGGTATGTGAGACAAGACCTAGTTTAAAAAAAAAGAATGGAGATGGAGGTCCTGATTCACACTGCTGATAAGAGATGGGAGATTTTATGATATGTAGATGTGACATGGTTGTGAAATTCTAGGCAAATTACTTCTTCTCCTGAGACTTAGCTTGCTCCCTTATAACATGAGCTGATGAGATTAGAAAATCATGATGATACTTTCTGTTCCTACAATGTTATGTTCCCTGTTTAGCCTTAAGTATAGATGGTAAATAATTAAACCAATTCACACACAAAAAAATTTTTTTGAGAAGTTTAATTCAGCAAATAGTTCTTGAGAGTCTATTCTATTTTCAGGCTACACACTAGCCAGGAGGTATTTAAGAATATGTAAGAAAAGAACTCTGCCTTTAAGGACACAAAACCTAATGGTCAGAACAAGACTCTAGATTTAAAGGTTCTAGAGTCAAGTCACTGTTTCCCTTGGAACTATTTGGGTCATTTGTTTAACCTCTCTGAACCTATTTCTTCATCTCTAAATTGCAACTAATAATGGCTCCAGCTAGGAGTGAGAAATAAATGAGAGTATATTCAGTTTTATTATGAAGCCCTTTATGTTACTCTTCTGCCCTCTTGAAACAGCATTTTTCTTTCTCCCTCCCATACTTTTTTTGTAAATGATCTCCACTTTTAATCCCATTTCTTGAAGCTGAATTTTCTATTAGTGCTTTAAGATGCAACTCAAGTCTTACTTCTCCATGAAGACTTACCCATCTGTTCCAGCCAATACACATCTCTAACGTCTCTGCGTTTTTGTTGTCTTTTTAAAACATTATATGGTATTTTCTATTGCTTCATAATTGACTCAGGTATGTATGGTTGTAAACTTTCTTGAACTCCAGCTTCTTATGTCACTAACTGCCCATGGACACCTCAAATTCTACAGGTATCAAGTTGAATCCATGATCTTGTCCAAAGATGCTGCTCCTCTCCTTGAGCTCATTTCAGTTCATAGTTTCTCAGTTGCTTACACCAGATACTCAAGTATCTATCATGTTTCCTCTCCAACATACTCACCTCCAATCCATCATACCAATCCCAATTTATGTGCACCGTTCAGATCGTCCTCTCTCATCTCCACTGTCTCAGCCTTCCATGAACATCTCTTGACTGGGTTAATGCAATGGCAGAAGGCAGGATGTATCAGTATCACTTAGCAAGCTTTTCAAAATATCCTTATTTACCTTCCCATCACCCTGTATCAGATCAGAGACTTGGCTGAGGTGAGGGAAAAGACAGAAGATTGGGGAGGGGGAAAAAACAGCCTGTGTATTTTGCAAAAGCTTCCCAGATTTTTCTGATATATTGTCTGTCACTGCTGAGCACCATAACTTTAAACTTCCTCGTCTCCAATCCTTTCTTCCTCTAAGGCTCAAATAACTTTTCAAAATTTGTAGTAATAACGGCCCCTCACTGTCTTTCAGGAACAAAAAAACAACAGATTCTTGACCCTGGCTTTCACATGGCTCCGGGCCACTTTCTTGACCTGATTTCCTCTAATTTCTTCCATGCCCAGTAGGTTCTAGACACACCAACTAGATCTTGGTGCCCTAGACACACCATACCCTTTCATATCCCCCCTGCCCTGATTCATGCCATTTCATGCCTTGGAATTCCCTTCTGTTCTCTTCTCATTAACCCTACCTGAAAACAATCCCAAACTAATGCCGCCCCCTCCATAAAGTCTTCAGCAATTCCTGCCCTCTTCTAGGCAGAATTAACTGTTCCCTCCCCTATACTTTCATATCATTCTATTCATAGAGCTAATCTACTGACCAACAGTTTGAGTAGGCTACCTTCCTTGACTCCCTCCAAAAAGCTACAGCTCTTTTCTTTTGGTCTCCTACTTTAACTCTGTTATAGCTACACCCTATTGCACTGTGTGTGTGTGTGTATGTGTGTGTGTGCTGAGTTTCCTAATCTGTTTATCTACTAAATTAAACCATGATCTCCTCAAAGATGGATACCATCTTCTCTTTCTTTGAACTCTTAACACCAAAGAAGAGTGCAGAATTTTAGTGACTACTAAATAAATAATTCTTCGGTCAAAATTCAAATTAGACATCATTCCCTAGTCAGCCTTTCCCAGACCTAAGAAGTGGCAGCACCTTGCTTCTGCCACCAGAGCACACAGTACATATCACCTTTTACTGAAACTATCTGTTGATGAGTCCATCTCCTTAACTAAGGCTGTAACTTCATTAGGGGTATGACCCATGTTTTAATATCTTTCTTACCTGTGGCATATTACACAGAGTCTGACAAAAGCTCCACTCGCCAATGTTCTAGAACAACTAAACTGAATGTACTGTTGTTTCTTTTCAGGGATCCTCACTGTATCTTTTACTACTCTTCCATGTTGATACCTCCTCCAGCCCTGGGCCGAGAGTGAGCATTCAGCAAATATTTGTCAATTGACGGTCTTATTGGATGTTCCAGAATAAGCTGAGAGGATGCAGTGCCCTTCTCAGCTGTATTTCTAGGAAGGACAGATTGAGTCTTTCAGGGCTACACCCCAACCCTAGCTGATGTCCTGGTATTTCAAGACAAGTCAGCAAAAACAAGGATCTGTCACTGTTCTGGTTTCTAGCTTATTTACCCAGCCAAATACAAGCCATTTTACTCCTCTCCAGTTGTCCCAATATGCTCACCAGTTTGGCATGTACCATATTAACCTTGTCCAGGAGTGAAAAAAAAAATAGAAGGGACACCGAAATAAAATCTCAGGAGAATTAAAAGTAATGCCTACTTATGTGACAAGTTCTATTCAAAGCTGAGGGTTGGATCACTGTTCAGTGCATTCATAGTACATAGGCCTACTGGAAAATGAAAACTTTTAGCATTATTTTATCCACAACTGAAGAGTTTTGAAATTTTATTTTTAAAAATTATACCAAAATATCGGGATATTTATGGGCATAAACTCAATCACATCTTATTATTAAAAGTTATGAAAACACTGCATGGTATGGTGTCCTTTACACAGTAATAATAATTACCATGTTTTTTAAAAGGATAAACATGTTAAAATCTCTCTTTTCCCCCATATTTAAATAAAATAACACAAATCCCCTTTTAGAAGTTTATAAATTGCCCAACCGTTTTGAAATCTTAGGTACAATCATCCTTAAAAACATTGTTAGCTACTGAGCAAAGCCCAAGAAATCATATTTCTAAAAGTTGAGAAATTGCATGAACTGGAGTTAAATGAAAAGAATGAGTTCAACATTGGTTATAGCACACAGACTGGAGAAGGGACAGAAAGCATGGTTGCCATCATAATAGCAGACATGTCAAAAAAATTTTAGAGTCCCTCTCCAGATAGGTTTGTTGGTGAAATTACTCAGAAGCAGAAAATAATGACCCTGAACTTCTTATTTAAGGTAAAAGACATAGGATATTGGTGAACTTGAATTCACATTTTATGATTTCATCTAAAAGTCCTCAGAGTCATGATTACTCTCAGTTTCTACAATCTAGGATAGATGGTTGTCTTTCTACAATGAGGTCATTTGTGTGATGAGCTGCAATGCAGTATTTTAAGACTCCATGAAGAAGAATGAAATGAAGTCAAGAACGGAGGCACTACTAGTTCAGACTCATCATGTAAAACCTGATACTAGAAAAAAGATTGGTCTGGGCTTAACTGATTCTAACTGATTATCTGTAGCACCAAAATTCATTGGTATAAAATGAAGCGATGGGAGATATCCAAAATAACCAGTCCTAATCAGGGAAGGACAAGCCCCAGTTAAGATCACTATCCTGCGTTGCCATTTTAGGTCATTTCCCAGATTAGCAAGTAGTGGAGAGCGAGAAAACCATTTTGAGAAGTTTCAGTGCTTCTAATATTATCCATCTTAATGTCCACATGTTCTACTTTTTAATGCTTTACATGAAAAGAAGGGAAAGTTCAGAACTATCTTAAATGTCTCAAATGTACAGAAAGATTGATTCCCTTTACCAGGAAATAGGTCCCTGAATCCAGCAAAGTGCATCTTACTGAAACAACTTTCCTCTTCAATTGTCAGTCTGTAAGTGCACGGTAGGTCTGGGATCCTACTAACCAGCCCAGAATTGCTCTGAGATCTCAAGAGTCACCGTGAAAAGTGATGAATGCTGGCACAAATTGCGGAACTAGAAAGCTTAGTTTCTTCACCTTAGTACATCTGTTTCTCAACCTTGGGTAAGCCAAAACTCTCTCTGGTCCTCAGTATTCCCTTAGGTATATCAGGGGAAAAATAAGTCACTCTTTTGAAGAGTATAAAGACAAATTAGATTGTGATAATCAAATGTCTTCAGCATTTTGGGGTGAAAAAGTTTTGCAAGAAGGACAATAACCTGGTTCCTTTAAAAGGTTAAAGAATGTGAGTAAGTTACATTTATTCTATAAGTTCTTGGATGCTTGGATGACCTGGTTTCACTGGGCAAAGGACACTGGTGGTTCCTGTTGGGTGCTGGAGTGAGGAGGGAAGGACAAGAGGGCCCAAAGCGATGGGGACTTATAAAAGGGATTAAAGAATGTTAGAGAGACATTACAAAATCACTAACTGAAAGATGGCTAATCTGAGATATTTCTTTTAATACCTTCCCACAAACTTTCTAGCCAACAGTCCTGGAGTAGGCATTTTATGGATTACATGTTCATGAATGTGCATATATAATATTGTATATCCTTTTCTCATCCTTCTAGATCTACTTTCAGAGAGGCGGGTAGAGGAGGCATTTTCTCCAAATCATCAGTGTTTTCTTTACATAAAACACTGCATTGAACGAATGGGGGAGGGGCGAAGCCCTAGATTACCACATAACTTTTCCTAGAATATTCTTAGGATTCTTACACTGTGCTTAAAATATCAACTGTCAAAATAATATAATTATTTTTCAAGGAAATCCTAAACATCTGCAATTAGCCTAGCAAGTCTATATAAATGAAATAGTACACACCTCCCCTCCCCATCCCAGAAAAATAAATCTGGGGAGAAAACAGAGCTCAGTCCAAGCATCCTTTGTAAATGGCATCCTCATTCTCCACATTTGCTTATTTTTAAACCCAACTCCTAAATGTAAAGCATCATATCCAAATGCCACCTGTTTGAAAATTTAACAAAGCATTAAGAGCTTTCTATTTGCTTCCTAAAATTTGACAAGAATAGCTTATTGTGCTGGTTGATTAGCATGGTAGAGAGTCTTCATCTTGTTCATAGGTTTTACACTTCTTATGAGTACTTAGAACCCTGTGTCACAAAGCAAGTTAGATGAGCAATTTTATCTCCGAAGGCCTTATATGGTTAGGTATAAGGAAGTGTGCTATTCATTCAGAAAAGGATAGCACTACTGTCCACCACATTTAGAAGAGAAAAAAGAAATCCAAAAAGGTTTAAAAGGTGTTGCCCGTAAGAGGTGTGTCTGCAATTTTAACGGTAGAGTCTCCATGGACCATATGCTTTTGAAAATAAAAATAAAAAGTTTTCAGTTGAATAAAAATGTTTAGAGTTAATGAGGAGATTGAACATGGTTTAGAATTTGGAGCCATCCCCTGCCATTTTAGTGGTTATATTAAATCAGCCTGAGGGCCTGCGGGCAAATAGAAGTAGAACAGCTATATCCTCTTTTATCTTTTACACACACATATATGTGATCTTTTTGCTTGATTCTTGCTTGGTTCTTCTAAAATGCCAAAATATACTATTCTTCCCTTTGCTTTATTAAAGATGTTTGTATTTTTAAGGCCCCAAATATAAAAGGCCCCAATAATATTTTAACCACATGTAGTCAATGTGTAAAATGTTAAAAGTGGGGTTTCCTTTTTTTCAGAAACACCCAGGTTAAGTCTTCTGTATGATTTGCAAGTTTTCTACCTACTGGAACAACTATAGACAGTTGTGTAAAATATTTGGATTAATGGTTGAACTTGAACTTGTGCCTTTAAAACATCTGGGGACTGACCTTGGCCACAAGAGCAGTTGTTCCTTTTAAGTTGATCCAGCAGAAATTAAATATCTGCGGGGGGGAGGGGGATGTGGAGGCTAAGAGATGGGGTTCCCTGCAAGTCTGTTCTCCCATGGGACTAAGTGTTCCTTCTGGCTCCTTGGAGAACCATCCTGTTTGGAGTGCAGAAGGAACTGGTTTACACCACTTCCATCACAGAGACCTTGAGATTTTCATGAATCTCTTTGTCTTCAGCATTTGAAAGTGGAAAACCTTGCTGGATTTGTAATATTTCAGCCATTTACCCCACACTTCACAGTTTGCCAAAGTAGGTTTGGTCAGAAGATGGGACTCTCCATTTCCCTTGGCTCAAAACACTCTGAAGAAGTTAGCAGTACCAACTTCCCCATACACAAAGGCTTTGGGAATACTTATTTAAATCTGACTTTTGAATCAATCCCAAGTGACTGTTCCTTGGCAAAAGATATGTAACTTTATCACAGATAAATTTTCCTTGCTCACAATTCCTGGCCCAGAGCGGCTGTAAGGATCATGTAGATGTGTGTTGGAAATTAAACAGTGTACTACCAGGGTGGCCGCAATTAAATTCAGACTTGCATTCAAACCATGCCCTGTTCTGCATTTCTTCGAGAAGTTTGCTTTCTATAGACATTTCAAAATGTTCCTTCACAAAAGAAGGAGGCAGGGTGGCTGGGCCCAAGTCCCCTAAATCAAGGCAGTGAGAACAGAAAGGGGGAGAATATATTTGCAGGGTGCCAAAGAAGCTGTTAATATACATGGATCCTCAGACTTTTAATTTAATTTAAGGTGTTCTCTTAGGGAGCCCAAGAGTTATTCTCCCCCACATTCACAGACAGACTACAATCATTATTTGGAAAAGAAAGAAATTATGAGCTCTCATTGAACACCAACCCACAAGCAAGTGTTATAAAATGGAATGGTTCCTTGAAAGAAAAATTTTCTTCCTCTGCTTAAAATACATTTTAGGATTGAAATGCTGAATGTTAGCAACTTCTGATAATAGTAAAGAGTCCCAGGCTCATGTGAGGAATTAGATGGCTGGAGGGGGAAAAAAAGTGATCAATTTGGAATAATTTTTTCTACATAATTATAGATAGTACAATATTTAGAAAGAAGAAAATTACGGAGAATCAATTATAGACATGATTTTTCTACACTACAACAAAGTTTATGAAATTTGCAAGTTTGTTTGTTTGTTGGCAAAATTGCTTGAATATGGAATTCAAATTTAATCTGCTCTCTGGTTCTATGTGGAATCGGTTTTAACCACTTTTATTCATTTGAAGAAATACAGAGTACATGCAGTTAAAGTCGCTGGAAAAAATTCCCAGCATTTTCATGCTTATGTCAAATGGCCATTTGAAATACTCTCCTAAAAATCTATTTGAGAGTGTGCCTCTGTAACCTTTGAAAAGTTTGGGAGTTATCAGAGGAGTTGGCCTGCTCAAAGCAGATAATCACTCTTGCATAAATGTCGCCCAAAAGAACAGTTCTCTGGTTGAGGTGCAAAATAACATAATCTCAAGATTTATAGCCACACCAAGGATGGTCAAAGCATTTTTTTTCCCCAGTAATGTACATTGGAAAGTTACCACACACATTTCACATGCAAGCTTAAATGATCTGAAAAAGACAATCACCGATTTCAGGCTGAACTGATTCCAACATTTGAGCAAATCACAAACAGCAGATCTGGCCTTGCTTAAAATTTCCATCTAGTTGTTGAACTGAACAAAAATAAACAAATGGAAAGCTTGACAGATGAATAAGACTTTTCTCATGATTTTTTAAAACCAAAAATGCATCAGAAAACAAATACCACCACAGAAGTCCTTGCAAAGAAAGTGCCTTTGGCATCTAGTCTGGAGCAAACAATCTCCCCAGACCACCCCCTTCGCGCTCCCACCAGTGCCCTCCACTCTTGCTTTATCTCCTAATTTCGTGGACTGGATCGCTGGGCTGTTTATCAAACAGTGTGCAATAAAAACGGCTTCACTCTACTACTCTATGAACTCTTGCAATTTTCTCCCTCCTCCTGGACAGAGGCCACTAGTAAGGGAAAGCCTCAGGAAAAAAAAAAAAAAAGCAGAGCAGTGAAAGCAAAGAAACAATAGCCGACCGACCGTGGCTTTGACAATGCCTTCCCTCAACCCTCTTTCTGCTCCTGCTGTGACACTTGCATTCAAGAGCAAGGGCGGCTGCCATCGGATGCATGGACAATGGATTGAGGAATACAAGGCAGGGGGGAAAAAAGGAAATCAGATGAATTCTGAACTAAGATGGCAGGGCTCTCACCTTTTCCGTGTTTTTGCGAATAGTCTGGATGGAGGCGTCCCGCAGAGAAGAAATAAAAAGGGTGTCTGAATTGTTGGATGATGCTGAAGGCTTCTGCATTTTGCAAACGCATTTTAGAACTATTTGCAGGGGCATACTTGCTGCCAGCCATCTCTCTCTCTCTCTCTCCCCCTCTCTCTGTCTCTCTCTCTCTCTCTTCTGTTTTATGTCCTGCTATCTCCATCACACCTCTATTAGTATGAAGACTTTCTGCCTGTGTAAGTGAGAATGTGCATTCCTTAGTGTTTGAATCAAGACCCACGTCTGCATGCATTTCTAATCTAAGGAGCCTATAGCGGTTACTACAACTATCAATTAGTCAGCAATAGCTGAGACCCTCAAAGCCTCTGAAGGAACAAAGGTGGAAAGACATGCAAATACTCCAGCACCTGGATCACACAACTTGCTGGCTACAAATATCGGCACCTTTTCCTGGTTTTCTTTTTTCTTTTCTTTTCTTTTTTTTTTTCTGTTTAACTCCAAAATCTATGTGATATTACAGGCTACTAATGTATCCAGCTGCATAATTAGGGATGGGAGTGCCTCTAGGTATATACGTTTCTTTGGCATCTCTGAAATGCATTAAGCTGAACTAAAAGGAAATACCTGGTGACAAATCAGAGTTTATGACATATTTGATCTATGCTCCATTTTAACAACTGCAAGTAGAACTTAAATTAAGTATATAGTAGGGTTCTTTGTCCATTTCAGTGGCTTTTATGAAAGAGGCTAATAAAATAGTGATAAAAAGAGGAGGGGGAGGTATTCAGCTACAGAAAAGCATATACGAAGATTAATTCTCCTCCATAACAGATAAGATCATTTTGATTTAAATTCAAGTCTGGATGTTAACATTGGGTGGCTGGTTCTGGAGCATGTGTATTTTTTTTTTTTTAAATAGTGTATGTTGTGAGTACCAGCGTACATTGGATGTATCCGTGGTAACTTTCATTGGATGTATTCTGTGCTAACAATCTGAAGCAATATAAAGAATTCTTTTCTCATTTTGCAGAAACCTCAAAAAAAAACCCCACCCTTTTGAAAAACAATGCTTTGCCTTACAGTTTTCAAGGACATCAAAATATTGCTAACTTGAATACACACGCAGAAAGAGAGAGGTATAAGTAACAGCTGATCTGACTCACTGGTGAATATGGATAATTTCAAAGGGAAGGGTCTACTCCGTATCTGATGTTATCTGTGATTTCCCCCCCTCTTTTCTGGGCCATGAAAAGCTGCCTTTCTTTCCTCCGCACTTCTTGCTAGAATCGAAACTATTTTCAGACAAGGCATGGCACACATCCTGTAAGTTAAGAACCTTTTCCAACTCTGTAAACAAGACAGAAAGTCTCACCTGAAGACATGCATTTACAGCCGAGCTGTGGCAGGAGCTGCAAAATAGTATCACCTTATTTCCCTCTGCTATTTATTCCTCTTCTGGGGACTGCCACTCTAAAGAGCAATTTCTGTTTTCTTTCTTCCTAGACAACACGGCTCAAGCAATCATTTTACCCCCATTTAATCTGTCAGGTAGCTACAGAAGCGGAGCAATTTGGAAATAACCCCCACACACACCAAAGAGCACCCCCCCCCCCCAACCACAGAGCCTGGAAACTGAGTTGCAGGGGGCCGGGCAGTGAGTCTGGCAAGCTTTCACAACGAGGAGAGGTGTTAGAAAGGAGGACAGACCAGGTCCCTAACAAGATAAAGCAGGGGTAGAGAGGGAGGGTGGAGAGCATCCCCCCAGTACCCCCACCCCCACCGCGCCCCTCCAACAAACCCTGTCACTTAAGAAAGAAAGAAAGAAAAAAAAAATCCTAACGAGGTTGAGAGGGAGAAGGGAAATAGTGCTAAATAGCTGGCGAGATGACCCACCGTCCTGTTCGCTCCTTGGCGCTTGCCGAGGGGAGTAACAGCCACAGCAGTGACAACGGCGTTGCAATGTGCCAAGTGCAACCTCTGCCCGGGGCTCTCTGCCTCCCAAAAAGGAGAGAAAAGCATGCCCCAGACAGAGCACAACGGGAAGGAGTAGGAGCCATCGGCAAGTCACCGACCCGGGCAGCACCGGCTGGTCTCTGAAAGCCCCGTATCAAGGGTCCCATTCAAAGGCAACGAAGAAGCAGAGACAATGGCAAATCAAAACCTGGCAGGGCTTCCAGAATAATTTAACTCCTCACTCCAGAATCTAGATGGGTAGAGCAAGCAACACAGGCGAGAGCTCCTTCACACCAAGGCGCGAGCATATGCCTGCCTCTCGGTGGATGTATTTTTAGACATAATATCAGGGGCAAGGCAGCCTGTGCTCTCATCAATAGCATCCGCTTCTCTTTCTCGCTGGCAGGCTGGCCAACGGTCAGAGGGGAGCAGCCCCCAGGCCTCGCCCAAGCCAGAGTGGGTGAGGAGCACCCCAACCCCTGACCCATTGTCTCCCAGCTCGGAGAGCATGAAATGCATTTTCAGGATGTGTTCCGAAAGGAGGTCACGCCTTGTGGCAGTTTGCTCACCTCCCATCTTTCCACAAATGACCTGACTGCTACCCTCGGAAAGCACAACCAGGGGGAGAAATCTGCACCTTGGCAAAGGCGATTCAAACACCGGAGGCTGGGGATGCAAACATTCATGTCTGTTTAGCAGGACACGCAGGATTAGTGCCATGCCCTAGACTCCTAAACTCCTCCAAACAGCAATGCTTATTCAAAGCAAGCGGTGGAGGACATTTTATATCCTCCAGATCTGCTTTATGTATGAGTATTCGTCTCCTTCACTTGAAGCTTCAAATAGTTCCAATAATAAACACAACAGAAAAATCGGAGAAGAGAAAGTAAAGGAGACATCCTCAGCCTCCGTGAACAAATCAAATATAATGTAGTGTGCTCTGGGCCAAGCCTAGAAATTCTCCCCCACGTGGAGGATTAAAATATTTAAAAACGTTCCTTTAAATCTTTCATAATAGAGTACGCTTATTAAATATGGATGTGCACATATCTACACATACACAAAATTTGCAAGTTAATTTAAATTTATGGGAGAAATCCAAAGGATACTAGGTCAAACAATCCAAAAAAGAAAACAGCCATAAAAAACCATCTCTAACCACACACCAGCTCTCTGAAGTTTCACACAACACTAGAATGAGACGGATGGACGCGATGGTGATGAATGAAAATGTTTCACAACCGTGATATTCCAAATGAAATTATCTGAAAATGAAGAGCAAAATGCCCACTTCCATGTTTTTTGGGTCAGAATTTGTTTCTGTCAGAACTAGGGTGTTTTTTTTTTCAATGTCATATACATGTAATCTGTAAAGGCAAATTATAACATGATGTCCAATTCCACAAATAAGCATTCTGAGTTTTGATTTGCCTTTTAAGAGTAGAAACAGTTTATAATTTCACATTGTAAATCTCACTAGGACTGAATGCTCTTACAAGGATTGACAGAGCAAGAATAATTCATGTCGGACCAAAAGGCTTCTTTCACTCAGCTTCATGCAGCTTTTTTTCCCAACAGCTCTGGGCCAAAACGCATGTAGAATCTTGAGCTGAACTATCCATCACATTTCCCTAGTCTTTCAATTAATGACACTGCAATCAGATCGATAGAATGTAATAAGAAAAGAGCTTTGCATTTCTATACCTATTAATTCGTTGAGTAACTCCAGCAGTAAAACGTGACTTGAAAGGAAAAACACTCAAGGAAAATGAATTCTCTTAGCATATTGAGCAATGACACCCCGACCCAAAAGTGAATACTGGAGTTTCTACTTTCCAGCCAGGGTTATTAGGATCCAAGAATGAGACTGTCAGGAGCAAACTTACTCATTTTTTCACAAGATTCTCTGTCATATACTCACACCCCCACAGGTCTTGTCAGATTGGTCAGTTTTTGGAATTTGGGAACAAATACCCTTGAAAAGCGAGTCAGAGCATAGGTTGGGGCAGCCGTTCCTCCCCACTTCCCAGGGCAGCCAGATTGCCAAATTTGTGATCTTAGTTTTTCTAGGGCATTCTGCACAGAGGAATTGGTTTCAGAAAGAGTAAGACAGGGGAAGAATGATTAGAAGGCTCATTGAGTGTGGCCCCATCCCCAATCACTGCCTTGGTCTGAGACCATGTGAACAGTGAAAGAGACACAACAGTGCCTGCACTCTCTGTGTTTACCACCAGTGACAGAGGACTGGGCAAATGAAGTAGGAGTTCTCTGTGGAGAAGGATGAGTGGGGGCGGGGGGAGAGGGGAGGCTGTCCTCCAATGTCCTCTAGAATCATGTGCACGACCAGACCTCAATGCCACTAGAGGTGAACCAACAGTGACTTCATGAACTCAGAAGCAGAGAGAAGAGAGGTGGTTGCCAGGACAGGGAAATGGGGGACATGGGGAGATGTCAGCCAGATACAAGTTTCCAGTTATAAGAGGAATGAGTTCTGAGTATCTAGTGTACAACATGGTGACTATAGTTAATGATACTGTGTTGTATACTTGAAATTTCTAAGAGAGTAGACCAAAGTGCTCTTAACACACACACACACACACACACACACACACACACAGTATTGTTTGTGAGGTGGTAGTTATATTAATTAGCTTGACTGTAGAAATCTTTCATAATGTATACATATAGCAAAGCATCAAGCTTTACACCTTAAATATATACAATTTTTATTTGCCAATTATACCTCATAAAGTTGGGGGGGGGACAGTAATTTCAGTCCTAAGAAGTAGACTCTACTAAATGATGGTTCCAGTATGGTTCAATCAACTGCTGGTTTAATAGAAAGACCATAGGTTTTGTTACCAAACTAGAGTTTATCAATTGTATCATAAGCCCATTAGCATCTGTGAACCTTAGATGTGTGTTAGTAAAATACAGGTATCACTGCTTAATTCAAGGGCTGCTAGAGCTTGAATGGGAGATTGTGTATATAAAGCACATGCACATACTAGCTAAGCCTTTCTCTTCCCAATCTTCAGATTTCCACACATAAAATAGCAATAAAAGTACAAGCTTATTGTACAGATTAAATGAGATAGTGTCTAGGATGCTCCATAAACTGCTCAGCAATATAAAACATAAGGGTATTATTATTATAAAATAACAATCATGCTTTTTAAAACTGAACACATCATTCAGTGTACACAAAAGATGAATAATGTAGTCTAGTGTGTCACTATGTGTGCAGTTAGGTATTCAAACCCATGGAGGAAATATCAGCAGTCATGTCTACTGATGGAGGTGTGCCAGGTGACTGGGGCACCACCAACCCACCTTCCAGTGGATTCCTCCTTCTCTGTGGAAGTCATTGTTTCAGGGTAGGAAAGAAAGACTGGAAGTTCCCAGATGAAATTGCAAGATGGACTCTAGCAATGTGTCAGAGACACCTATACTAAGAGGTAAGAATGTCACTCCTCAGTGGGCGCTTGGGTGGCTCAGTTATTTAAGCCTCCAAATCTTTTATTTTTTAATATTTTATTTATTTATTCATGAGAGATACAGAGAGAGAGGCAGAGACACAGGCAGAGGGAGAAGCAGACTCCCCGTGGGGAGCACGATGTGGGACTCGATCCCAGGACCCCAGGATCATGACCTGAGCCAAAGGCAGACCCTCAATCACTGAGCCACCCAGGCATCCCAAGCCTCCAACTCTTGATTTTGGCTCAGGTCATGATCTCAGGGTCCTGGGATCTAGTGGCACATCCACGCTTAGTGTGGAGCCTGCTTAAGATTCTTGCTCTCCCTCTGCCCCTCCCCCCACCTGCACATGTTCTCTCTCTCTCAAATAAATCTTTAAAAAAAAAAGAACATCACTTCTCAGTGTTCCCTGTGTTTATAACAAAAGGAGAAAAGATCTAATTATTTGTTTGATAAATATTTCCATGTCAATAAAATATTCATGAAGAGCAATCTAGGTAGGAGGTGTAAGGGAAAAAAAAATGTGGCACTCAAAGAGCTTTAAGACCAGAAAAAAAAAATTAAGCATAAATGTTAAGTGAGTAAAAAAGCTACAGGCTTTGGCATAAAGTTTGGTGATAACTGGCATTTGGCACCTGCAGTAGCAGAAGTGCTTGTAAGGGACCCATTTTATTACTTTGTCATGACAGTTATTGACTAATGAAATGAGACAGTAAATGAGGAAGCTTAAAATAGTTGCTACAAAATATGAAGCTTTATGAAGACATCAAGTTCATTATCTATGCATGTTTTGAATGGAAAACATTGGGAGGCTTCTAGAAACTAAAAATCCATTTCAATAGCTATGGTTAACCAAAGAGGATGTCTGCTTCTTTTTTAGGGAAATAATAATAAAAATAATAGCTACTACTTATATAACACTTAGGCAGTGCCAGGCAATGTGCTAAGCGTTTTAGGCCTAACAGCTCACTTAATCCTTACAACAGCCCCATGAGGTACATCCTATTGTTATCATCATTTTACAGATGAGGAAACTAAAGCACAGAGAAATCAAGTGACCTGCCGAAAATCACACAGCTAGTACAGGGCAGTGCCAAATTTCACACTCAGTCAATATAAGGCCTGAGGCCACACTCTTGACCAATACACTCAATCATCTCTCATCTTTATTTTCTTCCCTCTTTAGATTCTCAGCAATTCAAATTTTCACCACAAAGTGAGACTGAATGGCCATCAGGCCAAGTCAGCTATGGGTAAACTTTAAGAGAAAAAGAGAAATAATATACATAGTCAAGTAAAACATAGAACCAGAAGCAAACTGTAACAGTGTGAAGCTGCTAGAAAGCCTGCCTTCTTTTCTCCAGCTTCGTTTCCAAGCACGTGCATTCGTGCATTTATTCAGCAAATGTCACTGAGCACGATTACCTACTAGACACAGCAGGTTCCCACCCCATCAGATCTTACAGGTTAGTGTAAGACACTGCCAGTAGGACAATTACAATACAGGTGTTTTCTTAGAAAAACTAGAATTGAGAAAGCAGAATATTTGGTTTCCATCTGGGATAGCTGTCATGAGATCAGAAATGGGTGGATCGAGAAATTTCTCAGAGAGGAACACATCTCAGTAGAACTTTCTTCTGGTGTAATGCTAACCACAATCCCTTCTTTTAATTTGTCTCTATTTTCTCTGTCCTGGTCTGATGTGTGCTACTTACCTGGACTCCCTGCTGACTGCCCTGGAGATATGGATCTTTTGTTTCTCAACCTACCCCAGCCCAAATACTACAAGTGAAAGAAGGAAGACACCCTCCTCTCTACCTCTCTCCCTTGATGTTTAACAGACACTCAAAAAAAATTGGGGGGCGGGGGACAGCCTGGGTGGCTCAGTGGTTTAGCGCCACCTTTGGCCCAGGTTGTGATCCTGGAGTCCCAGGATCGGCTCCCTGCATGGAGCCTGCTTCTCCCTCTGCCTGTGTCTCTGCCTCTCTCTCTCTCTCTGTGTCTTCTCTCATGAATAAATAAATAAAATCTTAAAATTTTTTTTTCAAGTAATTCAAGTATGCACATTTTAATAATGTTCATTACTTTTCCTAATTATAATAGCAGCACGTTTGCTACCAAAATTTTACAAGAAAATAACAAAAACCTAAAGATTACAATTAATATTATCCATAGTAATAACAATTAAAGATAACCACATTTGCTATTTCAACAGATTGCCCTCTAATCTTTTACATCAATGGATGTTAATGTTTTCATGTATTTATGCATCTTTTTTTTTGTATTTATGCATCTTTTACAGCATTTTCATCATAATGTAAATAGCTGCCTACCCTCCTAACTTGACATCATGTTAGGAGCATTTTGGATGCTTAATATCTTTCAAAATGGTTTAAGACATTATATGATATTTCTAAAGAAATGTTATTTGACTATTTCCCCAATATTGGACATTTAGGAAGTATTTCGAATTTGTGTTATACATAAGGCTGTAAGAGACATCTTTTTACATAACTATTTGACCACTTTCCTTAGACCAGATTAGGAGTGGGACTATTGGATCAAAATGTGTTCTTTTATGTCTTGAAAAATTGCTTCCCAAAAAGTTTTTGCCAATTAACATACTTAAATACTGGAGGAAATTCTCATTTCTCTGCAGTATCACAAGCCTTCAGTGTTTTTTTGTTTTGTTTTGTTTTGTTTTTTTATGTACCTTACTATCTACTACTTATTTAGTCATGCTATTTAGCTTTTATTTCTTTGAATCTAGTAAGTTCAGACTGATATTGCAAGAACTCACTGACCATTTTTAAGATTTTATTAATTACCTGTTTATATCTTTTCTGTACACATATATATGCATATCTTGTACACACACATTGTCAACTATTGCAAGTACATTTTCTAAGTTGCTTATGACTGCTTACTGTCAGAACTTTCATATTATATATATACAAATTTATTTGTATTTTCCTTTGTGGTATCATCAGATGCTTTTATATTTTGAAGTACTTTTCACTCAAAATTAAATACCTATGTTGTTTGTCTTCAAATTATTTTATATATAATCAGCCTAAAATATATTTTGGTGTATTTTGTAAGATAAGGATATAACTTAAGAGTTTTATTTCCCTTCAACTGACAATTTTCCTAGTACCTGCCCCCATTTCCATTGATATTTTAAGTATGATAAAGTGTATATATTCAAACCTGTTTCAGGGCTACCCATTCCATTCAGATGTTTACATATTTAAATTCTTTCCAGTAAATGAACTGTCAAAGCATTTTTCTGGATGAAAATTGACTGAAAGACTTCTGCTCTCAGGGTGAGAGACAAAAATGTCCTATTATTAAGGACTGGGCTGAGTTGTATTGCTGATTTTAGGTGTGATAAGACAGCTGCTAAAACTAGCTGGGTCTCAGGATTGGCTTTGATGGCCAAAGGGCTGAAATTGAAGTCATAGGAGTTGAGATTAGGGCAGAAAATTCCACCTGAAGGCAACAGGAAATGACAAGAGTCAAAGGGGTTAATCAAATAAAAGTCTGCAGGAGAAAGTCAAGACCCAGACACTGACAAGAGCACTTATAAATTAAAGTTTGAAGAGGCCAGGCCAACCTTAAGCTCATCCTCACAGAACCAGATGAAGAGAAGAGCCAAAGCATCTCCAAGAGAGGAAACTAGAGGGCACCAGGGTGGCTCAGTCGGTTAAGCATCTGCCTTCAGCTCAGGTCATGATCCTGGGGTCCTGGGATCCAGTCCCATGCTGGGCTCCCCGCTCAGGGGTAGCCTGCTTCTGCTGCTCCCTTTGCTGCTCCCCTTGCTTGTGCTCGCTCGCTGTCTCTCTCTTTCTCAAATAAATAAAATCTCTTTTTTTTTTGCTTTTAATTTTTTAATTTATTTTTCTATTTGTTGGTTTGTTTGTGGGGTTTTTTGGTACAAAAACGTGGTTGCACTTTTCTTTTTTACTTAAATTCAATTAGCCAACATATAGTACATCTCAAGTTTCAGAATATCACACCAGTGCTCATCACATTATGTGCCCTCCTTAATGCCCATCACCCAGTTACCCCATCCCCACCCACCCACCTCCCCTTCAGCAACCCTCAGTTTGTTTCCCAGAGTTAAGAGTTTCTCATGGTTTGTCTCCCTCTCTGATTTTTCTCCACTCAGTTTCCCCTCCCTTCGTCTATGGTCCTCTGCACTATTTCTTATATTCCTCATAGGAGTGAAACCATATGATAATTATTTTCTCCAATTGACTTATTTCACTCAGCATAATACCCTCTAGTTCCATCCATGTCAATATAAATGGTGTTCATCCTTTCTGAGGGCTGCATAATATTCCATTTTATATATGTGTATTATATATATATATCACATCCTCTTTATTCATTTATCTATCAATGGATGTCTCAGCTCCTTCCACAGTTTGACTATTGTGGACATTGCTGCTATGAACTTTGGGGTGCAGGTGCCCCTTTGTTTCACTACATCTGTATCTTTGGGATAAATACCTAGTAGTGCAACTGCTGAGTCATAGAGGTAGCTCAAATAAATAAATAAAATTTTTTTTAAAAAAAGAGATAGAGGAAGATAGAATGCAAATGTGTGGAGGGATGCGGGGTAGGGGGCCCGGGTTCACCCCTTGAGCTGGCACAGAAGCAGTGCATGGCTGGACAGAGTGGATCAAAGCCAAGAGACACAAATTCATTTGTGTACCTTCACTAAAGTTTGTATTTCCCCTGAACAAATATATGATCAATGTATTACAGACAACTGATGTGGGTCATTTAAATTCACTTATTTTCCTTTCGTACATAGATCAAGTTTTGGCTGAAATAAACTGAGGAGCTACCTGCCTCAGTTCCCCTTCTCCCTATGCAGTGATAGAATCAATTCAATTAGAAAGCAGCAACCATGAAGCAGCTCCTTCACCCTAAGTGTGCTAGTATCACAAACGTGAGGGTTTCCAGTGGGGGTGGGGGACAAACAGGTCAATTTGAAGATGCAAGGTTGCCAAAAGAAAGAATGCTTCCCCTTTCCAATGTACAGGTAGGAAAAGGCTATGGCATAATGATGGAAAATCTTGTCAGCTTTCTACTGCAGTTCTGATGGATCATCTACATGGCAGACGATTAACAACCCCCCCCCCCCCATTGACACCACACTGAATGGACCACACAGGGCATCTCTAGGAGTGTGTGGGAGTAATGTGCTTTGGCAGGAAACATGGCCTCTAGAGTGAGCTGATTAAAGCTTGGGTCTTACTATACCAATAACTTACTGTATGATCTTTTTTTTTTTTAAGATTTATTTATTTATTTTAGAGAGAGAGTAGGGGGAGGGGCTGGGGGAAAGAATCCTCAAGGGACTCCCTGCTGAGCACAGAGCCTGATGCAGGGCTCAATTCACAACCCATGAGATCAAGACCTGAACCAAAATCAAGAGTTGAACGCTTAACCAACTGAGCCACCCAGGTGCCCTTGCTGTGTGATCCTGAGTAAATTCCCTAACCTCTCTGAGCATCAGCGCCATCACCAGCAATGTGGGCATAGTAATGATATTCACCTCACAGGGTTGTTGTAACACTAAAAAAGAAAACAGCTATGAACTATACAGATGATACATGAGTCTGGTAACTGAATAGCATTCAAGTAAATATCAACCTGTGTTAGGAGGCAATATAGGGAATGCAAGGTAGAGGACTGTTTGTTTTGATAGGTCCCTCAATGCTTCATCTACCAAATGGGTCCACACACACCACAATACCTACTCTATAGGCGGCTACAAAGGTTAAATGAAATGATACCTACATATAGGCCTGGAACAGTGCCTGTCTCTAGAAAAGTTAGCTGTTGTTATTGCTATTGTTTTAATATCCAGAATGTGTAGCTGGAATCCCCAAGTCAAAAGTCAATGAGAAACTGAACACATAAAGGGAAATTTCTTTTCCCAACTGGAAATATACTATAACCAAATCAGATTTTCTGAGTTGATTCTCCCAACCCTAATGGAAAATCCACATTGCAATAAAATGGATTCCTGTGGCAATGCTAGAGGCATCCGGCTCGTAATCACAGACAAGGCAGCCCCTCTAAAACAGCTGGGATGACAGTTCCAAGGGTCTACCGAGTTCATTCAGAGGACACAGAGACGTCTTTTTGCTAGACTGTGACAGCAGGCATTCTCTCTCAACTGCTTTTCTGGGAGATCCTATGGGTGGTCTCCCAGTCAGTAGCCAGGAAACCCCCCTGCCTCTGATAATAATCCCAAGGGTCTCTTAATATCAGACAAGGGGGTCAGAGGAGGGGAGGTTTCTGGCTAATTCCCAAGACCATACATCTCTACCCATGCTTTTATTTTTAAATTCATTCACCCAACTATCAAACATTTATCTCTGTGCCTAGGCTAGGGGCTGAGCATATAGTAGTGAACAAAGCAGATTAGGTTCCTGACCCATGGGGCTTGCATTCTACTGGGAGAGCCAAACACTAACCTGGTAGGCATGCAGGTAAATACACAACTGCAAATTAAGAGTGAAGTTCAAGTGAGAAGAGGAAGAGATCTGAAGGGGAAGATCTCCCTGAGCAAGTGGCATCTAAACCTGGTGTGAATGGGCAGCCCAGGTAGCTCAGCAGTTTAACGCCACCTTCCACCCAGGGTGTGATCCTAGAGACCCGGGATTGAGTCCCACGTCAGGCTCCTTGCATGGAACCTGCTTCTCTCTCTGCCTCTCTCTCTCTCTCTCTCTCTCTCTCTCTTTCCCCTCTATGTTCTCATGAATAAATAAAGTCTTTAAAAAATAAATAAATAAAAATAAAGCTGGTATGAAGCATGATATATAAGAAGCAACACCAGCTTTGAAAATAAAATTTTCAGGGGCACCTGGGTTGCTCAGTGGTTAAGTGACTGCCTTTGGCTCAGGTCGTGATCCTGGGGTCCTGGGACTGAGTCCCACATCGGGCTCCCTTCCGGGAGCCTGCTTCTCCATCTGCCTGTGTCTCTTCCTCTCTCTGTGTCTCTCATGAATAAATAAAATCTTTAAAAAAAGAAAGAGAAAAGAAAATGTTCATAAACATTGGCTTGAATGAAACAATCCACAAGGTTGAAGAAGTTACTGATATTGCCCTCCAGAAGTTACGCTGTTATTAGTGAGCACATGTTCAACAATGCAAGAACCCTATCTAAGCGTACCAGCTCTTAGTTGAAAAAAAGCACACAGCAATCTAGTACCGCCTACCTGAGGAAGGAAAAGCAAGGTGGCCAGTCATAGAGACTTTTCCATGGAGCCAGTTCCCCCAAGAGCCACTGATTAGCATTCCATAGATAGGGTTCTATTTGTAGAACTAGCAGCACAAATCTCTGTCAAGGTGAACAACAGAAGCCATGGTAGAGAAAAATGGAGACTGTGGGTCATAAGGAAGATGGGATTGGCCCTGTAGCCTGGATAGGAACAGCCTTGGAGGAAGAAAGGAATGGAATCTTAAATTCTTACATAGTCTCCACGAAAGTTAAGATGTTCCTTCCAAACTCCTTTCATTCTACCAAAAGCCAAGTCAAGACTGGCCTCGTTCCATGAGACTTCCCTACCTCCCAGAGCATGTGTCGTCTCCCCTACAGTATCATACTTCCATGGCACTGCACTGCATTGTTCTCCAGTCACTTAATGAATCATTTTCTTGCCCACTCAATGTGATATACTCCTCAAGGACAAGGACTATCCCCTTCCTTCTTTTGTATTCCCTACAGTGCTCAGTTTAGTATTGTGCCCACTCGAGGCACTTAACATATCAATGTCCGTTGGAGAAATGAATGGTTTAATTAATCCATATATCTGTAAGATTTCAGTAGGTTGAAAAAAAAAGAAAGAAAAAAAAAGAAAGAAGGTGCTCTGGGTATAACAAAACTGAGCCTTCCCTGGCTAGGGCTGGATAGTCATTTTAGGAGAGTGTTTAATACTGCATATTGGTTATTTAAATGGAGGGTGTAAGGTCCCATATGTGGAGATTTTTATCTATCTAGGGTAATTAAAGGGCTTCTTTACCTAGCAACATGTGATGGGCAAGAAAGACCTTTCAGAGTCTTTCCATTTCTAATTCACATTCTGTAGGTTCTGATTTCTTACCATCTCAATCCAAACAGTCCATGGTGTGAATGGTCCTTAGAAAAGACCCTGTACCATCTTACGAAGGATACACTGAACACTTCAGATCCTTCTAGGCTCTAGAATAGAACTCCACCTTCACCGTGTCCACTACCACCACCACCACCCCCAGCACGGGCACCAGTACCCCCACCGAACCGAAGCACATATTTAGAAACCAGCAGAGTGCAGCCATTGGTTTAATTTCACTGGTGCTGGGCTTCTATGGGGGAGTGGGAAGAAAGAGAATTGTTGCCTTAAATGATTTGTTTGAAAACAAAACGAGGATGATTCGGGCTGTGATGCTGTTTTACTCTCTTCCTGTCCTAATAGAGGTACTGCATCAGGTATGTTTTTCCTTCTGAGAAAGTCAGGGCGGGGGGGGGGGCACTTTAAAGTGATTTTATTGTAGTTATATTATTATTCTCATTTAAAAGTTTTAGCTCTTTTATTCACAGGTAGGATTAAAGCACTCTTTTCTACTTAGCTCTAGCAAGCTCTAATAAAAAAAACATCAGAACATAAAACTTGCCTCTCTGAAGGCGCCAATAGCCATCAAATCTGATGTCACTGCCTCAGAAGCCACTGAAACAAAGGGCCAGGCTCCTCCAAGCCAGTCATGTCACAGGGTCCAGCAGCAGCCAGGCTGTGGGACAGAAAGGTCTGAGCCTCCGTACAGAGAGCATCCATCACTCCCTGGACTCGTGCCCCAACACAAAAGGCTTGGTTTTCTCTCATTAGGCAGCACAGTATGCCCTCTTACAGACCCCTTGTCACACTCTGTGACCTCCTCGGTCGGAGTGTTCTTTGTTTCCTCCTCTTACTTCAAACTAACTCAGCCAGGACAGAATTGAAGCCCAGCCAAGTTTTCATTTTAAATGTTTGCCCCTCTCTTGAGAGTCTTTGGTGAGTTTTCTGGTAGGCAGGTGCTATGCTTTCAAATTGGAGGAAGTCATTGTTTTTGTATATATTGTCTACCTGTAGCCAGGAAAAAAAAAATCCACACAGCCTCCCCACAAACAGATAGAAATACATTTTCCCAGGACAGCTTCTATGAGTCCACGGGGCCGGGGCGGGGGGCGGGGGGGGATTATTTTGCTTGCTTAGACTGTTCTAGTCTTGCTTAATACCTACCCCTGTGCTCACTCACCCCCCCCAGGCCCCACCCAACCAACCTAAACTCCAGTCAGAGTTCAATGAAATCAATTCACAGATGAAGGAAGAAAGTATTTAGAGAGACAGATTTCCCCCACACAGCAAAAACTGGCAGCATAAATCACAGGAAATGATATGAAGGGGCAGTGAAAAGCCCAGTGAGCTTCTTAGTCCATTATGCATTCAGCCTGGAATAATGACCCCTAATTTATTTTAGCCACATTACTCTTTGGTGGGCATGCCCTTAATCTCACTCTGAAGATTTCAGAATACTTTTCTGTTGTTGTTCTTGCCTTTAAACCAGGGAATTTGGCTCATTCTCTAGCTGTTGAGTAGTTAATCTACTCAAACATTTCCCCCTACATAACCATCTGTTCTACCTTGTATTTTTTACCTCTTCACACTATCAGGGCCTCAGCCTGCTCTTCCGGCTCATTCAGTGATCTTTAATTTCTCCTCTGTCTGGTTGCTTATGTTTTGCGGCAGACAATAGAGGTGATATAGGCCATTATTCATGAGTAGCTTCAAGGGTAACGTGAGAAGTGCCTCATCTCCTGACCCCTCTTAGCATAAGAATTGCTGATAAAATTCTGAACTGAAAAGAGAAGTTCTGAGAAAAATATCAGAGCACTACTCACTCTGGAGCAGCTTTCTAGAGAAAGAACCTTGGGGAGAGGGGTGCTTAAAAAAATTTTTATACCTAATCTTAAAAAGCTTGCCTTATACAAAGTTGAATATCAGCCATAATCAAAACTGTCAATTTTCCACCATCCATAACAGCATGGGTATGGCAACGCAAATTCAAAAATAACACTACAACATCATGATAGCCAATAGTTTAATGGGTTCATCTCTAATCCTAATAAACTATGGATCTTTTGCATGTGGCCAACTGGACTCTTGCTTTCTCCCTCCTCATCTTTAGTTGATTCAGCCTCGGATGAATAGTGACACCTCAGAAGGTGAGCAGTGGGGAGGAGAAAGCCTAAATCCACCTACTGGCTATCTAATCACTTCCTAATTACTCAGGAGTTGCCCTGTTGGGAGAAGTGTGGGGACCCTGTGAAATGCATGGAATTGTGGTTCTTAGAGGAGCTTTATCCAACAATTATCATTCATGTGGTAGTGCCTCTGGTCTTTGCAAACACAGGCAAAACAAAGCAACTCTTCACTATCCGTTCTCCCTGGCCCATCTTTTCCAGAGCTAAAGCTTCAAGTCCTGTCTACTTCATGGATATTGCTCATTCACATTCCCTTTGCCATCCAGGCCTCTTTCTGGAACACCAGATAGTTACTGCGAAAGTCTCACTAAACTTCTCTTGGTGCTAATAGTGGTCAACCATGTACTCTAAGACCTAATCCAGAAACCTGGGTGTCACCTCACCTTCCTCTTCTAAATTACTCTCACTTCCAACAACCAATATCTCCAAATACATTACCAATCTAGGTCACTTTTCCAGTACCCTGCTATATAGCTTTAATCCATATTTGCAGTTTCTCTTGCTTAGACCATAGTAGAATCTAAACTCTGCTTCTGATAATCATATTCTCCAATCTTTCTCCACATAAACAGCAGAGTGTTCTCATTTTAAAAATGAGGCTGCCATTTTGTTGTTGTGTAAAATCATGCACTCACTATTCCTTGGTTACTTTAAAGATGAATGTCCATCCCCTTAGCATGGCATACAATCCCTTTGCAACCTGACTTCTACCCACTTCCTCAGACTTAATTTCTGTCAACCCCTCAGACTCTAACTGAGGTCCAACCATACAGAAGTCCTTGCATTCTCCGAGGATTCCATGTTCTCTCACAACTCTTTCCTGTGCATACACCATTCCCTCTACTCACAATGTCTTCTCTTCCTTTGGCCTTTTGTCTAGCTAATACCAGCTCATCAGTCAGCACTCAGCTCATGTATAACTGCCAAACTCCCCTGGCACTTAGGTGCTTCCTTCCTTATTCATGCCAAAGCACTTTGTACTTTCTTTCATTATTCATCTAAAAAAATTATGAAATGCCTGACACATTGTTTTTTACATATCTGTCTCATTCACTAGACATGAAACTCTGAGTACAAAAGTTGTGCTCTTTTATATTTTAGTATCCTCAATGCCTCACACAGTGCCTAATCCAGAGTAGGCGACTCTCAGAGTATACTGAGTGAATAGAGTGGGCTTGCATAGACCCAGGAATAAAGTCAATGGGCCACTCTTTCCCCAGAAGAAATGGTCCTTCTCGTTTTCTCACAGATCTTGGGTTAGAACACCCAGGTTCTAGTCCAGCTCCATTGTCAGGAAGGTCTGAGATCTGGAGCAAGCCAACATTCAACAGCCATCAAAAAACAGCCAACATTCATTCAACACTGATGATGTGAGAGACTCCCTGCTAAGCATGTTATGTGCATGATTTTATTTTTTCCTCACAGTCAACTAAGGAGATAGATATAAATATCATGCACACTTTACAAATGAAGAATTTAAGGAACTCAAACCCACGTTTGATATTGGCTCCCTTCCTCTAGGTTATTGAGAGGCAAAGTGAGACTTGGTGTGTAAAGGAGCTTTACAAATTGTCGAGAGCTATATAGACAGAAGTCACCATGATCATGGAAATCAATGCAGGTTGTCTAAGTGTGATGGACGTTTTTGCAATTATAGTGAAAAGTAAGAAATAAATATTTTACCAGGTGAAGATCCACTTTACATACCTGAATGAAGAAGACTCAGCTGAAAAAAAAAAAAAAAAAAAGACTCTGCTGAAGCACACTCCCAGATCAGAGGTATGTTATAAAATTGTAGGCCAAGGAAGACAAAGTGCCCAAACCCTTTTGCATTTTGTAATGGTAGAAAACCAATGTCCCACGCTGCAGAAAGCCACACAGCTAATGTGTACATAGGCTAGGACTTCTGAGTCAACACTGCACTATTTTTGGCTTACCTTGTGTGGAGGGAAGTTTCTGAACATGAATATGAAGTTTAGAGAATGGAACTGATGGATCTGAGTGTTCCCTTTAGAGAGTATTTCAGAGCCAACATTAAAATCACAACATGAAAAAAAATAAAAAAATAAAAAAATAAAAAATCACAACATGCTCCTGACATCTCTCCTCACAGACATCTTTTAATTACAATGTCTTTCTTTATAAGGCATCCAACGAGGACCACATCCAACAGAGCCAACATATAAAAGGAAGAATTTACATCTATCCAGGAAGCTGAACTTAATAAGAAGCACGAGGATGTACTAGAAAGAGTAAAGGCTTTTGTACCAAACAGACATGAAGGGTAATCTTAACTCTACCACTTAACTGGCTCCTTGGTAATCAAGCAAACCACTTTTATGAGCTTTGGTTTTCTCACCTCTGAAATGAACAAATGATGCCAAACATGTTGGCTTCTCTTCTGCTCATGAGAGGTGTTCATGCCATGTATTAGCCTCGGCCAATTTGCCAACTCCACTTACCTCTCTACTTTTAAGAAGTGACAATGTTTCTCTGGTGCAACAACATGTAAATACAGATACATCAAAGACATACAACATATTTCCCTTTTCTTATCATAAATATCAAGTCTACATCCAGGCAACTTGATGATACTTAGAGCAGCCTTATTAAATAATGGATTTAATGTGTGCTGAGTGGTGCTGAGCTCTCCTTCACGACTTTTTGCAGAAGTCTAAAGAGAATGATCAAATGTGGTGAAGAAAATTAACATCAGTTGGATACACTCTGAGGCCAGATTCTATTACTTCAGTGAATAGAGTCTGGACTCTGAAATCAGACCAACGTGAGTTCAAATTTCACTCCAGCATATACTAGCTTCCTTGTCTTGGGCAAGTTACTTCTCTTTGGACATGGAACTTCCTTGTCTGTAGAATGGGCAGAATGATGGAACCTATTTTATAGACATGTGGTGAGAACGAAATAAATCACTGCATATAAAGTAGCTGGCGCCAGGCCTGACACATAGTTAATTGTTTAATAAATGCAAACAGTGGCCAGTACCCATGTCACATGCATTGTTAAGTGGGGAAGAAAAATATCAAAATGAGAGAAACACAGACTTGATTCTGTTGAAAGAGCTGTATTTTTGTCCTCCTTTAGTTGTATTATTTGGCAGCTGGTATCTAAGACTATACAAACTTTGTATGGGGAGTTTTTCAAGAAGCTAACTTGTTCCCATGTCCTTCCACGTTTCTCAAATTACATCATTTGTCTGGGAAATTCCCAACCCCAGTCTACCTTTCATCCATTATAAGCCCTTCAAATTCCTCCTAATGACTCCTCACTCCATGAAATGTTCCAGGAATGACCAAAGGAAAACAGCAGCTGGTCCCAGTTGTGTCTTATCTAAAAATGAAGTTCTAAAGATTGCCCCCTTAACTCTTGGCCCCATCAGGGCACTTTCCTTTGGTATCCAGCCTTATTTGAACTGCCCATTACTTCCTTACCTGAAGTAGCTGTAGGTCCATGGAAAGAGCATTCCAATTGGCATCAAGAGATTTAGAGCTCAAACTTTGGCTCTCTGCTCACTTTGACTTCTGTATAGGTGCTTTATCTCACTACTCTTTGTTCTCCTCATATGAAAATGCATCTAATAACATCCAGGCAATGGAACATCACTCAATGCTAAAAAGATGTTATCAAGCCATGAAAAGACATGGAGGAAACTTAAACACATAGAACTAAGAGGAAGAAGCCAATCTGAAAAGGCAACACACTGGGCCCAACTATACAATATGCTAGAAAAAGGCAATACTATGGGGAGAGAGAAAAAAATCAGTGGTTGCATAGGTTGAGGATGGAAGGAAGAATTGGTAGAGCACAGCAGATTTTAAGGGCAGTGACTCTGGATGATACTATAGTAGTGGACACAGGTCATTATACACTTGTCCAAACCCTTAGAATGTCCAACACCAAGAGTGAACCCTGATATAAACTATGGACTCTGGGTGATGACGATGAGTCATTGGGGGCTCACTGATTGTAACCAATGTGCCACTCTCATGGGGGACGTTGATAGTGGGTAAGCTAGACCAGTGGAGAGGCATATGAGGACTCTCTGTACTTTCTGCTCAATTTTGTTGTGAACCCAAAAGGCCTCTAAAAAATAAAGTCATTTTTTAAAAATGGCTATAATAGTATCACACGGGGTTGCTGTGAAAAAGATAAAAGGGGATAAAGCATGTATAACCTGCTTCAAAAAGCATCTAGAACATTGTGTGTACTCACTAAATGTCAATTACATCTAAATATTTCCTTATATACCCTACTAGATTATAAATTCCAAGAAGGAAGTCACCTCATGTGACCACAGGGTTCTAGAAAATACCCAGCAGAAATCTAAAAACAACTGGTCACTAAATGTTGATAGTATGAGGATAATAATTATTCTATGACTTTGTAGGCTATGGTATAAAGATTTCTTAATCTGTGCTTTCTCAAGGAAGCATACAGTTTTTTTATAATTGAGACAAATTTAAAAAAAATTTCACTCGTTAGTGGTGCACACACAGATACACACATTAAAATCAAATGAATTAGGACTGGGACTAAGGTCAAGATGTGTGAGGTGCTCACCTCCAGCACAGATTTAAGGTAGATACAAAAATCTCAATAATCAGGATAAATAATATACTAATTCAGTATTATAAAAGGTAAGGTTAATGCAAAAAAAAAATCCTTAAGGAAAAAATAAAGATAAGATCAGTATTAGTGGTTTGTCTTTTTGACTTAGGTCCTGATACATCCTGGCACAGAACTGAAGTGATGTTTGGAAGTCTCTTCACGTATTCCACAAAGGTGAAACTTAATGGACTCTTATTCAGGCATCCTATCTGCACCAATGGTACCAGGTGTATCACTGGTCCTTCATTCTGAGGATCTGTTCACTTTCATAATAACATCCAGAATTACTATTTAACTTTTGCAGTTGTGTTCATTAGAGGGCATGTTTTATTTTATTTTTTTTAATGTTTAAAGCATAAATTTTATTTTATTTTTTTTAATTTATTTTTTATTGGTGTTCAATTTACTAACATGTTTTAGACGGTGATTTTAGTACAACACTAAAAAGTAAGAGCCACAAAGGTATCTGTCTCCAATTTCTAACTCCAACTATCCTATTCTCCCTCTATAACATCACAGACTAGTTCAATGGCCTTCATCACTTGTAACATAACCAAGAAAATATGCTCAGTCCCATAACACATCCCAGGTCTTTGGCTTGGGCAAAGGGCCCAGCGGTTTACCCATGCACAAGCACCAAAGTCAAATGAATGGCAGATGCTCATGGTCCTGCTTTCTACTCTCTAAAACACAGTGACAGCCAGAGAAAACTGGGAACAAGTAGGTGTGAGCGTGAGTATATCAGGGAGGTTGAGGGAAGAGAAGCTTGAAAGGAAAGTGTCAGCAAACCCTCATGATCTCACATTTCTAGATGATACCTAGTCTCATTTGTCAACAAACAAACCCTTGCTGCCACAATTAGCTGGCTCACTCTCTTTCCTGTGGAGATGATTCATCACTCATTCAATAGATATTTCCTGAGGCACCTGTTATGAGCAAAACACTATGCTTTAAACCTTCAGGATACAAAGGCAAAGAGTTAGTGTATGAGACGCAGGTTTGGCTTTCATAAGCCTAGCAAACTGATGTAAAGGATAAAATATAACAAGAGCTTTCTTATTGCTTATGACTTAACACAAATATAATTTCACACTTGATCTTTATCCTACTATAACAAAAAGTGGGTAGGTATCTATTGACACTCCCATTTCAAAGACAAGTAAATCATTTTTACTTATAAAAGGTGAAGCTAGAGTTAGAACCCAAATGTTCTAGCTTCTGCAAGATAACGCAGCATATGACAAGGTCCAGGTAGGTAGTATAAACCACCTAAGTGTTGTAGGAGGAGATTAGAAATGGTAGGATTACTTCTGAATGGTGTAGTACAAAAAAAAGAATCACAAACTAGTTGTGAGAAGGAAGAAAAAGTACAGGCAAAAGAACTGGGGGGAGAGTTACAGTGCACAGAGGATGGAAATGAAAGACAGACCCAAGCAAAAGAGGTTAGTGTGGGTAAAGGCATATGAGTAAGCAATCAAGGAGCACATTGGCCATAGCAAGCCACATAGATGGTGCAGCAGGAAGTTTTTGCTTGGGAAGAAGTGTCAGCTGAAGTGGGAAAATAAGGTCATGGATAGTTGGAGAAGCCTTAATATATGGCTAAGTTAGAGTTTAAACTTTATTAAATAGAAGAAAGCAAGATTAAAGTTTTATACAAGAAAGTAGTATCAATATTAATTTTAAGAAAATTAATCTGCTTATGGATTGGATGCAGGGTGGTTTGGTAGAGAGAAACTGTGGACGAAGGAGACCCCTGAGGAGGCCATTTCAGGGTCTAAGTAATAAGATCCTCTGCTGGTGATGGAAAGGGAGAAAAATCAAAGGGACTGGTTGTGGGAAAACCTGGTTTCAATTCTCTGTTACTGTATTCATTTCCAAATGGATTGGGGAAAACTAATACGGGCATGTCACTTGATGTATATTTTTATTAATCAAATTTCATAATGTACTACGTGCCAGACATTATTTTAAGTATCAGGATACTGGGGTGAAAAAGACAAGGCCTTGCCTCTGAAAGGCCAGGAGAAAGCCCAACAAAAAGCAACCAGCTGTCCCAGGGAAGTCAGGGAAGGCTTTATAGGATTGATGCGTGAAGTGTGTTTTGAAGCATGTGCAGGAAGTTTGTTAGGCAGAAAAAAAGGCCTATTTTACAAGGAGTAGAGAAGGGCAACTGGGTGACTCAGTGGTTGAGCATCTGCTGTTGGATCAGGGTGTGATCCCAAAGTCCTGAGATCAAGTCCCGCATCAGGCTTCCCAGAGGGAGCCTGCTTATGTCTCTGCCTCTCTCTGTGTGTCTCTCATGAATAAATAAATAAAACCTTTTTTAAAAAAGGAGAGAGAGGGTATATGAAAAAGATACTAAAACAGAAACAGCATATAGAATTTTAAGAATTCCAAGTAATTTGGTAGGGCTAGAGTATCGGCTAACGCTGTGTCACAGGTGTGGCATGGGAGACTGGTGACAGGTATGCTGTGTATTGTCATTTCTGATGGCCAGCACACCCCCTTGGAATAAGATTAACCTAAACTAAGATAGATAACACAATCTGACCCTTTTCAAAGGACCCTCAGATAAGAAAAGCATGGCATCTCATAAAAACTCATTCTATAGTCTGAGATTATTTTGATTATTTAAAAAATTAATCTCGGGGTGCCTGGGTGGATCATCAATTGAGCAAATAACTCTTGGTTTCAGCTAAGGTCATGAACTCAGGGTCAGGAGATGGAGCCCCACGTCGGGCTCCACACTCAGTGGGGAGTCTGTGGAAATTCTCTCTCCCTTTCCTATTCTCTATCCTTCGCCACCCCTCTCTCTAAAATAAATAAATAAATCTTTAAAAAAATTAATCTCTGAAAATTATTTTCTTCCCTTAGCCCTCTTCTCCAAGATAAATAATTCTTATCCATTTAATCTTTCATTTAAGCATTTCTTATGCTTCCTTCTCATATCTACCTTGGATGTATTACATCTACAACCCAAATCCTTCCTTTCTTCCTTCCTCTATCAGAATAACCTGGGACTAAGATCTATGCTCTGTCACTGTCTGTCCTACTCAACACTGACAATTAGCCTAACAAGGCCCTCTACCTCCCTGCTGCCAGCAGCCTCTAGAGTCTTTGTGTTCACCGCACATTATTGCGTCCTACTGTGATACTGGCTAATCCCTGTCTAGAAATGCTCCTCTTGCTTTCTCCCTCTGAAATCATATCCTTCCCCAAATTCCAAGCCATATTCAAAACAGCAGGAAGCCTTTTGTGAGGATATCTTGCTCAAAAACAGGAGTGCACATGCACACATGTCACACACACACCCCACTTTCAGGTGTAGAATGTAATGTCACTACATTATTAAAGCCACATCTTTTCTGCAGTTATGCATACAGTAAAGGATAGGATAGCTTAACAGTTAAGAACGTGACTTCTGGAGCCAAATTGCGTGGATTATAATCCCAGATCTGCCAGTGATTTACAATTGCCATAATGCAGTTTCCCTAGCTGTATAACAGGAATCGTAATAGTATAGTAGCTATCTCATTGCCCCGCAGAATGAGTTAATATATGCAAAATGCTTGGAATACAGCGGCGCATGTGACAAGCTCTATATAAATCTCTATATAAATCAAGCTCTATATAAATCTCTATATAGTATTATTACCGTTGTTATACTGTAGTGGTTAAGAGCAGAGTGCTGGAGCTTTCTGAATCTCAGTTTCTTTATTTAAAAAATGGGTAGGAGGGGCACCTCAGTGGCTCAGTTGGTTAAGTGTCCAACTCTTGATTTTGACTCAGGTCATGATCTCAGGGTTCTGGGATCCAGCCCTGGGTTTGCCTCCATGCTCAACAAGGAGTAGGCTTTAGGATTCTCTCTCCTTCTCCTTCTGCCCCTCCCTCCATTCTCTCTCAAATAGATTAATATTTTTAAAAAATGGGTGGGAGGGTAGCCCAGGTGGCTCAGTGGTTTAGAGCCACCTTCAGTCCAGGGCTTGATCCTGGAGACCCAGGATCAAGTCCCGCGTCGGGCTCCCTGCATGGAGCCCGCTCTCTCTCTGCCTGTGTCTCTGCCTCTCTCTCTTTCTCTGTGTGTGTGTGTCTCATGAATAAATTAATAAAATATTTTTTTAAAAAATGAGTGGGAAAATACTTATTTTATAAGATTGCATGAGGATGAACTGAAACAATGCATAAAGATTTTAGCACATAATAAATTATATTAGCTATAACAACAATTTCATTGTTATTATAACTCAATACTCTCTAGGAACTAAATGAACTTTTATTTTTATTTTTTTGTAAAGAATCTGGAACCTCAGAGACTGTTTACTCCAATCTCTTCATTTCACAGAGGGTCTGTCAGAGAGAAAGCTGACATGACTCAGCAAGCCTGCACATTCATCCAGAGTCAAAACTAGAACCCAGTCCTGCAGACCCCCAGATCTTCTTTCCACTATATCCCTTGGCATTTGCTGTTTGCCTTTTTTTTCCTCCTCCATACTGTGTGATACCCTCTAAACAACACAGTCCACTGAAAACAAGAACTATTTCTTCATACCTTTGAAGTTCTCAGGTCCCTGTCATATCTCAAACTCTCTCACTGCCCACTAAAGACCTAGGACTGCCCTTAGGGCACAGCATGGGCTCAAGCAGGGCAATCACTTGTCTAATGTTTTAAAGTTTTAAATTTTTTCCTTTGAAGTCCTGCCCTACAGGTGTGAATATCTGTAATAAAAATTTCTGTTTTATCTGTGATGACAACTGACCCAGCTTTTAGTGCAACATTTGGTTTTCTCTATGTTCTGGCTAATAGTTTTCCATCACCCGTATCTACTTCATGTCTGAAGCCGTGAAGGAGCTAGTGAAGGGTGGTCTCATGTCATTTATTTATCCAAAAAAGTTTGCCTCAACTGCTATCAGTTGAGCAGAGGCAGCAAAGATCAGTTTCAATCACTGAATAGTGAGTCAAAACAAACCTTGCTGGTCACAGTCTTTCAGGCTAATGAAATTTTTCTTTAAAAAAAAATGAAAGATTTATTTATTTTAGAAAAAGAGATTATGCAGGGAAGAAGGGCAAAGGCAGAGGGAGAGAGAGTCCTCAACTGGATTCCCCACTGAGTGCAGACCCCCCAGCATGGGGCTCAATTCCAGGACCCTGAGATTACGACCTGAGTCGAAATCAGGAGTCAGGCACTTAACCGACTGAGCCACCCAGGGACCCCAGGGGCTAATGAAATCCTTCTTGAGCAGACTCTCCATTTATCCTGGTGTCTCCTCCATACATTGGCATTACGTGGAGACCCCAGCCTGGATTCAGTCATCTAAGCATGGGTTTCATTTTATTCTTCTCTTCTGCTCCCTTCCCTTCCTGGTCTCTGATTCCATCCTTTGCTTTCTCCTTCCATTCTTCCCTCTTCTCCCTCCTTCCTGCATGGCTTCACTATGTCATGTTTTTCACAAAAGACAATGATTAATAGCGTCACCCTACATGTGTAAAGTTTTTCAAGTATGTTAAATATTTCAAAATGTTTCCTTGGCTTTCTCGCTTGATCTTTCCCCTCGGCCCCCACGAAATAAGGCTGAGCAGTCATTTTGACAACTATTAAAAAGGAAACCCAAAGAGGTCATGCAATGAGTTTGGTAACAAAGCTAAGGAAAAGGATCCGTGGCATTGATTCACTGATTCATTCATTTATTCATGTATTCATATTGAGATATGCAATGGAAAATTCAGTATGGATTCTTATAGGAAGTCAAACTCTGTCCAGGTCAGATTTCTACACCAGCAGTGCTTACTAGCAGCAGGTGCTTCTATACCCCAGCACTGAGAAGTCAGCAAGGAGGGATGAAAGCTTTTCATAACAGTTTTTAAGAAACACTAAGAGAATACCTGAAAAAGTACAAAGTGCTTCTGAGAGAACACCTGACTTTCCATTTCTATCTTAATTCCTTGGTGTGACCAGCCACAAGAAATGTTAAGTGCACCTCTCATCAATCCAGAGATCATTCATTTCTCTCCATCTTTCCTACGTATACTTACAGTATGTATAACACTTCAGTCCATCTTCTTGTGTACATGTTTCTCCTAAACAGCTTAACTCTTAGCTCTTGAATATTAAGACTTAGCACCTCACATCCTCTGAGCACCTAGACAGTGTATTGAATGTGTAAATGGATTAATTAATCAATTAATTAATGCACTACTGTACCATACCATACTTCCTCCAGGATAGAGCAGGAACCTGGAAGAAGAAATGTTAGTGTACTGTCTGCAGTATCCTCTTTCCTTCTGGCCCTGGAGTCTCGACTGCATGACAAATGGACAGATTTTCATCATCCCACTTAGTAAGGAACTCCATGGGGCAATACCAGAGGACAGTTTGATGTTTGGCTCCTTGCTGATGTGGAGACAAAGAGGCAAAGGTAAATAGTTCTTATCAGAGTATTTAAGTATCTAGACTTTCCCAGGACATACATTATTCTTCCATATATCTCTGAATGCTTCAAAAATGTTCAGTCACAGATTTCCACTTAGAAGTTAGGAAGTTTGATGGGGCCCCTGAGTAGCTCAGTTGGTTAAGTGTCTGACTCTTGATTTCAGCTCAGGTCATGATCTCAGAGTGGTGAGATGGATCTCTGCATTGGGCTCCACACTGGGCATCAAGGCTGCTTAATATTCTCTTTCTCCCTCTCTCTCTGCCCCTCCCCCACCCCATGCACACTCTCTCTCCTTCTTAAAAAAAAATAGAAGAAGGAAGTTTTAGAATGTTCTAGTACATTATTTGGTCCAAAAGAATCAACACTGCTTCTAAAGGAAATTAACTTCCTCTAGAAGAACATCTTTTACACTGGGGGAATGTATCCCCACACTTAGGCCAATGTTTACAAAAAACCATCAAGCTAGAAATAACTTCTATAGTAGAGAGAAGAGAGGATGGTTCTCAGGACTTGGGACTAAGGTTCTTCCAATGAACACTTCAGCCTCCTTCCATTTCTTCTGGATCTCAATTCAGTAACTTGAAATGTGGGGAAGGAGGCTGGTGGATATACAGAAAGACACCTTACATGTCTGCCAGTGCAGTTCTCTTCCACTCTGAACCCAATCGAATATGTGACTTATAACAAACACAGGCTGCAGGGCTGTACAGGAGGGATGTTGTAACTCCCTAAGACAGTCCTGAGATGAACAGGAAGCAGGGAGATAAATGCTAGAGAATGCATATAAGACTGCCTGTGTGTTGAATCCCCGGGAGAACAGGAAGGGATATGAATTATAATTTTTTTTGGCTTAATGCACAAATCTCTCCAGATGAGGCAGCCCTGAGACATTTCCACAAGCTAGTGAAGGGGAAAATAAAAAAAGCAACTTTTGTGGAAACCCACAAGTGAATACTTGATCTTGCTCAATTTCAATCTGTTTCTTTAGGAACTTTTTTCCATAAACCCAGGCCTGGGAGCTGAGCAGTACGTGCACAGGCCGCATCTTCCAAGGGCTCAGAGAAAGCCCTCCATGTTCTGAACCCAAGCCAAGGAAAACAGACTGAGAAAGTGATCACCTCCAAGGAGCTGCTTTCCATCATCCTGCACTTTATCTCAGGAGGAAACGTGCATTCACAGAACTCCAGGGACCCAGACTGTGTATTGCAATCTTCTCTAGCAGAGTCCAGGAAGAGTTAAATTAGGTTTTGTTGAGCCACAATTGGGCTTTGAACCCAGGTAGAGCTATACATGAAACTTTTAGGCACTCTCTATATTCAAAAAAATTGTCTTGTTGTATACTTTTGTTGGCGCAGAGTTTTCATCAGCCCCAGCCCCCAAGATGACATCCCTACAACAGATTGTTCAAAGTGCAAACAACTTTGTCAGCCAAAACGCTGGAATCCTTGAAACTGAGGAGTAATGGATCACAGAAACAATTCCAGAGTTGGAAAGGACTTTAGAAAATGATGATGACACCTAAAGCACAAGCAACAAAATAAAAAACAAACCAGTGAGAATACATCAAACTAAAAAGCTTCTGTACAGCAAAAGAAACAACCACAAAATGAAAAGATAACCTACAAAGTGGGAAAAATTATTTGCAAACCATATATCTGGTAAGGGGTTAATATTCAAAACATACAAAGAACTCATATACCTCAACAGCAGATTAAAAACTAACTAAAAAATGGGCAAAGGACCTGAACAAACATTTCTCCAAAGGAGATATACAAAAGGCCAACAATACATGAAAAAATATTCAAGATCGCTAGTCTTCAGGGAAATGCAAATTAAAACCATGAGATATCACCTCCCACAAGTTAGAATGGCCATGATCAAAAAGACAAGAGATAACTAATGCTGGTTTGAATCTGGAAAAAAGAAAACCCTTGTACGCTATTGGTGGGAATGTAACATGGTGCAGCCACTGTGGAAAACAATATGGAAGTCCCTCAAAAAATTAAAAATAGAACTACCACATAGTCTAGCTATTCCACTTTTGGGAATATAACCAAAGGAAACAAAACATTAACTCAAAAAGATATCTGCACCCCCATGTTCATAGCAGCATTACTTACCCACAACATGGAAACAACCTAAATGTCTATCAATGGATGAACAGATTAAGAAGTTGTGGTGTATACATACAATGGAATATAACTCAGCCATAAAAAAAACAAGGAAGTCCCACCACCTGCAACAACATGGGTGGACCTTGCTTTCAAGGTCCACAAACATAATGCTTAGTGAAATAAATCAGTCAAAGACAAATACTGTATGATCTCAGTTATATGTGAAACAAAAAAAAAAAAAAAGAAAGAAAGAAAAAAACAAACTCAAAAAAGCCAAATTCATACAAAAAAGAAATCAGACTTGTGTCTACCAGAGGTGGAAATGGGGCAGAATTGGAGGAAAGGTGGTCAAAAGTACAAATTTCCAGTTAAAAGATAAATACGTACTGGGGATGTCATGTACAACATGACAACTATAGGTAACACTGCTATATGATACAGAGGAAAGGTGATAGTGAGTAAATCTAGAGAGTTCTCATCATGAAGAGAAGTTTTTTCCTTGACTCTTTTTATCTTACTCTTGTTTCTATTTTGGGTAATCATTTCAAAACATATGTAAATCAAGTCATCATGCTGTACACCTTAAACTCATACAGTGATGTATGTCAATTATTTCTCAATAAAGCTGGAGAAAAACAAAAACAAAAGAAATGAAATGATATGACCCAGGTCAGAGAATTGCATTTTGCTAAGGTAGTATTTAAGCAATGCCCAAGAGCTGGGTGTTGGTCTAATTTTAATGGTCCTTTACAGAGTGATGGATGTTAAGAGTTAGAAAGTCACCTTCTTTGCTGTCATCTTGGGCTCAATGTACATCTTTCCTTAGATAAGCAAAGCTTTGAAAGGTTCACACAATTAAGATTGTTCAAGCCATCTGAATAGGACTTGATACCAAGTTACATTTATAGCTATTAATTCTTTTTTCTTGGTTTCATACAGAATAGATCAAACATAATAAGACCCAACAGAAAAGCTTTTAAAATAAATAAATAAAATGATGTTTGCTGTAAATTAATCCTCCATCCTGTAAAAAATATTAAGTGAATGTTCTTTAGAAGGTCATGCTATATACAAGTAATGAAAGAGAAGGGACAATTTTGTAAGAGACATGCAAAATTGATTGTCAAAGCATTATTTGAAACCTTCCTTGACTTTAGGGTAATATCAAACAGAACATCTCCTTCATGGTGATACTAATCTCTTTCAAAAAGAATCAAAGTAAAATCCCATTAATTTGGGTCACACTAATTCAAATTGAGGATAATTCAAACCAGACAGCTAAACTTACTTTCATATTGCCAATTCTCTTTAAAAGTCAATTAGAAGCTTCTGCACAGCAAAGGAAACCATCAACAAAAGAACAAATGCAACTGAAGGAATGGGAAAAAAATATTTGCAAACCACATACCCAAAAAGGGGTTAATACCCAAAATGTACAAGAAAATCATACAACTCAATAGTAAAAAAGCAAATATCCCAATTTTAAAAACAGGCAAAGGAGCTGAATGTCTTACAAAGAAGACAAGCAAATACCCAACAAGTACATGAAAAGGTACTCAATGGGATTAGTCTGAAGGGAAATGCAAACCAAAAGCACAATGGAAATATCATTTTACACCTGTTGGAATGACTATCATCAAAAAGATAAGAGATAACAAATGCTATGAGCATGTGGAGAAAAAAGAATATTTGTGCACTGTTGGTAGAAATGTAAATTGGTACAGCCATATGGAAAAACAGTATTATTAAAAATAAAACTACCATATGATTCACCAGTCTCACTTCTGGATATATATCTGAAGGAAATGAAATCATTATCTTGAAGAGATATATGTACTCCAATGTTCATTGCAACATTATTCACAACAGCCAAGATCTAGAAACAACCCAACTGTCCAACGATGGATGAATGGATAAAGAAAATGGGATGTATACACAAAATGGAATATTATTCAGCCTTTAAAAAGAAGGAAATCCTGACATTTGCAATAACAGTAATGGATCTGGAAGGCATTATGCATAGTGAAATAAATCAGACAGAGAAAGACAATTACTATGTGGTATCACTTATATGAGGTATCTACAAACAAACAAAAACAAGAACAAAACAAAAGATTCATAGAAAACAGAGGAGAATGGTGGTTGTCAAGGACGAGGAAGGGGAGGAAAATAGAGAAAGGTTGGTAAAAAGGTAAAAACCTCAGCTATCAGAGAAATAAGGTCTGAACATGATAACTATAGTTGACAATACTATATTATATAATTGGCATTTGCTAAGAGATTACAACTTAAGTGTTCTCAACACCACACAAATAAAGCAAATATGAGAGGTGATAGATATATTAATTAACTCAATGGTGGGAATCTTTTCACAAGGTATATGTTTATCAAATCATTAGGTTATGTACTTTAAATATATTATAATTTTTATTTGTCAATTACACTTCAATTTTTAAAAAGCCAATTAGTACCAACAAGAAAAAATAAAACTCTAATCGGCTTAAACCACTTTTGCAGCACCAATTACATACACATGAATGTCATGTCATACATTTTTTATCCATTCATGAAAAGTGACATGAAATTTCTAAATGGTGATACTTTGTTCATTCGAAATACAGTACGGAACAGAGCAGACAGCTTTGTTCTGGGAAGACCAGGTTCTGGCATTTCTTGGACCGTGTACCAGAATGGTTGTTGGAGAAAACCATTTGATGCCCCTGAGTCTCCTTTTCTCTGGAAAAAGATAAGTTAGTCTTATATCACTCAGGGACCAGAAGCCTTCTTGAGCCCTCCAGCTTTTAGATCTCTGGTACAAATTTCCTGTGAATGCCAAAAATGTATTTCTTTTAGATCCCTTCCTTGGTTCAAATTTCATAATACCTTAGATTGACCTTCCTACTGATTAATTTGAACTAACAAAATTTTATTGTAGTACACATCTCTCAGGCTGTAATGTGAGGCATAGATTGACCAAAAGGATAGATTTATCTTCAGTGCTGCTCTGAGCACAAACCGATGAACAAACCAAACACCGTCTGATGAGAATGACGTTCTTTCTTATCTTGTTCATTTCTGTGGCAATTTCCACCATTTGGAAACTTGCAGGTCCCAACAGTCACAGAATGATGTTCCTTGCTGGTGAGTATTTGTCTCTTTGCTATGTCATAATCAACTTACAGCTTACATTGGAGAAACTTCTTCATAACTCTGCCTATATGAATAATTCAAATGAAACTTTTATGCTCAAAATTCTCATATACTCTCATATACCAAAGTAAGATTTACTATAGGTTAAAGTAGGTCTCCTGTGTATATAATAGTATATGGTGATATTCTCACTTGAACCAGGAAAATTGATGCCAAAATATTACTCCTCACAGAGAAGAGCCTCTACATCCAGTGAATTACAGCATAAATAAGAAAAAAAAAAGGAGGGGGACTTAAACTACAAAAATGTTTTTGAAATCTAGTTGCCAACTACTAACTGAATTTGTTAATTCTGTGGCATTGGGCTAATTACTTAAACATTCTGTGCTTCAGCTTCTTTACCTCTGAAGTGGGCATAATTATACCCAACATACAACAAAATTAAGGACTCAATGAGATCATAGATAAGACAGTGCCTAGCATACTATGTGTCCCAGGGGAAGTATCTATAAATAGTACTTCCCTTTCCTACAGAAACCCAGAACCCCAAAGAAGGTACAAATATTCATCTTTACCTGTGATGGACAGGAAATGACCCTAAGTATGCAGTTTTATGGAGAAAGACATTTTTGCCAAGTTTTTCTCCAATGTCATCAGAAGAATTACAAATGTCTACAAAGCATAAAGACTAGAAAACACATTTCCTGACTGTTTTTAGCCCTAGGTGTTGGTAGTTATTTCATTCCCTCTATTTGATTGTTGGCTTTTAAAAGGCAGTCACCGGGTGTTATCTTTGTCCCCCGCTGCGCTTTGCAGAATCCTTACATACAACATGTGCTATGTGAATATCTGTTGAGCTGAATTTATCTTAGAAATCTTCTGTCCATCAAGACTGTTTTTAACTAATTCGGTGTTTAGATACAAGATGGTCAACTTTCATGACCCCAGATGGGTCAATAGACCAGACACTGCACAAGGAAAATACTTGACATCTGTGAATTCCAACTAAAATATTCATATAACTTGGCCCTGTCAAAATACCTTTGTCAAAATAGAAAAAAGGCTAGTGTTCTGAAAGCATGTGGAGATTTTCTATTTGGTCTTTCCCCAGCTCACAGTGGGCACTCCATTTGCTGGTGACAAAAGACTGAAACTAATTTATTACAGAATTCTGACCTGCCAACCATTTTAAAGAATCATGAAACCCATATCTTCCCTTAGCCTTTCAAGCACCCACTTCCACAGGGAAGAGTTTCCACCCTTAGCCAACCAAGTACCCTTTCTTTTTCAAGTATCATCAAAACTCATATTAATGAAATTTTGATGATTGAAGATCATGCATTGATTCAATATAAATTTGAATGATGACTGCATGCCAGGCAATGTTCTAGATATTGGGGATTATTGTAGTATGAACAAACCACACACATGCACACACACACACACACACACACACACACACCATGCCCTCTTGTAATGTACTTTCCAGCAGGGCAAGGACAAACAGTAAATAAATAAGTTAAATATATAATAAATCTAATGGTAAGAAGTACTTAGAAGAAAATAAAGAAGGGAAGAGGGACCAGAAAAGCAGATGGGAAGTGAACCCTTGTAAATGGCAAAATTACAGCAAGAAATAACAAAACATTGGACCTCTATAATAATATAATGCATGCATATGGTATATAGACATATACACATATATATGTACATATACATATATATACACACATGTGTGTATTATAAATGTATAGAGGTCCAGCCCATACATAATATACGTGTATATACATATGAAGATATATAGACTACTCTGTGTGTGCATGTATATAACTAAACTTAGATATAATGGTAACCAGAGGTCAGGCTAATGATAACACCTAATATTTGCTGAGCATCAGGCATTCTACTAAGCAATTACATGTTACCATGTTAATCTTCACAAGCTTAAAAAGAGCTCATGTTCTCTTTTAACCAATAAAGATAAGAAAATAGCACCCTTGAAGCCACTGGCCCGAAGACACAGAATTAGTGGCATGGTTGGATGTGACTCTAGGCCCCAGGCTCTTGATACCAAATTGTCCTTTGCTCCAAACCTGCTATTATTTGACAGATTTAGATAATCATCGCCAAGAAATAAGAGAAATTCCCTATTTTCCACAAGATAGAGTGTAGTTTTGACATTCCACTTATGGAGAGAATCCCATCACTTCACTCTAAATTACAGTAAATTATAAGTATATCTTTCTGGGGTGAAAGCACACAGCATGTCACAGCTTTGAATTCTTCCTTAAGCTTCTCTATTTAAAAAAAAAAAAAATCTGTTGTAATTTGTGAAGACAAGACAAACCCAAAGACTAGATGGGCAGTGAGCTCAAGATGAAAGAAACACAAGGCTGATTGGGTGAAGGCTACTGACAAAGATGTGGGGAAGACTGTAAGACAAGACACTATCCTCTGCTCCCTGTACATCCTGAATTCTGGACTGGCAACTCACAAATGAGAGCTGGGGTTCTAGGGAATCTGAGGGAAAGTATGTGGACCAGTTCAAATTCACTCCTCAGAAGTGGAGAACAGCAAAGCATAGTGCTTAAATTCCATACTATGCTCAGATAACTTAATTACATTTTAATTATTTAAATCCTGCTTTGGTCCAGAAATGATAAGACAAACTAGATGTGGGAGATAAAAAGGAAAAAAAAAAAAAAAGGCAAATACCATAAAATGGAGACCGGAATGGGGCTAATACAAAAAGACATACCTTATAGACCTATAATTTCAGGGGACATGGGGTTCAAATTTATTTCTAAGCTGGGTGGCCATCAATCAAAGAAAAAACCTGATCAGTTATACAACTCACAGTATCCAGAAAATAGAATATCTCCATAGTCTCTGTATAAAAGGACTTATTATTAAAAATGCCTCTTCTCCCTACAGAGCAATCTTTTCCAACTGTGACAGAAGGCATAAGAGTGGTGAGCCCTGTTCTTCATGAAAAAGGAGGCAGGATAGAGTAAAAAAGAACATGGGTTCCTTCCCTTCCAGATAATTCAGATTGTTGCAAGGACTAAATGACACCATGTTTGTGGAGTGCCTGGTGGTGTCTGACCCATGGAAGAGGCTCAACAACATGGTGGCTGGGACCAGAAAGGTGAGGCTAGAGAAGATGAGAAGGGTCAGGGGGACTACTCTGAGACTCAGTTCTAGCTCACTTGTTATCAAGTGATCTTGGCACCATCACCATATCCCTGAGCCTCATCTATAAAATCAGGATAATGTGATCTACTTCATGGGTTTAACGTGAAAATTAAATGACATAACAAGTGTGTGAAATTTTTTAAAAGAAGATAACTTTTAACAAGTAGGAAACCATTGGTGGGCAATGACACTATGGCAGCTAGCACAGAGCCACACACAACTGGACCTGAGGGAATGCTTTCTTTCTATGGTAATGAAGAGCAGCCGAGGTAAGGCCTCTCCCCCTGCCCACTCTCTGCTCTAGTCACATTTGTTCTCTGTTCTGAAGACCTTCATCCATGCTGTTCCCTCTACCATGAATAATCTTTCACCGCCACCCTTCACCTGAAACCACCTACTCACGACTCAGGGCTCAGTCTACACTCTCTTTTCCCAGAAGTCTTCCCTGCCCTTCCCAATAGGGCTCCATGAATTCCAAAACTGCCCTACTTGTCTCTGGCAACAACACTGTCTTATAATACTGAGTTTTGTCTAGACCATTCCATGAGACTGTAAACTTCTTAAAAGTAGAGAATGCACTTTTTCTATTATTGTACCTGCAACATGGAGCCTTGTGTCAGCCCACAGAAGGTACTTGGAGAATACTGAGTTGTGAGATCATGAAAGTAGATTCAAAACCTAAAAGATTGGTCACGTGGTTCTCATTTTTCTTAGGGTGCTATGATGGTTAACTGATTGCCATTCTCTCTTGCACTAATGTTGTAGGATCCGTGGCCTCAACTGGAATTATCAAGTGCTACAAATTATAGTTAAACCTATGCTCATTCAAGATTCAAAGCTAAAACTTCTAAAATGCTTAGCAACATTAAAAAGAAAGTAGTTCAGATTTGAATGTTTTCATCCAAGAGCATTTAGAAGGGATCAATAAACCAGTTCAACAAATATTTACCTTGAATCAAGTCCTTATTCTTCAAGCTTTTTACATCTTTTTACAATTCAAAAGAAATGTAATCCCTGATAGTCTCCCTTCATTTGTTCATAAAGCATTAATATGCTGGTTTGAATGAGCTTTTTAAGATGAAAAAAAAAAATGCCCTTTCATTGGAGTTGTTGAAAGCAGCTTTTCCTCTTAAATATGGAGGTCAGTTTTTTACTGAACAGAAACATTAATTCATCAAGATATTGTTGCCTCCTAATACCAATATTGTTGCCTATGAATTCAAAGTATAAGATTTGACTAAATTCATTTTCCTATTATTTATCTATATTTTTAAGATATATCTAGGATTGCAGTGGGCCATTGCAAACTACTCAGCAGGTCAGCTATCAGCTTTCAGACAATAGCAAAATTTTCAGCAAAGAGTGAAAAGGGAGTCAAGTTTTGGTCATCTACAGCAACAAAGAGCTGTTGAATGGAAAAATAAAATCTCTTGGGCTACTCAGTGCAGCTAACACCCAACATATGACCTTTCTTCACAGTCTTATAAATATCTTCTGCATCACATGGACTGCCAGAATTGATGAGAGACTTTAAAACAAGGCTCTTTATAGACAATGAGCTATTATCCTCTAGGACTTAGCAAACTGGCTGTCAGCCAACCTTATATTTGGATACTCCTGGAAGAATAAAATATGACAGTTAATTGGTTTATATGAGAAGAGTAAAATATCTTAAACATAAATATAGCCCATGCCAGTCAAATGTTATAGAAAGAGTATTTTCTCAGGAAGTCATGTCAACAGTATCAGACAGATGGAAACAGAATAGCTTAAATAATAGCTAATGGTGTATTTCCTTTGGGTATTCTGTTTTTCTCTCTCTCCCGTTACTTACTAGCTCTGAACATGTATAATTCCTTCAACTGAACCAATCTTTCAGGTATCCCCAAACCACTGCAGTTAATAGATAAGAAATCCAATCTAATATATTCCTACAATAAATTCCCACACATATGTTATCCCAAATCCATGCTAAGTTGTTCTATCTCATATAGACACAATCTATAGAAGACTCCAGCATCTAATGATTCAACTCAGCAGTTTGCAGCTAAGATTTCAGAGAGGCTGTGACTTGTCGTTCGTCACACAACAATGGCAAAGCTTGGTACAGAATTCAGATCTCCCAATCCTGGCTAGGGTCTTCACTACTGCACACTGAGTCTGCCAGTCTATTTCCTATGAATCTGGAGCTAAATCACTATGCCGCAGCTGTGTTCAAGCACACACACACACACACACACACACACACCATCTCTCAAGAGTATCTACAGTTTACTTGATTAAGAAATAACTTATACACTTTCCTGACTCTACCCAAAAGGAGTAGAATAAAATATCACTTGAATGGGAAGTGTCATGGAAAAGGTTCTAGAAGCAAAGAGAGAGGTTATTAACCTGAAAGCTTGGTGATCAAACTGAACAAGAGAAACAAATGTAAGGTCAGAAGGGAAACTCAGTCATAAAAGGTGAAAAGCAATAGCACAGATATGGGCAGTAAGGTCAATGGAGAAGATTAGGCAAGAGTTAGGAGATGATAAATTGTTGATCCTAAAATGGCAAGTTGTGGTCATGTGGTGAGGTGTTCCCTGGAGGAAAGTTCCATGCATCTCACTGGTATTGGTGGAGGACAGTACTCCTAATGCAAGCAATCTGATCAGAATGTACTCCTTGGTCCAGACACAGGGAAGTCTCCCTGTGTGGTCACATGTCATTGTGATTCTGTGATGGATGGCATTGTCCCTGCTTCAAGTCCCGAATGGAGGAGCCCCTCCACTTGCAAGTTCAGACTTGCTGTTCATCTGTTGAACAGATCAATATTCAAACTCCATAGAGACCAAGGCCAAACATTAGGTTTGGAACCACAGGAAGAATGGAGTTTAAGTCTGCCAAGCCAAGCATTTAGAGATGGGCGGAGATCAGACCAGAACGAAAGCCAGCTGAAAACAGCTAATAATATGCTTGCAATGAGTGTTGAGGCTGGATTAAGAGGCAGAGGCAGGGGAAGTATCCAACGGGGGAGTGTTTAGCATGGTAGGTATGTCAAGGATGCCAAAAGGGAAATTTTTTTACTTATAATCATTCTACTGTACACTTTCAGACAAAGATTGAACATCCTGTAGAGCGACCTGTTGTGGAGAGATATCTTCTGATTTGAAATCTGCTGTAGGATAATGTTCTCCCAATTTAAAGTATGTTCTTAATGGCTCAGAGAAACAAGATAAGAGGTTTAATTTTCTGTACTTCCAGTGGCCCCAGTTATTTCCAATAAGGAATGCTAAATTAACTCAGGTGCATCTCGAACATCCAGGCACTTTACTTCTCTGGTCTCTCCTGCAAAGCTAAGGGGCTGGCTACAAAGACCTCTCAGATCCCTCCCCTCTAGCCAGCCATACATCTGGGAATATACTCTATGTTTGGCCCGAGTATGTCTTTACGTAGGTATTTTATCTATCTTATTACAACAATAAGCACACGCCCCAGATGGGAAAACTATGCTGGAAAAAAAAAAAAAAACAAGGCTCTGTCAGCACAATATATGGGTGTGGTGAAAACAGGCAACCAGTTGTGTGCAAGTAAAAAGAAATGATTGTTTTAAAAAAGCATATTCTGATAAATAGCTTAAGCTAATGGAACATGGTTAAGAAAGAGAGCATATAAAATATTCCATAGATTCAGATCTGTTATCACATGAATCACACAGGGTAGAAAAAAAAATAAAATAAGAGAAAGGAAAAGATGCTCTGAGAGTGACAACACAGTAAAGCACTGCTAATGTTATGGAGTCTATATTCTCATGCAGGTGGTTTTTCCATTTTCTCAACCCCATGATATGTGGTCAAAACACATCACTGCTTATTCCTCTCACTCAGATAAAATTCTGCATTATTTTAGAGTGTGTAGATTGCATTTGAGGAAATTCTGAGCCATCAACTGATTAGATTAGATTTGGGTAAAATAAGAAGGAAAAAGAAAAATCCCTCCTAATTATTTCCACTCTCGATTTGTTTTAAAAAAAAAAAAAAAAAAAGATAGTCGCAAAGAACAGGAAAATCCTCATAATCCCCACTGTTCTCTAAATATTTTTTCATAGCTTTGTTTCAGAGTTTGGAAGTGAGCAGAAACTATTTGTCAGCCCAAGTGCATGACGGAAGAATCGCAGGTTCAAAGAAGTCAAGTAACTTGACCATCGTTGCATCGTTTCAGTTGCAGCTGAAAACAGGGGCTCAATCCTCGGGCTCTAGGTTTCTCCTAAGACTCAACTGCCTGGCTTGACTCTTGTTTGGAGCAAAATGCTAGGCAACAGAGCTCCCACGGGCAGCCTGTTGGCAGAAACCTGCTTCTGTTGGGGGTGAAAGTGTTGAACCCCATTTGCTAAGAATAGCTCAAAGCACCTTGGAAGGAGTGCTGGTTTCTAAAGAAATCCCCACTTGGAGAGTGTTCCTTCTTCTCCTCAGCCCATCTGTCGTTATGTATCTCGGGTAATGCATCAGAGATCGTGCAATATATGGAAACATATTGAAGGTATTATATGTGTCACAGTCATCTTCTCTCCTATTTCCATTAAAAGCTCTCAGCTATGCCAAAACTATCTCATTCCCAAATGAGGTACATTTCAGTAAATGAGATGATGGATAGAACTTAAAGAATCCTCTAAGGAAGAGACAGAGCTGCAAAAAGACAGGGAGAACTTGCCAAAACAAAATCACAGGCAATCTCAGAAAAACTGATTTATTTCTCTAATGATATACGGTCTTTTAAGGCCTAAAACCTGCAATGAACAACTTCCAATTCATGTCACTTTCCTAACTTCTTTCTCTACGCTAGATCACAAGGATCAGAGGACCGAAAAAGTAGACAGAGTGAGTCTACGTGGGCACACGTGTGTAGACATAACGGGCGTGGATGCTCTCGTGATGGTGGGATCCCGTCTGTTGGAAAGAATGTAATGATTCAAAAAGTGTTCATTTCCAAATCTGTTTCAGACCTAACTAAAGGCCTCGAGTTTTACGATACACATTTAAGCCTCAAAGAAATTTTTTGCTTCAGGGGAGACCATTCTCCAACAAATACAAAGGTTTTTATTTACAGAATTCCCATTCTGTTTTGGACACAGTGCGAGGGACTGGAAATGAAGATAGACCTAGTCCTGCCCTCATGGGGATTCTATTCTATTGAGAAAGTCTCAAGGTCGTGTCTTCAGGGCAGTGCATTACGTATCTGTCAATGAAACCTAAAGAAAATGTGTAAGTCCTAAAGACAGGATGGAGTAGCTGGCCCACTCAATCTCTCAGTTTCTAGCTAACCACAACGCTCACAATGTGGAACTATCGAGAGGTCTTCTATCTGTGATGATGCAACTGCCAGAAAAAAGCAACAAAAACTATTTGGGTCAGTCCTCTTCCTTTTCATCTGAAATGGCTCTTGCCACAATGCCTTAGTCATTACCAATCTCCAGTTACTATTCAGTTTTTATCTTGCTTGATCTTACTCTGTCATCGCCTCATGACATCTTCCTTCAAATACACCAGCACTGCGGTGTGCTTCCACATAATAGATGCTCATTAAACACAATATATGCCACAAAAATAGATGACATTAAGAAATAGCAATGGCAATTTTTACAACAGAGTGTGATGTAGTCATGATGCACTCAATTTTTAAAATTGTCCCCTCTTTTGGATGGTACAATTAACACTAAAACAAATGCGTGTGACACGCTGTTAGATAAGCAATCCTTTGTTACTCTGAATTTCACTACTCCATTTACTTGATGCTTCTTTACCCTCTACCTTCATCCTCCAACTCAATAGCTTTTTGTTGGAGATTCCACAAGTGCTCTTTGGAGCATATCAGCAAATGTTTGCTTTGTTTACTGGCCACCCAAGGATGCCTAGAACACAGAAGGGGGATGGCATCGGTATAAGCTTACATTGCTATTTAATGTGTCATGGGTGGAGCACCCAAAATGCTAACAAAAACCAAAGAGGTTCCGCAGCTTAGTTTTAAGGCACTGCAGGAAATTTGCTTGTTGTATTTATCTTTTTCAAATTTTCCTCTGGTTCTAGGATCTGTCTTCCTCCAACACCCTCCTGAAGTTTTCTGACCACTCCCCTGTCCACCAGTGGTGTGAGGATCAAATAGTCCAATCTCCCCTTATCTCTCACTAGTATTTAAGTCATGACTTTTGTGCAAATAATCAATTGACTATGTAACCAGAAGTTCATTGCCCTCTGTACTTTATAGAAGAGCCAGTAGGCTATTCAATTCATAGCGCACATTCAATAAACCAACTTCTCACTATTATAAACCCGATTTTTAAACTGAAGCAGAAGTTCTAATTAACACAGCCACTGGATGAATGTAGCCTAACTCTATAAGGTTAATTTCATTTTATCCTTGCTACTATACTAACAGAGACTGAGATAAAGTTACATCATTTTTAAAATGACCCCAGTATTCCCTTCATTCTTTATTCTGGAATTAAATAAATGGTTTTAAACCATTCTTCATTCTGAATTCCAAAGACCTTGGGTGACTGTCATCTGATCCACACGGCACTTTTATAACTATTCTTCTAAAGATTTCACACAGGTGCCTTCCTCCAAAGGCAGCAATAATGATATTCCTTTCCTATCTGTAAGGGGGGCTGCAACATCTAGAAAGTCTCAAAGCCATCATATTTCATAAGGAGAAGTCATTATTACATTCATTTTATAGATTAAAAAAAATGATTTCAAGCAAGTTCAAAAAGACCTGCTCACATTAAAGCAGCTGGTAAGTGACGAGCTATTAAAGCAACCCCAGATCCTTCCATGTGTCAGTCCAGAGACCTTCCCACCCCACAGTCATCTCTCCACATCCACATTCCCTTGGTCCTCCTCTGGTTTTTAGTACATGCTTTCTCCCTAATGCACACATTCCTGGGGCGGGGGGTGGGGGATGTTTTTTCCTTTCTTCCCTCTAAACTGACCACCTTCAGGAATTCCTTTCAAATTCAGATAATTCATATCTAAAGCAAAGACCTAAGGGGGAATTTTTTTTTTTCTATATGTGCTATCTTAAGAATTCTACTTCTTGGGAGATATTAACCATTTATCAAATGCTATCCAGTACTTGGCATGTCTGTGGAGGTTCAACTCAATTTATATTCACTGAGGAATGAAACATCAGATAGTATGTCCCTAGAGAATAAGGTGTTAGGATGGAAGGCAGATCCCCTTCTAGGATCTCCTGTCTCTGATCACCAGGCACCTTTCCAACTGGGCAATAAATTCTCCAACATTCTCAGTAGTCCAATGTGTTCCAACACTGTAAAGAAAAGCCCTGAGCAAGAATTTGCAGCACTGCACACTGACTACTTCCGTGGAGGCAGCCACACTCCCCCTTTGACCTCAAGACCTCGCCCTCTGACAGGTCATTCAGCGGAAATGCTCATGGTCAAAGAGCAGAAACTCTGCCTGATTTCTGAGCCCAAGGATTGCATCTCATTCATTTCTGAGCCTTCAGTGCCTTGTTCAGTGCCTAGAACACATATAATTGAAATTAAAACTTGTGGGAAGAAAGTTACATTTCAACTCTGTTGGCAAAAGTTTTCCTACCTAAGGTGAATTGGCAACCACCTAACACTTGGCCCACACAGGCCTTCCCTAGGTCTCATACCTTGAGTCCATCACATAATAAAACTCTTTCCAACACAGACAATCCTAGATTAAAAAAACAAAAACAAAACAAAACAAAACAAAAACAAAAACAAACAAAAAAACATAACAGTCTTGACCAGATGCACTGTGTAGACCTTGTTTGTATCTTGATTCAAACAAATTAACTGGAAAAAGAAAAAAAAAAAAAAACACTCGGAGACAAATGGGAAAATGTGAATATGGATGCCATATATCAAAGAAAGATTATTGTGGGTGGGATGGCATTGTGATTTTATATGCTTTCTAAATTTTCAATCAGATATTTAGGGGTTGAAATGCTATGACTTCTGGGATTTCCTTTAAGAAACTTTAACCCAATAAAATTGTTAAAATCTAAATGATGGATAAGTGCTAGACTACTCTTCATGCCCGTTTGGAATTTTTCTTGATATGCAATTTTTACATGAACACAAAGCAATCACTCATTGCAATATGACAATGTTCTGCTTTTACTGATAAGAGTGGTATTTTCATGTATGATCCAATATTAATGTACACATATTCTCCTAGAAGCAACTTGTGTTTCTAGATATTTCCTATGCAAGTTCTTTGAAGCGGAGAATTTAGATATTTAGAGCAATTAAATATGTTTTTAGTGTGTACTAAAATAAAATCTAAAGCTTATACAATTCTACTGCAAGTCTGTCTACTACAATCTGCTTTCAGCAGGGCGTACCACTGACCAATTTCAGACCAGCTAGACTACAAGCTAATTAACCCCTTCAAAAGAAGGTTTACAAAAAAAATCAACCATTCTCTGATCACATGCCAGTCGCACAAGCTAGCTGTTCACCTTTGCTAGCCACCAGCACTTTATATACTGCATTCATTAGATGTAACAAACATTTAGGATACTTACCATGAACAAGACTCTATTCTATGCCCTTTCCAAATCTTAACTTGTTGTACTACTAATAATAACTCTTGAAGTTAGAATATTATTATTATTTTCTACCTTACAGATGAGGAAGCTGAAGTACTGAGAGGCTTAATATCAGAGCTTTCGGTGGAAGAGTTGGGATTAGAATCTGGGGAGCCTGGCTTCCGGAGTCAGCTCTTAAGAGCCATGACATGGCACCTCTCTATTACAGTGATGACATTAATAGTCCTCGATGTGCTACTTTTTAAATAAAAGTGAAAAATTATCCATCCTTAACTTATAATTTTGTAAACATCCATGAACTGTAGAGAACATAACACAGGCAGAATTTGAATCAAGTATCCTGAGAGAGAGTCCAATGGCTTTAAGAGAACACAGCTTGCTTAAATATGATTTTCTCCAGGGCTCACCAGCCCTAGAACCATCTTTACCTTCACTCTTATCCCTGTCTCTCAGTGCTCCTTTCTTCTCCCTTTCCTGCCAGTGAACTATTTTGAAAACCAGCCTGTCATCATTGCCAGTGAAGATGTGACCCCAACTTGGACCGGATGTCTTACTTAGTCTCACCTTCCTCTGTGTTTCTGTAGTTCTAGCTGTCCATTATATCTCACACGACATTGCAGGCGGCTGTTGCTTACCCCCATCTCACAGTAGTTTAGGTGCACCTGGGTTGGTTAAGCATGCCTTCAGCTGGGGTCATGATCTGAATGAAGGTCCTGGGATTGAGCCCTGTATTGGGTTCCCTGCTCAGCGGGGAGCCTGCTTCTCCCTTTCCATTTGCCTCTACTCCCTCTGCTCGTTTTCTCTCTCTCTCTCTCTGTCAAATAAATAAATAAAGTTTAAAAAAAAAAGAAAAAGAAACTATGGCTTCATCTTCATTGCTATTGGCACTACTTTCTTGCATCCCTCACAACACCTACCAAATGCTTTGCTCATGGTCCATGTTCAAAGATAAATAATTGCCAACATTATCATTCCCCTGCAGATATGCAGAAGTGCCAATGACAAAAGTTCCAGTTGATAAACCAAATATTTGTGACATTGTTCTCAAAAAAAAAAAAAAAAAAAGAGAGAGAGAGAGAGACATCTTTAGCCCAGGAATGAGGTGCTAAGCCTCCGGGAGGTGATTTGCAGCCACGTTGATGTCTCTGCCTCCTTCACTCATGGCTGCTGCCCTTTAGAATTCCTTCAGTTGAACCAAGATAAAAGGCTACAGGTATAAGCAGAAACCTTTTTCTTCATGAGAACACAACCACATAAAAACAAGCACGAAAGATGATCTTGGGGGATAATGACTCCAAAAACTAAGAGTATGTCAGAACCACTTACTGTGCAGCTACTACGATTGGGCTCAAATCAGACATGATCAAATCCTAACTACTGTCTGAAATCAACAGTCTTGTCATTTTTTGGTTTAGATATATTGGAGCTCAAGGTACTGCAAAACATAAGGCAAAGTGGGGAGGACAAGATCATCATTCATTCATGCTATGGTTAATTTCAGTACTGAGCATAACCACCAGAGTGAACTATAGTTTTGAGAAAATATATATTAACCCTTCCCCCGTTAGAACCCTTTCACTTTCTCCCATCCCTGAAAACAAAAAACACAAGAGATAACAAGAGATACTTTACTTGACAAGGAGAAAGCCTTAAAATTTTAAAGAAATTTACATTAGAATTTGACTCTGATAAATAATTCAGAATGTTTTTTCATTTAAAAATATGTGTTAAAATATTGTCTATCCGTAACTATAGACACTATAGGTGTCCAACACAGTGGCCACCAGCCTTATGAAATGTAGCTGTTGATACTTGAAAAGTGGCTAGTCCAAACAGGTATAAGTGTAATATTTGATACACATCAAATTCATTGATTTGGTTTAAAAAATGTAAAATGTCTCAGTCACTTTTTTATTGATTATATATTGAAGTGATAATATTTATATATTGGGTTAAACAAAATGTATTATTAAAATTAATTTCACCTGTGTATTTTTCCTTTTTTAATGTGGTTACTATAAAATTTAAAGTCACATACGTGGCTCACATCTGTGTTATGGGCCTATTGGTTAACCCTTTATAAACTACAAGACAGCAGAAACCCAGTAAGACATAGCTTATGCTATAAATCATCTTCCCTTAGGCCCCTCCCATACCCACATGCAGCTAGAACAGTCTAGGAGCAGTTTAAGTATGTGTAGTGCAACTCACCATAGCAGAAACTGGGAAAATCATAGCAAAGGCTAAATGGAACTAAGATGATATAGGGAAGAAGAAATGTGGATAACACAAAATATTAGAAAATTCTAGAACCATACTCTTTGATCCTGGCAATCAGAGATATGAAAAACCACTGGAAACCCCTGGTCAGAGACCACCTCATCCCACTCAACCCTACTATAGTCAGCTCCCTGATGAAGATCCCCTCCCCCCTCAACAAGGCATCTTTCCAGTTACCTGCCCTCAAGAGACACTAAGCAGTACAGAGCTTGGTAATGGGAGACAAATATTCCTTCTGTTACAGTAGTTGGGTAGTTGCTGAAGGTCATTAATATCTGCAGTAAATTTGCAGGTACTCTACATGGAAGGAATGGTAGCCTTTGGTCCTTTCAAACGAGTGGGTATCATTTATTTCTTACACTTCCATTAAAAGCACAAGAGGGGAAGCCCCAAAGGGAGTGATACTTACAAAATAAAAAGCGATTATCTTTCTTTTTACTCCAACTTCCAAGACGAGGAGGAAAATTCATTGATGAGTATTTATTAACTAATGATGAAAGAGCACTTCAAAAATGAAAATGGCCCTGAAACGCACTACATTATTCTGATTGCAGAAAATGGGAGACTAAAGAGAAAGAGCGCTCTATAAAATGTCCTCTGCAATTGGCTCCGTCTCTCGTGGGCCTCTCAGATTCCTTTGTCCCTCCCACGATAATAACTTGTCTTCATGGCCATAGCCAAGAACACATTCTTTGTTTGGTTACATAAGCTCCTAAAAATAGCAATTTATCATGGAAATGCTAAATGACCCTTGAAGATGGTGTTCTGATGGGCTATTAAGTTATTGCTGTGTCTATCTACTGATATGTATTATAATTAAAGATAAAAAACCCTTTCTGATGCTTTTCAAACCTTAAAAGTATATCAATTTCATGCTCTGGGCATTTTTATCTTAAAAAAACATGAAGAAAAGTTTCCCGCCGTCAAAGTAGTTTTACCACAGATACGGAGATGAATTTTTCTCCTTATTAATGAGTTCAATGGAAAAAAAAAGGAGGTTAATTCAAAGCGTAATTTATTTTTTTCTGTCTGTCTAGCTAAGTTTGATAAATGAATTCAAAGTAAAATAATCAGAGAAATTAGCTGACAGAATGTTTAAAGGAAAACTAATAGTGCACTGCTCATTTCTTAAACCTAGCACTTTAAAACTGAAAGTCCCAAGTAATCTAGTTGATGTCTCCTTAAGACCAGAGAGGTTGAGATGCTTGCCAAAGTTACACAGCAGCGCCAGCTTGCTCTCCTCTGCCCTGGATCACATATGGATAATCATTCTCCTTGGCACCAAGTGAATGAAGGAAAGAAGTGCCTCAAACAGAACTTGAGTACTCTTGGGGCTACAGAAAACCAAGATTTTGAGACAGGGCTACCAACGTCAGGGAGACTTTCTTCACAAAACTTACCAAAGAGTCAGGATGGTTTCCTATATAATAAACTTATTAAAAAATAAAAATAAAAAATAAACTTATTCAGGTATGGGTTGGTTTCTTTCTCTGTAGCATTTTTTAACTGAAGTAAAAGGCACATAAACTGACATAAAATTAACCATTTTTAAGTGAACAATTCTGTGATATTTAGTACATTCTCAATGCTGTGTTCACCTATACATTTTTGTCATCCCAAAAGAAAACCCTATACCCATTAATACCCATTATGCTGCCACTCCCCATTTCCCCCCTCCTGCCAGCCCCTGGCAACCACCCATCTGCTCTCTGTTTCTATGGATTTACCTATTCTCAATATTTTATGTAAATAGAATCACACAATACGTGACCTTTTGTGACTGGCTTCTTTCACATAGTATAATGTCTTTGAGGCTCACCCACACTGTAGCCTGTAGCAGTGCTTCACCCTTTTTTATGACTGAATAATATTCCATTGTGTATCTACAGAATAATTTTGTCTGCTCGTTATCTGTACATAAAGTATTTGTGATAACTTTTGATCTCCAGTACTGTTTGAACATCTTACTCTCGGGCAGCCTGGGTGGCTCAGCAGTTTAGTGCCGCCTTCAGCCCAGGGCGTGATCCGGGAGACCCGGGATCGAGTCCCACATTGGGCTCCCTGCATGAAGCCTACTTCTCCCTCTGCCTCTCTCTCTTTCTCTGTGTCCCTCATGAATAAATAAATAAATAAAATCTTTAAAAAGAACATCATACTCTCAATTAACATACTCTGAAGAGTCCTCACTCAGAAGCTAGTCATTTCTTGTTCAACAAAATTGAAAGCAGGGTTAATCCTGCACTAAGTCAGGACACCTGGGTGGCTCAACAGATTAAGTGTCTGACTTGTGATTTCAGGTCGTGATCTAATGGGTTGTGGGATAGAGCCCTGCAGAGAGTCTGCTTGAGATTCTCTACCTCTGCCCCCCCCCCTCTCTCTCCCTCCCTCCCTCCTCCAAATAAATAAATCTTAAAAAAAAAATACTGCACTTAGTGTCATCACTCTCTTTGTGTAACCTGCTATATTCTATGAACCATTTCTAACAACAACCCTGTGGATGGAGTACTATTATCATCATCTTTATTTTATAGGTGAGGAAGCGGGGACATAGGGAGCTTAATTAAGTGTCTGTCCAGTGTCACAGCTGGTAAATGGTGGAAGCAGGACTGGTCACCCTTCCTTTCTAGCCACCCAGTATCAGAGATCACTCAGTGATCCACACCAACAAAGTCACAACTCACTTCACAGGTTATAAAATACTTCTACAAATTTAATTTGGAAGCAATGTCCACACATTCAGACCAAGAACAGCCTCAAGTCATCACCAAGCTGAGATCCAAATGTATGTTTGGAAGTCAGTCCTTGTAATTCATAAGGCATTTTCCCAAAGTATTTAGCGGTTTACAAATGGCGTGTAGATTCTATTAGCCCATAAAAAACCTAACCCATCAGGTAGCAGAACTACATTGTTTCTGCATTATCAGACTTAAATTTTATGTGTTCTATTACTTTTATAACACAGCATGTTCCAAGCTGGGAATGGAGATGTCTGAACCTCAGGCCCCCATCCAACAGTGGCAGCCCCTACATACCACCCAGCTCCTCCTCACTGCACTTTGCTCCAATACTTGTGGAAGTTCCAGGAGTAGTGAGATGACATCCTCGTGATGAGGAAAGTTACATTAAAGAGGTTCCCAGGCAAACCTCCAAAGAAGAATAGGGTCAGGTATGGGAGCTGACCATACTCTCAGAGAAGAGGCAGGATATTGAGGAAGTGTGGGGAGAGATGGAACATAGCAGGGATAAGGTTTGTGTATGGCATTTAGTGGTGAGCTACAGGTTGATCCCAAATCATAGCCCCAAATAAGCTTTAATGTTAAATAGAAACATGCTGGAACATTGTGTCATATATGATAGCCAGATAAATGAGATAGCACCAATTGTCCATATATTGTAAGAACTCAAAATAATACAGGACAAATACTTTCCCGTACAATGCTTTAGAGTTTACAAAACACCTTACCACCCATTATCTCTTGAGGTTCATGCAACAACCCTGTGAGTTAGGATCGATTTTTTTTTAATTTTTTTTTAATTTTTATTTATTTATGATAGTCACAGAGAGAGAAAGAGGCAGAGACACAGGCAGAGGGAGAAGCAGGCTCCATGCACCGGGAGCCCGATGTGGGACTCGATCCCGGGTCTCCAGGATCGCGCCCTGGGCCAAAGGCAGGCGCCAAACCGCTGCGCCACCCAAGGATCCCCCAAGATCGATATTAATATACCCATTTTACAGACACAGAAATTGATTGTAGCAGTTGAATTCCATAGCCACACAGCTCATAAGTTGTGAAACCAGTACTGGAATGAGGGCTTTTAAAAAAAATCTATGAGGTATGAGTTCTCTCTGCAACAACATGCCACCTCAGGCCAACTTCAAGGAAGGCACCAATATCCTACAGAAAGGAAAGGAACAGAGAAATAAAAACTGCTCCAGGTGAGAGAAACAGCAAAACACAGCCTCACATCCTGTTGATGTAGAAGCAAATATGACTTTCTCTGGAGCATTTATTTTGTAGCTCATTCATCCCTTCTCAAAATCCTAAATCCAGAGACAAGGTTACCTCAGAGGTGGCGGGAATGTAGTCGGCCACATAAAAAGGAAAAGTGTAGGTTTCCTTTCAAAGACCAGATCTCCTCAAACCAAAATAACATCAGTTATTCCAGTGATTTTTACAGTTATGTTTTATTCCTACACATTGGACTTTTTAAATTTATCTACAGGATTATCCCTTCTTTAATTGCAAGTATTTACTCAGGACAGAAGCCTTTCAATTAAATTGTCATGCTATGCATTTTTAAAAATCACTCAAGTCCGAGGGCTCTTGATCAAGGCTCTGAGGCTCTTTCAGGCTCTAAGGTGAGTGCTGGGATTATTTGCTTGGCCATCAAGCAAGTTGAAGTGGGCCGCTTTCCACCAGAGTTTGATAGTTACAGGTAGCCTAGGTTCCAATTGTGAAAGACCTGCCATCCCACCAGCCCCACCATCTTGTTCTCCTACTAACGTCACACAAGCCCCTTCTATGTCACACTGTGGAGAAGAAAGAGGTTCTCAGAATGCCTGGCATTTATAGACATGAACTTCATCAGCCAGCCTCACAACGAATGGCTATTCTAATGTCCACCCCTGGATACATTAGAATTGATGTTCACACATGTGAAGATGACTTGTTTTATTTTATTCCCTATAAAGAGTGACAGAGAATCTGCATGTGCATTAGAGTGGATTTGGAGGCTGGTATATGAGGAGAGAGAAGACGATCACTAGTGAATGTTCTAGCCTTCTTGCTAAGGCTTTATCATACCTCAGATGGACTGACCATAGGCATAAATCCTATGAATGGAAACTTCAAAGCCAGTATGTTTGGTTCAGTTCTGATTCATCCTATTAGTGTCTTTCTAACTGGTTGGGCAAATTTTGGCCCTCATGCCTCTTACTGCCCAGCTTCCACTATACAGTGGATGATCCTGGCCAAGTATTATGGTCCCTGGACTCCTGAAGTCCATGATACTCCTGTATCATGTAATACAGACTGAATCTGGAATCAGAAGCCCTGGACTTGAATCCTATATTTGCTATTGATTAGCCACGTGACCTTAGCTAGGCAACAAGCTGGCTGATAAGCTGGCAGTTCTTCACTTATGCACAGAAAATAATAATACCTTAGCACTGTTATGGAAATGAAATAAAATAACATATATGAAAAAGATCTTGAAAACTTTAAAGCCCTCTTCAAATATGACTTATCCACTCACTTAGCAAATGCGAGTCACTGTCCCAGGCAAAAATAATAAATAGTCGACATCCTTCCTTGTGTAAGTTTATAACCAGATTTTCTAAGAAGATAGAAATTGTTTCCACAAGAGGGGGAAAAAAATGAAGTGGACTTTCGAATCGTTATCTGGTTAAATCAGGCCATGGAAAGGGTCATTTAGGTATGTTCTAGGCATGGAGGGCAAGGGAGGCTTATGTTAAAGTGGTTCGATTTAACATCTGACATGTCTGTCACTGTAATCACAGTTCCAGGGACTGACACATGAATGCCCTGTTGTTGAAAATCCCATAATGAAGAAGAGAATATGACTTCCCTAGTCGCCTCCCTGACCCTAGTAGGAGTTTTCCATCATTTCATTAAAAAAGAAAAAAACCTACCACATACTGCTCAATATGGTGACTGGCTCCTGAACAGTCAAGACGTTATTTTCAAACACATTCTTTCATTGCTTTTCCATCCCCATGGGGCCCTGCTATAATTCCTGGCCTTCTGAAACCCCGTGGCTGAGCTTCCACCGTGCTGAGCAGATTTTCAAACAAAGTCCCCTTGCTGTGTGCATAGAAGGCCTCCAGAGCCGCAGGCATGCCTGTCGGGGGCTCCAGTGCTGAATTTACTTCCCACATCTTGGACACATCACTCTCTCCCCACCATCCCTCCCTCCAGTCCCCACTCCTCCCTCGCTCCCCTCCCCCTTCATTCCTAAATCCTACAGCCATGACAGAAATAAATTAGCTAGAGGTACAGGTCACACCTTGGAGAGCAGTAAACGTTCTGTGGGAAATCAATAGAGAAGATGGGATTCTCAAACAGCTGAAGCAGAAGGAATGATGCATTGATGGCTATACATAAACCAAACAAAGGAGCCTGAGAACAGCCTTCCAGGGAGGGGCCGTGCACTCCGGGTTCATTTATCCCAACACCTGAACCCGAGATAGCACCACAGAAAAGATGTTCCCCAGACACCTGTGCTTCTGCAGCTTTTTTCCTCAGGAAGGTTAAATGTTGCTCTGCGAATATTTGTAAAAATTAAAAATGATGTTCAGATTGAGGATGCTAATGCTGCCCCCCAACCCCGAAGCCTCCTGGAGGGTCCTGGGCTGCGTGTGGGAGACATATATCTCTTCCAGAAGAACTTCCCTCTATGGCTGCTGACAGCAAAGGAGGGGAGTGATGGTCTACATGGTTCACTGAAGCAGTGCAATCCCTAAAGCCTGAAGTGCGATGAAACCCAATAAGCTTCAGGCTCTCACAGACCCGGGTTCTAGTCCTGGCTTCGTCACTCTGTAGCAGAAGGACCTTGGGAAGGCCGCCCTTATAAAATCGATTGAGCAGCAATTGAAAACATGTGATATACATAAACACCTGGTACAGAAGAGACACCCAGTACCTGCTAGCTGCTGTTCTTTCCCTCTTCTATGTGATTATGAGGAGCTTTTTTATTTCTCTTGATGTCCATACTTTTCTTACCCTAGACCTTTTGCAAAGGTGGCCCCCAGTAAAAATTTGATCCAACAGGAAATTCCAGGTCTAGCAAAAAGAGGGGAGACCTTTCAGTCCCTCCACAGCTATATCAGCTACTAAATGCCACCCCAACTGAACAGTCTAAGTCAACATGGCAAGCTTGCTATGTGAACACAGTGCTGAAACAAAACCTACCTAAGAACCTCACTTTCAGAAATTTTGGAAATTGCATTTCTCTGTAACAAGTCTTTTTTTCCTCCTGTATTCTCTTTTTTTTCACTTCCACAAAGTGCATTTACTAAATGATTTTGTTCTTTTTTTTCTCCTCGTTTCGAGCCTCCTCAGTTCCTCTCCCACAGCTGAATTTCAGTAATGAAACAAATACTTCTAGTGGGTAAGCCTTTACAAACTATCTCATATACTGACTTTTTTACATTCTCGATTTTTTTTCCATTTTCAATGGTGGTGGAATACATATAATATAAAATTTACCATCCTCACCCATTTAAAAATATACAGATCAATGGCATTAAGTACATTCCGTTGTTATGCAACCATCGCCACCATCCATCCCCAGAACTTTTTCATCCTCCCAGACTGAAACTCTGTATCCATTTCCCTAGCCCCTAGCCCCTGGCAACCACCATTCTACTGTCTGTCTCTGTGAATTTGACTACTCTCCATACCTCATATAAGTGGAATCATACAGTGTGTGTGTGTGTGTATGTGTGTGCGAGTGTGTGTGCATGTGTGTCTGCTTTGTTTCCCTTCCCATAATGTCCTCCAGGGTCATCCATGTTGTAGCACCCATCAGAATGTCCTTTTTTAAGGCTGAATAATATTCCATTGTATGTGTAGGTACCACATTCTGTTTATCCAGTCATCCATTGACAGACACTTGGGTTGCTTCCATCATTTGGCTCTTGTGAATAATGCTGCCGTGAACATGGGTTCATGTGTTCAAATACCTCTTTGTGAACCTGCTTTCAATTATTTTGGGTATACACTCAGAAATCGAATTGCTAGATGGGATGTAATTCTATGTGTATCTTTTTGAGGACCTGCCATATTGTTTCCCACAGCAAGAGCACCATTTTGCATTCTCATCCACAGTATCTGGGATTCCAACTTTTCCTCATCCTCACCAACACTTGTTATTTCCTTTTAGGTAGCCACCTAATCAGGGTGGCAGTTCTCCCATCTTCTCAGAAGTATGTGGAAATATACCTGTTTAACAACTTGTTTGGTACCCTGAGTGGTGGTTCATTTCTCCTTTGCATACGGGAACCTCTTATGGTTAACCAAATTCTGCTTTGGCTACATTATCTGCCTAGCTTCCTTGTGTCTTCAAAGACTCCCATATTTCACTAATATGACAAATACAAAGTTAATTTGGGCAATAAAAGAGTTTTTAATATTTTGGTATAAAGCAGTTTGCACAGTTCAGCCAACCACGCCACCTTCCATCTAATGAAGTGAAGGAGGAGCCTTTTCAGAACAGAAAAGCAGAAAGCACAGGAATGGTCACATAGTAAGCAGCAGAGAGGAGAAGAATAACCATGGGTCAAGCAGGCTACGTTTTTAAAAATCACTTTGCCCTTTGGTCAACCCACCTGAGGAAATTCTCTCTGCCCTTCCAATTTTCAGGTGTGAAAAGTAAGGCATGGTGGAATGGAATAATCTACTCAAGGTCACACAGCTAAGAAATGCCAAGGTCGCAACCCAAATCCCAGGCATTTCACTCCAAATTCTGGTTTTGTGTTTGTTTGTTTGTTTGTTTGTTTCCAAATTCTGGTTTTAAGCTGCATGACACTACAGAATAATAACTGGGGTTTTCACTTCTAAAGCTGCAGAGCTATTAAGGGCCTCTTTTAGGGGAACACAAAGATGCATTTTGATCTGTTGTTCAAGTGGAGTGGCTCCCCAGAGGCAGGTGCTGTGCACAGAGTCAATTAAGCACCAACCCTTCGTGTGAACACTCACCCAACTCTGGTTGAGTTGGTGGATCCAGAATTAGGCAAGCCTGGCATCTCCCACCTAAGGACCTTGCAGAAATAGTCCTCAGGAGCTGAGAGGCTACTGGACCACAGCTGGCCACCTAAAATGCTTCCTAGAGGTTGTCCTCCAGGTATGCTCAGTTAATGGATCAGAGCAAAGCCCTCTCTTTGCTTTGGTGGCCATAGATACTTCTCTCCTAGCAGATTTCCTCCTTTTTAAACTTCCTCAGGACACTGTGAACATGAAAGACACTAATGTGAGTAGAGCATAAAATCTAGTGGAGGATAGATAATAGATGCTCAAGAAACCAACACTCCTCTCCATTCCCCATCCCCTTATAGTAGACAAAGGACTGAAAGTCATGGTAAAGCATCTGCACTCAAAAGAATTTAAGAATTTTAAGTAGACATTTGAAATCTGTACTCAACATCCACTGTTCCTGAAACTGGCTTCACACTTTAGCCCTGCCACACCTATTTCGTCAGTCTGCACGTAAGCGCTCCGTGCCTTTATATGTACCATTTCTTCAGCTAGACTGAATGTGCTCTGAGGGGAGTGGCTCTGCCTTCCATTGGGTCTTGCAGCCCTGTTATGTATGGTGCACTTACAGTTCTCAACTCAGTTACAAAGCCCCAATTTGGTCAGAAGTGGGCCTTGGAGCTCTCTCTCTCTCTCTCTCTAAGGAGATCTTTCTAACATAATGCTATGTATACTCTCAGCGACTCCACCTACAACAGCCCAGTCAGTGCTGGTCAGAAGGGTCAAGAAATATAAAATCTTGACAATTCTACAGCCTGTGGGCACAAGGGCCTTCACTTGTTTTTCAATACTCACTGGAGCTATGAGTCTAGAATAGCCTCTGACTAGCCATTCTTCCCTTCAGAGAGACTTCTCACATGCAAGAAGTCTGCTGAGCAGCAAGAGAAGGACACCAAAGATGACCAGCTTCGACTCAGCCACACTGCTTATCTCAGACACATCTGCCTGGATAACTTCCCTCCAGCCTCTCCCTGGGTGGAGATGAAGAAGACCGCTTTTGCCTTTGTTAGCTCCCTGCCAGCAGGCAGCATGGTTTTTGTACTTTCAATAAACATGCCTTAAGTGCTATTCATAGAATGATGGTAACTCACCAACACAACTGCCCTGAGAATCTGGGAGTTGAGCTAAGAACCGACTGGGATTCACAGTTAGCATAACTGGCACTCACCCTGGGTGAAATAGAACACAACAGCAACAAGACCAGGCACCACTGAAAATGTTGTAGGGTTTACGGTGTGTGAAGCACCATACTAAGTATTTTACATATATCATCTCGTAGAATCTTCACAACCACTCCATGCTAGGTATCCCCTTTCTACCTATAAGGTATCCCCTTTCTACCTCTGCAAAGATGCAGAGAAACCCAGTGAAGCCTGAGTGCTTTGTCACTATGCCATATAGCACACACCTTGGGGTCCTACAAATAGGATTCAGAGCCAGCCTCCCAACTCCTTAAGTGTGACTGTGGATGAGGTACATAACTTTTCTGAGTTTTTTCCTTCATTATGGGACTCACACTACTTAAATCCCCTGCCATACCTTGCACCTTCATGAACCATGGGCCTCCTCTTTACATACCCCCCCAACTCAGTAACCCCAATCTCCGCACCTAGAGTTTCAAACCCTGAGTTGGGCAACCTGAACTCCCATCCAGCCTTTATCTGACATGAGGCAACAAGTCATCCAGTCTTTCAGCTTCATGATTTGTCAGATGAAAATGTTAACACTGGTCCAATTGATTTTAATGTGCAGTGTTAAAGATAAAAGGAAAGACGAGACAGTTCCCTGAAAGGGCTCATGTGCTTCTCAAATTTAAGAAACCATGATAGTAACAAGAGTAGGTTGGAGAGACTATTGCACAGAATAACGGGCCACTGTCCTAAACCTCTCAATGAATAGGGAAACTGAGTCCAAGATGGAGAAACTCACTTCTGACCATTCCTAACAGCATGTAGGTGAAGTCCTAAACTGGAGCTTGAAAGCTCTGTGTGCTGATTCTAACTCAGCCACTGCTTGGGACAAACCACTGCACTTCACTACATAAGGATGTGATAGTTGCCTTCTCCAAGCCCAATGGGTAGGGTATGGGCAGGACACAAAAACACCTAGAAAACTTGGGACAAGAACCTCTGGGAAGTCAGTTACATGCATTTTTTAAAATGTGATGTCAGGATTATTTTTTTTTCTCCCACTCACTTTCCCTTGTCACAATCTAAATTTTATCCAGATGTGAACACGAAGAGCCTTGGGTTTCCTTTGCCCCTCGAAAGGTTTCAGTACTATTCCTTGAGACACAGGTCATGAAGGGGGAACAAAGTGGGAAAGGGTGCAGGGATAGGAAAGGGGAGTTGGAGGAGAGAATGCTCCAGAATGTGTGCTTCCTCTCTTTCTATACAGACAGAGCCAAGGCAGTGAAAGGGTCCCTGACACCAGACAAATGCCCTTGGCCGTGCAAAGCCTTCCAAGCTGCACTGTCCCACAGCCCAGACCGCGTGCGCGTGTGCACACACACGTTCGTGGAGAACTGTGCTCTCCCATCCCAACAAGGATTTGTTGTTTCAATTAAACTTATCAAGATCTATGCCACATGTTAGGGAAGAAAGGAAAAACCCAAACAAGACTGAATTACTGTGGCTATCTCCTTGGGGATCAATCTATAACAAATAAACCACCATCTCTGCGCTGGAGAAGCTTTTACTTATGAAAAGCAGAGACAGGTGCAGAATTGCGGCAATTGGTACTAAATCAAAGCCCTGGGAACAGAAGGAAGTGGATTTAGATGCATCCACTTAGCTTCTCTACTTAGGTCTAAATCACAGGACAGGCTGCGGATCAGAGGCCTGGCGGGGTCTGGCCTCCTCTTCCTCCTCTCCCCTGAGGTCCCTTCCCAGTTTGCTCACCGCTTCAGCTGCCCAGTAAGAACAGATGGGCAGAAGTTAAAAAGAGGGAGGTCAGCTCATCAGCAAAGTCCTATTTCACACCCTGCCCCACCTCTTACCATCGCTTTCTGGGACGTAAAGATGGGGAACGAGGGGCAGGGGTGCTGCTGTGTCTGATTCCATATGAACTATGCTATTTCCATTTACATCCCCTGAATAGCGAGCTGGTCAGTCTGATTTACACATTGGTAATATGTGATGCTTTGTATTCCGGCAAATATTTAATCCCTGACTGATCAATAATCCTCGCCTGGCTGTTCTGATTTTGAAAAGAAATAAATCCCCTTTTACCCTTAAAATTCTTGAATAAAATTAAACAGGGTGCACTGTTCCTTCATGAAGCCATGTGGCTTCGGAACCTTAGTCCTCAGATGCTTTAAAGGGGTCGCCTTTGCAAAGTTGCCTTTTCTGAGATCCTAGCATCTCTCTAACCTGAGTTTTCTGTGTTGTCACAATTGATACGGAAGACAGCACACTTTAGACTCTGATCTACTTTCTTTCAATTCAAAAATAAAATTGTTAACCCAAACTAAACCAAGGAGTATATAGCATGGAATTTTTTTTGCATTCACTACTTATATTCATCAAGAAGGTCTTGATTTAATCTCTTCATTATGAACCTCATTTCTTCCTTTCTTTTTCCCTCCAAAACTACATTTTTAAAAAAACTCAACTCCTACACAGATTCTTAAAAAAAGAAAAAAAAGAAAAAAGAAACATGTCCTTTTCTCAGAGCTAGAATTGAACACTGCAAAAAATGCACATTACACATAGAAAGAGATGACTCTCCTTTCCAGAAGGGGCTCACAATGCAGCCCCAAAGCCCACCAAAAGTTCCAAAAACAACAGCAACAGAAAACAAACTCTCTTTCATCTTTGGCAGTAACAAAAGCAATAACTTTCACCAAACCAACCCATGCCAAGAATTAATATAACACAGAACACATCCACATTCAGACCATTATGGCTACATCAGCTCACCACAATATTTGTTTGAAAAACACATAATTTGTGGTACAGAGACACACACAGAGAGAGAGAACTTCTAATACAAAAAGAGGTTCTTTCAAATGCAAATTAACCAAAAGACATATTTTCCCTGTGTTTGGAAAAACACTCCAACATATGAAAAACATACTTTTTGTGTGAAAAAAAAAATTGGTGTACACCCACTCAGTTGAAAAGGCAATTAAATTTGCTATAGATTACCTTCACAGTTGAGAAAAGTTAACTCCTGGTTTCATAAGTCCTTAAGGACTTTATTAGCATTCACTGACCTAAGCAGTCTTCAGCTCCCAGGTAGCAAAGTTTCTTTTCTTCTCCACTGAAATGCTCAAGTGGACTCTGAAGGACATTGTATTACTGAATTGATCGGAAGAGAATATTGTTTCCAATCTTCTGGCAGAAAGAAAGAAAAGAAAGGAGACGAAAGAAAGAAAGAAAGAAAGAAAGAAAGAAAGAAAGAAAGAAAGAAAGAAAAACAGGGCAAAATGCAGTCTAATCGAGCATTCTTCCTGGTGGAAAAAAAAAAAAAAAAAAAGTAAATCCAGTATTCTGGAATGAGTTCAAACATAGCTTGACAGGCTACAGGAGAATTTACACTGAGCATGCTTAGCCCTGCACTGCTTGCATGAGACACTCTTAATGAATATTACTTCCTTCCCACTGGCTATTCCTGCTGGAAGTCCACACCCACTCCTCTTTCAGAAGTCAGGAATTCAGCTTCAGCCAAAGTCCAGAAAACACGCTTATGCAGAGGCAAGGCCCCACCGATCCATAAACTTTCAGGTTGTGACCTGCAGGTCAGTTTGACAAATAGAACACGGGGGTGAATTTTTTTCTGCCCTTGCTTGTGTTCCCAGCTTTGTTGCCTGTCCTAAACTGCAGTTCCCCCGGAGAAAAGAAAAATAGACAGCTTTCGTGCTAAAGAACACCACGTCCTAAATGCCAGCTAAAGGCCTTTCCGATCAAGCTTCCAGACCCAGATTGGAGTTAAAAGTCGTTTGCATATTAAAACACAACAGTGAGGCTTTAGCTTCTGGATAAAATTGTTTGAAATTTTCTACCCAAAATGTATTCTTTCCGACAACTTATACATGAACATCATCTCTCTCTAAAATGCTACATGCTGGGGCACAACCTGAAAATATGTTCAAATTTCAGATTTCATCTGTCATACTGCCTACGTCACAATAAAAAACAGTTATTTTTTTAAAACAATGCTTTCCTTTTGCCTTTTTCTAAATCTCTCTGTCATCTTTAATGACAGGAGACCTGAAATTCTGGAAATTTAAAAATAGACTACTTCTCTGACAGTCATAAGACAGGATTCTTACTCTGCATGTGGAAAGGGTTAAGGGGAGGAGAAGAAGGGGGAAAGGTAGAGAGAGGGCCTAATATAGACAGCATAGGAATGAATGGAAGGGCCTTTTATATTTAAGATGATTAAAAATGAGAATAATAAATATCTTTTGTTGTCCTTCTGGTATTTTCAGGATGCCATTTGTATGTTTCTATTCTTTATTAAATTGCAAATTAAAAATATTATTAAATACTCATTTGGAATTAAAGTGCTTATTTGACAGGACACACACACACATATATACACACACACGCCAGTTTGTGTTTGAAAAGAAGTGATGTCGCAGAGAGAGTCAAAGGCAACAGCAATTCTCTAGGTATACAAAGAAATATAGTGTGCCCAGCATCTAACAAAGACTGCCTTGCTAGCATTGATTGCTTCAATTAATAAAAGGGACTTCGATGTACCTTAAGAATAAACCCATTGCCTCTCCCTACCTGTATCCCCCTCAGCAGCTACTGCTGAGCTGCTATGACATGTTCCTCTTATCTGAGATCCTTGACTGCTGTTGAATAAATAAAATTTCCTCAGACATATTTTCCTTCCTGTAATTATGAGGTTTTTGGAGAGTTTAGGCATGAGGGTTGTTTGTTTTTATGCTTTGCCAAGGGGAAGAATAAAATTTAGCTCCTCCATTCCAAGTGTGTTTATTTATACTGTTCCAGAGCAAACTAAGTTTTCAGCAGTTAGATGAAGCCCAGGGGAAACTGAGTTTTGAAAGGCTAAATAATCCTCATGGCCCTACATAAAGTAAGTGCAAAATAGGAAGGATATTTTTTTTGTTTGACCTAAAATGATCGCCTAGAGATCAGAGAGGCCCCACAGCTTAATCAAGGGCTGGTGCTCTGACCTGTAGACAGCCTTGCCTCCCCACCATCAGAGTACACTGCTTTCTGGTCTTCTCTCAAGAGGATGAGCACTCATCCCTGAATCCAAGGGTGCTGTGGATGGAAACAGTCATGCCTTTTCCAGCTTAAATTTTTTTTATGACATAAGTCCTTTTTTTGTAATAAAGATTTTAGTTATTTATTCATGAGAGACACTGAGTAAGAGGCAGAGACACAGGCAGAGGGAGAAGCAGGCTCCCTGCAGGGAACCTGATGTGGAATTCTATCCCAGGACCCCAGAACACACGCTGAGCCAAAGGCAGATGCTCAACCGCTGAGCCACCAAGGCGCCCCTCCAGCTTAAATTTTAAGATGATGCTATAATGGTCTTTACAATGACATCATGCTCATCTATTCAATTAACAAATATTTCCTGAGCTCTTCCTCAGACACTTATCTGACACTGGTAATTACTTAATGATTAAGATGGACATAGCTTCCATCCTCAGGGAGTTTACACTCTGGAGAAAAGGCAAATACATAAATAGATATGTAAACAAACAATAACAAATGTATTTACAAACTATAGCAAGCAAAACAGGAAATAAATGGGAAATGCTGAGAGAGTAAGTCATGGAAACCAACGCATATGTGTCAGGGATGAGGAGCCACAGAATCAGGAACATGGGAGGCATGTTTAGGGAAATAATCATTAGCCAACCCAACATATGAAAAAGAAAAATATATGACATGGTTTGGTTAAGGCCCTGAATGCAAGATTAAGGCATTTGGATTTAATACGGTGTGTAATGGGAAGCCACTGAAGGATTTTTAAAGAAAAAAAAAATACAAGAACAACTGTTCTTTTTAAAAAAAAAACTGAAATGTTAGGGGTGCCTTGGTGGCTCAGTCAGTTAAGTGTCCAACTTTTGATTTCGGTTCAGGTCCTTATCTCTCCATCATGAGGTCAAGCCCTGTGTTGGGCCCCACGCTGGTTGTGGAGCTGGCTTGGGATTCTCTCTCTCCTTCTGTCCCTCTCCCCCACTCATTCTCTCTATTAAAAAAAAAAAGAAAGCTGGAATGTTAATAGAATATAGCCATTTAGAGGATACATTGGGGATTAATATGAAAAGACCAGTTTTTGTAATAGTCTAGATGAGAGACAGAGACAGAGGGAGAGAACCTAGCCCAGGGCAGCACAACAGTGACAGAAAATAATGTGAGAGAAGATATGGTCACAGAATTGATAGGCTTTGACAATTGAACAACTCACTGGACATGCAGATGAAAATAAGGAGGCGTTTTAGGGGATCTGCAGGAGTTCTGACCTCAGGAGCTCTGAAAATGAGTGAAGATCAGGAAATCAGAGAAGTAAGAAGATCATGTCGGGTATATGGCAGCTCGAACATTTACTGGACTGCTTGTATGTTGAGTTTAAGAGTTACAAGGCTATCCAGCCTACACTACTAATTTATTCGGGCATTATATTTAGCTATTAATAGGAACCGGATTACAGTCTCTTCAACACCCTACAGGTTTATTTTTCTGTCATTTGAAAGAAATTCTGAGGCTGGTGGTCCAAAACTTGGCCACCAGGAACCCAAGGCTTTCTGTCTTTTTGGTCTATTACCCTCAAGGCATAGTGTCCATCCTCAGGTTTGTTTTATAGTCCAATATGAATGCAAGAGCGCCAATCATCACATCTGCATCCCAGCAATTAGAAGGAAGCAAGGAGGAGGAAAAGTAAAGATGACTGCTGTATTAGTTTTCTATCACTGCTATTACAAATTACCTCAACTTAGTGGCTTAAAAAACACACACACAGATTTACTACCTTACAGTTTTAGACTAGAAATCTGACAGAGGGTCTCAATGGGGTATAATTAAGGTGTCAACGGGACTGCCTTTCCTTCTGGAAGCTGTAGGAGAGGATCTATTTCCCCACCTTTTCCATCCTCTATAATAGGACACTGCATTCCTAAACTTTGGGTCCCCTCCCCCATTTTCAAAGCCAGCAGCAGTGGGTAGAGTCCTCACACTGGGGCACGCTGGACTCTTCTTCCTCCTCTTTCACTTTCAGAGATCTTTGTAATTACACAGGGCCCACCCAGATAATCCAGGATCCAGCTAGTTAACAGCATTGATTACATCTGCTGCCTAAAATAGCATATTCATAGGTTCTGGGGATTAGGGTGTGGACATCTTTGGGGAGCATTATTCCACCCTCCACACTTGCCTTCTGCAGATTTAGGCATCTTAACACAGTCTTCTCAAAAGCCTTACAGAGTGTCTTTCTCTTACATTCAGTGATGCCTCCTATCTGTGAGGAAGGCTAAACACAACGCTCCCTTTGACACCATAGAGATCTATTCCTAAGGAATAAGGGAGAATAGAAATTGCGTAGGCAGTTGGCAGTCTCTGACCCCTGGACTACTGTGGTAGCATCTTAATTGGTTGGCCTTATTCTAGACTATCTGTATTGTCCACATTGCTACAAGTTAGATCTTTCTGAATTCCCTATGATTAAGACAAATTGGTGTTGTAAAATCTCCATTATCTATTTTCTATGGGGCCAAATTCTCTAGCTGGATGCTGAGGGCCTTTTGCATGCTGGTCCTAAACTGCCTTTTCAGACTAATTTCCACCTTTGCCACCACATACATGAGCTCCAGCTAATTCCAATTCCCACTACTCCTTGAACATACTAAGCTCTTTCACAGCTAAGTACTCAACAGTGAGTGGTAATGGGTAGTCCTGGTACATAGTCATGGTGCAATTGTTATATTACTATATAAATTATATGCAATATATTATATATTATTCCACCAGTGATGAACTGGCCAGGATACTAGGGTAATGAAATGTACTGGCAAGGATAATATGTCAGGACTTGAAAGACAGAAACCATGAAGTTGAATAACTGCTCCTGGGGGCTAGTGATGCATTGAGGAATGACAAGGAAAGGCTGTGGGTAATTAATCATCAATTAAAGGTTAAGTGTGAGAGCCAGTAAGCCTCCTTGGTAGCATTTAAAGAGACTCTCTTCTATAGCTGGCGAAAGCTGGGGACCAGGCCACAACTTAACTACAGAATTATAGTGGAGTTAAGATTCTCAGCAACCACCCCCCCCTCCGCCACCCCCCACCACGAGGCAGCAACTTCAATGGTAGGATCCTGATTAGGAAGGAATGAAACCCAGAGACTTGGGATGAGGACATCTGTGTTGATGTACTTGAAAATCTAGAATTCCCAAATTACTCTGGACCTCCTGGACCTGCAACAATAGCCCATCCTCCCCATTAAAAGCTGACCTGCATGACTCAGTCAGTTGAGCATATGACTCTTGATTTCAGCTCAGGTTGTGATCTCAGGGTCATGAGATCAAGCCCTGAGGGGGGCTTTTTTCATGAGAGGAGCTCCACATAGAGCTCTGCACTCAGCAGGGAGTCTGCTTGACATTCTTTCCCTCTGCCCCTCCATCATTTGTGTATGCTTACTCTCTCTCTCTCTCATAAATAAATAAATAAATAAATAAATAAATAAATAAATAAATATTTTTAAAAGCTGACATTTATGCCTTTTTTGAAGGCAATTGAGAGGTCTTGGCTTCGCAAAAGAATCTATGCTTCTTATAGGACCTACAGATAGCCATGGAGGTGATTAATAAAAAATGCCTTTTATTAATCCCAAGGTAAAGGTAAAAGGGCAGCCAACAAGGAAGTTACTTAATTAATAGGACAAACAAAGATGGATGATCAGGAAAGTGAAGGTAACTACTCCAATAAAAAGTCAAAATCTTTTGAGCAGTTTCTGGAATAGATCCAGAACCAACTGATTGAAGGAAAGGCTAAGCTTCCATGAAGAACATTAATGGAACACAGCAAATATATATGAAAATAACTTCCCCAATTCTTCCCCAAAGACAAAGTGATAGAAAGAACGTCATTTATTAAGAAAAGGGGAGTGAGTAGGTATTTTGAGAACACACAGAAAGCTAAGCCTTCATGGCTACCCTATTGGAATTGAAGTTTGGGGACCAGATAATACACAGAGACTTGTTCTATGTCCGAATTACAGTAACTCCATTTATTCACAGGTGCACTCAGTGATCGTTTCTCTGACAGTCAAATGTTCAAGAAGAGCAAGAGCCACACTTTGGCTCTTTGGACTGTGGAATAAGAGTTACCTAGTGATAAGTCCAAGAGGAATCCTCTAAATCATATCCTGTGGCTAAGATAGTAAATCCAAACAATACTTTATCCCAGGAGACAATGGCAGAGATAACACACTCTCAAGACCCAAAGAATACAGGGGTGATGAGCTCCATCATATCCCATTTAATTCACCATTCTGAACCCTACAAAAGCCAGATGGTTTGTGATTGATGACATGATATACAGAAAATCTGACCAAGTAGTAATCCTAACCACAGCTACTTTGCCAGATGTGGGATCTTTGCTAGACACACATGGCATTCAGAAAGCCACTCATCTGGCAAACGTGTTCTTTCCTATCCCTATCAAAATGTAGGATCAGAAGCATTATCTGTGTGCAATGGACAAAGTACACATAAATACATTTGCCCCAAAGTTACCCTTCCTCTTTAATATTGTTTAAAATTACCTGAACAGCTTGGACATTTCATAGAACATCACTGTATTCCACTGTATTGATGACATTTTTGTTAGTCCCACTGGATAAACAAGAAATGGCAAGTATTGGAAGTCTTCATAAGACACGTGTGTTTCTGACAGTTGGAAATAAATATTACAAAGAATCAGGGGACCACCATATCAGTGCGGGCCTTAGGGGATCAGTGTTTTGGATCATACTGGGACTCCCCCTCTGAATGAAAGTACACATTATTGTACTGTGTGCCTTCCACCACTAAAAAGGAAAAAATGCCTAGTAAATCTCTCCACCTTCCATATGCAGCATATTCCACTTTTAGGATGCTGCCCTGACCCATTTATTGGGTAACATAAAAGTTCTCCAGCTTCAAGAAAGCCCTGAAACAGGAACCAAGGCCACACGGCAGGAAAAAACAACCCCTTGGACATATGCCACAGAAGTGCCTATAATATTAGATGTTTTAACTGCTATAAGGAAAGGCATCATATGGACTTTATAGCAAGCTTGGATAGAAGAATCACAACACAAACTCTTAGGGATCGGGAGGGAGCAAGGCCATGCTTTCTATAACAGAGACCTAAAATTACTTTGACACAATACTCTTTGCATTGCTACTGGACTCTTTTAGAGATAGAGAATTTGACCCCTGGACATTAAGTGACCCTGTGGGCCCAGACTACCCATTATGGACTGGATTATATCAACCATCTGTAAAACCTGGGGGTAATCTATGTTTTGCAAGGTCAGGAGGGCCCAGCAGCAATTAACCATATGCTGAAAGTGGTACACCAGGATTATCCATAAGCAGTACTGAAGGCACATGCAAGCTGCATGAGTAGATGGCCCAGACTCCTGTGTCATCCACCATTGTTGCCTGTCTCTGACCTATGCCTCATAACCTATGCCTGCATGAGGTGGAGGATCACTCTGGCAGAGGATGAAGAAGTCTACGTTTGGTTCATGGTTGTGCTGGTTCAGTGTGTGGTTGCAAGAGAAACATGGGCAGCTATTATGCAGCCCCCTCAAAGGTGGCACCAAAAGACAGTAGTGAGTGGACATTCTCCTAACAGGCTAACTTGAGGTGAAGAACCTGTTCATCTACCTTGTGTGGAAAGAGAAGTGGCTTGAGGTGAAAATATACATGAACCTTCAGAGGCAATGATGACTGACTTAGCTTATTGGTCAGAACATAGAAAGCCTGCAAGATTTTGGATAGGAGGTCAGGGGAAAAGGCCATGTGAATTGAAGTATGGGGGAAATCACAAAGTATGAACATCTTTATTGCTGGCTATGCCCACAAGAGGGCAGCCACATGGAATAAACACTAAACAACCAAGTGGACAGAATAATTCATGCAGCCACTGTTAAGCCACCCCAGGTTATTAACGGAGCAGCAATGGTACTAGTGGATAGAGGCTATTCAGGGCCCAGGAGTATGGAGTACAACTCAACAGTGCCGATCTAACTATTCATGCTCCAAACATTGAACCTGCCAGCCACGGAGACAAATAGCTGCCTCTGATGTGACTCTATCACTACAGAAGACCAAGAATTTATTCAGTTTATTACACTGAATCTCTTTCATGCTGGAAGGAGCAACAATTCATCTTCATAGGAACCCACCAAACTCAGTATGAGTTTGCCTTTTCTGCCCAAAAGGCCTTGGCCAGCACCATCATTGAAGAGCACACAGAATGTTTGATACACCAGCACAAAATGCCACACAGCATTGACTTGTACCAAGAAACTATATATAAAGGGAGGTATGGCAAAAGGCATAATGGCCATAGGATCCACTGGTCCTATCATATCATATCTATCCGACTGATAGAGCAGTAGAATGACCTTTCAAAAGTGCAGTGAGGGCACCAGCTTGGAGATGATACTCTGAAAGGATGGAGTGCTATCCTCCAGGACGCAGGACACTTAATTCAATGACTACTTTATGATCCCAAGCCCCAGAATGCACGGATCTCGACATTAAGTGGCCCTGCATACCTGCACTCTCAGGGACCCATTTGGGAACATGTGCTTCCTTTTTAAAAACGATTTATTTATTTATTCATGAGATAGAGAGAGAAAGAGACAGAGACAGAGATATAGGCAGAGGGAGAAGCAGGCTCTCTGCTGAGAGCCTGATGTGGGACTTGGTCCCGGATCCTGGGATCACACCCTGAGCCAAAGGCAGATGCTCAATCGCTGGGCCAACCAGGCATCCCAACATGTGCTTCCCATACCCACATTTCTGCCCTACATAAAGGCCCTCATTCCCAAAATGGAAATCAATTAAGGGACACATTATGGTCCCATTCAACCTTAAGCTATTCCTGTCACCTGGTCACTTTGAGCTCTTTGTACCAAAATAGTCAACGAAAAGTAGTCAACAAAAGATGACACACTACTGGTAGAAGAATTTGACCCTGGTCATCAGAAGAAGATAAGATGGCTCTTCCATAAGAGAAAAGTAAAAACCGTGCTTGGCAACTAAGTGATCCAATATTGCATCTCTTGGTACTTGGCAACAGCCAAATCCTGAGAACGGCTTGGTCATCCAAGGCTTGGACATCTCATATATAAAAATCTGGGTCATACCACCCAATAAACCATCTAGGTAAGCAGAGGTGCTAGCCAGGGGAGAAGAGCATCTAGAATGGGTATAGATTATGGAGATGATGAATTCTCAGTGGCAACCTCTAGACCAGCTACAGAGGTGAGATTAATCCCACTAACCTTCTTTTTATAAGTTTGCCCAGGTAAAAACACTGATCAGAATCCTGGAGGAGCTCTTCCTAGAAGTAGCAAACATAGTAATATAAGCAAGCAGTGCAGAGGGTGAACTGTAGTGGATTCTGTGGCATGCTGTCTGTTACTTACCCTTAAGACTGAGGCACTCATTACCTCAGATCCTACGTGTATTGACTACTGCCATCTCACAGCAAAGTCCCTGTTGGAGAATTCCCTTCACTCAAAGGAAGCCTCCTTGCCCAAGGCTGTGCCTCTTCCCCAGAGGAATCCTGTATCTAAATATCTCCAAAGGGGCACAGAGTCCCAGTCCCCTTGCCTCAATATGGGACCAATCTGAAGGTCTCCATCCCCCCACGGGATTGTCTGAGACCCCAGTTGCCACAGCATCACGGCTCAGCCTCTGCTCTGCCAAATCCTCCTCCCTTCCCTTCCTCACAAATGTTTCTTCTGAAAGAGTTTATGGCTCAGCAAACTTCCTGCACACAGATCTCCATCTCAGAGTATGTTTTCTTGGAACCCAATGGAATCTGGCAAAATCTTGAAATTCTGGCTAACTCCAATTTTTCACTTACTCTATGCCAGAACCCATACAACCAAGGATAGCTGGAGAAAAAGTTTGTAAGCATGCCATTTGGTCTCATATGACAATTCTGCTCACTAAACTGCATATGAGTCCTTCTTTCTCCCCAGAAATCATTGTTTTCTTTCCTAATTCATTCTTTTTTCACTCTCTAGGATAACTACTTCAGAGTTATCCAGTTGTCCTCTAATTTCCAGCCCCCCTCTTCCTATCTTCACTTTTGGCTCCTCAATTTCACCTTCTACTATAATGGGTGGGGGGGTGAAGCAATTAGAAGAGAATTTATAAATGTTCCAACCCCAATCTATCTACCTACCAGAATCAGAATGAATATACTCTACTTTCTCTGTTTCTCTGTGGACAAGCTATCCAGACTCCCAGTAAGGCAAATACCTCCACCTACACACTAAATTTCCATTTCTCTTCCAATAACCATTTTCAATGGTTTTAGCATCATTCACCTGGGTCTCCTCTCTCTCCTGTATCATCAAACTTCCTCTTCCCCTTAGACCAATTGCAGTATCATAAAATATGCTGCTATTTCTCTGATCTTAAAAGATATTTCTAACTGGGCTACCTGGGTGGCTCAGTTAGTTAGGCCTGCCTCAAAGGCCTGCCTTTGGCTCAGGGTCCTAGGATCAAGCAGATGTGGGGCTCCCTGCTTAGAGAGGAGTCTGCTTCTCTCTCTCCCTGTCCCACCCTCCACCCCCACTTGTGTTGGGTGCTCTCTCTCTCTCTCTCTTTCTCTCTCTCTCTCAAGTAAATAAATAAATAAAATCTTAAAAAAAAATTTCTTCCTTAGTTTCCCCATCCCACCATTGTCTTATTTTTCTCCTTTCCTCAAACCAAGACTTTTTGAGAGAATTCTCTATTAGTTCTTCCTAATACTTCCTATTCTTTCTTGTTTAAATCTCTGAGATGTAATTTACATACCATAAAATTCACTCATTTAAAGTATCCAATTCAATGGTTTTAGCATTCACAGAATTGTGGAACCATTAGCACAAACAAATTTTAGAACATTTTTATCACCCCAAAAAGAAACCTCCTACCAATTAGCTCTTATTCCCTATTCATCCCGTACTCCTATCCTCCAGACCCAAGCAATCATCAATCTACTTTTTGTCTCTTACAGATTTGGCTATTCAGGACTTTTCATATAAATAGAAATCACCATGTGGTCTTTTGTGACTAGATTCCTTCACTCACCATAATGTTTTCAAGGTCCATTCATGCTGTATCATGTATCGGTGATACATTCCTTTTAACTGCCCAAGTAATATCCCCTGGTAAGGATGAATCACATTTTATTTGTCTACTCATCAGTTGATGGGCATTTAGGTTGTTTCTACTTCTACTTTCTATTATGAATAATGCTGCTATGAACATTCATGTAAAAGGCTTTGTGCAGATGCATGTTGCATGTTGTCATTTCTCCTGAGTAGATAGGAGGAATAAAATTATTAGGTCATGTGGCAACTCCCTAAGATTCACTTTTTGAGGAACTGCCAGGTTGTTTTCCAAAGTAACACTATTTTGCATTCTCACCAGCAGTGTATGAGGATTCCAATTCTCCAAATCCCTTCCTTGCCAATTCAAGTTCTTGTCTGTCATTTTTGCTATATCCATCCAAGTGGGTATAATGTGGTAGCTCAGGGATGCCTGGGTGGCTCAGTGGTTGTGTGTCCACCTTTGGTTCAGGGCATGATCGTGGGGTCTGGGATTGAGTCCTACATCGGGCTCCCTGTGAGGAGCCTGCTTCTCCCTCTGCCTATGTCTCTGCCTCTCTCTGTGTCTCTCATGAATATATAAATAAAATCTTTAAAAAAAAGTAGTAGCTTATTGGGGTTGCATGAGCAACCACTCACAATGAGCATTGTGGTGCATTTCCCTGATGGCTAACAATGGTGAACATCTATCTTTTTGTGTGCTCCCCTTCTTTCTCAAGCACATTCCAATCAAGTTTGTGTTCCCATCACTCCCCTTAAATGGCTCTTCACAAGGCCACCAGTGACCTCCACACTGCTGTCTTCAAAGGTCATTTCTCAGGCCTCATCTTTGTTTACTTATCAGTAGCTTTTGATATAAGTGAAAACTCTCCTTGAAACACTTTATATTACTGGCTTCCAGGACAACACATTATCTTTGTTCTCCTCCTCTATATCTGTCTGCACCTATTTATTTTCTTTTCCTGGCTTGTCTTTATCTCTCTTGACTTCTACATGTCGGATTCCCCCAAAGGCCTGTCTACAATGTCTTCTTTCTCATCATCTGCACTTAATTATTTACATAATATCATCTATGATCTACATGACCTCTTCTAGATTCATGACTTTAAGTGCCATCTATATGGTTATGATGACTCTCCATACAGTAATGATGACTCTCAGTATTATGTTATCTTCAGCCTGGATCTCTCCCCATGTATCCAAAACTGCCCCTTTAACATCCTTACTTGGATGTTTAAGAGGCATCGAAACTTAACATGCCCAAAACTGAGTTCCTCTTGTTTTGCCCAAAACCAGCTCCTTTCCTTTCTCTTACTCAGGCTTAAAAATGGGGAGCTCTTATTGATTCTTCCTGCTTTCCCCTCTCAAAGCACCATGAACCTCTTTGGCTCACCTTCATAATCAATCAAGAATTTGACCGCTTGTCCCCCAATGCCACTACTCTGCTTCAAGTCACTATCATCTCTCACCTGGATTGTCAAAATAGCCTCCTAAATGGTGCCCTTGTTCTGCCCTTGACTCCCTCAACACAATAGCCAGAGTGCTTCTGTTAAAACCTAAGTCAGAATGTATTTCTCCTCTGCTCAAACTCCTCTAATGGCTTTCCATCCTGCTCAGAGTGAAAGCCAAAATCCTTACTGTAACCCACAAAGCTTCAAATTATCTGCCTCTTCCTTACGTCTCTGATCTCATAGTTTCAGCTCAGTCATTCCATTCTGGGTGTTCTGACCTCCTTTCTGTCCCTCAAAGACTCCATGTCAGCCCCCAGCTCAGGCCTTTGCTCTGTTTCCTCTGCTTAAAGAGCTCTTATCCCTGATATTCATATAATTAGTTCCCTAACTTCCTTCAAAACTTTTAAGTTTACTGACAACCAAAGTTTCTTCGTCCTCCATCCAAAAAATCAATCCCCATCCCAACATTTCATACCTCTCACGTTTGCTTCATTCTTTGTCTTTACCACTTATCATATGTAAGTTACTACATATTTTAATTATTCATATTATTTATTTTCTGTCTCCCCAACTAAAATTGACCTCCATGAGGAATTCATTTATTCATTCACTGATATGCCTTAAGCAACTAGAAAAGTTCTTGGCACATAGTAGGTACCCAGTAAATACTTGCTGAATGAATCCCTTTGCCACATCTTCCCTCCCTAGAATGCTCTTTCTCCTTTTCTCCACCTGGAAAACATATTTGCCCATTCAGACAGAATTCAAATATTACTTCTCTCTGTAGCTTCCCTATTTTGCTGACTTCATTTCCCTGTCAGAGTTAGTTGCTCCTTCCTCTGTGCTCCAAGAGCATATTATATTTAACCTCTGCCATTGTACTTAAAATATTGCTTTGTGACTTTCAGTTTCTAATTTTCCCACAAGATAATGAGTTCCTGTAATGCAGAATCATCACCTTATTATTTTTTTTATCAGCCCTGGTGTCTGGCCTATAGTAAAATTCAATAAAAGTGTTGAATGAACCACCAAACATGCTCTTTCTTCTTTCCATTTCTTCCCTCCCCTTTTCATGACTCCTTAACACTGCCCAAAATGCTGGCTAACTACTCTGCTCCCAAATTACCAATGAATCCCAGTCTGACCAGACTTCATAGATGGTGGCTGCCCCCTGTTCCCAGATCATCCCCCGGTACCCTCCTACTCCTGATCAGTTATTTCCTCAGGGTTTTACTAAGTACCATAATATGATAAACTAATAAATGCCAAGATTTCCAGCAAGATTTAATAGATTGAATATTGAAAAACCAAGGCAACTAAAGCAACATGGTGCTGTAGGAAGAAATTTGAGGGTTGGGGACCCAAGTAGGTCATTTGAGGGTGCTGTCAGGTGGCTTCCTAACTCCTGTGATTTGGAAGGTTTTAAAGAAAGAAGTGCTTTGAGCATTAGTAATCATTCACCTCTGGGCAAATTAACATCAGATCATTTCCTGAGGACAGAAAAGTTTGGAGGTTTTTGGATTTTTTTTTTTTTAGAGAGGGTGAGAAAGTAGGGAGAAGGGCAGAAGGAGAGGGAAAGAACACAGAGCCCAGTGCAGAGCTTGATTTCACAACCCTGAGATCATGACCTGAGCTGAAATCAAGAGTCAGATGCTTGACTGACTGAGCTACCAGGCACCCCAGAAAGATTATTTTTTGAGAGGAAAATAAAGAAGAGCAGGAACATAATGGACATCTGAGGAGAAGAGATAGTAGCTCCAGCAAATTGCTGAAATGGAGAACTGGGTGATACCATCCCAAAGATAGACCCCAGGGCATTTTGGGTTTTTTTCCAGCCACTCCACTTTGCCCTCCAGTAGGATCAATTCTAGGGAAAACTACTATCCAAAAACTCCAATACAGATATGGCCCACTGAAAAGAAGAGGCCACACACTATGAATTATGTAAAAATGCCTTGGACACCAGAAAGCATATTAATTCATCAACGCATACACATTCACTGAGCCCTGAAAGGTCAAAGCATCTCCAAACGTATATTGAGTATGGAGTGCTAGCTATGTGAAAGAATTAAGCACCAGGGCTATGAAGAGCAATAAAGCAAATCCTTGGTCTGAAAGGAACTAAAAGTCTAATAAGGGGGAAATCTAACAAGTACTGGATAATAGACGTGGTGGCATTCAGCTCTGGTTAGGTAGCTCTGGCTATATGAAACCATCATGTAGAAGGAAACAGTAGAGGTAGGTCCTCAAGTATGGGTAGGAGTTTCCTGGGCAAACAGGGAAAGTGGTATAAGAAATGGCATATAAATGGCACAGAGTCATGAAAGCACCCGGTTTGGGGGAAAATAATAATATGATACAGCTGGATAATAGGCTTTGAAAAGGTATGTGGTGGTAAACAAAATTCAGAGAAAGTAAAGGATCAGGTTATGGAGGATCTTGAATGCCACACTAAAATATCTGAACTTTATCTTTTTAGACAATGATATGCCATTTGAAAGTCCTATGCAAGGGATTAACATGTTCTGAATTTCACTTCTGGAGGATAAGTCTGGCTGTAGTGGGGAGAATAGATTGAAAAGTAAGGAAGACTGGACTCAGGAAGACTGGTTGAGAACTGCCTATCTAAGTGCATATGAATGAGGTGAATGAGAGTCTGAGTTAGGTAATAATAGTAGAGATGGTCAAGAATGGATGGTCTAAATGCTTCACAATAATTGGCTATGATAGAGAGGAATCATAACTGGCGTAGTCAATTGTTTTCACTTATCTCATGAATTTGCTGATATGAGTAATACTAATGCAGATAAGGTTTTTTCTTGGATAGTTATATTTCTGAGTTGGGGCTTATTGTGAGTCTGATGTTCCTGGGAGACATCAAGGAGGAAGTTTGGAAGACAAGCATAATATGGACAGCCAGTGAGAAGATAAGTCTGATTTGGAGATGTAAACTTTAAAATCACACCAACATATGGTGTAGGTAGAAACTGTGGTTATAGGTAAATTGTCCTAAGGGAATATGTTTAGAGACAACCAAATACACCATGACAAATGTTAAAACTGGTTGAAAAGAGGGAGCCACGCAAGGAACAAAAGTTATCTGGAGACCCGAGGAAAATAGAGTGCTCATGAAGAAAAGGGAAGAGAGCTTCAATGAAGGAGTGTCAAACACACAGAGAAGCCAAGAAAAAGATCTTAAAAGCCTGAAAATGTTCATTGTGTATAAGAGTATACAGGTCATTGGTGACCTTGGTAGGAATACACTTGGTAAAGGAATGGGGAGTAGGTGAGGGAAGAGAGGCATCCAGGAAACAAAATTTAAGGTGAAACTGATTCTTAAGGGCAGAATCAGAATCTACAAGTGAGTATAGCCTTAAATCTGATACCCTAGGTATCTCATTTGTCTTACCCTAGTCCTGTCCACGCTGAAGAGTAAATGAGAAAGAAGGAAGTAGAATCAGCAAGCATAGTCTCACTGTACTAACTCAGGATCTCTGCCTCCATCTCCTAGAAATCACCCTGAAAGGTAGGCTTTAGTCACCCATGTTTTGTCTCAACACAGGCCTCATTCAACTGGCCCAGGCATGGACATTTAATCCAAAGGTAGCTAATCCTAAACTCTCAGCATGCCAGGCTAACCATATTTCCTCTCCTGAGACTCTGAACAAGGAAATATCATGAGAATTTATTACTTGGCAGTAGAAGAAAAAGCGAAGAAAGCTTATCTTTTAGAGGTCGGAATAATCATAGCAGACCACATGTAGGCCAAAGTTATGGGAAGACTGAGTTCTAAGTGGACTAAGGAATCCACTGGTAGAGAGAGAAATGGAGTCCAGGAGTGGAGAAAAGTGGGTCCACCACAAAAAGCAGAAGAAATCATCAGTCTCTGCAATTTACTCTACATTTACTCTCAGTCCCACAGAGCTTTTCTTCCCTGGGCAAAACACTTTTACATCAAGCTTCTTTACATCAAGTTATTTTGAGTTGAATACTTCTCTTCCTTGAAATCAAAAGAGCCTATAACTAAACTTATTTCTAAGGGGGCATCATTGTGAAACAAGCAAACAAACAAAAATGTAAGACAATAGCAAAACAGGATTATGTAAAACAAGGGCCATTTGAGCTCTATATTGAGGAATGGGCTGAAATAAGCTCCTTTGACTAACTTGACCAGTTTGCTCATCTTATGGATTTGTTCCTAAAACTCTCTGGATTGGAAGGCAAAGGATCTAACGCTGGCCCAACTCATTCAGTTATTCAATATGTGACTTCACTTGGGTCTTCTTGTCCTTACCCATAAAATGGAGACGTAAATATCTACCTACTTATCTCAAGGAATAGACAATTATATTGAAAGATTAGGTACCTTATTGAAAAGTGAACATGTGAGATGTAAATAATGTGATTCCTATCAATTATAGAAGCAAATATTTACATTTCCGGGATGCCTGGGTGGCTTAGTGGTTGAGCGTCTGCCTTTGGCTCAGGGCTTGATCCCAAATCCTGGGATCAAGTCCCACATCGGGCTCCCTGCATGGAGCCTGCTTCTCTCTCTGCCTGTGTCTCTGTCTCTCTCTCTCTCTCTGTGTCTCTCATGAATAAATAAATAAAATTTTTAAAATCTTTAAAAAAATAAAATAAAATAAATCTTTACATTTCCTCTTTAGTAAGACCAGCCTAGGATTTACTGAATGGTGCTATGCCCACCCCATCTCACTTACCTGACCCCTGTTTCTATGTCTCTTATATGGTGCTAGAAGCTCTTTGTTTACTCAGCCATTCGTTCTGAGTTTTAAGAATTTCCAGTAACTTAATAATCAACAAATCTTACCTGGAAAAGCTTCAACATTATTTGTTCACCTGGAAAGCATTTTAGAAATGATCCATGTGAGGTGGGAGTGGCACAGTAGGGATGGGAGTAAGTATAGCTAATAATATCAGTAGTTTTTTGTTATGTCATGTCTATACTCTAGGAAATTATATTTGGCAATCTGAAATTAAACTTAACTCTTACTTCTTTACACCTCACAAAGAAACCTATATTGACCCTAAAGGGGAGCAGATTTTGCTACCCCCATATATTTTTCTTTGGAATAAGGATATTTTGAGCCAAAGGAAATCAAAACCCACAGATTTAGGAAAAAGTTGTTTACCTCCCTATCAACTGCCTAAATTTACTTTGGAAAGGGAGTCTCTACCAGGAAGACAACTATTATCAGAAATAATTTTTTATCTTAGAACTGATCTGCATAACAGGGCAATCATTGTTTTCCAAACATTTCTTCTGGCCTTCTTGTGGATGGTCTTACCCACCACCTCTCCTTTGTCTCTTCAGATCCCTACCCCTTTTCTTACTCAAGATGTCATATAAGCTTCAATTATTTAGCTGTCTTTTGTGTCTCTTTTTTTTTTTTTTTTTTTTTTTTGAGACAGAGAGAGAGAGAGAGAAAACAAGCAGGGGAATAGCAGGAGGAGAGGAGGAGAGAAAATCTTAAGCAGGCTTCAGACTCAGCACAGAGCCCAATGTGGGGCTCGATCTCAGGACCATGAGATTACAACCTGAGCCAAAATCAAGAGTTGGACTCTTAACCAACTGAGCCACCAGGTGCCCCCTGGGTCTCATAATTTTATAGGGCTCCTATATATGTGAAATTAAATTAGTTTTTCTCATATTAATATGCCTTATGTCAATTTGATTATTAGACCATCCAAAGAACCTAAAAGAATAAAAGGAAAACTTTTCTACCTCTTCAGTTGACAACCATGTCAACTTTGCCTCAGGGCTTGCCTTAGGTACACTGTAAAACACCACACAATCCCCATCCCAGTGTCACACCCCTGTTAGGTATTAATTTGACCCTGAGATACTCAAAATTTAGCTAATAAGTTTGTGATAATGTGCACATAGAAAAAAAATCAAACGAAGTCTTCCCCTCCTTTTATTCTACATCTTGAGAGCTCATCTTTGTGTCTTGCAGGAATATGGTCTCTGGTCTCTGCCACCTGCAAGGTGCATGTACACTTGATGGCCAGTGGAATAGACTGGGATTCCTTGCAGCTAGAGCTGGTGGGTCAGAAACACAGGTAATAACCTGGACTTGTGACTGTTGTCTCCTTGTCTAGCTGTGCCAGCTGTCAGGGGAGTTTCTCACAGGGGTCTTAGTCCTTTGAGATATCTCTCGTGTCCATGGTCAAGACATAAAAAGGCTTCCTGGTTTGAGTCACTATTGAGACTAATAGAAGACTACCCATCAACATCCAGATAATGGATCCTTTGAACTGGCTATTTTTAAAAGGAAAAGAAAATTAGAGCGCTCTCATTCTTTTATTTTAAGATTTGTTTATTTATTTTAGAGACGAGGAGAGAGAGCATGTACTCATGCAGGGGGAGGGGCAGTGGCAAAGGAAGACAAGCAGACTCCTCACTGAGAAAGAAGCCCAATGTGGGGCTTGATCTCAGCACCCTGAGATCATGACCTGAGCTGAAATCAAGAGTCAGATTCTCAACTGATTCAGCCACCCAGGTGCCCCTGGAGGGCTCCCATTCTTAACAATTTTCTTATTAGTACCTTGGAAAGACCAAGTTGAAAAATGGATACAAAGGGGTACAATGGCTGGCCTTAGGAACTCCCTTAATAAGATGGAAGAACAGATACTAGACTTAGAACAAAAATTAGAGTCCATACACAAAATAAATTCCCCTTCTCCACCCTTTCCTATACCCCTTTATCACCAACTCTCTGTCTCTAACCCCAAAAAATCATTTGGATCTTGGGGCCCCCTGTTGAACTCCCTCTCAGAATCCAGCCCCATGGCTTCAGCAAATTCTCCTAGATCCCAAAATTCCTCTGACTTCTCCAGAAAATCCCTTAAAGATCCAGCTGACTGTTTTTGGCTTTCTTTATGAGATTTACTGAAAGCACTCCACTCTGATCTCTAGGTCCAGAGTTCACAAGTTACTCATGTAAATTCTAACAGCCAGGAAGTGAATTTAGCAGAACTTGAGATACTCTGTGGGGTTCCCGGGGCTGTCCCTTATAACTCCTCCTACTTTCCAGGGCTCTGTAATTAGGGTCTGCCAGTTTAGGCCTTCCTATATAATGTCATTTGCAGATATATTCTGGCCCCCCACCACAAAGAAGTCATGTCCCCCTGGACAGCAATAGATCTTCTAAATCATAAAGCCCTCTTACTTCTACTTTCAGAAGATCCTACCAAATTTAGAGAGGAGTTAGAAATTAGTGGCCATTCATAACCCCACTCACAGGGACCTAGACTGGCTGTTAAGGAATGTTCTTCACCCATGATTATACTGAAGTTATTAGACAAGCCAGGTGGCCAATGGGAAAACTCTCACAAAGGAAATAGATGGCCAGAATTTCTTCCAGACCTTCCTTCAAATGACCAGGAGATGGCTCAGCTGGACGCTGACACTCAAGGGCCAAAAGAAGTGATAGTTGAGGCGATCCCCCCCACCAATTGAAGTTGAACTAGTTTAAGGTTGAACCATGTACTCAAAAGAAAGAAAATATCCAGAGACATTTGTTGAGTGTCTTATATAGGTTTTCTAGAGGCATAGGGCACTAAACCCTGAAGCTTCTGAACAAAGAAATCTTTTCATTTCTACCTTAGTAAGAAATTTCCTCCCTGATATAAAGAAACAAATCCAAAATATTGTAGTTGAGTGGGCTGGTCAACTGCTAAACATTAAAATGGAAGCAACTACCCAATTTGTTGAAAACAGCTTAAAACAAAGCCATAATTCTGCTGTCAACCCAAAGTCCACTTAGACCTTTTCCTAGTTGCCTTAGACATTTGCAGATATTATAAAAAAAATTTTAATTGAGATATTGGAAGTACAATTAATTGTCTTACAATTAAGAAAAAGAAGGAAAAATTAAATAGTAATTACCTCTGATATTAGGCAAATTGCCTCCAAATCTTAATCTTAGAGAACATTTAGATACTTTCTCTGTGCCTCTGTGATATAAATTTTCTATCCCCATCTTCTACAGGACCTTAAAGCCATTCTTTAAAATGCAGACTTTAGGGAAATATTTCTCATCAGGAAAAAAGGAGGTATTTGGAAATTGGGCAAGTAAAAAAATCTTGTATCTTCACCACAAATATTAGTAAAAAGTTTTAGCCATCTGAGCAGAATTCAACTTATTCCCATCGCCAAAAGAAAATTTGTATACAACTGTTCCTTTATTAACTGAGTTTTGTATTATGTACTTATTTATGGTTAAAATTTTAGAATAAAGGCTATCAGCTCATAGTTTGCATTTGTCTGGATGTTTGTTGGCTATTGTGTATGTTATAGATGTATAATATTTTTATGTCCACATGCTATTGCTGAAATTAATTTGTAAAAGAGCTCTATTCATTTAAAAGACAAGCTCTTGTAAGGATTGAGTATTCCAAAACTCTAAGAAATAACTCAAATGTTTTTCAAGTTCATATGATTTGAGATAATCTGGTAAATAAAAACTAGAAGTTTGTTGGTTTAATTAAAATAGGATGTCTTTGGAATTATCAAAATTAAATATAATGCATACATGAAACTTTTATTCTATCTGGGTTTACTGGTCATAAATTCATGTTATTTCTCAAATATTTTGTTAGCAAGAAAAGTAGCTTGGGATGATGGCTGACTTTGCCTAATGTCTCATGAAGTACTAATGGGTAGTCTAAACATAACTTTAAGGAGCAAGTGATTTAGATTGATGTAAGTGGGGTAAAATTTTTAGGTAAACTTTTTGACAATAATAATGTTTTATGCCATGTGTACTTAAAACTGGGGGTTTCCCAGGGGTGCCTGGGTGGCTCAGTTGGTTGGGTGGCTGCCTTCAGCTCAGGTCATGATCTCAGGGTCCCGGGATCAAACTCTACATCAGGGTCCCTGCTCAGCAGGGAGTCTGCTACTTCCTTTCCCTTGGTTTCTCCCACTTCTCATGCTCCTCACTCTCTCAAATAAACTTTAAAATATATTTTTTCCCAAATATTTTTGGTAACCAAAAATCTTAAAGTTCTTGCTAAGTTAAGTTAAATGATGGAAATTCACTGAATATCTAGATCATTTTGACATGTAATAAGATATTGAAATGTTAATTACTGAATATTGTTTTATCTACTTTTGGCTTCCTATTACACAGAAACTAAAAGATAAATTTGGGTCTATTGGTTAATGTGTCTTGTGTCTCATTGAAAGATTGTACTATGAAGAAGCAAATATTTCTAAAATTATAAAATGTATTCATAAATTTGCCAATCTACCTGCTGGTATAATAGAGACTACAATTGCTTATTTCTTAGCTTTCACTGGAAATTAAGGTATCTAAGAATTAACAATTCTAATTAATATATGTAATTAAAACTACAAGAAATTATAAGAAGCAACTCTGCATGCAAAGAAAGCAGACTGTGTTTTTGGCTAGGAAAAAGTATGAAGTCTGGAGGTATGGAGATGAATTTTTGTTGACAGAAGTGAAAGGGATTTTGTCCTAAAGTAAAACTGGTTATTTCAGAATAGGAAAAAGAAAAATAAAGGGCAAAATGTTATACAAAGTTGGGAGGAGAGAAAGAAAAATAGAATTTTACCTGACTAAAATTGAATTGTTATTATAAGGAAATTATTATCAAATTTTAATTATTTAAGAAAACAGAGTCTTAGGTAATTTTGAATCCTAATATTAAAGGAGCTAAGTTTTGCTCAGAACTATGTAACCTTCTGTATTTGCCTTTGAAATCTTTTATTGTCACTTTAGTCAAATAGATAATTATGTATTGTTTCATAGTGACCTATTATCTTATTTAGTCAAGGGTTCAAATCTTTTGATATTTTTGACAAACTTCCCAAAATCAAATTCTAAACGAAGTTTTTTTTTTACCTCGAGATAACTTTGAGATTTTGTAGAGGGTCCCCAGAACTTCCTAAAAGATTTGTTCTCTCTCTGTAAAAATAAAGCTATTAAACTAATTAGGCTGTTAAATTACATAGGATGCATTGTCAAATAAGAAGTAATACTGAGCCTTCTTTATGTTGTATTTATATAGGTTTATTAGTGTTCCAAAAACCACATAAGACTTAAATTCTGCTATGTCCTGGTATAATGCTAATCAGTCATAATTCTAGTTATTATCTTAAAATGTGTGATATTATTATCAAAAATGACCAAGGGGCACCTGGGTGGCTCAGTGATTGAGTGTCTGCTTTGGCTCAGGTCATTATCCCAGGATCCTGGGACCGAGTCATACATTGGGCTCCCCACAGGGAGCCTGCTTCTTCCTCTGCCTATGTCTCTGCCTCTCTCTGTGTGTCTCTCATGAATAAATAAATAAAATCTTTTTAAAAAATCAAATTTCCTTATCAAATGCATTACAATGAACTCTCATCAGATATTTAAATATGGCCACTTTTAAGTCTTGTCATTTACAAGTCAGTTATTGTTCTACTCTGATGCTTTTGTCAGTTATTGTTCTACTCTTATGCTTTTGCAAAAGTATTCCTGAAAAAGTGATTCCTCTTTAATGAGATTCATATCAAGAACTCTGGCAAGCATAGGTTTCTGAAAACTTTAAGATCATGAAATTGAATTGGCTAAAAATTTTCCAGAAAGGTAAAAATGGATCCAAGCAGAACAAAAATTAATTATGTGAAACTGAATGAAACAAGGATTTGTAATTTTTATGACTTTTTGTTTAAAATGTTTTTAGTTCCTTAATATTTTGTTTTTACACACCTAAACTTTTTTTATAAACTACCTTTTTCTGGGGCACTTGGGTAGCTCAGTCAATTAAGCATCTACCTTCAGCTCAGATCATAATCTGAGAGTCCTGGGATCAAGCCCCACATCGGGTTCCCTGCTCAGTGGGAAGCCTGCTTCTCCCTCTCCCTCTGCCCTTCTCCCTGCTCATGCTCTCACACACACACATTCTCCTTTTCTCTCAAATAAATAAATAAAATCTTTCTAAAAAATAAAATAAATAAACTACCTTTTTCTTAGAGCAACTTGGTAAGATGTACCTTTGTGAACAGGAATGAAACAATTACTTTTTCTCCCTCCTTAATCTCTCCAGAATTTAGATGCTTAGTGAATATTCTACATGACAATATATTTATTTGTATAAGTTCAATAAGAATCTGTTCTCCTTGTAACAGAACATAATTGAAAACATTGATTATATTATCATGACTTTTACTTGAATGCCAGGTTTGAGCATGTGCATAGAATCAGATGTGCCAGATAGCTTTAAGGAACTCAGATTGGCTTTATGAAGACAATAAAGTCCTTTGGGAAAATAGCCTGGTACCTTGCTTACAGGGTTTCCAGTAGAACTTCCACAAGATGAAGGAAGGTTATTTCCTAGAAGGTGCAGAAACTTCAGGAAGTTTTGGGGACCTCAAGAAGAGATGAATTCATCCAAGCCTATATGTATCATAGGCAAAGTCCAATGGTGAATCATTAGCTTGGCTTCTTAGCCTTGAGAGGTTTTAAAAGTTCAATTTGAGATTCCTTATGAAAAGATCCAGCAAAACAGATTTAAAGGAGCCTATATGGTCAATCACTGTTCTTGCTGCACTTATGTAAATAATCAGGCCAAATTTGCTGAGACTAGACTTATTTTGCAAATAAATTACTCTTAATTTGGCTATCTCTGGTAGAGATGAGGATGAAATGAGAAAAAATTATGTTTCAGTAGCATACCTTTATGAATATTAGATTCTCGTGTTGTTCATTGTCTTTTAGATTTTTTAGATTTTGTTTTGTGCCTGTAAACTGTACTGGATCCTGAATTCTCCTAGTTTTTTTATATCTGGCTATGACTCTCCAAACTAACATTTCTAGTTTTTCCTCCCAATTTGACTTGGAATCATGAAGAACAGAGGCTGCCCTTTTCCCCAAAGCACTGCAAACTGAATGTGAACAACTTGATATAAACTTAAGAGAAATTGCCACAACTGGTTGTGGTTAAACAATATTTATGCTTATTGCTATGTAGCTTACTCAAAAAGATCACCAGAAACATTCAAACTGCAAACCAAGACAATTCATCAGATTACCACTGCTTATCCTCACTCTATCTGAAAATGTGTTGAGTCTGGTATCTAGAAATCTTCTTGGGTTTTTTATGCTTTTTTTTAAAGATTTTATTTATTTATTTAAGAGAGCACAAGAAAGACAACAGAGGGAGACAACAAAGGGAAAGGCAGAAACAGGCTCCTCACTGAGCAGGGAGCCTGATGTGGGGCTCAATCCTAGGACCCCAGGATCATGACCTGAGCTGAAGGCAGATGCTTAACCAACTGAGCCACCCAGGAGCCCTACTAGAAATCTTTGACAAGCTACCCTCAAAACTAAGAAACTAGGATTATAGTCTGCTCTAATCATTAACCACTGTTTTTGTTTCCATAAATATGCTCTTATTAAATACCTGGTTGCTTGCTTATGCAGTATAGGCCTAACTTTGACAGCACACCTGCATCACCAAATGAGATACAACTGTTTAACTGAACTAACCTATTCTCATGACTGAGGAGGATCTAATGAAGCAGTTGATGAAGCAAACTACTAGCTCAGCTTCTGAATTATAAAACTTCTTATTTGAAGTTTCAAAGATGGGACTGAAGGGAAACAGATTCCACTACCAAAAAAATATGTCTATCGGGCATAAGGATTATTTTGAGCTTACAAAAATCAAAACACAGCAGATTTAGAAAGAGCTCTTTACCTCCCTTCAACTGCCTAAATTTACATTGGAAAGGGGGCCTCTACCAGAGGAAGAGGCCTGGAAGACAGCTACTACCAGATACCTTTTTAATCTAAGAAACTTATGTGTATAATAGGGTAACCCTTGTTTTCCAAATATCCTCTTTGCCTTCCTGTAAAAGGCCTTCCACCCCTGTGTATTCCCTCATCCCAACCCCTTTCCTTAGGTCAGGATGATAAATAAGTTTCGATAACCTGGCTGCCTTTTGAGTCTCATAATTTAATGGAAAATTATGTATGAAATTATTATGTTTTTCTCTTATTAATCTGTCTTCTATAATTTTGATTATTAGACCAGCCAAAGAACCTAATAGATAAGAAGGAAAATTTTTCCACCTCTTCAACCCTTTTACCTTAATTTTTTAAACCAAAGTTTTTTCATACCATATCAATTTTCAATATAATTTATAAGCATCATAAATCTATTTCATTAATTTACAGATTAGAATAACCTTATTATTACTCAATAACTCAATCTCTTATACTGCAATGGCCCCCTATTCCCTGATTCAAAAGGAGACTCAGATTACTGTGAACACCTCTGTGGCAGTAGCAGGGTTTTCAGATTCTATTAGAACAGTGGATACATTTTGCCATTTAATATGGAAATGCACTGCATTATTCAAATATTGGGAGCATTTTTTTGAACCTTCCTCTTGGTCAACACTGAGAGGCAATCTGCTGCTTTAGATTACCTGATGATGCAGTCTATGAAGCTGGTCTAATGCAAACCAAGGAACAGTCATATTGGTAATAGATGAATGGCTAAGAGGCCAGCCACCTTTGGCCTCTGATTGGCTGGCCATGTGGATGCCCCATGCACTCCTAGGAAAGCCGACAGTGGCAAGAGGAAAGCACTAGCATTCAGCACCTAATATAATGCTCTAAAAGAGCCAAGGCAGTGCCCAACACATTTTCTCCTGTGTCAGTCTTCGATCCTTTATCCTGGCTTGTTGAGGAACCTTCCCTGGCTAAGGCTGAAGGGAAGGGGAAGAGAGTATAAGGAACTATTTCTGCTCCATATTTATCTGTTAAGCAAGATGAACATCTATAAAGAAAGCAACTGGGGTGATAGGTACATGGGGGCTTATTATACTATTCTCCCTACTTCTGTCAATGTTTGAAATCTTCTATAATAAAAAGTTAAACTAGAAATAAAAGGAAGCTTCTTAAATATGTAACTTTAGGGTTTGAGGAAAAGTGGTCTTTCTCCCCCAAATATTTTCCATCACTTTCTGGTCAATGCTTTTCATTTCACAGTTGGAAATAAGACTAGGAAAATACAAATAGAAGTGAGTAGTGACTAGAATTCACATTCAGATGAAAACTACTGCTTTCAGCATACCCTTTCCCAAAAGGGAACAGCAGGGTACCTGGAATCTGAAGGGAGAATGAGCCATGGAGAGAAAGCCATGAGAGACAAGAAACTGGAAGCCTCAGAGACATATTTTATTGACTTCACAGTTTGGCCATCTCACTGCCTCAAAGGGCTCTATGGTGGAGGCAATTTGGTGCTTAGTGAGATCCCTTCTTCTCCCAGGAGCTTTCAATCCTGCCCCATCCCTGACACAGTTCTCCTCGGCTTCAGAGACAAAGTCCCTCAGTGGCTTTTGACCCCTGCCCTCTTAATAATATTAGACCATAAAGTTGCTTAGCACAGAGGGGTTGCCATGACGACGACATCCATATCTCTGTAGTAGTGCCAGCACTGAGACCCGGGGGCTCGGGCACATGGCAAAAGGACAGCTTGCGAGGAACAATGGAGGGAGCTGACTGCAGATTCTTTTCATGCCTAATTACCCATAAGCACATGGCACAATGGCTTATTTAACTCTGCCTTGGCTCAGAATGGAGACAGGTTCTCATTCCAGTTGGAAAGGATTCCAGCCCTGGCCCTTGCCTCCATTTCGGGGAAGGGCATGGGGAGAAGGAAAGTGAGTTATTGAAATGCATAGACCTTGTCTTCTTAATTATTTTACATTTGGCCATCTTTCCTTGCCCAGAAGCTAATTATTCTGAGTCAGGAAAATTGTTCCACCGAAGGTTTAGTTGCAAGCTAAATAAATACTGACAACCAGCGTAGGGAGCAACGGTTTCCCATGCTTTGCTAGGTAGAGTAGCATTCTTTCTCAGAGCTGACCCACACAGTCAGGGGGTAGAATGACTTATTGAAGCCTCAGGGTGTATAAGGTAACCCTCTCAGCTTCTTTCTCACTGTTCCAGGAAGCCTAGAATAGAATTCAGGCCTCAGCCCATGGAATTTTGCAGACTGTGGGGAAGCAATCTTGCCAGGGCCAGGCTGTAAGGTGAGCCCGGGCAGAAGAGACAGATTGGAGGTAGAGGCAAAGGAGATTCTCCACTCTGCAGCTAGCAGGCTCAGGACTTCCACTTCCCCACACAGTGAGCTCACAATTCACCCAAAAGTGCTATCAAAGTCATCAGAGATGACTGTCATCAGTCATCAAAGATGGTGGGAAAACAAATGAGGCTACTTACTGCCTTATAGAAATTAGTGGTTTTCAGAATCTGTGCCACTGGTTCTCTGCCAGGTTCTCTGCCACGGGGGCCAAATACGTGAGTTAATTGATTACTAAGACTGCCCCCAAGTCAACCCAGATAACACTGCTTTGCTTTAACCATCTGTTGACCTCACCCTCCAGCTCTGACCCTTATCACTTTCCCTCAATGCGATTTACTATTCAGTATCTGATTCAAATAAAATCACAGGAAAAGGTTCAAAGGCTTTCCAACTCTCTTTCCTGGTTCAGCAATACCCAGTGGGCCCAGCTGTACTTCCTCTGCATATTTCCACCATAACAGTGCATGCACTAGAACACAGGATTTTGGGACCCATCATTCTGAGAGTACCCAGAGCACACTCAGCATTCAACTGATACTGATAGATATTTGAGTTGTTTCCAATTTTTTTTATCATCGTGAACATTCTTGTAAATGTCTACAGATAAATATAAACACTCATTATTCTTGGGTATATATTCACTAGTGAATCATAGAATAGTATGTTTAGCTTTATTAGATACTGCCAAACAGTTTTTTCAAAGCCATCGTATCAGTTTACTTACTAGCATGGCATTAGAGCTGCATTTACTTCACATTCTCACCAACACTGAGTATGCTTAGTTTTGTTAATTCTAGCCATTTTATGGAGGTTTAGTGCTATCTCCTTATGATTTTAATTTGTGTTTCTCCATAAATAGTAATGCAGAGTATTTTTTTTTTCATTTGCTTATCAGCCATTTGGATATCCTTTTGGGTAAGTGCCTTTTGGCAATGCTTTTGCTTTAAAGGGAAAAGTTCATCCAAGCTGAAGAAAAAGAAATATGTCAAATCACTGAGGTAAGAAATGTGGTTTTCTCTATAGGTATTTTACTTGGGGTTCATTGACCTTCTTAGCACTTTAGCTTATTTTTTTAATCACATTTGGATCATTTTTGACCATTATTACTTCAAATATTTTTTTCTGCACCAAAGTCTCTCTATTTTCAGGTACCATTATGGTTGTATATTATAGGTATATATATGAGAAAAGTTCAGGAAATGGTAAATTGGGAACTGTGGCTAAAGGACAGGTTGTATGTAGTCTGTGATCAGAGATAAGTGTAGAGACATGTAAGTTTGGGCCATATCACAAAAGATTCAATTGCCTAGATCTCTCACTGCTGCTTCCCTGTTCTATTCAACTGATTTTTTTTAATATTGTTTATTAACTATTCTCTAAATGTAAGGCAGTATACCAGGTATATTTAGGGAATATATAGAATAAAGGCAAGGACTTGGCTCTCCAGAAAGTTATAACCCAAATTGGGTGGTTTAGGATATGCCATGGAGCGAATAAATGAACCTGTAGGTAAAGCTCTACTACACCAGCCTCTTTTGCAAAAGGAACCCAAATCCTCATCAGTCCTGTAAGGATAGGTCTGGAACAAAGGCTGGTAAGCACACCCAAGGATGAGGGGATCAGAAGTGATGTTAGGATTTTTAAAAATCAGAGTCTGTACATTACATGCTCTACTCATTCCTTTGCTTTCTCAGAAAAAAAAAAAAAACAGTAGAAATAAATGGAGTTTTTTAATCTGCCACAACATCCTGACCTAGCAAAGGATGGGATGCCTTTACTTCAATCTCCAATCAAATGGAGAAAATTGTTTACCTAAATCATAGAAACATATCTTCTGCTGGAACACAGTGAAAATGAAGTAGTAACAAAAAAATCTAAACTCCAGGCCCCATTCTCTGAAAAGTTTATACAGATCTTCCCCTCATGACGTGATTGTGTTGAAGTCTGCGTAATTAGAGAGTCCCAAGGCATAAGCCATTCAAATGTGACATCTGTATTTTAAGGAAGAGGTAAGGAGAAGGACTTTCAGCAAAATTTACTAATTGCTGTACTGCTTCAGAAAAGTAAACTTGGCAAATCCAGCCCTTCTTGGCATTAAACAGATGTCAATTTCACAATGGTAAATGGTCTCCATGACTCAGCCTGGAGTTGCAAGGCAGACACCAACTCACTAAAGCTGTCAGAGAGCTCACGAGGTCATTTGTGTCAACTCCCTACCCCAGGCAGCACTTTTCCTACTCACTGCAAAGAGATGGCTGGCTGGTTTCTCCTTATATGTTTCCCCGATAAAGTCCTACTGGAGACTTCTCCAATTCTTCATTGTTTCAGGATTCTACTTCTTAAACAGGAGGATAATCCTACTTGTTCTGTTCTCTCCACATGGCAAATACTTACTCAACATCTTCATAGTCACAGAGGCCATGGTATCTCACAAAGCATATTTCTGGAAAGGCTGGGTCCCATAATAGGAAAGTACTCACTCAGTAGCCTCTGAGCTACAGTGGATCCTCTCATATCCATTCTGCTCTCATCCATCAGCCATGAAAATCTGCTCCAACAGATGAACAGAGCTCTTGTTTGTATTCTTTCCCTTCTCTTTTCATCTTTGTTCTTCTAATCTGGGCTTATTTTATACCCAACATCTACATGGGTGCTAGAGCCTCCTGGCTAGTCTTCCTGTTTCCAACCTTTCCTCCTCATAAGCCATCCTGAATGCATCTGCCACCTTGATCTTCTTAAAATCCTATTTTCCCCTAAATATGCTTTTAGAAGAGAAGAAACATAAGAAGACATAAAATGATATCTTAATGACCTTGAGACAGCAAAGGTTTTCAAAACAGGAACCAAAAAGGGAAAAAATGACAAGTTGAACAATAAACATCAAGAATTTAGGTTTATCAAAAGAAGCATTAAGAGAGTCTCTGAAAAGGCAAGCCACTCTGTGGCAAGTCACTCCATGGCATATCCTAAACCACCCAATTTGGGTTATAACTTTCATAACTTTGTGCGTTATATACAACACACACACCTGACAAAGGAATCAGAATCAGAATATAAAAAGAATTCCTCAAAAAACAAGAATTCCTCAACATTACGCTAAGTAAAATAGTCCAGACACAGGAAGAAAAAGACTGTATGATCTCACTTCTGTGTGGTACCTAAAAAAGTCAAATTCATAGAGGCAGACAATAGAATAGTGGTTGCCGGGGACAAGGAGATGGGAAAATGGAGAGATGCTGATCAAAGGCTACAAAAATTTACAGTTAAGCAGAAGGAATAAATCTAGAGATTTCGTACACAGTATGATTATAGTTAGTAAGACTGTACTAAATAATGGAAATTTGCTAAAAGAGTTGATTTCAGGTACCCTCAACACACATACAAGTAAAATGGTAACTATGGAAGAAGATATATTAGATTTATTGTAGTAATCATTTCACTTTGTATATGTACATCAAATCATGATGTATATCTTAAATATATACAATTTTAGTAAACAAATAAATATCCTCTGGTGATAATGGGTAGCCAAAGTTGAGAATCATTGCATTAATGAATCATAAGGTGAAATTTGAAAAACACTAATTGCTAAAACTCTAGTAAAGTCTGTAGGGTGTAATATAGTATTACACCCATGTTAGTTTTTTGGTTTTAATTACATCATAGTTATATGATAACAAAACTAGAGGAAGCTAAATGAATGTCATACGGGAACTCTGTACCATTTTTTGCAAGTTTTCTCTAAGTTGAAAATTTTTTTAAAATAAAAATGTTTAACCAAAAAAAAAAAAAAAAAAAAAGGATTCCTCCTCAAATCAAATAAAGAATTAACTTAGAGGAACACCTGAGTGGCTCATTGGTTGAATTCAGGTCATGATCCCAGGGTTCTGGGATCGAGTCCTGCATCTGGCTCCCCACGGGGATCCTGCTTCTCTCTCTACCTATGTCTCTGCCTCTCTCTGTGTGCCTCTCATGAATAAATAAATAAAATCTGTAAAAAAAGAATTAATTAAGATGTCCAGTAGAAAATGAACAAAAATTTAAATTTCTTGGAAGCAGATATCCAAATGACCAATCTATGAAAATATGCTTAACTTCATTAGCATTTGGGAAAATAAACATTAAAACTACAAGAATTGTTAATGCACATCTTACCAGAAAGGCTAAGTAAAAAAAGACAAACAATTTTGAGTGATGGTATAGAAAACAGATTAATTGAAACTCTTAAACCTACTCTTTAGATTGAAATTACTACAAACACTTGAGGAAAACTGTTTGCCATATCAGTTAACATTGCACATACACATAACCCATGACTTAAAAATTCTGTCCTGAGGTACATGCATAAGAGAAATGTATATATATTCAATAAGAGACATACTCAAGAACACTCATTCATTTGACATTACAGTTGACCCTTGAACAACACGTAGGTTTGAGCTACATGAGTTCACTTATTCACAGATATTCTTTTATAAATACAATACAGTATTATAAGTAAATTTTCTCTTCCTTATGATTTTCTTAGTAACATTTTCTTTTCTCTAGATTACTTTATTGCAAGAATACAGTACATAATATACACAATATACAAAATATGTACTAATCAACTGTTTATGTTATTGGTAAGGCTTTCAGTCCCCAGTAGGCTATTAGTAATTAAGTTTGGGGGAAGCTAAAAGTTACATGCCAATTTTCGAGTGCACGGTAGGCAATGTCCCCTAGCCCCCCTGGGTTGTTCATGAGTCAACTGTATGTGAATAAACAAAGCCTGAAAACAACCAAATATTTGGCAATCAGCTAATGAACAAATACACTGTTGTATAATCACACCATGAAATACTGATGAGCAACAAGTATGAATGAAATACAACTACATGCAATAACATGGGTACATCTTAGAAAAATGATGTTGAGTGAAAGTAGCCAGGCTCAAAAAGAATGCATTCTACAAAATTCAATTTATATAAAGTACAAATACAGACAGAACTAATCTATAATTTTGGATTCAGGATCGTGCCTTGCCTTACAGGGGATGTGACCTGGTCATTGTCCCAAGAGTAATGTTCGGTTTCTCGTTCTGGGTACTGGTCACATGGTTTTATTCACTTGGTTAAAATTCATCAGGCTGTACACTTATGATTTTTGCCTTTTTCTCTACTGATTATGCTTTAGTAAAACGTTGAAACAAGGGGATCCTTGGGTGGCTCAGCGAGTTAGCGCCTGCCTTTGGCCCAGGATGTGATCCTGGAGTCCCGGGATCGAGTCCCACATCAGGTTCCCTGCATGGAGTCTGCTTCTCCCTCTGCCTGTGTCTCTGCCTCTCTCTCTCTCTCTCTCTCTCTCTCTCACTCTCTCTCTCCGTGTGTGTCTCTCATGAATAAATAAATAAAATCTTTTTTTAAAAGTTGAAACAAAACAACGTACATGTATTTCTCCTACAATTCAATAATTTGCAATGACTTTCCATTATCTATAAAACCAACACTAATTTGAACACACACACATGCACACACATGCATGTGTGCACACATACACCGTTTGCATCTTTATTTATGCAATTTCTCCTTATTGCAATATCCTTCAATCTCCACGTGCCTGGCCTGGTAAATCAATTATGTCCCTATTTATACAGGACAGTCCTAGTTTAAAGTTTTTGCCCTGGAGTAATTATTAAATACCTGGAATTGTTCTAGTTATTTAAGACATCTCTCCTACTTTTTATAGTCGTCTTTACCATACTTAATTTAAGAGCAAATTTCTAGTGACTTTTTTTTCCCATTCTTTCCAAAGCATCCAGCTTCGTTTTCATAGAAATAATATTTCAGAGTGCCTGGGTGGCTCAATTGGTTAAGTGTCTGCCTTCGGATCAGGTCATGATCTCAGTGTCCTGGGATCGAGCTCTGCATTGGGCTCCCTGCTCAGCAGTGAGCTTGCTTTTCCCTCTCCCTCTGCCTCCCCTCATGCTTTCTCCCCGCCCCTTTCAAATAAATAAATTTTTTCTTAAAAAAAGAAATAACATTTTATATAACATGAAAATAAATTATATCTATATAATAACAAGTAAAAATGGCAGAAACAGTAAAAATGGGACCGGACCTTACTGGCTCTTGGGTACTCAAAGGATGGAGAAGTGTGCTGGCTGCACTGTGTTAGATTTGCATCAATACCAAGCAGTATGTGCTACAGAAAGAATGAGGGGTCTTAAGCTAATCTATCTAGTCAGGTAATTGGAAATTGGATAAGAGAATTTCTACTACATATCTGTCTGCTAAGGAAACTGATTTGGCTTCTAGTGGACTCTTGGTCTCCTTCAAACTGAGTATGGATTTAGTCAAAGGTTTGAAAAAGGCTTTGGGGTAAGCTCACTGCTCTCCTGTAGACCTAGAAGTCAGCATTTATCTTCAGAGGCATATCTGGGGGTACCTGGCTGGCTCAGTCAGAAGAGCATGGGACTCTTAATTTTGGGATTGTGAGTTCAAACCCCAATTGGGTGCAGAGATGACTTCAGAGGCATTTCTCTTCCTTATATAGCTAGATTTGTGGCCCAAAACCAGCAAGGAAAGCACGTCACTAGGACACGGCTTATCCTAGTGGTACCCAGAGTTTTCCTCTCATCTGTCACCCTCAGCGAGTTATATGTTGGCACAACCACAGAAATCGGCTGCCTAATCACTAGCCAGTCCCTTGACAGAAGTATAAGGGAAGAGGAAGGAAACATAATGGGATTAGAAAAGCAACAAAGTAGACTGAAGCCAAAGATGACATCAGGCTTCTGGGGAGACTCAGAGGTAAAGAAACATATTGGAAGAAAGGACATTAGTAATTCATATTGTTTTGAGAAGATCTGTCCAGCTTGATACTAAATTCTTTGGCAGGTGAAATTTAGAGAATCCCTTTCCATTAACTTGCCACTTCACATTATACATTTATAGGGGGGGAGAAAACCCCAGAGATGGAACTTTTACCATCTAACTGTCCAATTACCCAGTAGAGGAGACAGATTTACTGAGTTTTTTTTTAATCTGGCAATATCCATTGTGTCCTAGTCAAGCCCATCAGGAACAAAGTGACCAGAATGTCTGGAAGAGGGGAATTAGATCAAAGTGCTCTTCCATCCTGGATACCCTTAAATAATGTATGGGATTAAGTCTTACAAAGAATGGAATTCAATTAACTGGTTCCTTTTACTGTTCTCCTAAAGCAACACTGCCTGAAGGGATACATAAGCCCTAGGACAGAGGCACATCACTTAACCTTGGGTAGAATGAATTATTTTTATATGATTATTTTACTGTGGTAAAAATATCTCATAACCACCTTTTAGCTGTTCCAAAAAGTCTCAGAACCTGGTCAACATACTTGCCCATCATGAATGGAGGGAGCATGGAAGCAACAGAGGCAGACGTATTGTCAGAAGAGAATGGAAGGGGCAAAAGTAATGTAAGGGGCCATGAATTCCAAATTTATTTCATATTCCAATAGTTTTCAAACCTAAAAAAACAGCAAAACTCTTTGTTTTCCCAAATAAATGTATAAATACATAAAGGAGGTCTTCTCTGATTGAAGCAAGAGAGAGGTACAAAGTTCCCACCAGCCCACAACTTCTTATGCCTCCCTCCCCAGGCAGCCTCTGGGGTCACTGTACAGGGAAACCAGCTTCTTAGAAGACATTATAAAAACAACTGACAACAAACTGCCTGGCAGATGTGCTAACAGGAGAGCCCTGTAGGGCCCCCTTCCTAGTTCCCAGAGCACAAGCACTGCCTTAAATGGCCATCTGGAGACAATTTGGGTCAACAGCTTAGAAACTATTTGAAAATGTACAAAATCCTATTATCTCTTCCCTTTGGGAACAATGCTCATGTTCGAGGCACTGCTCTGGGTACCAGAAGAGGGGAGAACCAAATGCTGGAACCCTCTGAATTACACATGAATATGACATAGGGAAAGGTTATTTTGTCCTTGGACGCAAAACAAATACACCTCTAATAATCTGGAGGGGAACTTCCTGTTGGACATCAGGTTTTTTGAAAAGCAGAGATCACAGCTCTCCAAGTGCAGAGTAAAAGCTCTCCAGCTTTTTCAAAGACAGGTGAAAAATAATACACCTTCTGGGGGTGAAGGCAGGTGAACCCCCAGCAAACTCAACAGGCTGGAGCTCAATTGCTGCTCCCATCCTTTCTCCCTTAACTCCTCTTGCTAAGGAATTAAAGTGTGAAGAGGATTGGAGGGTCAAAGGAGGAGCAAGAAGAATAGCTAACGATGTTCACATGGAAATGAAGGGAGAATATCCACCCAGGCACACTCGAATGTGCTAGAAAAGGATGTGTGAAAATTGCGAATGAGACTGTATAAAATCAAACTGTGCCTACTTCCTCTACTTCCTGCCTCCAGGCTCATCAGAATATAGTCTTTTTAGAAACATGAAGGTGGAAATAATCAAATGTGGTCTTTCTATAACTCTTCTAATTTTCAGTGAGAACAGTTACCTGGCTTCATAGCATGCCTGTTTGTTAGTTTTCCAAGTGGGTGTGTTGGCAGAGTGTACATCTCTGTGTGTGGAGGACAAGGTAGGCTGGGGGGGAAGGCAGATGTCCCTTCACCCTTAGAAAAAGAGCTGAAGAAACTGACATCCAACCTGTGGGGTCAGTTTTGGCAGAGAACGGTGCCTTGCCTTGGGCCATGTGTTCCCTGCTACCTGAGAGGACCGCACACAGAGCTAGAAGAGCAGATACCCACAAACCTGCCATCCCCCAGAGATTTTAACGTGACCTAACTGTAGCTGGAGAGTGCATTAGGTTGGAGCAAAAAGAAAACATTAACTCAGTTTTCAAAAGGCAAACTTTGAAGCGCCACCTGGGTGGCACAGTCAGTTAAGCAACAAACTCTTGATTCGGGCTCAGGTCATGATCGTAGGGTTGTGAGATCTCAAGCCCTGAGTTGGGCTCCATGCTGGACATGGAGATTTCTCTTACCCCCTGCACCTCCCCCTCCTTAATGTACATTTTTTAAAAAAGGAAAAGGAAACCTTCCAAAAATGAATTCTCTAGAGAGTTTGAAGTCTTACAAGTTACATTGATTTAAAGAGAGAGTCTTCCAAGAGGTAAGGAAATTCATTTTGTCTACCAGAAGTTATACGAATCAAGGTGAATTTACTCCATATAGTCATTTCTTGTCTTACTCACTCACTTTCTTCTTCTGACCCCTCCCTACCCCTGCCTTCTTCATAGGTCCCACCTAAAGCAAGGAACTGATCTCCTTCAACTGTGTTCTGGGGTTACATAAATATGGGAACTGACCTGTGAAAACCAGGATGACAATTACTTCTTTATGGGCTTGTTTTGTGTGGTCACCTATTTTTTTCTTATGTACTTGACCCATAATTGGAGTAGGCAACTACAGGTCTCAGCCATGTGTCAGCTTTGGGTTTTTTGCTCAAATTTCATGGCTTCTGATTGCAGTTAAAGACAAGTAGGTTATTTTCCTCCTTGTTTATCATTTTAAAAATGGGTATTTTGTTGAAAAAGTGGACCAAAAAAAACCTAACTAGTATCATCAATTATTTTTTAAAAAAACTAGATTAACAACTGCTTATGGTAGATAGGAAAAAATATACACACACTGAAATACACATACATACATACATACATATACCCACTCAACACAAAATCTCTTCACACATGTAGGCATCTTATGCACTAATTCTTAACTACTGCAAACATTGATTAGTCTATTCCAAATTTTCCCCATGTTTACATAGTAAAACAAATATATTACTTAATCTTGAGATTGGACCTCTTCAATGGTCAGTGTTTCTAAAGCTTTCAACCACTTCAAAAGGTATGAAAACTCTGGTAATATCTTTCCTATTAGAGATTTTTTTTCCTAAAAGAAAGTCATTTAATAGCCAGAACCTGACTCTCTTTCTTTTCTCTATTTCTCTGCCTATAGTGTCTATACATACTTCCTAGTCTTCTTCCTTTCTTCTTTGAAAGAAGAAATTGCTTTTCATTGCCATTCTGTTGCAGAAAGAGAAGGACTAGAGACCCATAGCATATCCATATCAACAGTATGATATCAGTTCATCTTTTGCAATCACAAAAGCTTAATTCTCCTTTATAACAGAGATACCTTTCCTCCCACCCAATGGTTAAGAGCTGAGGAATCTGCATACAATGGCATCCTGGGGTGACTGGGTGGCTCAGTCAGTTAAGTGTCTGCTTTCAGCTCAGGTCATGATCCCAGAAGTTCTCTTCTAGTAAAACAAGAATCCAAGGTTTGAATCCTGACTCTGCCATTGGCCCCCTGAGTGAAACTTGAATTTCTCATTTGTTACATTCTTATCCCAGGGTGGCTGTGAACCCTGGGGAAAATATACCTAACATGGTGGATGCTGTGCTAATTCTTTGTTACTCCTATTGAGAGCTAGAGACTAATTCTCTTCCTTTGGAACACAGTCTGGCCTTAGTAACTTGCCTTTAAGAATAGATCTCTGAGGCCAGGTCATTAGAAGTTTTTTTTAGCTTCTACCCAGGCCTTATGGAACAGTAGCTCTGGAAGCCCCGAGCTGCCATATAAGAAGTTCAACTATCTTGAGACCACTCTGCTAAGCAAGGCCATGTAGAAAGACTTTGAGATTACACAAAAAGGAGATGCCTGTTCAGCCTGAGCTGTTTCAGCCCCAAGGTATTCATGTCATCCTGGTAGAGGCCCTCAAACATTGTGGGGAGCTAAGAAGAGGCACAGGTGATCCCAACAAACTGCCCAAATTGCAGTCATAGCAAAATAAATGATCATCATTGTTTTAAGTCACCAAGTTATACAAGAGTATCCATCCAAGATCCTTGAAGCAGAGACAGTGCATAACTCATCTTCTCCCCCATGATTGTTGAACACAGAGTTTCATAGGTACCTATTCACTCTTCATTGCCAAACAAATATTGTGCTTGTCAGGAGATAGTTATGGAAAACAGAAGTCAGCACTAACTCACCACTGCACTAAGTTGAAAGAAGTCATCTTGATTTGCATGCCATTTGGAAGAGTACCCTTCTGGTCTTTAGCAAGAATTGTAAAGGTCCCCTTTAGAGCTGTGGAGATCCAAACAAACCCATCAGAGAGAACCTCAAGAAGAATCTAATGATGTTAAGACATCAGGAGAATGCAGAAGGAGAACACTCATCTTAATGGGATTCACCTGAATAGGGATGAAGCATTTGGGCAGAAAAGTAGACTTCTACTTTAATTTCCATGATATACGGTCGATGACTTTTACACTATACATAATATTCCCTGCCAAATCACTAGTAGCCTGACGCACACAAATTCCATTTAGTTGCCTTAATAAAACACAGATAGGCTAACAGCACCATTGATTGACCTTGGGGCTGTGGGCAGAGAAGAGGTCTGCATAGGAGTGTTTACACCTCCCTGAAACCTCTGATGGGACATTAGGTACTTTACATGGATATACTCTTTATGATTTTCGTTCACTTTTTTTTTTCAAGGAGCTCAATAAAAAGTCACTGTGAGAAATGAAGAAAGAACTTTCAGAGGAAATGATGGTATCTTTCTTTAAAATATTTACCAAAGGAAATCATATGTGAAGCTATTTTCTTTGTGTGAACAGGATGTCTTCCATACATTTACATTTCCTAGTCTAAGCTTGAGATTCACAAACGTGAATTCATACAGAATCCCAGGCTCCCAAATATGCACAATAGCATGTCAACAAACCAATCTTAAAAAACTGGAAGTAGAAAATGAAACCCTAACTTTTCTACCCTTCCATTCATCATCCTCTTAAGTGATGTTCTTGTTCAGACTATAATTTATTAAAAAACAATAATTAGGTTAAATAGTTTTGAATGAGATCTTACAGAATGTCTGAGTTGGAAGGTATCTTCAAGATCATTTTTTATTCTTAGGAGCTTGAATCTCTCTTTAAAGAAACTCTGAAGAAGTCCCTTATGTAAAATAGGTGACATGGAGAGATGCTCTTGTTGGATGGGAGTTGGGTTGGGAGTGGGCTAAGGCATTGTGGTCACTCTTGAAATCCCTCAGCAGAACCTATAGAAGAATATGAAGTGGTCTCTTTTCCATCTTGCAAGATGGCAGGCAAAAAAGCCGAGAAGCCGGATACTAAGGAGAAGAAACCTTAAGTCAAGAAGGCTGATGCTGGTGGCAAGGCAAAGAAGGGTAACCTCAAGGTTAAAATGCCAAAGAAGGGGAAGCTCCACTGCAGCCGAAACCCTGTCCTAGTAAGAGGAATTGTAGATATCCCCAATCAGCTCTGTATTCCAGAAAAGCCATGTACAAGAGGAAGTATTTGGCAGCTAAATCCAGGGTTGAAAAGAAAAAGAAGGAGAAGGTTCTTGCTACTGTTACAAAACCAGTTGGTGGTGACAAGAATGGTGGTACCTGAGTGGTTAAACTTCGCAAAATGCCTAGCTATTACCTGTGCCTCAAAAGCTGTTGAGCCACGGCAAAAAAAAACTTTCAGTCAGCATGTGAGAAAGTTGCAAGCTAGCATCACTCCTGGGACCATTTTGATCATCCTCAGGTGCCACAGAGGCAAGAGGATAGTTTTCCTGAAGCAACTGAGCAGTGGCTTGCTACTTGTGACTGAACCTCTGGCTCTCAACTGAGTTCCTCTCTGAAGAACACACCAGAAATTTATCATTGCCACTTCCACCAAAATTGATATCAGCAGTGTGAAAATCCCCAAACATCTCACTGACGCTTATTTCAAGAAGAAGCAGCTGCGTAAACCCAGACAGCAGGAAGGGGAGATTTTTGACACAGAGAAGGAGAAATACAAGATTACAGAGCAGCGCAAGGTTGATCAGAAAGCTGTGGACTCACAAATTCTGCCAAAAATCAAAGCTGTTCTCAGCTTCAGGGCTACCTCTGCTCTGTGTTTTCTCTCATAAATGGAGTTTGCCCTCACAAATTGATGTTCTAAATTTCTTACAAAGAACCTAATTAAACAACTGATCCATTTCAAAAAAAAAAATGAATATGAAGTGGTTTTCAAAGATGTAAGCCCACGCTTTCTTTTTACAAATTAACAAACTAAGACCTAGAGAAGTTTCATGGGAGCACAATGTCAGACACCTAAGTCAATGGCATTACCAAAACTAGAACCTGAGACTTCTATTCATAGATTAGGCTCCGTTGGCTCACTCTTGTCAAGTCTGAACTAATCACTTAACCTGCTGACACTGAGCAGGTGACATAATGTGACGGCAATACATATACACAGCAGAGGCAGCTGGCCACCTTTATCCTGAGGCAGGTACCCAACATATACAGAAGAGCACCTTCACCTAGCCTCCACTTACCTAAGGGACAAGCCCAAGCATCACCAACCAATCAGCATCACACAAAGACATTGCTCTCCTAATATGAGACAGAAATCATGACCTTTGACCTTTAAAAGACCCACTTCACTCTACTCTCCAAAATCTCATCCCCCCAGAGTCTAAACTCTGTATTGGATTGAGTATTCTGCTTGATAATAACACTATTCCTACTAAGCACTCAATCTTTGGTCTTCTAGTATTTTCTCTTTAATGTTACCCTGCATAATACCACCCACATTCATATGGATGTGAACTTACAGGCTGGCTAAATCAAAGTAAACACCAATAAGATACTCAACAGATTCCATCAGAAAAGATGACTATGCTCAGAATATATACTTTTCCATATCCTCAGCAGCATCTCAATTTTCCTAAAGAAAAAAAATTATTTAGAAAATTACCTCTAATTTTACTGTAAATTTCCCATTCAGATACACAGCTAATATAATCTTAGTCATAATAGGTGTTCAGAAATGAAAATGCACAGTTCTTGAGATAGTCTAAGGAGATTAAAACAAAAATAACACAGATGGATCCACACCATCTGAACCTCATCTTCCTCATTCTCCATGGGTTTAACTAATGTCTTTCTGCTGCCAGTTGGCCAGAACATTAAGCCTCACCAATCCAAACATTTGAGTAATTCTGGACTTTTCAGCTAAATTTCTCAGAGCAAGCCAAACATCCACCCACCATACCCCAGACATGACTTCAGAAAATATTTCTCCATTTCCAATCCTTGAAACAGCATGAATCCTGGTTACAGTAACTTTTACCCACCATTTAAATGATTGGATAGTAATAAAGATTTATTAAATCAGCAACTTATTTAGCAATTTAAGCCTTAAATTGTTACAGAAATGTAAAGACGAATGTATTTGTGTGCAGATAATGCTTATGAATAGAAAATAAAAAAAGAAGTTGGTAGCCACAGAGAAGGCTGAACTCAGGTTCCACGGAACACAATGAATCATGGTCTTTGCTCTTATGATGTTATTATGTAACATCATGTCTAACAACATGAATAAGCAGGTGGGCTCTGAAATTGGACCACTGGAGTTCGAGTTCTAGCCCCACCCCTTACTACTTATGTGACAAATTAAATATCTGTACCTCATAGGGTAGAGATGAGGATCAAAATGAATTAATAATAGTGTCTGGCTCAGAGTAAGATCAAAATAACTGTTAGTTATTAGTTATCTTCCTCAGAGCCTTGTTCATCATAGAGTGGTTGTAGGAATTAAAATAGCATTAGTGGGGCACCTGGGTGGCTCAGTGGTTCAGCATCTGCCTTTGGCTCAGGTTGTGATCCTGGGGTCCTGGGATTGAGTCCCACATCACGCACTCCACAGGGAGCCTGCTTCTCCCTCTGTCTGTGTCTCTGCCTCTCTCTCTCTGTGTCTCATAAATAAATATTTTAAAAATAAAAAATAAAATGGCATTCGTGTGTAAACCATAGTATGTGACAGAAAGAGCACATTACCCAACAAATGTCACTTATTGTTATTAAATCATAGAAATTTAGAAATGAAATGAAAGGAATTTTAAAGATTAACCAGACCAAAACTCTCATTTTAAATATGAGGAAACCCAAAACCAGAGACAGGAAACAAATTGTCCATAGTCACTCAACCAGTATATCATAGGACTAGGATTCCATTCATTCACTTATTCACTCGTTCATTCACCCATTTATATGCATTTATATGTTCAACAAGTATTAGCGATACATGCTTTCATTTATAGTTTCAGGTATAGGTTTCCAGTTTCTGGTGTAAGATACGGTGGAGAAGAAAATGGACAAGTCTGTGGGATTTGATTCTTGATGTTAATCTGGTGCACTTTCTGCTAGCATGCTTGTAGTGTGGACTTGAACTAGATCAAGAATAGACTTGATACCAGGATGTCTGGAGGGCTCAGTCAGTTAACCACCCAACTCTGTTTTAGCTCAGGTTATGATCTTAGGGTCATGAGATCAAGCCCCGAGATGATCAGGGTGGAATCTGCTTCAGATTCTCTCCCTCCCTTTGCCCCTCCCCCTGCTTGTGTGTTCTCTCTCTCTCAAATAAAGAATAGACCTGATACCAATCTGAAAATACTCCTATAGTACTTCCAAATTCGTTCTATGAGGCCAGCATCACCTTAATTCCAAAACCAGACAAAGACCCCACCAAAAAGGAGAATTACAGACCAATATCCCTGATGAACATGGATGCAAAAATTCTCAACAAGATACTGGCCAATAGGATCCAACAGTACATTAAGACAATTATTCACCATGACCAAGTAGGATTTATCCCTGGGACACAAGGCTGGTTCAACACCCATAAAACAATCAATGTGATTCATCATATCAGCAAGAGAAAAACCAAGAACCATATGATCCTCTCATTAGATGCAGAGAAAGCATTTGACAAAATACAGCATCCATTCCTGATCAAAACTCTTCAGAGTGTAGGGATAGAGGGAACATTCCTCCACATCTTAAAAGCCATCTATGAAAAGCCCACAGCAAATATCATTCTCAATGGGGAAGCACTGGGAGCCTTTCCCCTAAGATCAGGAACAAGACAGGGATGTCCACTCTCACCACTGCTATTCAACATAGTACTGGAAGTCCTAGCCTCAGCAATCAGACAACAAAAAGACATTAAAGGCATTCAAATTGGCAAAGAAGAAGTCAAACTCTCCCTCTTCGCCGATGACATGATACTCTACATAGAAAACCCAAAAGTCTCCACCCCAAGATTGCTAGAACTCATACAGCAATTCGGTAGCATGGCAGGATACAAAATCAATGCCCAGAAATCAGTGGCATTTCTATACACTAACAATGAGACTGAAGAAAGAGAAATTAAGGAGTCCATCCCATTTACAATTGCACCCAAAAGCATAAGATACCTAGGAATAAACCTAACCAAAGATGTAAAGGATCTATACCCTCAAAACTATAGAACACTTCTGAAAGAAATTGAGGAAGACACAAAGAGATGGAAAAATATTCCATGCTCATGGATTGGCAGAATTAATATTGTGAAAATGTCAATGTTACCCAGGGCAATATACACGTTTAATGCAATCCCTATCAAAATACCATGGACTTTCTTCAGAGAGTTAGAACAAATTATTTTAAGATTTGTGTGGAATCAGAAAAGACCCCGAATAGCCAGGGGAATTTTAAAAAAGAAAACCATATCTGGGGGCATCACAATGCCAGATTTCAGGTTGTACTACAAAGCTGTGGTCATCAAGACAGTGTGGTACTGGCACAAAAACAGACACATAGATCAGTGGAACAGAATAGAGAACCCAGAAGTGGACCTGAACTTTATGGTGAACTAATATTCGATAAAGGAGGAAAGACAATACATTGGAAGAAAGTCTCTTCAATAAATGGTGCTGGGAAAATTGGACATCCACATGCAGAAGAATGAAACTAGACCACTCTCTTACACCATACACAAAGATAAACTCAAAATGGATGAAAGATCTAAATGTGAGACAAGATTCCATCAAAATCCTAGAGAAGAACACAGGCAACACCCTTTTTGAATTCGGCCACAGTAACTTCTTGCAAGATACATCCGCGAAGGCAAAAGAAACAAAAGCAAAAATGAACTATTGGGACTTCATCAAGAAAAGAAGCTTTTGCACAGCAAAGGATACAGTCAACAAAACTAAAACACAACCTACAGAATGGGAGAAGATATTTGCAAATGACATATCAGATAAAGGGCTAGTTTCCAAGATCTATAAAGAACTTATTAAACTCAACACCAAAGAAACAAACAATCCAATCATGAAATGGGCAAAAGACATGAAGAGAAATCTCACAGAGGAAGACATAGACATGGCCAACATGCATATGAGAAAATGCTCTGCATCACTTGCCATCAGGGAAATACAAATCAAAACCACAATGAGATACCACCTCACACCAGTGAGAATGGGGAAAATTAACAAGGCAGGAAACAACAAATGTTGGAGGGGATGCGGAGAAAAGGGAACCCTCTTACACTGTTGGTGGGAATGTGAACTGGTGCAGCCACTCTGGAAAACTGTGTGGAGGTTCCTCAAAGAGTTAAAAATAGACCTGCCCTACGACCCAGCAATTGCACTGTTGGGGATTTACCCCAAAGATACAGATGCAGTGAAACGCCGGGACACCTGCACCCCGATGTTTATAGCCGCAATGGCCACGACAGCCAAACTGTGGAAGGAGCCTCGGTGTCCAACGAAAAATGAATGGATAAAGAAGATGTGGTTTATGTATACAATGGAATATTACTCAGCTATTAGAAATGACAAATACCCACCATTTGCTTCAACGTGGATGGAACTGGAGGGTATTATGCTGAATGAAGTAAGTCAGTCGGAGAAGGACAAACATTATATGTTCTCATTCATTTGTGGAATATAAATAATAGTGAAAGGGAATATAAGGGAAGGGAGAAGAAATGTGTGGGCAATATCAGAAAGGGAGACAGAACATAAAGACTGCTAACTCTGGGAAATGAACTAGGGGTGGTAGAAGGGGAGGAGGGCGGGGGGTGGGAGTGAATGGGTGACGGGCACTGGGGTTATTCTGTATGTTAGTAAATTGAACACCAATAAAAAATAAATTAAAAAAAAAGAAAATACTCCTATAACTAGCTTTATCTTCTTAGATAAACAACTTCAGCTCTCTGTGCCTCAATTTATTCAAAGATAAAATGGGAAGGCTGTTCTAAAAGCCATTTCAGATATATTACATAATCATTCTTCCTATGACTTGGTCTTTTATTAATTAATCTAATTCTTGATCAATTAGAATACTTTGTACTCCTCAAAGATCTCCATCTCCAAAAAAGAGTGAATTAACAGCTGTTGATAAGCTACCGGATTTATTCAGACCAAATTTCTGTTTCTATAGTCAGACAAGTTCAGATGAAAAAATAATAATAATCTTTCCTGTTTCTGAACCAAACACCATAATTTCCCATGTTCTGAGATGCTTCACTAACTGTAAAACACTTGACTTTTTCAGTGAAGCTGCTCCAAGGAGAGGTCTGCAAAACCCAGCTAATTATTTGGAATGAGTCTGATGAAAACACAAGCCTTGTGGTTTTCAAGGGAAACAGTAAATACTTCCAAAACACCATAACTTTTCAGATATCCTTATTCAAAACTATCTGGCACTTCATCTGAGAAAAAAGCAATAATACTTTCAGACAGATCTGGCATCTTAAAAACTAATGTGTGTATTAAGTATTTAGCCTCTTACAAAAATTCAAAATAAAATTTTAAGAGTTCCCATTTACTTGTGATATTTCAGATTAAACTTTATCCCAGAGAAAAGCAACTTCACTATAATTTTCAAGCTTCTGTGCTTAACAAGATATATCGTTTCTATTCTACATTCTCTGATGGAGCAAGTGCAATGTGGGAAAGACTCACATGGCAAGAAATTGAAGCTTACCTCTAGACAACCATCTGAGACGTGCAGACCAACACACACACACACACACATCCAAGTCTGAGAAGAACTGAGTCCTATCAATAGCTGCATGAGCTCGAAAGCAGAACTTCTCAAGTTGAGCTTTGAGATGACTGCAGTGCAGCCCACACCTTGATAGAAGCTCATGAAAGGACCAGCTAGGATGTGCCCAGGTCTTAACCTGCAAAAACCCATAACGCAACCCATGTGTTTTGTTTTGAGCCAGTTGGTTTGGGGGTAATTTTTTATACAGCAATAGCTACCTAATACTTCACTCCAGAGCGCACACACACACACACACAAACACAATTTTAGAAAAATCAATCCTAGTCATCTAAGGTACTAGGTCTCTTCATATATAGGCTTGCCACTATTTTTTGAGCCAAACCAGATCAAGGTAATAAGTACACTGATAGTTTCATATCCTTCTTTCCCAATAGAATTGGCCCAGAACGATTTCTCTATAAGCCTGGTCTCTTCTATACAGAGTGAGCTTCAGACTTAACTTTATGACTTTTCCCTTACCCCCTGTTTGTGTAATTCCCAAGACAAGAATTCCTTACTCTTTATTTAGCCACTAAAATAGATGAACACAGATTGAACACTGGGCAAATGGCCTGGCTGATCTTTTACTGTCCTCTCTCCTGGAGAGCTGGCACTGAGCTCTCTACCTCTGGCCACTCTGTGAAGATCTGTTCCAATCCTATATCTGCCTGTAATTGGAAAGCTGCTACCTATCTGAGACAGAGGATAGAAAAAGAGAATCCAAAACAGGTAAATATTTTAATCACTAGAAGGGATTTTACTGATCATGTTGACCTTCCAAAAGATTGCCCCCAAAAGTTGATGGATTGAGCAACTGTGAGTTTGTTGGAACTACTTTTGGAAGAGAAACAAAGAGTGTCAAATGGAGTAATTAAAGGAAAGAGTTATAAATTGTAAGGTTCTGGGTTGCATTTTTTAAAAGGCAGGTCTTGGAAGGCATGAAACAAAGTGTATGACATTGTAGCTTTGGAGTGGTCAGCACAGCAAGTTCAGCAAAGGATCTTAATGAGCCTTGATAAGCAGCCTGTTAGTTTTGTTTAGCAGGGGGGAAGTTTTAGGTGGAAGTCACATAACATAAAATTAGCCATTTTAAAGTAAACAATCCAGTGACAACTAACATAATCATAATGTTGTGCAATCACCACCTCTACCTAATTGCAGAACATAAAGGAAAACCCACACCCACAGCAGTTGCTCCCCATACCCAGTACCACCACCCCCACGGGTTTCTGACACTATGGATTTATGTATTCTGGGTACTTCTTCTAATTGGAATCAAACAATATATGTCCTTTTGCATTTGGTATAGTCTGCTTAGCTTTAATAAATTATTTGGTCAACAGTCTTACCTTCTAGCGGCAAATATTACTTGGAGTAAGTTATGTTTTTCCTGGTCCCCCTACTGTATATCACAGAAACGTGAAAGTATGCTTGATCATAGAAGTATTCAGCACAGGGACAGGGAAGTATTATGGTTTTACTTCTAAGTCCCCCATTTTGGTCATTGTTCAAGTTCGTGAACAAGATCCATCCAGATCTGCAAAGATATTTAATGGGGCTTCCTATGGTAGTGATTTTGGCCTCCCATACTTTCTTTTGCTTTTTGTTCTAGAATATCATTTCCTGGATCATTTGATTGGTGCCCAGCGACATTTAAGTGTCTGGAGGCCATATATTTGAGCACTGTAACTAGGACAGATGCTCAGAGAAGGAATGTGATTAGAGTTTATAGTCCACTTTCATGCTGGAATCTAAGACTTCCCAAATTAAATCAAGAAAATAATTTCCCTCCCTAATCCAAAGAGAAGAAAGAGCCAGATATTGGGGTATTAACCAATCAGTAGTAACCAATGATTTCTTTGGTCCCTAGACCTTGTTAGTAATATTGAAGATAGTAGAGAGGTCTATAGATACCTAAGTACTAAGTACAAATGTCTTCCTTGGACTCATTTCACCTTGAAACAGCCAGTATTACATATTTATCTTAACCTACCACTTGTCAGATTTCATAGGCCTCTTGGACAAAAGGCTCTATGGTTTCAGTATGTTGTCTAACTCTTCTGTTCTTCTCTAAACCACACCCTGTAAGACACTCCCATTTGGGGAAATTCTCATAAAATATGAAAAGAAGGGATTTCAGTACAGAAAAAAAGGCCTTCCAGAGTACTCCATCAGGTGTTAGAGGCTTTGGACTCTAAATGAGACTTAGTTTTTCTCCTTGATTTAAATTATCTAAAGATCTCTTTTTCTGAGAAGAACTTCATAGCCCAAGATAAAACCTGGATAATATCAGAGATTATCCTGAATTCAAGTAAAAGTTTAACAAGATGACAAATCTATACCCAATTGGTAGGTAGTAGTCAACAGATTTTTTTACTGCAAATTCAATAGCAGATATTATGAACCATTCAATGATACCTTTTCAGGAAAAAATACCCCAGTAGGGTTATCAAATAGTATGGGAAAGTACTGGACCACTCATAATGAGTGGCACAGAGTCAGGAGTTGAAATTTGAATTCAGAGATCATCAAGTATGGCTAAATCAAAATAACTGGGTTTTAGCATAGGTAAAGAGCTTTTCTTATAATGTCCAGAAAAAAAATAGAAGTGTCCAAAAATGCACCATTTGTTCCCTAAATCATTCCCAAGCTCTATTTCTAAAAAGGCGCACTTACAAAGGTAAGTTCACAATTTTTTTTCTATTATTCCTCCTTTATAAGGTGAAGTCCATCTTTGTGCTACCAGGAAATCCAAACATAGATTTTGTTTTCAAAGTATCTTAACAGCTTGATTCTTCTGATTTGGGAATTTTATCTTGGAAAGCTAAAAATCAAGAAGGGATACCAAAGGGGAAGAAATAGGAAAATAAATGGTCACATCCAAAGGCAAAAATTAGTTATAAGCAATATTTTTAAGCCCAAGAAAACTTAATGATTTTTAGAAATGTACTTTTGTCAACGAAAGGGGAAATTTTTGTCAAAATGATTCAAAATATGCCCCCCAAATTAGAGATGTAACAGAATACTTTGGTGATGAGAAGTAACCTCCATTATTTAGACACAGAATAATTTAGTCATTTTAAATTTATATATTTATTAAATTTAAGATTTTATTTACTTATTTAAGAGAGAGAGAGTGCATGCACAAGAAAGAGAGGGAGAAAGAGAGGGAGGATGAGGGGTGGGGAGGAGCAGAGGGAGAGGGTGAAGCCGACTCCGCCCGATGTGGGACTCAACCTCCCAACTCCAGGATCATGACCTGAATCGAAGGCAGACACTTAACTGACTGAGCCACCCAGGCTCTCTCAACTCTTCTTTTTTAAAAGAATTATACATTACAAGTTCATATAATCAAATATGATTCTATATTCTTGCAATTTTATTTTTTTTAAGATTTTATTTTTAAGTAATCTCCACACACAACATGAGGCTCGAACTTACAACCCTGAAACCAAGAGTGGCATGCTCCCCTGGCTGAGCTAGCCAGGCACCCCAATATATTCTTGTAATTTTAAATAATTTTTATAAACAATGATAACTTACTAAACCCATAGAATTTAGGTAGAAATTCTTTAATTTTTAGAAAGTCTTAAATTGTGAGAAATGAAATCCAAATCTGTCTTAAGTAAAATATTGTACTAATATTACATGTACACATTGCTAAAATCAGAGAGAAGGAGAATTGTTTTTAAGCTAAAATTTAATCTAATTTGACTAAGAGGTATCTGTTTATCAGGAATATTAAATAAATTATTTTAATATGAATTAATTTCTGTAATCATATATGCAAAAAGTACACCTGTAAGCTCTCTCAGGACAGAAGAGGTCTCTTTCCCTGACCTTAGAATCCTCAGTTCTATGGGTATTCTATTCATACAGCAAACTGTCTTTTGCAGTAAAGGAAACTGTGTTTCCTGACTCCTAGGCTACATCTCTCATGTTTTTCTCCACCAGCAAGACTTACTCTGAGTGAGTGTAAAGATACACCCCTCCATTCCTGTCTCCTCATTCTCTCTCTCTCTCTCTCTCTCACACGCATGCATGCACAAACACACACATCCCTAATCAGTGATTTACAGTCTGACTGTGCAAATGGGCCCTCTCAAACAGCCCTGATTCTCCTTTCAAAGAGCCTGATTCATGTGGGAACCAAGCAGAGCTGGCTCCCTCTGCCTGAAGATGCCATTCCAGAAATGGCCCTGACATCTCAACTGTGCTCTCAGAAACGAATGTCATCTTGAGCTCAGTTCTAACCGGATTATGGCAGCCACTTCTGCCAAGCTTGGGTCTCACTCATTTCAAATGAGTTTTTTTCTTTGCCAAAAAGGTTCCAACTCTGTCTTCTCACCAGTCCCCATATCTACCCCCTGAAAACAATCAGAAGACCTCTTTTTGAATACCTGAAGTGCTACCATATGCAACCATACTACTCTTACACTTTCCAGGAGCCAAAGTTGACACCTACTGCCCCCTCCAATGACTGACTGAAGAAAACACGAGCTGAGGGCTACTAATACACTGTTCAAACATCCATGGAATATCTATCATGTTCTGGTCTTCATCTCCTTAATATATATGGTCACTTAAAGGATCTACATAACTTATCTCATAAGAACTCTTCAGAGTATGCATTATAATTTCCACTTTTATAGGAAGTAGAAAGGAAAAGTGAAGTTCAAAGATTTTAAAGAAACTTACCCCAAATTGGACTACTACCAAGAACCCAGATTTGGTGGAAATCAAATGTGACATGATGGCAAATACTTTGATGTTTGGCAGATGCCTTGATGTTTCCCTATAAATGAAACCAAGAGCTGGCCAACCTGGGTCCCACTGTGCTGGCCATCTTTCCTACAGAGAACCAAGGAGGGTAAGCTGCCATCATGTGTGTGCCCCATGCATGGCACTGCCACTCATGGACCTGTTTTCTATACATTCATTTAGAACTTGAAAAAAAGAAAGAAAACGTAAATATTCCTAAGAGTATCACAGTGATTGAAACTCATGTTAAAGTGTAAGTTGAGGATGGCTATAGGCCCACTGCCTTTTTTATTTTTTTTTAAGATTGTATTTATTTGAGACAGAGAGAGATCACAAGTGGGGGGAGGGTCAGAGGGACTCCTGGATCACGACCTGAGCTGAAAGCAGACACTTAACTGACTGAGCCACCCAGCCACCCTACCCACTGCCTATTTTTATAGAGGTCAGGAGCTAAGGGTGGTTTTTATGTTTTTAAATCATTAGAAAAAATAAAAGAATAAGAATATTTTGTGACATGCGAACATGTCACATGATGTGAAATCCAAATTTCCATGTTCATAAATAAAATTTTATCAGAACACCTACACTTGTTCATTTAGGTATGATCTGTGGCTGTTTCGGCACTACAATAGTAGAGTTGCATAGCTATCACAGAGATCATATAGCCGGCAAAGTCTAAAATACTTACTATCTGGTTCTTTCCAGGAAAAAAAGAAATGCTGATCCCTCGTGTAAATGATTTATAAGAGAGCCATTTTAAAAGCAAGAGTTTCTGTTTTGTTTGAAAGGGCTAAGGAAGGAAGAAGGGAGGAGTGCAGGGATAAATGGATGTTTAAAACCAAGAGAAGTGGTGTCATGGTGAGGGGAAAACAAAGAATTCAGAAAGAAAAAGATTTATCAGCCTCATAATGTGGCTTAAGTCCACCGTAGGCATGGGAAAGAAAATGCCAACTATCCACTTTAATCAATCAATTCTAATACAAATAAAAGTGATGATAATAATTAACATAATAATAGCTAGTGTAATAAATAGCACTTCATATGGGCTTGGCACTGCGCTAAGTGCTTTGTATGCTTAATCTCATGGTAACTCTTACCAGGATCCTATGTGATAAATACTACTACTACTTCACTTTTCAAATGAAATTAAGGAACAGAAAGGTTGAGTAATTTGCCCAATGTCGCATAATCTGAACTGAGAACCTACTGAATGAAGGAAGGGCATAGAAAAACTCTTGCAAATCACTATTATCCCTTTAAAAGCATTCACTTTGCCAAACATACCAATATTGATTACAAGAGTTAACTAGCTTTTTTTTCTTTTTTTTTTTTTTTTTTTTCTGGAATGGTCCTAGAGCTAGAGGTTTAGTCTTTGATTTTCATGACCAAGTTTCCAGCCTTTGAGGGGGTATTAGATTTTACAAGTCATATAAGATTAAGTCCTGTGAATGATCAGGCTGGGAAGGTAATGGTCTGAGTTAAAAACAAGGTGTTTCTGTCACTTTGAGTAGTGTCTCCCTTGGCGAGACTCTGCCTAACTTGAAAGATAATTCCACGAGAGATACTGTTAGAGAAAGGAAAGACTCAATTCTTGTCTTTGTAGATCTTCCAATCAAACTAACTCTGTAAGTCAGTTATGACTTTAAATCACTGAAAATTCTAACCTTAACATTCCATTCTTTTTTCTTTGTAATAGCCAGTTCTTTTCCATGGTGCAAACTATTCAAGCAATCTTGAAAGATACACATTTTAGAGTCAAAAAGGAAATATTCTTATTCCATCATTGTTGGCTGTGTGATCTTGAATAACTTCCCTGAACTTCAGCCTCTTCATCTGCTTTTTTTTTTCTTTATTTATTCATGAGATACATGACACACACACACACACACACACACACACAGAGAGAGAGAGAGAGAGAGGCAGAGACATAGGCAGAGGGAGAAGCAGGCTCCCTGCAGGGACTCGATCCCAGGACCCAGGGATCACACCCTGAGCCAAAGGCAGATGCTCAACCACCAAGCCACCCAAGTGTCCCTATCTCCTCGTCTGTTAAATGAGGACACCTTGTAACTCTCCCAAGGGGAGGTCTGGGAGGGAATGAAGCCTAATGTCTTAAAGTGTCCATTGTATACAAGGAATCAATTTCTCTCCATGCATCTAGAATAGTACTCATTATTTATCATCATTGGGACAATTAAGAACACAGTCAACTCAAATCATTTTCTATATTCTGTGGTTCAGATACAACCAGGTACCAGGTGAGAAAGATTACATGCAGACTCAAACAAATATAGATGCTGTAAATAAGTAATCAGCATAACACATGGCATGTGGAAGGTGCTTGGTACTACAGGTTTCTTTGCCTCTCTACAGCAGGTTAGAAACCGAGCTGAGGGGATCCCTGGGCGGCTTAGTGGTTTAACTCCTGCCTTCGGCCCAGGGCATGGTCCTGGGTCTCAGGATCGAGTCCCGCGTCGGGCTCCCTGCATGGGGCCTACTTCTCTCTCTCTGTGTGTCTCTCATGAATAAATAAAACCTTTAAAAAAAAAGAAGCTGAGGTGCTCACCAAAGACAACACAACAGCAGTGCCCTTCTACACACTGATCCTCAACGCCAGCTTCGTGGCACTCAGGGGTTCCAGAATGGCAATTCTTTTCCTGTAAGAAGGCACTTTTGAACATGGTAGAAGACGGGTATCGATTGGCGGAGAGGAGAGGGGGAAGCATTCCATCAGGCGTTTCACAGGATGCATCTCCTTTTTAAGGGACAAATGTGCATCGGCCTGGCAGCTATAATGGAACTTGCAGGACCATATAGTTACTCCTTCCCTCAATTGGCAACACTGTACAAGCACTTCTTCTCCCCTGAATTTAATGATGTTTCCTTGTTTCTTTCCACTTCTTGACCATATGCTTCTGAAGGGCAGGGGCTAGGAACAGTCTTTTTTTTAAAATATATATCTTTTTTAAATTTTGTATATTTTTATTGGAGTTCAATTTGCCAACATATAACACCCAGTGCTCATCCGTCAAGTGCCCCCCTCAGTGCCCATCATGCAGTCACCCCATCCCCCATGCCCACTTCCCCTCCCACTACCAAAGATACAGATGCAGTGAAAGACCGAGACACCTGCACCCCAATGTTCATAGCAGCAATGTCCGCAAGAGCCAAACTGTGGAAGGAGCCACAATGTCCTTCGACAGATGAATGGATAAAGAAGATGTGGTCTATGTATACAATGGAATATTACTCAGCCATCAGAAAGGATGAATACCCACCATTTGCTTCAACGTGGATGGACCTGGACGGTATGATGCTGAGTGAATGAAGTAAGTCAATCGGAGAAGGACAATCATTATATGGTTTCATTCATACGGGGAACGGGGAGTATTTTTTTAAAATAGCGAAAGGGATTATAGGGGAAAGGAGAGAAAATGAGTGGGAGAAATCAGAGAGGGTGATAGAACATGAGAGGCTCCTAACCCTGGGAACAGTCTTTTTTTCAACCTTATATCTATAGCACTTGGCTCAGAGCAAATATTCAAGATGTCCCTGATGAATGACTGATGGGTTTCCAAGGAAAGCCAGACAGATGAAACGAGCAGAGGACTGTGGGGCAGACCCCTTGCCTTTCACGGGAACTTTCAGCCTATGGGGGCACTTCTGGAAGAGGATTCTTCCCAGATCCAGGGTAAGTTTACCCCCTCTCTGAGCTCGGAACACCTCAAGCCTACTTCCTTTGGCAAAAGAGAAGAAAGGGTACAAAGGATGGCTGCAGAATCAGCGCAGTCAGCTCCCAGGAGAGCCGTCTACACCTCAGGAAGGGCAGGGACACCTCCATAGTGTGGTCCAGCATCTCACAAGCCTTTAGACGCGAAGTCTCCTAACCTCAGGTCCCCAGAGACTTCCTGAGCCCACCGTTTCTCCTCTGCCCTCTCATCCAGTCACGCTTGGCTAAAAATATCCTGCGAGCCACCCAAGTCAACCCTTGTCTTTGTCTCTTCCGACGGTGTCCACAAGTCAAGGCGCGCACGCCCCCCCCCCCCCCCCCCCCGCCCTGATAGAGCATCGCGAGCATGTCTCTTTAAAGAGGAGGTCTCTAGGAAGGCGGGCCGGGCTCCAGCAGGAGCCGCGGGCCGTGCAAGGTTCAGAGCTGTTGCTGTGGCAACTCCTGCACCCTCAGCTGAGTATCCAAATAAATAGTTTGTTCTTTTTTTTTTTTTTCCTCCCCCCTCCTCCCCCCACCCCCAGCTCCCTAAGTAAGAGACAGAGACGGAGAGGATCGATGAGACTTGGCCAGGGGCATCTATTTGGAGTACTAGAGTTAGTGAAAAATTAAGTTTCCTAAAACAACAAAGAAAGCAAGCCTCCGGAAAAAGCCCACGCCCCTCAGAGGCAGCGGATGGAAAATGGAAGGGAACCGAGCGCTGGTACCGCAGCGGGAGCCGTCGCTTTGGAGAGGAGCTCCCAGCGGCAAACCCCGGGGCAGAAAGAAAGAAAGCTGCGGGGCGGCCCGACCCCACATTCCGGCGCTGGGGCTCGGCCTGCCTGCTGGGGGAGGGGGTCGGCCCCTCCCCCCTGCACCCTCCCCCTCCCCTACCCCCTCCCCCACCCCACCCCACCCCACCCCACCGTCACACCCCGCCCCCCCCAGCCTCCGCTAAACCCCAGAGGATCCCGATTTAAACAAAGAGAGCGGTCTGCCTTCAAAAACGCAAAAAAAAAAAAAAAAAAATGCCTTCCCTTCGTGGAATAGGTGATACGTGGAAAATTAATTACAGGAAATGGCACAGCAAAAAAAATAAATAAATAAATAGATAAATAAATAAATAAATAAATAAATAAGCGGCAGCATTGGTCTTTAAAAGGATGCGGGTCCCCCCCTCCCCTGCCCTCCGCCCCCCGTCCCAGCTCAGCCCTGCGCAGACAGCCGCCGCCTCCCACCCCCTCCCCCAGCTCTTTTATTATCAGTTGAATCACGTCTCGTGCCAAGCAAAAGGTCATTTCAGGTCATCTTGGAGATGAAAGGACGGGGGTAATGTATGTGAAGGTGCTGGAATTGGCAAGCCAAAAAGAGAGAGAGAGGGAAAGAGAGAGAGAGAGAGAGAGAGAGAGGAGGGGAGAGGGGAGAGGGGAGATGGGGAGAGGAAGCGGGAATATTCGGAGCTCCAGCATTCTAACAAGAACCTGGTCCTGCCAGAAAGACACAGGAAACGTTTCAACGCATGACAAATGCTACCCAATCTGTAGCTAATTCCTTATAAAAAATAAGAATGTGGCTTATATTGTGAGATGTCCAGAGGGTAATTACAGTTTCTAATTGTGCTCACCCGGAACCTCATTTTTGACCATTCATCGGTGAGAGAAATGCTGCCCGTTATTGAGAAAGTCCATGTTCTGGAAACAAGCCCGAGTAAATGGGGGCTTGGGGACCAGGCATTGGGGCAGGACTCGGAGCCAGGAATTGGGGGGGGGGGGGGGGGGCGGGGGGTTCGCCTTCCGGAGAGAGGCTCTGAACCGCCAGGGTTATGTGGGCAGTATGTTTGCCTTGTTTCAGTAGCAAGCACAGATCTCTTTGTTTGGAGATAAGGGGAAAGAGAGAGGAAAGAAAGAAAAGAAGCTTGCATACATTTTTTTTTCCTACAGTGTTTACTGGGTAGAGTTGGAGTTGGCCTGGTGGTGGTTGTTGATTTTTGCTTTTAAATCTCTCCACTAAAGAAGATGCCACTACCTCCCTTGAGTTTTTAATTCAATGCCATTTCAATAAAGACAATTGGCTGTCTCTAAATTCTTTGCCAAGTGCATTTTCCCCTTATTTTCCTTCCCACTGCTGCATTTGAATGTCCTGTATTTGCCTCGCTAAGAAACAAGGACTTTTTCCCTCTCTCTCTCTCTCTCTCTCTCTCTTTTTTTTTCAATAACACCAGTGCCAACAGCAATCTATCAAGGGAATGGGAGGTTTGGGGTAATAAATTGTTTGTTTCCAGATTCCAAAAGGCTCTCACATGGAAATTCCCATCCCCACCCCATCCCCATGGCCTCTGCTCTGCTGCAAACTCCCTCTACCATCTTCCATTCCTGCCACACCCACAGAAATTCAAACCAGGAGGCTTTGAAGGCAACTATAGGCAAGATTTGTCACAGTAAAGGCTGGCATTTGGTGAAAGTCATCCATTTATCAACCCATCCTAAAAAATAGTTTTTTTGTGCTGGATGCCACACATCTCAGTGTGTGGCACATGCTAGAAAAACCTGCCTCCATGTGCCCTCTGATGTAGGAAAGATGTTAGGGTTCAGAGCCGACAGTGGAGAAAGAATTCTTGAGACATCCTCAGTGCAAAACTATGGTTTGATTAAAGCACAGGGACAGGATCTATGGGCAGAGAAAGCTGCACTGAGGTCATGAGGAATGGCCCATTACAGACTTTAAAGTTGGGAGGGGGTTAGGGATAGCGTGAGTCTCTAAAGTATTTTGGAAACAAGGTTCCAAGACCTTGAGGGAGCTAGTTAGTGTTAGGAAAAGATCATTTATTACTGTCTAGTCATGAGACCCTTCAGATGTATATCAGTGGGCCATATGCTTAGGGGGATGGTTGCCAGCATGTATCTTGATGGGCAGAGATAAAGGAAGTTTTCAAAGTAATTTTTATATGTTAAAAAAGACTTACAGGATCCTGGGGGGTCGGGATAATGTTAAGCTAAGATTGCCTTTTGACCTTAGCAAAGTATTAACATCGAGGCAGCTGAGTTCCTAGAGGAAGGTCACTCTGCTCTGTTTCAAGGACTTGTCAGTGAGCTGTAGGTAGTAAGGAAATTTAATTTTTTCTTGCCTCCATATAATCAACTCACACTATTATACAAACATACCCACTGAAGTTATATCCGTTCCCTTATCACTAGAGTTCTACATTTCTAGAGAAATACAGTTGTTGTAGTTGTTAGTTGCAGAAAGGCTATTTGAAGAGAATGCACTACCATCAGTTTATTGAGGGTAGAGACTGAAGGGGGGGGTGTGCATTGTGCTGAATGCAAGGAGGAAGAAACAAAGGTTGAGAAATACACCTTGATTTAGCTGAAGTCAGTAACTGCCTAATTAATAACCAAACTGCTGCCGATAAGTGGATAAGGATTGGCTGATGCTTACACCAATCAGAAAATGTAGGTACCCACATATAACCTATGAGCGTTCTCAGGGCATTAGTCATTTTCCATTGCTTAAATGCACCCTGATGAAAGACCCCCAAGGCAAATCTGATACTGTAGGCTGGGGCATGCTGCTGTCACAGAGAAGATGGCAATGTTCCTCTCATTACCACTGCTGTTGAGCAGCCCTGAGTCATACAGATGAGCAAAGCAGTAATGTTCCTCCATGTTGACATCTTCCCAGGTCCTGTAGCATAACAGGGGCCTGAAGGTTGACTAGAAGTTCCAGCAGACTCAAAATACATTCAGGCATCTCCCAGCATCTTGCAGGGAAAGAACTAAGGAAGGAATCTAATAATTCTTAAATAATCATGCACTTCATGTGAATAGAACTGACTTAGTCCTTACAACAATCCTGATGATAAGTATTATTTTATTCACTGATGAGGAAACAGACATAATCAAGATATATAACTCAGAGAACGCCAGTTATCTAACAGAAGACTAAAAGCAAGCTCATGTCTATTGAGACTTCTCTGTCTCTCTAACACATAACATTCAGATAGGCTATGCCAGGCCTAATATCATCTCCATTTTCCAGATGAAGAGACTGAGATTCAAGGAACTTAAGTAACTTGTCCAAAGTCACAAAGCTAGTGAACGAAGGAGCCAGAATTCAAACTCATGTCGGTCTGAACCCCTGCTCTTCCATTACAATTGATGTCTCTAATATTAACCCAAGAGGGAAGAGTGAAACGTTAGTTCTGAGCCTTGTTCCCAATGGGATATTATGCAAAATATCCCCAATCTCTAGGAGACAGAAAAACTTCCTGTGGCACTTGTAGAGAGAAGTCCATGTCCTGTGCCTGCAAGGGCATCGTGACAGAGTCTCACGGGCCTAGAGGAAAACATTTTAGACAGTTTCATGGAGGATGACAAGTAATTCACCTCCAGGGCCGATTTTAAACTAAGACCTCATGAGCGACATTGGTTTGTTTCATGTTCCAAGACACCAAAAATGAAAGGGCGAAAGTCCCAGAGCCTACTCTCATTCTTGCTTTTTACTGTTGAGTCTGAGACCATTTTTAAATGTAACCACCAAATTTATCATTTTCAATTGCTTTGGCCATCTTGATGAATGGCATTTATTTATTCAACAAATAGTGACCTCTAGTAACAAGCAATGTGCTACAGGTTGGGGATATATCAGGTTTGTTCAGTTGACTACATAGCACTGCCATTCACTGTTTATGGAATCAGAGGAGGAGGAGGAAAAGAAGGAAGTTGGTATGGAGTGGGTGGAGAAGGTAATGAATAAAGATGGGGCAGACTAAACTGAGTCTGAAGTGGCTTCAGAAACACCCACTGGAAAAGCCTACTAAGTAGCTGAAATTATGAGTTTGGCTCTAAGGAGACAGATTTGAATTAAAAATATAGACTTGGGAGGGACTAACATATGGCAAGTGCCAACTGAAGTCCTGGAGGTAAGCAAGATCATGCAGGGTAAAGTGGGAAGAGAAATCATGAACATAACCCTGAAGAACACAACATCCAAGGGATACTTGTGATCGTCAGGCACTTTCTCCAATCTTACATGCAGCAAACTAGATAGCCTTTCATTCATACATGCATTCAGTAAGCACCTACTGATTACCTAGTATGGGTTAAGTTCTCGTAATACAAAGTACTCATTATACAAATGAATAAGATATGATCCCTTGCCTTGAGGGGGGTGTAAGAGAGAAAGGCTATAATAGATTTATATACAGAGAGCTACCTACGTTCTTCCTTGAGCAGAAGGAAAGAAACTGGTGAGACAAGGATTCATAGTGGAAATGAGGTTTAAACTGGACCTTGTACAATGAATGGAGTGGAAAAATATCGGAAGAAATCTGATTTCTCTACCTTTTAGGCAACATATTAATAAGTTAATAAATTAAAAATAATAAATGCTAATATTTGAGATAGGCCAAAAAATATGCTGAGAAGACACAAAATAATGGAAGAATCACCTTGGGAACAATGTCAATGTGGTAGGTATAAGGAACACCAAGGAAACACACAAAAGAAAGAAGGGGAAGAAAGCTAAAAAGACAGAAAGGAGTGTCTGTGTTACTAGAGGAAAGGATTTCATTAGTAACAAAACTGGAAAGAACAGTTTGGAAATTTCCTTAGTACTCCAGCGGGGATAAGGCATCCAATTTGGGAAACTGGAAAGAGCTTATTAGCCAACATTCTCCAACTACAGCTAACAGAAACAAATTGGAGGTACCTTGAGAAAAAAAAAAGAAGGATCAGGAGTATTTGTTATATGAATGATATGGTGGTAATAGGATTCAAAAACAGGGATAGAGTTGGGTCTAAGGAAGGGACTGAAAGCCTGAACTGAAAAGCTCTTAGAAACCCATGCCTGCCTCTCCCTCTCTGTTTCAGCCCTGCCTATCTACTTAAAACTTTTCTCTTTGCTAGCCAACTTTCTCTGTGTCTCAGGCCACATGCTAAAACATAAGTGCATAAGAGTTCACATGCCACGGTTCCTGCTTCATACAGCATTTAACACACTGTTTATGAAATCAGATTCCAAACGGGAAGACCATAAAGAAAGCTGGCTCACTTTGAATCAGCTGTCCACGTGTGGCACAATCACATGGCTGGGAGACAGGGCACTTGGAGGGTAGAAGTGAGACGAGGAAGTGGCTTCTTTATTGGACATACACCCTCAAGATGACCAGAAGACTGCAGTTGACGTAAAGCCAGTTTTGTGCCTATCACAATAGGCATAATATCCTTAAAGAACAGAAGACCAAAAAGCAATTGGGCTACAAAACGAAATCAAGTGAAAGTAGGAAGAGAAAACAGACATGTATTAAGTTTGGCAAAGTTGGCTCCTGAAGCTAGAGTAGTTATGTATAACTGGTCCCCCCATAATTGTCCATCTTGGGGAAGACGAGTTTATGGCCATCTAAATAGCTGGGCCAGGATTAGGGTGAGGTGAATGAGGCAAGGTCATGCAAGTGCAGGGCAGGATCCTCTGTTTGAAATTTTGATGTTTAGCTCACTGTTAATTTTTGTGTTCTTATTTTAAAAATATTACATCAAGATATCATTTATCTTGACTACTGGTGTTTTGGGTGCCTCCTGAAATTTTGCACCTGAAGCAAGTGCAACACACACTTCACCCCTAGAAAAGCATGTGGTGATTTGAATAATACCTTGTGTCTTCATACAAGAATCTTGAAAAAACTTGGTGAGGTCAGCTTAAGGTTTATTAGTCAAGAATGCAACTCACAGAAACAGTTCAAAAAGGGAGAAAAAACCTTTAATCCCATAAGTGGTTATATCAGAGCAGTGGTTAACATAAGGGACTTTTGTCTGGATGTTGCTCTGCTGACTTAGCATCTAATAGGAAACCAAAAAAAAAAAAAAAAATCTACAAAGTAAAAAAAAAGAAACCTAGAACTAGTAAGTAAACCTGATCTTATATGGCCTCATTTGAACTTAATTATATCTGCAAAGACTATTTCCAATTAAGGTCATATTCATAGTAACAGAACATATTTTTAGGGGACACCGTTCAACCCATGATGCCCTGTGTCCTGCAACCTTGCTGAATCTATTTACTAGTTCTAGTATATTCTTTTTTTTTATTTTGTAGATTGATATTTGGGATGCCTAGCCTTTGAAAATGTGAGGGGATAAATTTTTCTTGTTTTAAGCCACCGGATTCATGGTAGTTTGTTACAACAGCTCTAGAAAACTAATACACAGGGTCAGTATGCAAAAACTATTTGTATTTCTGAAAAGTAGCAATGATCAAATGGAAACTAAACTCTTTTGAACACCATTTAAAATAGTCTCAAAAATATGAAATATTGACGGATAAATCCAACAAAGACTGTGCAAAATTCATACATTGAAAACTACAAAACATTACTAAAAGGTCTTAAAGAGGATCGAAATCAATGGAGAAACATTCTGTGCACATGGATTAGAAGGCCCCGTATTGTTAAGGTGGCAATTCTCTACAAATTGATCTGTAGATTTAATGCAATCCCCTGCAAAATCCCAGCAAGCTTTTAGAAATTTACAGGCTGACTCTAAAAGTTCTACAAATACAAAGAACCTAAGATAAGCTGAGCAATTTTGAAAAAGAAAAATAATGTGGAGGAATTACATTAATTTCAAAATTTACTACAAAGTTACAGTAATTAATTGGCATAGTATTGGCATAAGGATAGTCATATAGATCAATGCAACAGGAACTAGTCCTAACAAATGACCAATTGATTTTCACTGAAAGGGACCAAAAGCCTTGTAAATAGGGACATCCTTTTAAAGTCAAAGAGTGCTAAAACAATTGGACATCCATACACACCAAATTAACTGTACTATACACAAAATTTAACTTCAAATGTATCAGACACATAAATATAAGAGCTAAAAACTATAAAATATCTAAAATAAAACAGGACAAAATCTTTGTGGTCTTGAGTCAGGCAAAGATTATGTATATAGGACAAAAAAAAACCATGAACCATATAAGAGAAATATTGGTAACTTGAAATTCATCAAAATTTAAAACTTCTGCTTTTCAAAAAAAAAAAAAAACAACTAAATATTAATGGCTAACATACACCCTGGGAGAAAATATTTGCAAAACTTGCATATGATAAAGAACTTACATTCACAATATATAAAGAAGTCTCAAAATTCAATAATAAGACAATCCATTAATTTTTTTAAGATTTTATTTATTTATTATTAAGAGACAAAAAGAGAGAGAGGCAGAAACGGGCAGAGGGAGAAGCAGGCTTCCTGCAGGGAGCCCAATGTGGGACTCCATCCTGGGACTCTGGGATCACGCCCTGAGCAGAAGGCAGACGCTCAACCACTGAGCCACCCAGGTGCCCCAATCCATGAATTAAAAGGGCAAAATATTTCGTCAAAGAAAATAGATATCAATAAGCACATGGAAAGAGTCTCAATATTTTTAATCACTAGGAAAATGCAAATAAAAGCCACAATAAGATACCACAATACAACAACTAAATGGCTAAAACTTAAAAGATTGGCAATATCAAGTAACGGCAAGGATACAGAACAATTGGAATTCTTATACTTTGCTGATGGGAATGCAAAATGATATGGCCACTTTGGAAAATAGATTGGCAGTTTCTTATAAAACTCAACATATACTTTCCATATGATCCAGCCATCCTGTTGCTGGGTATTTACCCTACAAAATAAAAATATGCATCTATGCAAAGACCTGCATGCAAATATTTACAGCATCAGTTTCTTCATGAACAAAACCTGGAAACAACCCACATGTCCATCAACTAGTGAATTGAAAAATTACAGCAAACCCTTGAACAATGGAAGTTTGAACTTCATGGATCCACTTATACATGGACTTTTTCAATAAATACAGTTAGTAGTAGAAATGTATTTTCTCTTATGATTTCTTAACAATGCTTTTTATCTAGCTTACTTTATTGTAATAATATAGTATATAATATATAGGGCATACAAAATATGTGTAAATTGACTGTGTATGTTATTGGTAAGGCTTCTGGTCAATGGTAGGTTATTAGTAGTTAAGGTTTTGGGGGAGTCAAAGTTATACACAGATTTTTGCAGGGAGCTGGCACCCCTTAGTCCCCAGATTGTTCAAGGGTCAACTGTATTGCACTTCCATACGATGGAATACTGCTCAGCAATTAAAAAAAAAGAGCAAATTACCCATATATGAAACAATATGGATAAATCTCAAAAGCACAGATTCAGTGAAAGAAGCCAGATATTATTTATATAACATTCTGGAAAAGAGAAAACTAAAATGATAGAAATGAGGTCACTGACTGGGGACTTGAAAGCAGAAGATTTACTGCAAAGGAGAATAAGGGAGCTTTGGATTGGGAATTTGGAAATGTTCTATATCTTGACTGTGATGATGGTTACATGACTGTAAACATGTGTCAAAACTCATTTAGCTGTATACTTAAAAAGAATGAATTTTATTTTATGTAAATTACACTTCAATGAAATTGACAAATACACTGAAAATATATTTGAGCCAAATGCAAACTTACATACTGTTAAAGCCCTATTTCTTTTTAGTCTGTGATCACAAAATAAGAGCAAGTACAAGATCAATCTCACACATTTTTCATAAATTAATTTGTTGTAAAATTTTCCACTTTCCATAGACCTGCATGCTGGGCATATCTGTGCATTAATTAAAATCCTTCCATTCCCTTTTACAGGCATGCTGACCTCCTTCCGCTCCCTAGGCTAAGAGATCCAAGAACACAGATGCTTACTCACAGCTAACCCATTCAGAGCTATATTCATTCTCCTCTTCCCAGACTTGGGCACCATCCCAGGAAAAGTACACAAAGTGGAAAATATAATGAAGAGTTTGCTTCATTTCCAACAGATCCACTATCTGATGGCTTGCACCGAGTGGCTGACTGACTCCTACTGGTACAGTTTCTCAACACTGTCTACTAAACTTTGGCATATCTGTCAGCAGTTGGTCCTAGAGTTCAGAATAGGGAACCATTTTTCTTTAATGGATCATTGACCCAAATTAAAAATCAGTTATAGACCAGACACCAAATAGGTCTCTTGGCAGAGATGAACCTTGAGCCAAATTCTGAAGGAAGACTGGAACATGAGTTGGCAGAGAGTAAAGGGAAAGAAATCATCTGAAGCAAGGGACCAAGAAGAGAACAGTGAACAGGTCTGCCTGACTGGTTCAACAATCTTCTCTTGGAAAATGTAGCAGTGTCCCACAGAGTCCATTCATCCATGAAAAGCACAGATTTTCTATGCCTCCTACCTCCTCTCTTTTCAAACTTCTCAATATGGCCACGATACTTCCCCTCGCCCCCCCCCACACACACACACACCCCAAACACATGGGCATTTTCCTTCCCTACAAACTAAACCAAAACAAAACAAAACAAAACAAAACAAAACAAAAAAACTTCCCTGCAGGGTAAAGTTGAACCATTCATCCCGACATGTAGAAACATTTAAATCTGCTCTTAACCTGCCTCTCCACCCAAATCTTTCGATAACTACTGCTTCTCATAAACATACCACCCTAGCCAAACTTTGCAATTCACCATTTAGGAAGGTGTCAAATAAATTGCCATTTCCATGCTTTTGCTTATACACACTCCTCAGGAAGAATGCTTCCTTTCTCCTCTATCGTCTTTGTGTGCTGACCTTCCTTATAGAACTTAGCAAGTCCCCCAAGAAAAGTCACTGTTCTGGGTACTTGACATCCACTATCTCATCCAATCTTCACACCTATAAATGTGTAAGAACCTCACTATTCTCTACTTAAGAAAACTAAAGCAAGTAGTTGAGTCTTCTGTTTAAGGACAAATACCTAGAAAGATCCAGAATAAGGATTCAATAGCAAATCTTAATCATATCAAAGTTATGCTATTATATATAGCATTCTGTGTCTCTGCATGGATCCTGAGAATGTGTGCTTTACTTTGGGATGATATGTGTGTGTTTGTGTAATTTTCATAATAAGGTGGGTAAAGACCTTATCTTTAATTGTATACCTTTAAGCTTTAAGGATGGTATTATACAAATACACAGTCATTCTGGTACATCATACATGAAAATATTTGATGAACACTGTTCAGTGGGAAATGTGCTTGAAGTTCTTTCCCTCTGCTCCTCCCTCCACCCTCTCTTTCTCAAATAAACAAATCTTTTTTTTTTTTTTAAAGAATGCTTACAACAGATTTGTCTGTAATAGTTGAGACCTGGAAACAACACAAATATCCATCAACAATGGAGGGAAAAAAGAAAATTAAAAGTGTGGGTTATTTGTACAATGAAATACCACATAGTATTTAAAAACCTACTGATAAATCCAATAATAAAAATGAATCTCACAGCCAACAAACACATAAAGAGATGCTCATCATCATTAATCATCAGGGAAATGCAAATCAAAACCACAATGAGATATCATCTTATACCCATTAGAATGGCTAAAATCAAAGTGACATGAAATAACAAGTGTTGGTGAGGATGTGAAGAAAAAGGGACCCTTCTTCACCATTGGTGAGAATGTAAATTGGTACCACCACTGTGGGAAAACAAAATGGAGCTACCTCAAAAAGCTAAAAATATAAATACCATATGATCTAATAATTCCACTATTGGGTATTTACCCAAAGAAAACAAAAACAGTAATTCAAAAAGATATATGCACCCCAATGTTTATTGCAGCTTTATTTACAATAGCCAAGACATAGAAGCAACCCTGGAGTCTGTCAATAGACAAATGGATAAAGAAGATGTGGTATACACATAAAATAGAATATTACCATTGCAGCCATTAAAAAGGATGGGATCATGCCATTTGTGATAATATGAATGGACCTAGAAGGTATTATGCTAAGTGAAATAAGTCAGGCAAAAAAAAAAAAGAAAAGAAAAGAAATAAGTCAGGCAAAGACAAATGCCATATGATTCCACTCATAATTATACTCTAAAACAAATAAACAAAAAAAAAAAGCAGAATCAGAACTATAAATAGAGAGGACAAACTAGTGGTTACCAAGAGAATGGGTGGGTGGGGTGAAAGGTTGAGCAAAATAGGTAAAGGAAAGAGGGAGATATAGGCTTCCAGATATGGAATGAGAAAGTCATGGGAATAAAAGTCACAGCATAAGGAATACAGTCAATGGTATTATAATAGCAACATAACAGGACAGATGGTAGCTATACTTGTGAACACAGCATAATGCATAAACTTGTCAAACCACCAAGTTGTACACCTGAAACTAATGTAATATTGACCAAGTTGTACACCTGAAACTAATGTAATACCATGTGTCGACTATAGTCAAAAAATAAAAATAATAAAGATAAAACATAAAAGTTCTTTAGAATTTAAAAAAATAAGAAGAAAAGAATCTCACAGACATGATATTAAGTGAAAACAATGAGACCTAAAGAGGATATACTACAGGTAAAGGCTGTGACGGAATGATAGAGACTACATTTACCCTCCCACCTTAAACAATTAGAGAAATGACTGGTGATCACTGAAAGAAGAGAAACAAAGTGAGCCCTATAATTGCCCCTGCTAACTACCTGGAGAGACATTTTCCAAACTGCAACTCACTGAACTGAGGAGAGAGATAGAATTCAGAATTGAGGGACAGCAAGGAAGCTAGAATGTGTGAGACAAAATAGTAGAGAGGAGGATACATCATAGAGAGAAATTGTCAAAGACCTGCAGAGGAGTACCCTCAAGTCTTTGAGCACTGATCTGTAAATGTGAGGGAGGAGGCTGCCTGAGGCCAAGTGAAGAACCAGAAATCAGTAGGCAGAACAATTCTTAAAGCTCACATGAGACTGGGAATAGTTAACTTCCAACTAGTACAAGTGAAAAGACCTCCTAAAAGCAACAAGTAAAATCCTCAAAAGTGTGTTGCCTCAGTAGTGGAGTCAAATTAGCCTGAAACATAAGACGACCTAGAACTTGCCCTAACAACAGTTAAAATCCATCCTACTTGATTCCAAGTAACTTGTATACATCTTAGAACAAAGCTTTGATCTTTAAAGGAATATAACAAAATCCAGCAGGTGGCAAGGTAAAATCTTCAATGAGTAGTGGCATTCAATCAAAATGACCAAGCATGCAGCGTTCACTCACATTTGCAGCAGCATTAACAATAGCTTAAAGGTGGAAGTAACACAATTGTCCATCAATGGGTGAATGAAAAAATAAAATTTAGTATATATACATACAATGGAATATTATTCAGCCTTAAAATGAAAAAAAAATTATACACCACAAATGAACTTTGAGGACGTTAAGTAAGATAAGCCAGTCACAAAAAATCAAACTCCACTTATATGAGATACTCAGAGTAGTCAAATTTATAAAAATAGAAAGTAGAAGGGTGATTGTCAGGGACTGGGATGAGGGCAGGCAAATGGGAGTCAAGTCTGCTTACGATTCTCTCTCACCCTCTCCCTCTGCCCTCCCCCTCTACTTGCACATGCATGCACATGCTTTGCTCTAAGAGAAAAAGAGAAAAAATAGAACACATTTTTAAAATTGTTTTCTAAATATCTATAAAGATAACTGACTCTAAGTAAAAATAATAACTATATTATGGGGTTTATAATATTTTCAGAAGTAAAAAAAATATTTTCAGAAGTAAAATAGCACAAAGAACAGGAGAAGTTGAAGTATGCTGTACTAAGGGTTTTATAGTATACATGAAGTAGTTTAATGTTATTTAGAAGTAGACTTGGTAAATTAAATATTAAAATACACTGTAGAAAAACTACGAGAATAGGAAGCATAGATGCTAAGTCAATAATAGAAATAAAATGTAAAATAAAATCATAAAAAGTAATCAAAAGGAAGACCAAATAAAAGGGGGAAAGTATGGAAGAAGAATGGCATGAATAGAGAATAAAAAGCAAGATGATGTGTTTAAACCTCAAAGAGTATACACTATGATAAAATGTTAATGGTAGAATCTGGGTGTGAATATTGGGTGTACATTGAAAAACTATTTCCACCTTGGCACATGTTTAAAATTTTCCATTAATAAAATGTTGGAAAAAATACATTTCAACCAAAAGAAAAATATGTATATAGTAAATATAAAATATGTATAAACAAAAATGTGTAAATATACATTTATATTTATATATAAATAGATGTGTGTATATATATATATATATACAGATATGTGTGTGTGTGTGTATATATATATATATATATATATATATATATCTGTATATATATATATAGTGCCTGGCTGGCTCAGTTAGTGGAGCATGTGGCTCTTGATTTCAGGGTTATGAGTTCAAGCCACTCCTTGGATGTAGAGATTGGTTAAAAATAGGATCTTTAGATAGAATATGATCCAATTAATATGAAGTTCAAAACCGGTAAAAATAATCTATGTAAATATTGGTGAAGACAGTGGTCATCCTTGGATGTGGTCTGGAAGAAAGCTTTCTTGAGTGTTTTTTGTGATGCTGGAAATGTTCTATTTTGATCTTGGTGGTGATGGTGGTGGTGGTGTGTGCGTGTGCAAAAATTCATCATTAGATTTTTACAGTATGTGACTTATTCTTCAGTCTTAAAAAAAATCCTACCAGGTAAGTTCAGAGGTCATCAGTGATTTTTAAAAACAATTATTCTTCCTTACTTGTCAAAATACATGGGACAGTAAATTCTTTCCAGGTCATTAAGAGAATAAAATCAAATCTGAATAATTTAGTGACAGGCTAGATTTTATATTTTAGAGTGTTTGGGGTCTAAATTATTCAAGATCTCTTAGCTACACAGTTTCAAGCTGGCACGCAAGGATTTCAGCACCATGATAATTCAAATTTCTGTTTTTACCACCCTTATACGTATTTCACTCCTGGATATCTCTACCTGTATACTTCACCATTACATCAAAAATCTTAAGTCCAGAAGCAAGTTTACTATCTCAAGTACCCTTCTACTTCACTCCCCAAATTCCACCTCATTATTATTCCCTTCTTGTCATATTATCACTAATCTGTTACCTACTTGAAAAATCATCTTTGAGTTTTCCCTGTCTCTAACTCACCAAGACTCTCTATTTTCTCTCTTTAATATCTCTGATGTGTGTCCTTTTGGCCATCATCCTATCAGCTTGTTGAAATAAACTTCTAGCCAGTGTTCTGGCTCCAGCCTTTCTCCTAGCTATCACCATACCACCAGATAAATCTTCCCTCTATATTCATGGCCCTCCCCCGCTGCCAGTGTTTCAGCTGGTCACAATCCTCTGCAGGATAAAATGCAAACTCTTTAATATAACACTCAAGACCTTCTACGCTGTCCCAATCTATCTTCCCAGTGGTCCCCAACATGTCCCCAGCACTCCACTAGACTAATTACTAATTAAATGCACTGTGCAGATTCTTCCACCAAGACCTTTGCTCACGTTTTGATCTCTGCCTAGAATATCCTTCCTTTTCATTATATTCTATTATCACAAATCCCAAAAGACTAAGATGGACATTTACAACCTCCCTAAGATACTTCTGACAAAAAACAGCTTTTCCTTTGAAATTCTTTTATCAATTCTCTATATCATTCACCGGGCAGTAATTCTAGGTTATGTTTCTGTCTTCCTCAACTTTTTTATATGTCTACATCTTATGTCCACAAGTCTGGAGGAAGCTCTTTGAGGACAAAAAGCCATGTTGAGATTTTGAGTGCTGATACTATAAATAGGAGGATATTTTGCAAGGGGAATGGTTCATGTGGGACATGTGAACTATAAAATGGAAGAATCATTGTGAAGTCCTCTGTGCAGACTCAGGAAAGCTTGGTTCACAACTGCATCTCCAAACTACATTTCTAAAACTGCTAGGTGTCTGTTCCTCTAACACTCGGACGTGAAGATGGCATATGGTCATTATTTACAGACACTCAGGAGCCAGCCAGTGTATTTTTACTCAACTAAAAGGAGTTTGAAGGCATGGGTTCCAATTCTATTTCTGTTGCTGACTGGCTGTGTAATCTTGAATCAAACTCTTGACCTCATCTTCTGCATTGGCAAAAAGAGAACTCTGGACTAGATGAGCTCTAATGCTCCTCTAGTTCTAAAATTATATTGGTATTTGTCTTTTATTTATCTTGTACACTTATTACCCTCACCTAGCAAGAGTTAGGGCTGGCAAAGAAGCTTACATTTATGGGACACCTAGATCATCTTGGTTAATTCTGGCCACAGCCCTCTGAAGTAGCTGCTGTCATAAAGGCTCTGAAGGGTTGAGTAATTTGTCTGACAAGTTCTGACAGCAACCAAGAGACAATTAAGAGTTGATCCCCAGAATTTCCAAATTGATCTACCCCAAAGCCAAGTCTTCTTTCTACTAGTTAGTGGCTCAATTAACATCTGTTCTAAAAAATGAATAATTGGATAAATCAGAAACATTGGCCAAGGATAAATGTTGACAAATACTTACATTGCATTTAAATATTAGTCTTGCTACATAATGTGTTTTTAAGGATTCATGCCAACGTCAGAATTATAATACTTTATATTTGTACAAGCTTTCACAAGGCACCTACATTATCTCATGATCCCAGCACCCTTTCAGTGGGAACAACAGACATCTGTTATCACCTTCATAAAAGAAAGAAAACCAAGACCTGGAGACGTTAATCAACTCTCCCTTAAACACAAGGTAGCTGGTGTGGAAATAGCATCGCAGAGTAGTTAAACCTCTGGGTTTTGAAGCTGTACAGACTTGAGTTCAAATGCCAGCCCACTCGCTCACCTGTGTGATATCAGGTGAGTTACTTAACTTCTTATCTAGGAAGTTGAGTTGCAGAAGCACTTGCCTCACAGGATTTTTAAGAGCATTAAATGAGAAAATGTAAGTAGCTTAGTATTATGTCTAGCATACAGTAACAAATACTAATTCTTATCACTGGCAGAAGCCCCACATCTAAATCAAAGTAGTACGTTCTTTCTACTACACCTCATGAACTTTTGATACTTCCAACAATCTCCTTTGGATAAGATTTAAGACTTAGCTTTTTGCTCAATTTAGTGCTATCATCGGGTGTATTATAGCAAACTGGAGGAGGTGTTTAATAACCTATTTTCAGGAAAAGGTGAACTTCTAAATTATTTTCTAGGAGTGGTAGTGGTTGATTTGCCTTGAACCATTCATAAACTCTTGCCCAGTCCCCAAATGACCAATTATTGCACCTGCAAGATCACTCTGCCAGTTGGATTGCCTTCCTAATTGTGGATCAGAGTTTTCCTCCAGGTAAAGATAACCAGCCTATAGGGGGACAGAACCCAGGAGTCTAGCCTTATTAGCATCAAATGCTAAACAATTGTTTTAACCGTATCAGTGTTTATTCACATATACCAGGTTAATTTTTTAATTGTTAATGGAAGATCCTCACTCTCAATAAAGAATGAGCTCCTGTTTTGTTATGTTTTATAATAGAAGCTGGAAAGAAATTTTAGAATGAGCGTACCATTTTTTTCTTTTTTTCACAGTCATTCACTATGAAAATACCTGGTGTTTCAAAATGAGAGTGTTTATGTAGTAAGTCTCATTGGTTGTGGGCATGCTGGCAGTGAATCAAAACCCCAGCCAAGTTTTGCAGTTGTAATTTTATTTTGATTTTAATTAGTATCAATTAGGACCAAAAAATAGACAGCCTGGATAAACAATGTGAAGTTGGCTTTAACAAGTAAATTAGATATTTTGCAGGAAAGGAAAGGGGGGAAAAATTAAGAGAGACTCCACTTTCTTTCTTCCAGCCCCCTGCTTCTCCCTGTGGCTGCTACTGAAGGCAACTCAGGCCTTCAGAGTGGTATCTATGTTAATGTCTCCAACAGACTCCCATCTGTTTTGGAATATCAAAGATGGGAAATTTACACATCTCAGAATGCCTCCCTATATAATAATAGGGTCTTATGTTGTCTATAAGTATTGGGCTCCTGCCTCACATATGGAGACCTTTTTCTTCTTAGTTCATCAAGGTTTATAATCCAGAAAGCACTGAGAAATTCCCTCTTCCCCTTTTGTTCCTGCACCCTTACCTCTAAACCCAGGTTATGTTGTTAACAAGAAACTCTATCATGGAAGGCATCTAGTAGTATGCTAGTAACTCTTAACAGCTCTCTAAAAAAAATAAATGGGTATATGTGTATGTTGCGTGATGGTTATTAAAATTTAATAGATACAAAGGATTGTAGCATACAATTTACAAATAATGATAAAATACCTAATACTCTATCATAAATCCCATGTGATTAATTGCTTCTCAGTATGCTTTCATTGACATTTACTAAACTCTTGTATCCATAGCTGTTAGGAGAGGTCCATTCTGGGCTCCAGCATTCCTGAATGTCCTTGTTGTGTATGCCAAATTGTATGACCTAGCCATCTCCTGATGCTGAGCCATTCTTCCAGCTAGGCACATAGGCAATTAAGTGGGTGAAGATGACCATAGTATGACTATGGGGGGACTGGCTTGCATAGACTGCAGGTGGGCCTTCCTGTCGTCTTGTGGCCCAGAGTGGCCAGTTTCAAGCTACCAGTGTGATGTCACTGAATGCATTTAGGAAGGGATGAGCATCATGTCATTATGTAGTATTTGTATAGTGCAAACACAATACATCTGGAATGATCTCACAAGCATAGATAATAGCCAAATGTAGTAAAAATAATTAGGAACTGATAAGTGATAGTATTTATTTTTGTTTTTAATATGATTCAATGTAATTAATTGCAAGTTTACATAATTTTTAAGAATGCCCACATTTGAGGTGCCTCGGTGATTCAGTTGGTTAAGCGTCAGGACTCTTGAATTTGGCTCATGTCATGATCTTGGGGCTATGGGATCGAGCCCCACAGTAGGCTCTGCACTAAGCCTCAAGCCTACTGAAGATTCTCTCTCTCTCTCCTTCTACCCCCTAAAAATAAAAATTAAAAAAATTAAAAATTAAAAAAGAATGTCCATATTTGACAATCAACAAGTGAAATACTTGAAAATGTAACAATCATCTCTTGGGAGCTGCCCAAGCACATCACTGAATACATCTCAGCTTGGTGGCCAATTGCTCATCCACTTATTCATGACACTGCAGACCTTTAAGGGCTCTGAAAATTTGACAGTTGAAGGGGCATCCCAAAAACTGAAGGGACCAGTTCCCCCCCTTCATACAGAACATCTGCCCTCTCCAAATACTTCCTATCACTCAAATTTTTGTGTAGATCTTGTGTAGATATGAGCTTCCAGTCTCAGTGTTTCATACACTCTTGAGGTCACCAAATCAGAAACTAACTAAACAGAATCCAGATCCAAGCAGACAAGTAATAATAAGAAAAGTTGCCAAACTTAGAATGGGGGAAGGAATAAGCCATTGGTTCCCTGGCCTAAACTGTTCTTGAGACTGAAGCAAACTTAGGTCCTAACCCATGGTTTCCAAGGTTTCTAGGGCAAGACCAAGGACTTCTTGGTTTGTTAGTAAGTTCATCTGTTTACCTGCCCCTTTTGAAACTTGATTTATTTTTGTCTATTTAGAGTCCTGTGTCTATTTTAGGATGTTTGGCTTTGAGAAAAGGAAATCACAGGGAACCTGGAATCCTAATTAGTGATGATCAGATAACATTCACCCACATCCTCCTCATCAAAGCTCCATAAATACTGTCTTTTTATCAGATCCCTCTGGTGTCAAATACCAAGACTGCACCAGGAAGCTGCCTCCTGCTGTTGATGTCTTATTGAAAAAGGCAAAGAAACAAAATACAAACAAAAACACTTGTAATTTAAACATACTGGTTTCCAAAATAATAATGTAGTCTCTTCATAGGAATCCATAATCAAATGTCAAATATACACACACACACACACACACACACACAAGTGTGTGTGTAGCTATGTAAGACAGATAGGTAGAATGTACATGTAATTTTTATTCATTCAATTTTATAGATATCTATAGTATATGTTTAAGCCAACCTGCCTTTTCTCTTATGCGACTAAGCAAGGTTGGAGTGCATTTTTGTCTATAGAAGTCTTGACTGAGTTGTAAGTATATGTATTTGCATGTGCAGAAAAATATTTTGATTCACTTTAGCCAGGTTGATCCTCTACATCAATGGTTCTCAACGTACTAAACTCACCTGAAGAAACTTTAAAAGTTCTCATGCCCACTTGAAACTAATATAACACTGTGTGTTCATTATACTTGAATTCTAAAAAAAATTAAAAATAGTAAATTAAAAAGAAATTCTGATGCCCACATCATACCCCAGCCTAATTAAATCTTGGTATTTTTTGAAGTTCCCCAGATGATTTTACTGTGAGGTCATGATTAAGAATGACTGCTCTAGATAATCAATGAATTTGTGTTAACAGTTCCCCCACTCTTTTTTCTACACTCATACAATCACACACAAATATATTCTAATATATAGTTTTGATTAATCAACAAATAGTATATTACTGTGCACAGCATTCTGCAACTTGCCATTTTAACCTAACAGTTTAGCATGGATATCCCTCTAGTGTGTCTGGTTCTAGTTGTGTCTAGTTCTAACTCAAAGAAAAATTTTATTAGAGGAATGGCATACTAAAAATATATTTTGAGACTAATAATATGGTGGTGTTATATGGGAAGAATTGAAGAACAAGAAGGTCAGAGATCTTTTAATAGAAGTCTAACAAAATAGTGCAGGAATGAGAACCAAGGCCTCCCAATTAGACAGGTGGCAGTAGGAATGGAAAGGGATGGATGATTGTAAGAATTATCAGGAAGAAAGAAACACTGACCTCAACAACTGACTGGTGGTATAGGATACCAGGAAGTGGAAAAGATCAAGAGCAGTTCCAGGCCTTAAACTTGGAAGACTAAAAGAATAATTAAGAGGGGAAATGATTAGGAGGGCAAATTAAATGAGGAAAAAATGATTAATTCAATTTTATACAACCCTCACAGCCTGCCCTATGGACTTCAGATTTGTCTGGCAAGCCCCCCCCCACCCCCCCCACCCCCCCCGCCAATCACGCACGCCAATTCCTTGCAATAAATTTCTTAATATATACTTCCTGGTCTGTTTCTCTGGTCAACCCTGACTAATACAGTAGCCTCCATTTATGCAGTGAAATAGGAGGCAGGAAAGGAAAGGGAAAAAGGAGAGATAGAAGAATGAATGAGAAGTAGGGACTGAGAAGCTCAGAGAGATGGGATAATTTGAGACAGCCACCAGGAGAGTCCCCAATAAATAAAACATACACTGTATTTAATCCTGTCTCCCTGTTTATACAGTCACATCACTAGGGGTTAATCCTGAATGTTCCATATTTCTTTTGAAATCTTCCATTATACCTAGCACATTATCCCTGAATTGGAATATATATTTGTCACCTCACTGATTCTTTCCTTGCAAATGTATCAACATATTTCCTTACTTCCAGTGTTTTGACCCATCTTTTAAGGAAGTTAATAAATGAAAGACTTAATGAGACCAATTACATGTCTTTATTGTCACATCAAGGGGATCCAATGGTCTGACCCAATTGTTTCAGAACTCTGGCTTTAAAAAAATTAGAGGGGGCTGTTATTTATTGAGTGTCTCAATTATCCAACAATATTATTCATAGAAACCCTACAAAAGTGCCATCTAGCCTCTTGACTACCTGATGCCTGTAGATAAGACTATATAATCAAGGTACTGCCCAGAACAGATCTACCAGTGCACAACCTCCATCTGTCATTGTTTTACATGGATGATGAAAGAATTCTTGTCAATAATTAAATAGAAATTATTGTGGACAACTGCTAATCCTGCTTTCCCAATACCCTCATTCATTTTTTTCTAGTCACACTAATTCACAGGGGTGGACACAAGACTTTAGCTAAGCTACAAACCTAATATCCTCTCCCCTGGTCCAAGGAGAGGGCCTAAGACCAAAGCCAGACAATCAGAATTCCTAGAATTGTTCACTCTGGAGCCAAGAGAGTGAAAACTCTTTCTTTTCATTCTATACAGTAGAGAGTCTTGAGCCCAGAGCTACAGGCTGCTATATAGCGTCCATAGAGGAAATCTGTCTACAAGGAGAGAGAATTAGCCAACATGTGGAAAAAATCAGATCAGGGATGGCAGGGGAATACCAGCAGTGCTGTGTCTTTATTTGAATTGCCCCTAGCTGCACCTTGTTCTTCCTGGTTATGTCATCCAATATGGCCCCAAACTAAAGTGCTTAAGCTAGGTCAAGTTAGCCTTCTGTGTCTTGTACCCAAAAGAATCTTAACTAAAGCAAATTCTAATTAAAGAGAGAATCCCAAAGATTAGAGCTGCATAAGTGGAATGAAATATCAAGTTCTAGCATAGAGGCAAGCTTGTAAACAGGAAGCGAATCTGGGAGCCAGGAGCCAAGGAAATCAGGAAAAGGTCAGGGATCAGTGTACAAAGCAAGTTGTGCTGGTTTTTTAGCTATTGTTTCTTAGCTCCAAACCTACTACTCTGGACTCTGTTTCTTGACACTGGGCAGAGACTCAGAAACCCTTGCTCCTCCTTTGCCAGCCAGATCCCTGTTGGGCTCTGTCAATGGACTGTAAGACCAGAGGAGGGAGATGGGGCTTTTGATTTCTGTTTACTTGCTGTTTCTGTAAGTGCTGCCCAGCAAGTGTTTTATCTTAGCAGGGGCAGTTAGTTCCAGGACCAATTGGTTCAGGGTCCAGTTTTATCACCCTCCTTTATCAACGGGTCCCCTCAGAGATACCAGCACCAGCTGAGCTGGACCCCTTCTTCAGATGTCTGACTCTCAGCTCTCCAGGAGCCCCAAACTGAGCTCCTGAGGCACTAGCAAGGTTAGAATGCTCTCCTCCCAGTCTCAGCTTCGTGGGGTCATTCCTTAAAGCTCTGGGATCTAACATTCCTGATATGTCTCTTTGTCCCTCCAGGAGAACAGTCCTAAGAAGGGGGTTCTTCTGGCAACTCCATGTCCCTTCGGTATTCCTTCTTTGCCTTTTCATTCTTCCAAGAACTGTTTAACAAATTCTTAATATGAAATTCTCCATGTTTAAAAATGCATATGGTTTCTGTTTTCCAGAATAAACCCTGCTTTGGGTTGTGTCGATGAAAAAATTGGTTATCAGAGCAATATTAACACAGGCTCCAAGCGTCTAGCTGTCTAGGAATCTGGGAGGAAACCAAGTGAAATGGACATCTAAGAGGAAAAGTTAGATTTTGTGGGTAGAGTCTTTTTTACTATTTGGAGGGAAATGTTATTTTTGTTAATTCTTAACTATGTTTGAGCTGTGTTACATACATTATCTTATTTAATCTTAAAAAGTACCTATTTTCAGGGTACCTGGGTGGCTCAGTTGGTTAAATATCTTACTTCAGCTCAGGCTATGATCTCAGGGTCCTAGGATTGCATTGGGCCCCACGCTCAGTGAGAAGTCTACTTCTCCCTCTCCCTCTCCCACTTCTCCTCCCACCAGGATCCCTCCCACCAGTACCTATTTTCATCATTTCACAGACTAGTTTCTGAAAGACTAGGAGCTGAAAGCCCAATGCTACTCAGCTCATAAATCGTAGAGCTGAGATCAGAATCCAAACCAAATCTTTACCAAGATTCATCCTCTCTGCATCTGGAATATATCAGAACCACCTCTATGGCTTCAGCCTCAGGACAACTGAGGCCCATCTTGTCACTCCCTGGCATACATATCTTAGACTATCTGGATGGCCTTTTCAAGGCCTGATTACCCAGTAAGGGCATGTAGGAAGCCCCTGCATGACAGTGATGTTTCACATAAGGAGCTGGGGGTGGTAAGCAGCTGGAAAAGGTAGAGTTGATTTGATTGAAGCACCCCAGTAAGGTGGGTGGAGGAAGAGAATGGGAAGCAGGAACAATTAGAACCATATTGGTTGAATCAATTAGTAGAAGACTAATTCCTAACTGAATGCTCAGTAAGGAAGAAACCCACTCATTCTAAATGTTAGCATATGCTTCACCATTATGCAGAATCTGCACCCAGCAAGCAGCAAACTTGCATTCCTGAGCTGCCATTCAGACCTAATCATGATTCAAAACCTCTCGTTGTATATAAGACATTCTGCACAAAGGTGGCTATTTCTTGGGCTTTTTGACACTTTGGTCCCTATGGCTCAACCATTTTTTTATAAGCTAGACATGGTCAGTGCTGACATAAAACTACAGCTTGGGAGCTGCAGTTCCTGGGAGGGAGATCAACTCAACTGCTCACTGTAGGATATTGAACTAGTGATATCATCTCTCCCCGACCAAAAAACTGAGATGCTAATAATAAACATCATGTGTCTATTTTCTATTACTGTTTTCTAGGCACTTTGTTAATATTTGACATACAATGCCTCAACCTAATCCTCACAAATATCTTATTATTATTATTGTTCTACGAATAGGAATCAGATGCTCACAGGAGTTAATGACCAGCCTATGGTCCACAGCTAGGAAGTACAGAGTTAAAACTAGAAAACAAGTGTGCCTAACTCAAATGCCCATGCTCTTGGCTTCCACCCATGAAAGAGTAAGGAGCACAAGACTTGCTCTCCCACTATAAACAGCTAGAAGCTAAATAAAATACACAAAACAGCTATTCCCAGAGACTGGACTATGGGTAGCACAGGGCTGTAATCCAGGAGAGAAGGGATATGGCAAAGTAAGCTCTATGATGCCCCATCTTTCTTTCTGATGCAATGTGTATGCTGCCCTATACACATTGTGGGAACCCAAGCATAGCCTCAGGGTTTTACTGAGCTGAAGAGTCAGAAATAAGAGCTCTGGGGTGCCTGGCAAAGTAAGCTCTATGATGCCCCATCTTTCTTTCTGATGCAATGTGTATGCTGCCCTATACACATTGTGGGAACCCAAGCACAGCCTCAGGGTTTTACTGAGCTGAAGAGTCAGAAATAAGAGCTCTGGGGTGCCTGTATGGCCCACTTGGTTAAATGTCAGACTCTTGATCTCAGCTCAGGTCTTAATCTCAGAGTTGTGAGTTCAAGCCCCCTGTTGGGCTTCAGGTTGGGCATGGAGCCTACTTAAAAAAAATAAAATAAAACAAAAGTCAGATACAATAAGGAAAATGGGACTTGTGGGGAAGAGTATGGGAAAGGAAAGAACTATACTAAGAAAGATCCAGAAATCTACATAATAGTCTCTTCAGTTCTTTAAACACTAATCTATGCAAGTTTAGAAAGAAACTCTACAAGGCAGGCCAAAAAAATTTGTCACTTCCAGAGAGCTATAAGCTGACTGACTCCCTGAGTTCACAGATGCCTAGTTTTCTAATAACTATCAACCAGAATGTAAGACCTTGTTGAATATGCAGAGCATTGAGAAAAGACACCAGAAAAGTGACACCTTGTTAGCATGGCTAAACTAGTCCCAAAACAAAGCCTCAAAGGTATCAAGTTGATCTATAAGGAATTTAACAGCCTGCCAAACTAACCTCAGCATTTTTATTTATTTTTTGAATCTCAACATTTTTAAACACAATGAAATGCAAATATTCAACACATAACAATCATAATACCCAACATCTAACAAAAAATTACTAGACTTGTCAAGGAGCACACAAGGAGGAAAATATGAGTCAACAGAAACAGACTCAAAAATGATAGAAATAATAGAATTAGCACCTGGACTTTAATACAGCTATTATAGAATTTAAATCAGGGATTTATTTTTTTTGTAATTTATTTATTTTTTATTGGTGTTCAACTTGCCAACATATAGTATAACACCCAGTGGTCATCCCATCAAGTGCCCCCCTCAGTGCCCGTCACCCAGTCACCCCCACCCCTCGCCTACCTCCCTACCACCCCTTGTTCGTTTCCCAGAGTTAGGAGTCTCTCATGTTCTGTCTCCCTTTCTGATATTTCCCACTCATTTTTTCTCCTTTCTCCTTTATTCCCTTTCACTATTTTTTATATTCCCCAAATGAGTGAGACCATATAATGTTTGTCCTTCTCCGATTGACTTATTTCACTCAGCATAATACCCTCCAGTTCCATCCACGTCGAAGCAAATGGTGGGTATTTGTCGTTTCTAATGGCTGAGTAATAAATCAGGGATTTAAAGCAGGAGCAGCAAACTTCTTCTGTACAGAGCCAGACAGCAAATATGTTAAGCTCTGTGGACCACATATGGTCTCTATTAAATTTTTTTAATTTTTAATTTTTGTAGATTTTATTTATTTATTCATGAGAGACAGAGAGAGAGAGAGAGAGAGGCAGAACGGGACTCGATCCTGGGGCTCTGGGATCACGCCCTGAGCCAAGGCAGAAGTTCAACCGCTGAACCACCCAGGCATCCCTTTTTTAAAATTTTTTTAAGATTTTAAAATCTTTAAATTGGATCATGATGTGACCCAAAGGTAGATGCTTAACCAACTGAGCCACTTAGGCACCCGAATTTTTACTTTTTTAAATAACCCTTTATAATGTAAAACCCATTCTTAGCTCATAAGTCAACAGTTGGATTTGGCCCACAGGCCATAATTTACTAACCTTTAATTTAAAAGAAAACATAGGACAGCCCAGATGGCTCAGAGGTTTAGCGCCGACTTCAGCCCAGGATGTGATCCTGGAGACCCGGGATCGAGTCCCACGTCAGGCTCCCTGCATGGACCCTGCTTCTCTCTCTGCCTGTGTCTCTGCCCCCCCCCCTCTCTCTCTCTCTGTGTGCCTCTCATGAATAAATAAATAAAGTATTTTAGAAAGAAAGAAAGAAAGAAAGAAAGAAAGAAAGAAAGAAAGAAAGAAAAGAAAACATAAAATGTGGAAACAAAAGATATAAAACATACACACACACACACACACACACAAAATATGGACCTTCTAGAAGTGAAAACTACAATAGCCAAGTGGAAAATCTAGTGGATTACAGTATACTAAAAGAAATATCAGTAAACTTGAAAACAGCAATAAGAACAATCTAAAGTATAACAGAGAAAAAGGGAACTGGGAGTTAAATGGCCAGTCTTCATGACTACAAAACAACCTTAAGCATCTTAATACACATGTAGTTAGAGTCCAGAAAGAGAGGAGGACAGAAAAACTAAAGAAGTCATGGCTGGATTTTTCCAAATTTGATTTTCTAAAAAGCATCAATTCATATCACAACCAAATAGCAAAAAAAAAACAGTGATAAAGAGAAAAGTTTAGAAGTGTACAGAGAAAAAAATGCACATTATATGTCCTGGAATATATTATATATATATATCTCATAGACTTCTTACCAGAAATAATGCAAATCAGAAGACGATGAAACTTCTATCTTCAAAGTGCTGGGGGAAAAAAAGAAAAGATTTTCTTTGCCTCTTGGCTAATCTGCCCTTCGATGAATATAGTAATAACCCCTAGCACACACAGTTTCTGTAAGGACTTAATGAAATAATACCTCTTATTTTTTAAAATTCTCTCAATAGAAATTTACATGCAATCACTTCAATTTTAATAATATACGGTAATGTTGTTAGTGTTACTTTACAATTATTACTACCTAAGCATGAAGCGATCACATTTTTATATCCATGCTGCAAAATCCCAAACTTCTAGTGTGGTAATCTGCCCTAAAGGATCTGTCTCATTTCCCATCTTCCCCATAACACATCTGCCTATTGGATGATCCCCTCTAAGCCACTGTTTTCTCCAATCCAAATCTTGGTGCCTATTTCCAGCTACCCATTTTTCAAGGCGTATGTCAGTGTTCCATTATCATCCTTCCAGAAGTAATTTCTTCATCTTGTCTGTTCCCATAATATATTACTTATACCAGTGTTTCTCAGATTTACTCTGCTTGTGAACCACCCGGAGTGGAATCTGAGCTCTGCTGTGTTACAAGCTCCCAGGTGCTGTCGGTGCTGATGGTCTGAGAAGAATCCACTTTTGGGTAGCAACGTCTTATAATCTTATCATCTCAATAATTAGAAAGAAAAGTGACTTTCACCTTTGTCAATAGGGAGCCCCTAAAACAGTGGTGTGCAGCTAGCTGATACTAGCTAACTACCTACAGAGAGAGATTGAGAGAGACATAAATAGGAATCTACTGCTTCCTGGCCAAGCCTGACTTCTCCCTGACACTTAAGGATCCCTATCAAATCGTGAAGTGTTGGGGGAAAGTAAAACCCATAGCATCCTTTAAGCCCTCGTGCCAGTGTGTAGCCTGCCGCTCTGTGAGCGCTACATGAGCTACATAATATCATGAAAAATTCATGAAGAATGATACTGCTGATAAAATCGTCACTTATTTTGCTGAATTTTTAAATGTAGATTTACCAAAACGTTTTCTTTACACAAATGCTCTAAGCACCTACTATATCTGGAGTGAAAAAGAAGTGCATGTGTGATAATCCTGTGTTCCCAAGACAAAGATCTTTTTTTTTTAAGATTTTATTTATTTATTCATGAGACACACAGAGAGAGAGAGGCAAAGACACAAGCAGAGGGAGAAGCAGACTCCCTGCAGAAGACGGATGGGAGACTTGATTCCAGGACCCCAGGATCACGACCTGAGCCAAAGGCAGATGCTCAACCACTGAGCCACCCAGGTGTCCCAACAAAGATCACTCTAACTAAAGACAGAAAAGGATTCCTTCTAGAGCCTCATAAACCTGATGATGTCCCTGTATTTAAAAAGCCTCCGAGCCTTTTGTGTTTCCCTTCCCCTCCCCCAAACCCATGCTCCAAAGGCTCCTGGGTAGCACTTGCCCAACCCACCCTGTATCCTGTCACATGACTGACAGCAGAGCTATCAGCACCTCAGTATTGTTTTGTACTGCAGGACTCAACATGTGTTTCCCCTTTGCAAAAATTACATCATGTCTCAGGAAGTCTCTTTTCTCCAACAGAACCAGCGGATATTCTCCGTCAAGGCTTTTGCAAATAAGAGAAGATAAATTAATCCTGGTGCAGTTGTTTAAAGGGCACATGCTTGCTGCAGAGTCTCCGTGTCACAGACCAGCCCCAACCAATTCATCTGGGCACTGTGTCCCCAAAGTCTCGCTCCCCAGCAAAACAAACAAGACCGGGAGGAGGAGTAGAGTTTGTACTTGTCTGCTCTGCAATTCTTTACATAAAAGTGCAATTGTTTTCCATACTGGCCTTTACCCAGGAGCGAGCCAGATGATAGTTTGACTTCCACTCTGACAAATGCTTTAACCTGTTGCCAGAAGAACTGGGAATTGTAAGATTCTGAAAATTCCACCTCTTTCAGGATGCCTTCTCCAGTTTCTCAGAGGAAGGCTAACAAAATCCCTTCACTGCCTAGTGTGAAAATAAAATTACCTGTAAATAAAAGTAAATAAATTTACTTTCCACCCCAAATATATTTGCCTTTGCTCTTCAGTGTAAAATGCATTTCCATATCTGTATATTATGTAAAACCTTTCTTTCTAATCCCTTTTTAAAGGATTAGGTTTATGTCCAACTCTCCCTGAGCCCTATATATGCCAATCGTTTTTTTTTGTCAGAGGTTGTGAGGAACCAGATGCCAGAGACAGAGATAATGTGGTTCCCTTTTGTCAACACCCAGCAGAGCACCACAGACAATCTAGAGCTTATTTGATTATGATGATAATCCTAATGATCCCTTAAATTTTTATAACACTTGCAAGTTTAAAAAATAGTTTCCTGCCCATGATATCATCATTCTTCATTTATTTAACAAATATTTATCAAGTATCTGCTTATGACAGGCGCCATGCAAGGCATTCAGAGGGGTAGATAAGAGAAGTACATTTCTGCCCTCACTTAATTTACATTCACTGAATGTTTATTTAGTTCTCTGAAGGTTCTGGACACTCTGTGCTGGTGATATATTTAGAAGTCATAATTCTTTTTCATGTTATAAGTTGGAAATGGGGCTCCAAAAGCCTATGAACTTTCCCCATCCCGCATGGTTAGCTGTGAGTGCAAGGGATATAGCAACCACCATGTATTGTGTCAGAGACCGACCAGAGCCCAGATAACCCATATCAATGATAATTAGCTTCTAAGCCAAGGTAATAAATTATGCTGCCCTGCATATTAGAAAGAACATCAGACTAGTGATCAGGATTTGGGTTCCACTTGAGTATTTCCTAATACATTAAATAAAGTCAGTAGTTTTCAAACAGTATTACTCAGTGTCCTAGGGTTCCTAGGAAATGATCTAGGAGTCTTTGAGGGGAATCACAGGAGGATGAGTTGGCTCCAAGCTTCTGTTCCAGCTTAATCAAAGCACCAAAGCTTCGAGCTGTTATATACATTGAGGTTCCGCATATAATTTTGCTTTTAAAAAAGACATTGAAGGAGGACACCTGGGTGGCTCAGTGATTAAACATCTGCCTTTAGCTTAGGGTGTGATCCTGGAGTCCTGGGATCAAGTCCCACATCAGGCTCCTTGCAGGGAGCCTGCTTCTCCCTCTGCTTATCTCTCTCTCTCTCTCTCTCTCTCTCTCTCTCTCTCTCTCATTCTCTCTCATGAATAAATAAAATCTTTTAAAAATTAAAATATATTAAAAAGACATTGGAATACCAGTAAAAAATTGGAAACCAATTAACTGGATTATCTTGAAGATTTTTTTAAAATTCTGATCACCTATAACTCAGTAATCTTTTCTTCAGTATGAGGTAAGAGTCTGTTTATTCTCTATTTAAGGTAGTTAACATGGGGCTCAATTCCCAACAGACTGACCAGTATGGTAGATTCTAGAATCTTGCACCTCAAAATGTGGTTCATGTATCAGCAGCATTAGTACCACCTTACTAAAAATACAGAATCTCGGGCCCCTACCCTAGGTCTCTTGAATCTGAATTTGAACTCTTTCAAGTTCTGTGAGTGGTTTGGTGAACATTAAAGTTTGAGAGCACTGATCTAGAAGATATTAGAATCTTTCTTGGTTGACTTACGTCATTGATCCTCATCCTGTTCTCCTCTCTTGGGTTTATAGTAGAAAGATTAGGATGGCTGGTCACTCTTAGCCTGTCCTACCTCTCCACAGGCTCTTTTCACCCTAGGGTAAAAGTAGAGTCAGCATTTGCCATTTTGCCTATATCCTAACTTGCAACTTAACAGTCACCATCTGTTAACTTATTCTTATAAATGGTCCCCCAATACCCATGACCATTTAGAATGTCAGGAATATTGAAAGCAGTTCTTCTCCAGTAGAGAGCTGGGGCTTTTGATGAGATCATCTTTCCAATCCAGTCCAAGCCTGAGACCCGCTAATTCTATAATACAGACTTTCATAACAAAAAACTCTCAGATCCTTTACAAATGGCCCCAGGCTTGTCCATGTGTTATTAAAGTTGGACTGAGTAATAAACGCTATAAATGTCCTAGGAGACAGCACTCATGCCCAGTGAGCATGACATCCCATAATAGACCTATTTGGCTTGTTACCCTGGCGCCTCTTTCTACCCTAAGCTCTGGAAACCAGAGAAAGGCAAACATCAGAATGTCAATCCAAAGGCATAGACAGGAGTATAAGATGCTTTGCTTGGAGAATTTTCATAAGATCATATTTCTGGCCAGATTCCTATTACTTCTGAGTTGTAGTCGGGAGGCGATTTTTTCATTAGCATTTCTCTTCCCAGAAGGAAAACATTATCCCCCAAATAAAATTCAAGTGAACTAAATCACTTCCAACCTCAGCATCATTTCAGGCTTGGTGTCATTTGTGGATTCAAGATTGAGTCCTATTTAATTTGCTCAAGTTCTATTCCTAATAGGAAAAATGCCAAGAAACAAAGGAAAGATGCATCCCATTTTCTGAGGAAATCACCTTCTATGTTTTAGACTGATCATAAAGCAGTTCAAATTATCAACTTCTTACAGAGTCAGCTCTTTCTGGCAAAGTCAAATATGAGCGCACTCATTCTTTCAACAAACATTTATTGAGTGTCTACCATGTATGTGCCAGGCACTGGAGCTCCTCAGTAGGGATAAAAGCCAGGTGTTGTTTCTCTTTTAAATCAAAAAACTCATAACTTATCTATGAAGACAAAACTATAAATAGCTACTAAGCCATATAATCATTACCTTATTGGTAATTTGAACAAGATAATATGAGAATATAGACTAGTAAGCACTGAGTATCCAAATATGGGTAAGCCCCTATCCTTGCTTTCAAGGAGATTTTAATCCAGTGGGGGGGGGGAAAACAAACAAGAAAAACACAACTTAGCACTGGTAGGCAGTTCCTACTAAGTGTCAAATGTATAATTACCCAAAACATGTCCAGGGCGAAATGTTGATGTTGAATCAGTTATAGTATTTACATAGTAATTGAGAGCTATCATGGTGGGCTTTGGGGATCAGGGACAGATGGTGGAATAGATAGTAAATGACTGTAAAGAATGGGAAGAATTTCTATTTCGATTTTAATTTAAACTAAATTTCTAAAGAAATTTCCATTTATTTCTAAACAATAAGATTGGGGGTGTCAGAGCAAGGGGAACTAGTAAGAGCAGAGGCACACAGGTAAGAAATGATGTCATCTTCCCACCTTACAACAACAATGAAGTTTTCGGTCTGCTTGGAACAGAGGTTTTATGCATAGAGTATGTTCAGTGATAAATTTGGAAAGACAGACTGGGGTCATAGTATAGAGCCTTGAACTGCAGATCTAGGAATATGGCTTTTTTTCCCCATAAACAATGAAGAGCTCACATGCATTTTTGATCAGGTGACTGAAAGGACATCAGTAGGAAAATTAAATTTGTGGTAGTTTATAGGATAAATTGGAGTAGAAAGCTACTGGCAGAAGAGGGGAAAATTCAGAAGTAATTGTTATAAACAGAATCCCATGCTTACATTTAACAATCATTGATAAACAGTTCTCCTATGGAGGTAGGGGGTGTCCATGAAAGGGAATCCAGGGTAAATGGCATCATTCTTTCTTGAGGATTATACTTTGTGTAAAATGTGATTGAGGATCTTGAGTTTGAACACCAGCTTTAGGTCATTTTCTTCATTTTAGTTGGTAGAGTAGCTGGGAGCTTTAGAGGCTATTTTGTCCAATGACCAAATAAGGTCAATAAGGTCAATAAGGCAGAGCTCCCAGACAACAATAGCCAGGCCTGGAGTTAAAACTTCAGTCCTAATTCCAGATCCTGTGCTCTTCTTGCCACACCCAGCTCTTTCTTAAATAATGACAATATGCCTCCCCTCAAAGAGCTTACATGTGTCAAAAACAACAAAACAAAACATTTTTTTTCATGCAAGGAAGATATAAAAGTGCTGGCTCATCCTATTGTGAGAAAAATGGGGTCATCGTTCTTAAAGACTGATAGAAAAATAAGCCTCCTGTACATTTGGAGAATAAAATTTCCTGGCAGACGTAAAGGCCAGATAATGAAAAGCTACATTTCTCCTTGAGTTTCAGCTTCTGAAGGCAAAGGTGGCCCAGGAGATAAAAAGAGAGCTCTTTCCTGGAAAAAGAAAACATTTATTTTATTTGCCTAATGCTATTTCCTTTCTAAATGTTGCAATCCAGAGAAGCTAGACCAAAGGATTTGCAATTCGAGGTCACAGTAGTAAGGGTCCAATTATTTTAAATAGGTACAAGAATCAAGACAGCAGTCCAGAGCCCTCGAGCGAATGTATTTGTGGACTCTTAAGCAATTAGTCACTTTCTCTGCTAAATCCTTTGTAAGAAACTAAATATGTAGATATTTGGGGTACCGAAGGTAACATAACAGAATAATCATTGCTCATTAAATACATTTCCCATAATCTCAAGTACAAGTCTTAACCCCCCTTTTGGCCCAGCCATTTTAATATGCATGAACATCAGAAAAGTGAGGTGGAGGGGTCTGATCAAAAAAAAAAAAAATCTATTTTTCCAAAGCTCATTAAAATATACACTATTTTATTTAGACTAGGTTTTCTACCTACAGATCTTTATGTCTGTTTCCTCTTTAAAACACAGTCTAAGACCATTGTGCCCCCCCTCCCATAGCATACTTCAGATGATTAAAATACTGCAATAGTTGCTATACTAAAAGTCAAATGTGAATCAAAACTATAAAATGTTATAGTTTACTGTGATGTTACAAGATGTCAAGTCTAAGCCTCCATTGGCTGCTTACATTCCAACTATAAAACCTTATCTAGGGTTCTTCCAGCCTCTATTCAAATACCACAAGTGAGAGGAAACCTACTACTTTCTAAAGTCACTTACGAATTTTACGCATTACCACCTAATAAAAGCCAAAATCTGCTATCATGTAGCTTTGTGGCTTTGCATTGTAATATTAAATTATGAGACCAAATCTGTTCTCTCTTCCACATGACATTTCAAGTCAGTAGACATTTGTTGAATGTGTACCAGGCATTGTGCTGGGTTCTAGATATCAAATGAATGAATTGAGGTATGACCCTTGCTTTAGAGATACTTGTTGTAATGGGGAGACAGATGCATACTGGTATACTCAGTGTTTAGATGTATAGAAAGGGGTACTTGATCCGGGTTTGGGAAGTTAAACGAAGTCTTAAGTAAATTTGTAAAGGCAAATAAGAGTTAGCCAAGGAAGTCACTTTCTAAAGAGAAAAAATTCAGGAAAAGTATAGAAATGACAAACAGGATGATATATTCAAGGAACTATGATTGGAATGATATAAGGAAGGAGTGATATAGAATGAGGTTAGAGACATAGGCAAGAATCTGATGAAGAGACTTGTATGTCATACCTAGCACCTCAAAAATGGTTTAAAACAGAATAGTAAAACCAGATTTACCTTTTTGTTATATCATTCTGGTGTTGGTATGGAGAAACAAAGGCAGAAAAGGCAAAACCATTTAAGAAGTTATTTCAGTTACCCAGGTGAAAAACTGAAAAATGATGAAAACATGATTTTGATCTGTACTAATGTGGATTCATTTCAGAAATGTTTATGAAATAAAATTGACACACCTGGAAAACTAATTTGATGAAGAGGGTAAAAGAGAAGGGGAGTAACTGGAGAACTGGAGTAACTGGCTATTGATCCTGCCAGTTGTTGGTACACCACATTAGAGGTGTTAGAATGAGCTGAAGAGCTGGATTTGTTGATGTCACTTTAAAACACCAATTAAGATAGATGGTTAGTAATTGGACACAAGTCAGACCAGAGGAAAGACTGAATTGGAGAAATAAGCCCAGCATCTAAATGAATAGTATGAGCTTAAGACTAGGTATGATCATCCAGTTACAGAACACAACCAGGTACAGAAAGGAGAAGCATAAACACAGAACCCTGGGGAATAATAACATTTAAGATAATTTCCAATGGCTGGAGATCGCCATTTTGTTCCTGCTGGGTCTTCTCTTTTCTACAATAAACATTCACAGATCTTTCCATTTATGTCTTCTATTCAATTGCTTCCAAATATTTCACTTTGCCAATTTCTCTGCTAAAATAAGACGCTGTAAAACTGATACTAATCCATGAACTGGAAACTGACCAAAGCTAAAGATCTCATCTCTATTTTGGATGGCATAAAGGCCATAGATGGTAAACTATTCAGCAATATGTGCCTTCCTACTTTAATAACATAGATTTGTCACTAGAAACAGTTGCCAATCAGGAACTATATATGCTGGTCTCCATAGCTGATGAAATGTGAGGGGAAATGACCTATGATACCTTTGGACCAAAGTTTTTATGAATCAGAGGTCCCCTCTCTCCTCTCTCTTTCCTCTTCTTCAGGCTAGATGCAAATTACAGTGAAACCAAAACTTAGAGAATTGCTGAGTCTACCAGATGGAAGAACCCAAGGATGTGGGTTTCCACATGGAAAGAAATAACACACAAGACACAGAATATCTGACTTGGACAGTTAACTGAGCAAGACCTGAATTTCAATTATATTATAGAAATTTAGGGATCTATTTTTTACAGAAGCTATTACCCTAATACCATACACCTATTGAAATAGCATTAAGAGGGGTAGCCTGGCTGGCTCACTTGGCAGAGCACGTGACTCCTGATCTTAGGTCATGAGTTCAAGCCCCACATTTGGTGTGGAGCCTACTCAAAAAAAATAAATAAATAAAAGAGGGGTGCCTGGGTGGCTTAGTCAGTGGGTGTCCAACTCTTGATTTTGGTGCAGGTCATGATCTCAGGGTCATAGGATAGAGCCCCGTGTTGGGCTCTGCATTCAGCAGGGTGTCTGCTTGGGATTCTCTCTCTCCCCCTCCCTCTGCCCCTCCCCTCCTTTCAAATAAATAAATTTTTTTTTAAGAAAGAAACAGCATAAGAAACCATTAATTTTGAAAGAAGGGACATCATATCAGCATGTTGTCACCTAAGTCTCCTCATCTTTATAAACTAAGATTTTCTCCATTCTGTAATTTACATTAATTTCTTTGACCCAATTGCAGAACCTTATATTTATCCTTATTAAATTTCATCTAATTAGATTGAGCAGATCTCTGAATATTTTAGCTGTTTGGAATCTGATTTTTTTCATCCATTGTATTAACTATCCCTTTCAACCCTCTAGCATCTACAAATTTGATCAAAGTTTATGTCTTTAAATCATTAATAAAAATAATTGAGAAGTTGGGCCTGGACTAACCTTTCCAGAAATATCCCCATAATGACATTCCTTGTGAGCTCTCTATGGACCCTTCCCGACTCTGGCAATACTTCCTCTAACTGGAACATGCTTACATTATCTACTGCTTTGAGCTGTGGGAACTGAAGATGAAAAGAGTCAAAAGAATAAAAATGGAGGACCACCTGGGTGGCTCAGTCGGTTAAGCATCCTACTCTTGATTTCGGCTCAGGTCATGATCTCAGGGTCATGAGATTGAACCTGTGTTGGGCTCCTTGCTCAGCATAAAGTCTGCTTCAGATTCTCTCTCTCTCCCTCTTCCTTTGCCCCTCCCCCCAAAAATAAGTAAATAAATCTTAAAAAAAAAAAAAAAGAAAGACTAGAAATAAAATACAATCAAAGGGAGTCTATGTTCCTCCTTTCCAACCCCTCTAGCCCAAACTTTTCACCAGTTCCAAATCACCCGTTTGGACATGGTGACATCCTAACTGGCCTCTCTGCTGATCTTTCCCCAATCCTATTTATCCTAGACTTGTCTCTCACAGGTCTTTTCCTTTAAAACCGAACTGTTCTCATCCTCCCACTAAACATGTCTGATGACTTCCCACTAAATCGAAACTCTTCATTTCATGCACAAAGATCTTCCTGACATAGACCCCAATTATCCACCCAGTGTTATCTTCCTCCACTCCATTGTACACTTCTTGTCATTCACTAACCATGTTAGGTCCTTCAAAAAGCCCCCGCCTTGTAAATATTGTTCTTGCGCCTGAACTGATATTTCTGCTCCTTTCCTACCTCCCCTGAGGGAAAAATTATCTGCCTTCTCCTCTTTGCTTTCACATTTACTCTGCTCAACCTCATTGTTTACAGGCCCTTCTTCCTTCTCCAACCTGTGAGCATTGGAGGACAGAGCTGTGGCTTTCACCCCTGCTTCCCCAGCTCCTGCCACAGTGGGTGCTTCACAGTTGGTACTCAAAAAATATTTGTTGAAATTATAAGTGATGAGAAGGAAATATAGGTGAATGAATGAGAAAGGTGGTAGAGGCAGAAGACACTGCTCTGACATGGAAACACAAAGTTTAAATTGCCAGTGTTTATACAGTGTTAGGAGAAACATCCGTCCATTATTGTCCATCCTACCACCATGTAACCTTAAGAACCAACAATTTTTCTCTGTCCAGAATAAGGGAGGATCACCCACTCCATAGACACAAAGCTTGATCATTACAAGCCCTACATTGATATACACAATAGATCAGGAAATCTCTTTATAGTTAAATATATATATTTAAGAGGCATGAAGTTCCCTTAATATTTAAATCCCTACCATCAGCTCTAAAATCAGCATGCTTACATCTGATCAGGTCAAACCATTATTACTATTTATCGTTGTTTGTTTTAGGAAAATAAAGAATATCAAGGAAAAATATTCAAATACCTAGAAATAAATTGAGTAAGAAGAATAAATCCAGTAATTAGTCTGAAAGTACAAAGAAGGGTTGATTTCATTACATAATAGTTTCCAAAGAGAACGAGCCATCTTCCTTTTGAATCTTGATTAAAGGTGTGCATAGGAAGGGTATGCTACTCAATGCCCTTTGGGGATTTCTTTCCATGATTTGGTTTCCCTTGAGTAGTTGGTATGATTAACTGGGCTGGTTTCTTTCATAATTGTCCTGAAGCCCTTTGTATTTTCAAACTGCTTTGCAATTGTTTTTTTCACAGATGTCCTTAAAAATAAACGTGTTAGGTAATGTGGTAGGACAAGTTCAGCCCAGAGAGGCTGCGGTTGGCAAGGCAAGGATACAACTGTACAAAGCCTTCCTACTTTTTTAGGGTACCGAGGGTGTTCTTTTGAAAATATTTTCCTTTCCAAAACTCAAAGCAAGCTTATCTTTCCCTCTTTGGACTTAGGATAAGGTTGCCAGATAAAACACAGGATGTCCAGTTAAATTTGAATTTCAGATAAATAATGAATAATTTTTAAGTTTAAGTATATCTCAATGATACTAGGATCTTAGTATTTTTATTTGCTAAATCTGGGAATCCTAACTTAGGAAGACAACATTTTTCACCCCAGAGATATGTGCACTTGAACAAGGAACTTAATCTTCCTGAGTTGAAATGTCCTCATCTCTAAAAAACAAAATGCTGTGTTCTATGACCTGTAAGGGACTTCTATGGTACAATATTTTCACATCATCTAAGATGTACCCAGGAGCATAATAACAATATGCTGGAAAAAGTGCTGCCTTTGGAATAAAAAGACCTGAGTTTGAATCCCATGGCTATCACTATGTGATCTCAGGCAAATCAAATCCTTCTGATCTCAGATTTCAGGTTTCAGTTTCTTCATCCACAAAAATGGGGACATTTATTATAAGGATCCAATTAGTTAACATGTGTAGAAGTGCTGGGGTCTATATAAAGTTATAAAAAATGATGACTTAGAAAGTTATTCAATGCCTAGCAGAATAGACTCTCAACCCATGTGGAAGTGAGTTATTACCAAAACTACATAGCCAGAGTCTGTTTCCCTACATGACTCAAACATAGCTTTTGAGCTTGGATTAATCTTCAGAGGGCATCCACAAGTAATTGCTTTCCCATCTTGCTCTTTGTATTCCAAGAGACATGGGTTCCATGTAGGCCCTACACCTCAATCTCTTCAAATAATACATGGGCAAAATAATACCCAGTGTACACATTTATTATAAGAATTGAGTGAGAAACTACATACAAAGACCTGGCACAGAGTTTCTCACTAAAAACACCTGTTTTTTTCCTTTCTCTGCTGTTCTCCTGAAGGCCTTGTTGAAGTCTAGCCCTGGGTCAGTCCATTGGAGGTAAGCGTGTTTAAGTAGGGCCTCAGTTTCCATTCTCCTCCTCTACCTGGCAGCTCTGTTGTCATAGCCCAGAAGGATCAGGAAGGCTCACTCCATCCCCAGACCCCCTAGGGTAGAGTCTGAGATCCCCCAACTCATTCGGTGTCCCCTGACCTCTAAGGAACCACAGGACAGTAATAACCTTTCCTAACCTCCTCCAGATTCAAACCAGAAAGCAGCAGGAGAAAAGTCCCCTTGACCCAAAGGGGCATCCAGCCCCTCCCACGCCAGACATCGGATAATGAAATCCAGACCACATGAAATTCCCCGTATCTGATTACTGTGCAAGCCCTCCCTGCACCAGGTCTTCCAACCTCTCTCCCTCTTGCCTCAGACACAGCTCTTCTCCAGCCACATTTTTCAGGTCAGCAGGCCAGTCCTCGATCGGGATAGAAAGATGTCTGCACTAGGAAGTTTCCAACCTGCCCAGGGGCTGTTGGATTCGCCCTTTGCAGATGCCAACTTGGAAAGGGCATCACAGCGCCTTGCATACACATCTATAGTACAACAGTGACCTCCAGTGGCAGCCATGCCCCTGGCTCAGCCAGGACAAAATGCCTGCATTTGTTCTCTGAGGGCAACCCTATCCTTTCAGGACGCTAGCATACGGGATGACAACTCATTTTGGGGACCACTTTCCAGAAAACCTATGCACAACATCTTAAAAAACAAACCAACAACCTCGGTACCAAACACCAACTGCATCTAACCATGTCACTCTGCCACTTAGACTATTGCAAATGGCCAACGGCCCTTCCATTGACCACAGGATAAGGCTTGAACTCTTGAGTACATCACACAGGGCTCTTTAGGATCCAGAAACAACTGCCTATCCTCTCCTACAACTCCTCCAACCTTCAATAGACACCAAGCTTCTCCCTGGCCCCTGCATGGCCTGTGCTCTTTCCTCTACTTGAAATGAACTTCTTCACTTCTCTGCCTGGTAAAATCCTTTTCATTTTGATGATTTCATATCAGAAATTGCCATCTTGGTGACATTTTCCTCATTGTCTCCTAACCACTGTCAAATTATGTTCTCAAAACTTACTGCAAGTAAAGCTAATATCGATCTGTTTATCTATCCATGAAACAGTAACAGAACATCTCTTGTATAAATTTGCCAGTCGTGCTTGGGTGCTTGGGGTAAACAGATGAGAGCGGCAAGATGTCAGAAAACTTAGAGACTGGTGGGAAACATGTAGAGAAATAATTGCCATAGAGTGTAGTCAGGTGCTGAGTGCAAGTTACACACTTGACTTCAGAACAGAGGTCATTACTTCAGCCTGTGAAAAGGCACTCAGTGACCCCACCCTCAAAATGAGAAGCTTTGACTGGGTCTTGGAGTCAGCCAGGCAGATGTGGGAATTTTAAAAAGGAAAAACAATGAATGAAGCATATTTGGAGCATGAAGTAACTTATACAGAAGCAGGAATGGGTTGAGGCCAGGAAGTGGTCCCCATCGGCTGGAGCGTGGGCTCTGGATTGCACAGTAGAGGGACATAGAGCCAAAACGCAGACTGGCTTCTGAACACAGGATCAAGGGTTTAAAATATTTGGCGTGGCAATGAGTAATCTTTGAAGGTTCCTGAATGAGAGTAACATTTGGGAAGAACAAGCAGATGCAAAAGCTAGCCATGGCCAATAGGACAAGCAAAAAGAGATCACAATGTCTCAGAACCACTATGGGTGTCAGTCAAATCTAGTCGGAGAGACTAAAGCAAAGTCAGTGAGTGAGTAAAAGGACAGATCAGGCACAGGACAGGGAAGGAGAACACTTTAAAGCACAAGGCAATCAAGTAAAGCCTAGTTGTGACTAGGAGCCAAGGTCAAGGTTTCAGAGAATGGGTAGTCCAAGCGGAGACAGACAGAAGTCCCACTTCTTTCTGGTGACCAGCATTTTGCTGGATGGTGGTGGCTTTGAAAGGGATGGGGCCTTGAATGGCAAGCTAGAGGGTCTAATGAAGCTGCTCTAAAAGGTCCAGTTCTGATACTCAGGAGGGTCTGTCCTCAAAGGGCCAATGGATATCAGCTCCTAGTTCAAGTATGTGTCTGGGAGATGATGATAGAGCTGTGGCCCTGTCCTTCAGCCTCCAGGTAATAGAGATTGGCTGTTGCAGAGTTTATGTGGCCCTTCTGCCCCTTTTATCACCAATGGGGGAGGACAGCTGTCCCTTGACATGCAGGGCAGGGATTTTATGGTTGCTGAGGTGGGAGATTGTGTATTTTGTGCTTATATATCCCGGGGACCTCTTGCACTCAGATGAAGGACTACAATCCACCTAGAACAAGGCCCCTCCAGGGAAAGGCAAATAACATGATGAAGATAAAGAGGACATCATAGACCTCCATCCATGTACCCGCCAGGAGCTGCCTCCTTCCATTGTGATACTTACCACAGCCAAGAGTACCTGTCTATTTACTTTCTATTCATCCCATTAGAAAATCAGCTTTCTGAAGGTAGTGAACACATCTTCCTCAACTAACATAGGGCCTGGCACAGATGGCACTCAATAAATACTGGTTTGAATTTAAAAATAAGCAAAACTGGAATGGGGAAAACTGGTCATGAAGCTACAAAGGTAGTAATGATAATACCCTTCTCCCTACACTGTGGTGAGAGGTAATATACTGTATATACATAGAGTGCCCTAGCACAGGGTGAAGCAGAGTAGACTTCTAGCCAATGGTATCTGCTATGATTATAATATGGTGTACCCTCTGGCAACAGACCTTGAACTGACTCAAATCCTTAACTACGCCTTAGTGAGTAGTCTTACCAACAAGCACTTCTGCTGTAGGCCTCAGGATGTGGAGAAGTTCTTGGCACAATCAGAGTGCTCGTGTCCATGATCATGTGCTTGGGACATACAGATTCGTGCTTGTACACTAGCCTGATGGTAATAGGAGCTCTTCTATTCTGAGTGTGAAATAATGTCAGGATGGAAGTATGACTGTCTCCTGTGTCAGTCTGTTGTTGCTAGAGGGAGAGAAGGTACGCCCTGAAATCCTCATGGCAGAGAATCCTTTATGAGGGTTCCAAAGGTGTTCTGACATCCAAAACAAACCAATGTACTTAGCTAGCTCTCAGGACTATAGGTGGCAAGAAAAAGAATTACTAAAAATCATGACATCACCTCGCAGCTAAGGTTGCTAGTAGTTGAGAGAGATACCTTAAAATCAGTCAGAGCAACCACCTACTATCAGAGCTACCTTCCATTAGTAACACCAAAAACCATGACCTGGCACTGCTTTTTACATAGGAAATAACCCTTCGGTTGGATTTTGTAGCTTCAAGGAGAGTAATATGCAATTTCAGAAACTTCCTGGGTCAAATGGTCACATTTAGGACATTGGTTTCAACCAAAAGTGACTGACCAAGAAGGCTGATGGACTTAGGCAATTTAGAGTCTATATAAGAAGAAGAAGTCAGTTTGAGAAATCAGGAACCAGGGGAGGATCATTTTCCCCTAACTATCTACTGGGTATGATGAAGTGAAGCAATCTCATTCATTTTGTGATATTAATTCTAAAATGTGAATCTGTAACCCAGACTTCTCTCCTGAGGTCCAGACTCTGTATCCAACCACCTAATGAACATGTATGTCCACTTGGATATCTCTCAGATTTCCTTTTTTTAAGATTTTTTTTAAGAGAAAGAGAGTGGAGGGAAGAGCAGGCAGGGAGAGAAGAAGAGAGAGAATCCCAAGCAGACTCCTCAATGAGTATAGAGCCTGACTCAGGGCTCGATCGCACAACCCTTAGATCATGACCCGGCTGAAACCAAGAGTCAGATGCTCAGCAAACTGAGCCACCCAGGCGCCCCCCTCTCAGATTTCTAAAACTTAGCTTTTCTCAAAATAAACCATAGCAACAGCATGGATTCCCAAGCACCCTTCTTGATTTTTCATTCTTCCCCATTGTCTAATCTGTCACCATGTCCAACCAACTCACTATTTTCAGTGCCTGCTAGAGGCACATTAGGCTGAACCCTCTGCATATACACTATTTTACTACCGGTGCTGTAATAGATTACTGAAAAACAGAAGGTTTAATATGACACACACACATCGTATCTTATAGTTCCGTAGGTTAAAAGTCCAACACAAGTCTCAGTGGAGTACCATCAAAGCATTGGTATTCCTTTCTGGAAGCTGTAGGGGAGAATTCATTTCTTTGCCTTTTCCAGCTTCTAGAAGCTACTCATTCCTTGGCTCATGGCCCCTTCCTCCATCTTCAAAGCCACCAATGTAGCATCTCTCTGACTCATCTCCAATTCACACCTTTTTCTGACGACAGCCAGGAAAGACTTTCTACTTTTAAGGACATATATGATTAGGTTGAGGTCACTTGGATAATCCAAGATAATCTCCCCCATCTCAGGGTTATTACTTTTGATCACACCTGCAAAGCCTCTTTTGCCATAGAAAGTAACATATTCTCAGGTTCTGGAAATTAGGAGGAGTATTAGGGCCAGTATTCTGATTACCACAACATGCATTATCTCATCTTCTCAAGAACTCTGATATGACTGCTATTAGCTCCATTTTACATGTGAGAGGATAGATTTAGCAAAGCTACCTAAATTGCCTAAGGTCATTTTAATATATGGCAGAGAGCTATATTGATTTCTGTTTGGCTTATTATACTATACTACATTCCTACCCCCTTAGTATCTGTTGGCTCAATGATCCCACCATACTTTTTCAGGCCACCATTATGACTTATGGTTGACCCTTGACCAACATGGGGTTTAGGGGTACCAACCACCTAGGTGAACAGTTGAAAATCTGTGTATGATTTTCAACTCCCTCCAAACTTGAATAATAGCCTACTATTGATCAGAAGCCTTACCAATAGCATAAAGTCAATTAACACACATTTTGTGTCATATTTTTATACATTATATTATTGCAATAAAGTAACCTACAGCAAAGAAAGTGTTACTGAGAAAGCCACAAGGTAGAGAAAATAAATTTACAGTACTGTACTGTATTTATTTTTAAAAATCCACATATGTGTGGATCCATGTAGTTCCAACCTGTATTGTTTGGGGATCAACTATACTTAGATTATTGGATTATCATGACTGGTCTCTCTCCCTTCAGTTTTATGGTCCTTTGGTCCATTGTCCCCCTTGCAGCCAGAGCTAGCTTTATAAAGCTCATATCTGATAAGGCTAACACCAACAATAACTCCATTACTCTTGGGATAAAACCCAGACTTCTGGGCATGGTATATAAGGACCCCAAGATGTTGCCTCTGTTTCGGTGCAGTTTCACCATCTCTCCTCACTCCCCTCATCCACCCTAACAACCTTGGAGCTGAAAACAACACAGAACTGTTACTGGTTTCCCAAATTAATCATGTTTTCTCTTGGCTCCACATGCTACTCCTCCATAAGTTTGTTGGACAGATTAAATAAGATAATAGAAATAAGGTACTTATTTCTGCACTTCGAACATAGTAAATGCTTAAATAAAGGGAAGGGCTGACTGCAAAGATAAACAATGCTTTGTATGAGAGGGAGCGAGGTGAGAGAGACTTTGCCAACATAGATCCTAAATCAGTGAAATAGGAAGCTGAATAGAATTTTATCAAATCTAAAAAAAATTAAAATTAAAAAAAAAGAAATTTATCAAATCTTTTTTTTCTCAGTTTGTTTTTCATGGGTTGCCTCTGAAGATTGGTTTGTGTAGAGATAGGGAGAACAAAAGCATATTTCAAAAACAACATTGCAAATAATTAGTGAATATGCCATCCTTTCCACCCTGTTGTCTAGGACTGTAAGTACATAAATGGAACAAAAATAACAGGAATTCAAAGACTGAAACACCACTCCCTCTGTTATAAACTATAGTCAGTGCCGGGAATGGGCTGGTTAATGTGAAGATATCTTTGCTCCTGAAGGACTGTGTCATAGGAAGCAAAGGTCTAGGTGGTTTAAGGAACAGGATGAGTGATCTTTATAAGCAATTTGCATTTCCATATAAAATAGAATTTTTCATAATATGGTCTAGGGAAAAGTTTCAAGCCCATGTGTTATCCCAGACCTACACATGGAGTAAGCTACACTATTAATTCATTTGAGAAAGGTTGACTGCACATCTACATGTATTGGACACTGATACAGATATAAATAAGCCATTACTTGCTTTTAAAGAGCTCAGAGGTAAGTGACAGAAGTAGGCAAAGAGCAAACCATGACAATGCACTACAGATATATAGAGAATCTCCTCCAGAGGGAGCTAAGGGAATTCATAGGGGAAGAATCTCCTCCTGTTCAGGATGATCAAGATATCTTTACTAAAAGAAGTGATGCTTTAGCTGAATCCTGCAGAACGCTCGAGAATAAACCAGGGATCAAATGTGGGAGAAGCAACATAAGCAATGACACAGAGGCACAAAAGAAGGTGACGGGAAAAGCCACTGAAGATGATGCTGGAAAAGGAGACAAATGTAAGATCTTACAGCATCTTGATTGTAATGTTAAGGAGTATAATCTATCTGAAGTTAATAGAAGTCCGTGATGAATTTTTTTTTTTGAAAGAGAGAGAGCAGGGGAGAGAGAGAGAGCAAGAGGGCAGGGGCAGATGGAGAGGGAGAGAATCTTAAGCAGGTGTCACACTCAGTGCAAGCCCGACACAGGGCTCAATTCCCTGACCCTAATATCATGACCTGAGCTGAAACCAAGAGTCAGACATTTGCCCAACTGAGCCACCTAGATGCCCCAAACCCATGATGATCTTTAAGCATAACAGGGCATGGGCAAATTTGTATTTTAGAACTGTTATTTGGGCTACCACCTAGAGGGTGTATTGTGGGGGCAGAGGTTTATTCAGAGGTATTGTAATCCAGGAAAAAGATCTGCATGATGTCTGAACATTGACAAGTCATGGAAATGGAGATTCAGGGATAAGAGTCAACAAGGAATAAAGACTTCTGATGGATACCATTTCCTGACATAACTGTTTAAGGAATTTGAGATGAAGACTACTTTGAGGAGAGAAAGGATTCAGTTGAGTTTGGATATTTTCAGTTTAGGATGTCTGTGAAACATCTAGGAAAAGATATGCAATAAATATTGTACATCTGGACTTGGAATTCAGGAAAAAGGTCTATAATAAATATAAATGTGAGAATCATCACTGTGAGGTGTTGGCTGAAGCCATCAAAGGGAGAGTAAAAGAGGAACAGGAAAGGCCTCTGGAAAAATCTGACATGTAGGATTTTAGATAGATGGAGAGAAGTTCATAGAGGGGTTTAGAGTGTCAGCACCAGAAAGGTTGGAAGAAAAACCACTGGAGATGTGTTTCTTTGGAGCCAAGAGAACACAGCAACGTCAAGAAGAAAGAACTGGCACAGCACAGCCACACAGGCAAAAAGCACCAGGAAGTGGAAAATGACAGAAAATGACACTCTGCCCCAAACACCCAATCTACATATCCCACTCTCACCACGTCTGCCTCCCTGACATGCCACTGACTTTCTATTGCCCTATTTTACTTGATGCACCACATACATTCTAGCTAAAAAGACCATGTTTATTCATCTCCATTGTGTGTAACCCTCTACAGAATGTAAGTGCCATGAAAGCAGGAACTTGGTACAGCTTGCTCAGCATTGTCTTCACTTGGGTTTCACAAAAGTAGGTCTGGAATGCAAGGAGTTTATTTGGGCGGTGATCCAAGGAAATATAGGTCAGGGAGTGGAGAAAGATGATAAAGACTGAGCATTCAAACCAGTTACTACCATGGGCAACTGGTGTGTAATTCCACCAGGAACCTTTGTCAGTCTGCATGGAATACATATATCAGAGATTTCCCACCCCAGACCCAGAGGACTGGGTGTCTATCTATCTACTCCTATAGGTCACTACTTGAGGAATTCAGGGGGCTGGGAGTGGAGGGCTTTCATTTCCCAGCAATTCTTGGTCACCTTAGATGTAAGCAGAACAGTTCCAGAAGCCAGAGAAAGTCCGTGGGAAACCAAATGGCAGCAAATGGAAGCAGAAGTTGGGACAGAGTGTACAGAAATAGTAGGTTCAAAGGAATAGGATCGCTGACAGCATCCACTATCATGGTCAAATCATTGGCATAGAAAATAAAGCCAGGTACATCGTGAGCTCCCTATAGACATTTGAATAAATATTTCAATCAGTGAATGAATGAAGGGATGGCCTTCTCAGTCTTATTTTATGCCATGTCCCACATTAGCTCTATGGTCAAGCCATACTAGATTTTTTGCTGATTCCTCACCTCAGAGCCTTCCAATATGTGCTATTTCCCTTGACTGAATGTTCCTTCTGCCATTATGCATCACTTCCTCTGAAAAGCCATCTCTGACCTCCCTCCCAACAGTTCACATCTCCAAGTTATGTGCCCCCCACAGCACCTTGCCACCTGCTTCCCCTTCCAAACACTCACTGCTTCTGAAATCACTGTCCACCCTATTCATCAGTGTGACTCCAATAACCAACATAGTGCCTATATATGGCAAGTCCTCTACCTGTATTTACTTAGTAACAAGTTAAGATTAGAGTCAGAGGATCATGTGGAGGTTTTGTGTAGAAAAGTGAGAGATTAGAAAAGCAGCTGAAAGGAATACAGAAAGTCATTGACTAGAAAACAAAGATTCCAGGCAATGCTGAAGACCCAGTAGAGTTTGGAGAGCACCAATGTACAATAGCACTGATCTCCATGATTCTGTGTTGCTCCCCTACCCCTGGTCACACTCTGCAAAGCATCTGTGGATCTGTAGATGGTGGGTGGTCAGGTTGACACAGCACTATGGTTTTTGAAGGCAGGCAGGGAGATATGAACATGGCAAAGGAGTTGAGGCTAGAGTGATCTACTAAGCATTTGGTCGGTCTCAAGGGGGAAACAGAAACAGGATGGCAATGTGTGTCTGATGAAGAGGGTAAAAAAGGAGATGAAAGAGCAGAGGTCTTGGGTACCAGGGTGTCTCAGTCAGTTAGGCATCTGCGTGCAGCTTAGGTCATGATCCCAAGGTCCTCGGATTGGGTCCCACGTCAGGCTCCCCACTCAGTGGAAAGCATGCATCTCCCTCTGCCCCTCCCACTCACTCATTCTCTCTCTCTCAGATGAATAAATAAAAATCTTTAAAAAGAAAAAAAGTTCAGAGGTCTTGATAGGAAGGGGGATAGAGGTACCAAGAAGTAAAAGGATAAAAGAGTGGCTAGAGAATAGAATGTAAAGTTTATGATTCCAGAGATGGAGGCATACTGTAATAAGGACATTGGAAATCCAGTATGGTCAAGACTGAATTTAGAAAAAAAAAAAAAAAAAAAAAAGGACTGAATTTAGGAAAAAAAAAAAAAAAGGACTGAATTTAGCTTCGGCTGAAGGGAGGCATAGAACAGATCATGGAAGCTGTGGCATCTTTTGTAAAGTATTAGTGAAGTCTCTTATGATACCTCCTTGAAAATAGAGACTGCCTGCCTTGTTCACTGCTATATCCCTAGCACTGACAATAGTGTTTAGAACAATGCAAGAACTCAAATATTTGAATACTTGTGTAATGAATAAGCTTTGCCCCACCTGTCTTAAACAAGTGAGGAACATATTGGCTTATGCTGTCTTCAGTTACTACAGGACTCAAGAATCAAATAATCAGGACTCAGGCTCTCTCCATAGCTGAGCTATGCTTTCCATTGCTTTGGCCTGGGCTACACATAACAGAAAGATCTGGGAAGAGTCACTTTCCCAAAACCCCTAGCAAAATTCTCATTGTCCTAAACTCACATGCTCATTCCCAAACCAGTCACGGTGTATAAGAGAATGATTCATTACAATCATCTTAGGCCTGGATCACATATTCTACCCTGAAGGCTAGGATAAAGCCAACCTTACTCCAGCCTCAGAATCTGAGATTGAGAGGAAATTGTAATTCTACCAAAAGTGGCATTAATACATCATTTGTAGCAAAAACAACAGGGGCCCATGATAAGAAAAACAAAAAAGCGTAACTCATATTCTCTCAGCAGCAGTAGGGAATCCTGAAGGATTTTGGGAAAGCAGCATAGTCAGAATTGCATTTTAGAAAGAACATCCTTTGGAAGACAGATTAGAAAAGGTTCAGGCTATGAGGAGAAAATCACTCAAATTCAAAATCATCAATTATCAATGGCTCTTCTTTCTTCTTTGTCCAAAGACAGAGAGCCAACCTATGTCTAAAAGAACAATAATGAACAAGACACAGTCCCAACCTTCAAGAAAGTTGTAGTCTAAGGAGAAAGACAGACAAAGCCAGGATTCGCATTACATGTAATTACAAGAAGTTTTCCTGATATCCAAGAAGGATCTTCTAAGCTAAGGTCTGTAAGATGAATAGGCATTGGCAGTTCTTACGACCAGAGACAAGCAGAAACACTGCACATTTGTGAAAATACTACATTCTATATAATCAGAGAGCATGGAGTTCCAACAGTGAAATAGAAAGGGATAAAGCTGGATTCTATTAGAAGGCCACATAGTGGGGGCACCTGGGTGGCTCAGTTGGTTAAGTGTCCGGCTCTTGATTTCGGCTCAGGTCATGATCTCAGGGTCATAAGATGGAGCTCCTCATCCTCTTCCCAACAAAAAAAAAAAAAAATGAGGAAGAGGAAAAGGAGTAGAAGGAGGAGAAGGAGGAGAAGAAGGAGAAGGAGGAGAAGGAGGAGAAGGAGAAGGAGAAGAAGGAGAAGGAGAAGGAGAAGGAGAAGAAGGCGGCCAGATAATGAAAGGCCTTCCAAAGACAAATCAAGGTAGTATGCTCAGAGCTGCAGACCATGAACATTTTTTATAAAGATTTTATTCTTATTTATTCATGAGAGACAGAGAGACAGAGACATAGGCAGAGGGAAGAGAAGCAGGCTTAATGCAGGGAGCCCGATGTGGGACTCGATCCCGGAACTCTAGGATCACACCCTGAACCAAAGCAGATACTCAACCACTGAGCCACCCAGATGTCCCAGACCATGAACATTTTAAAGTTTGGGAGTGGTATTATCCACTCAGCACTAAATAAATAAATAAATAAATAAATAAATAAATAAATAAATTTTAAAATGTTTTAAAATTTAAAAAAAAAATCTATCTGGCCATGTGGAAGGTGTACTAGAAAAATCACAGAATAATATGCAAGATCACCATAAAAGAAGCTTTGTAGTAATTCAGGGCAGAGATGGTGGTGCCTGTACTGACATGGCAGCAATGGGAATGATGAGAAGTGGACACATTTAACAGTTTTAAAATTTGGAGCCAACTATCCTTGAAAACAAAGCTAAGGATATAAAGGAAGTGAAGGAGAGAGGTGAGCCGGAGTGATGGATGGCATTTAGATTGCTAATTTGTGGAATGAATGGATAGGGATGCTTTTTACAGGAGGAGAGCAGGTTTGGGGGGGCGGGGCGGGGGAGATAATGAACTTGCCTATGGACACACTTAGTTTGACATGCCTGTGGAATTCAATGTGGGGGTGCCTGGCCTGTCACTGGATGTGTGGACATGGAGCTCGGGAGACAATTTGCAGCCAGAAACATATTTGGGAGCCTTCAGCATGAAAATGAAATGACTAAAGTCACTCATGTATGGGTCAATATTCAAAGAGAAGGATCCTGGCAGCAAATGCCTAGGAAAAACTAACATTTAAGGAATGGTTTAGGACTAAGAGCCATCAAGGGCGTCCAGAAAAGTAAGCCAGGGGTCAGAGAAGCAGGGGCTTGGTCCAAACAAGGTTAGAAAGAAATGTACAAAATGGAATTGAGAATTATCCTTAATATGTAACATGAACTGGGGACCTGGGTGGCTCGGTTGGTTGAGCATCCAATTCTTGGTTTCAGCTCAGGTCATGATCTTGGGGCCATGGGATCAAGCCCCATGTTGGGCTCATGCTTAGCTCAGAATCTGCTTGGGATTCTCTTCCTCCGCCTTTCCCCCTGCTCCTCCCCACTCCTTTTCTCTCTCTCCCTCTCTCTCTCTCTCTCTTTCAAATAAATCTTGTTTAAAAAACATGTAAAATGAACAGAGCTCTCCAATATCCTAGATGGGGAAATAAGGGAGAAGAAGAGATCAAGATGACTCCCAGGTTTCTAGTTGGAGTGGCCAGTTGGCTAGTCCTGTAGAACTAAGAGGAGGTTACATTAACACTTAAACACTAGTGTTTAAGGTGCTAGTGGAATATCCAGTAGAAGAACTGTGGGCAGTTGGAGTTGAGGGGGGCATCTGGATAGCCTTCAAAGTAGTCAGCACAGAGGTGAGATAGCTACATCAGGGAGAAGAGGAGTTGAAATCAGAGCCCCAGGGCTGCTCTCATTTAAGGAATAAGCAGTGGAAGAGGTTTCAGCAAAGGAGACTGTAAAGAAACTGACAGCAGGAAGAACTGAGCCAGTCCTTCACAAGAAAGCCATCTTACCTGTAGCAGAGAGTGTTCTGGGATATTGATCCTCGTACATTTTTCTGCCATCAATTTCCTCATCAGCTTTGGACTTGGGAAGTCTAATTATATAATGACTCCACACATCTTCTAAATTCATCCCAAAGCTCATCAAAGGTCCTAGGACCCATAGGAATTCTTTAGTTTCCTAATTTGCCTTTGGATAAGGGACTTTTATGGGTTAAAAGAAGTGGACCACTTAATCAAGAAATGGCTCAAATTTACTTCCATATTTGGAAATACTTCAATCATTAAGGTTGAGCAGAAACACACAGCATCCTTCAAACACTGTTCCTCTTTCTTCACATGGTATTGTGAATGGCTCAGCAAGTGGGCCCATCATTTTCTTGCTAATTAATTTAGGTCTAATTGGTTTCAGCCCACACAACAGTGCAGGTTGTAAGAGAGGGCAACAGAAGTCATATTCCACTAAAAGTACCTGCCAGCATCAAAGCCTCCACCATTAAGCAATTCACTACAGAGGGAAGAGCTCTTCAGAGCTAAACAAAGTGAATTAAATCCCCCCCCCTCCCAATTAGCTTCAGAAAAATCTCAAAGTGCTCAGAACTCTGTCAAAGCACCAGGAAGCATTTTATCTTCTATCACCATTCCAGCATAACACAGTCTTGCAAGGAGTTACCAAACATTTACCAGCCTGCATGCTGGATATTGCTTGAGAGGATTTCAAGTTCTCCAAATGACTGCTATCTCCATGGGTGGCACGACCAGGACTGGTTTTGTTTATAATTTTATCCCCAGAGACCAACACAGTGCATAGAGAGGATGCACAATTAATATCTGTCACACAAAAGAATAACTGAATGAAAGGAAAGAGAGAGGATGATAGGAGGAAGGGAAGGAAGATTAACGTGTAGAGTTAGCCGCGTTCGAGAAGTCATAAAGAGCCAGTCCCATCACCAACAAGCTGTGTGACCACAAACAAGTCACTTAACCTCTCTGAGACATAGTTTTGTCTTTCATTGAATAGGAATCACGCCTGCACTACTTACCAGGAAGAGTTATAATGAAGCTGAACTCATGAGCCAGAAAGCATTTTGTCCACAGTAAAAGCTCTTGCTATTAACATTAGGGGCTCCACTTTAGATTGTTCTCGATTATGCCCACAGTTAGACCATGCTCCTGTGTCACGTAATTGTATTTTAGCCTCACAGAACTTTCGAGCATATGTCCCGAGTGTATAAAGAAGAAAAATGCAACCGAGCTACTGTCCTTCAGGAACTCACAGCTCAGTGTGGAAGACCAATGTGAAAAAGGAAACTATAATTCAGGGAGGATGAACATGCAATGGGGATGTGGATGAATGAGCAGCTGGAAGTCACGAAGGAGGAAGAGCGATTGTACAGAGAAAGTGAGTCCAAGACTTGACGTGGTGGGGCGGAGGGGGGCGGTGCAGGGTGGCATGTCACCTGGGTCATAAAGAATAGTTGACACTTGCCAAGTGGAGACAGAACAGGATTTGGGGGCTTTTTTAAAGGCTTTCATAAATAATATTTTACTGTTATGTATTTTTCATCCTTCTTTCTACACTCAACATTATGGTTTTTACATTTACCCATATCCGGGGGATACACCAGTATCTATGGGTTTTCTGGCTTTTTCCTATGCTTGGAAAGTTTCAAGACTAAAATTAATTCTTCAGGGAACAAAGAAAGGTCCATGGCTGGGGCAAAGGCCAGGAGGTAGTTGAGAAATGGGGTTTGGGCTGACCTGGGCCAGCGTGTGGAAGATACTGCACGATGGAATGAGTATTTTGCATCATGTTCTTTGAACAAATGGGAATCAATGTTAGATCAAAAACAGGGGGGCACCTGGGTGGCTCAGTGGTTGAGCATCTGCCTTTGGCTCAGGTCGTGATCCCGGGGTGCTGGGATCGATTTCCACATTGGGCTCCCATGGGGAGCCTGCTTCTCCCTCTGCCTGTGTCTCTGTATCTCTTGTGAATAAATAAAGTCTTTTTAAAAAATTACAAAAAAGAATTGAAACAACTTTTGTCATTGCTACTGCCAGGCAGCAAAGTGGAGTGATGACAGAGAACTCACAAGCTGACGGCAACCAGTAGAGACCTGGCTCATTCACCGTTTGCTTACAGTTTCCTTGAACAATGCCTTCTGGATTCTAGAAGTAAACCAGACAAGAAAAGATCATTCGGACCTAGAGAACTAAGGGTGTCCTGGACGTGTTTAAGCTGGCTGCGGTGCTTGCAGGGGCAGCACACGAGGAGCAAGCCTGTGCCTCTGATCTGGGCAGGAAGAGCATGGAGCCAGGCCGGGCATGCAGAAATCTGTCCCTGTTCGCTCTGACGCTCCTCATTCCCGACAAGTCATCCTTGCACCGCCTTGTCCCACACAAGGTCCCACCCAGCCCCAGGATGGAAGGCCAATTGTGTGTTGCTGTGACAGCAAGTATTTAAAAGGAAAATAAAGAAGTGACAAGCTGTGACATCCTATCATTAAGTAATCATAATTTCCTCCCTATATTACGACAATAGATGTCACTCTCTCATCTGGAAGGCAGGCCACGTAGAGAAACACCATGTCAAAAACCTTTTCAGACAAAGACAGAGGGGGTGAGTTGGCTGGGTGCAGAATAGACTATTTTGACGGTCGCATCCACCCCACTTCCCACCTCCCAACTCCAATGTGCTTTGATAAAAGTCAGATCGGTAAAGAACTTCAAAGGCTTCCCTGGCTGACAAACAGTAATAAAACAAGAAACTGGAAAAAAAGAAAAAAATCTGCCAAAGTGCGTGGAGGAAGCAAAGCTGACAAGTGTTATGATGGTTCTGTTTTAGCAATCACCAGAGCCACGGCGGGGCACTTCCTCCTCGCGGGAAGCCCCGTCTGGGCTGTCAACTGTGAAGGAGTACAGAAAGGTCAGGTGGCTAAGGGGTTCGACAGGGGCCCGGAGAAGCCATTGCACATTCTTCTGGCCATTTTTCTCCCAGGCCGCATCCCCCCACCACCTCCCCAGGTGCAAGGCCTGCTCCAGCCCAACTGTCCCCTCCTCTGCTCTCTCGCCTCCTTCTTTCCAAAGAGAAACATGTGAAAAGCAAAATCAATCTGGGCTCCCCTTCCCTTCCTCCATTTAATGGGGGTTTGGGGGTTACGGGAAGCGTGCAGCAAGGAAATAGGTCTGGAATCCAGGACATCTGGCTTCTATTCAGCCCCAATCACCGGCCTTGGGAGCATATTGAAAGCATTTGGCTGTCTCAACAGTCTAAAAGAAGCTATTTATTTCAGACTCAACAACCAACCCAAACATATGCTTCCATTTGGAAACAATTGGAGGTAAGACAGAGTTCTTTTTTTTTTTTTTTTTTAAGAGGAAGGTGGAAATAACACAGGACTTTGAGTCAGAAGACTGACCTCCGTTCCATCCGCCGATCTGCCACTTGCTTGAGACAGCCGTGTGACTTTATTTGGCTTCCTTAATCTCTTCTGCAATTTTAGTTTCCCAACTGCCAAGCCATGATCAAATTCCTCTCTCACGGAGTTATTAAGGATTAAAGAGCACAAGGTATCCTAAGGACCTGGTGCGGTGCCTGGCATACGGTTGCTTCCTTCTCAGACATGTGTGTAGCCGCGGCATAGCCAGTGAACACAGAGGTGCCTGTTCAACCTACCTCACCTAGTGCCACAATAATGTAGGCAACATACATCTAAGAGTCTGGCAACTTTAAAGTGCTTGGCAGTTGGAAGGGATTCTACTTGGGATCATTATTACACCAATAGTGTGTTAATGACGGGTCAAAGCCAATGCATTGATTCCTAAACCCAACCCAGGGGAAATTGAAGATGAGAAGTTCCTAGACAATCACTGGACATTTAGTCAGCCAGGTTGATGGCCGACTCTGCCTCCATACCCTCGTCGTTATCTGGTTCTCTGGCATCTCCTGGAAACTGCCTTCCCCATGGCTTCCGCTTCCCTGAATTAAACTGAGAACGTGGGAGTGTCACTGGCCATGTCTGCTAAAATACAAGGTATGCACTTTGTCTGGGGCATGATGAGAATTGCTTGCACCTCCCCATGTCTGTGAGTCCGTTCCCAACATGTTTTGTAGCCTTGGTAAAGGTAAGGCCTGAGTCTTCCATCCTGTGGCCAATGGTGGGAGCCAACGACTCTCTCTAAGCTTGACGCCACTTTCAGAACACTGCTAAACCATCATATCTCTAATCTCTATGATTGAGAAATCCTAAGCCCTAAGAATAAGGGCTCTTCATATCATGTTTCAGAATGTGTCCTCTCACCCGATCCTAAAATCACGTTGTAATTATGTGTAATATCATCGCAGGGCACTGTAGAGCTCCTTACTCAAATTCCTCTGCTTCATATGACAGCTTCCAATCAAATTAGTGAGCACTGCCCATGTGTGGAGGTGTGATGGAATCCCAGGATAGGAAAGTAACCAGGAAAAGCCAACATTCAGTCATCAGGAACCCCAGAGGACCCTCAGGAAATGCAGGGAGGTATTCAATGAAGACCCTACATGGCCTCAATCAGTCCCAAGTAACATCCTCCCCCACTGAGGAGCTTGGCCCAGTGAAATTATTCCCCATACCCATCCCATGTTTACCTAAAACAAAGTATTGATCTCTATAATTGTGGAGAAAGAAGAAGACCTGCAATGGAAATATCTGGCCTCCAGACTTGGGCACAACTCGTCATGTCCTTGCCCCCAGACTATTTCATGTTTCTGGCTCTGCTCTGGCTTGGCCCCCTGGGTTCTCAGCATACCCATGACATTGAGTGACCTGCTGTCTGACCTGCCTCTGAACCCAGTTCATGCTAATGTATATTTTCTAGGCCTCCAACAAGCTACCAACTAAGTCTTCTGGAAGGACTTCTAGTATCACTAAAATGTTATCAGAGTCCAACATGATTTGTAGCTCAGTGGAAGAAGCAAATTAAGGAAGTACTTCTTCACCTTGCTCTAACTTAGATGCTGGCTCCTCTGAAAAGCCTCCTTTGAATGCTTCTTCCCCTTTCAACTGCTCCTTTGGTCTGAGGTGCACTCATATGCACCTCCATGGTGCCCTCCACTTTCCTGGGAGGTAGTGCTTGTCCTACTGTGTGTCATAAGCATGAGCATGTCTATCTGTCACCATCCGCTCTCATTAGCCACTAAATCCTTGGTCCAATGTGCAATGTCTTTAACATGGTAAGCATTCAGTAAATGGTTGATGAATGAATAAATAAATGAACTACGTTGTGTTTCTTTAAAGCCTCTGTAAAGACAGAGACCGTAATAAGACGAAAGATAAAAGGGCTTTGTACATGATGATATTAAGTGATTTGGGTTTTTATTTTTGTGATTTAAAAATATTACTCATACTGCTCCAGCCCAAAAAGAGAGAAGACACGCTTCCAAAATTTTTATAAGGTAAGAATAACACTGACACCTGGTGACAGATACTAAATGAAGCTAAAGAGGCTTACATTTCAGAATCCCTCACTAGCAAGGGCTCCTTCCAAAGCCTAGACCCAAAACTTATATTCATAATTTTATATTCTTTTTTTAGAGTGCAGCCCAAATTGTATAAGCTTCAGGCTTCTTAAAACTTCCCCTGCTGAAATCAACAACCAGTCAAAATAGCACAAAAATAAGACCACAATACAATTTCACTTATGAATATCAACACAAATAATCTTAAATAAAATTGTATCACACAGAACTCAGCTATATATAAAATTATGACTGAGTGGGGCAGCACAGGTGGCTCAGTGGTTTAGCGCCGCCTTCAGCCCAGGGTGTGATCCTGGAGACCCGGGATCGAGTCCCACGTTGGGCTCCCTGCATGGAGCATGCTTCTCCCTCTGCCTGTGCCTCTGCCCCTACCCCACCTCTCTCTGTTTATCTCATGATTAAATAAATAAAATCTTTTAAAAAACTATTACTGAGTGGGTTTTATTCAGAAATACAAGAATGGTATAGTATCAGGAATCTACTAATTTATTGCTATGGTATCTCTAAGAAGATAAATCATATATCTTCATAGCTACCGAAAAGCTGACTTAAAATATAATATTCATTTTTAAAAGATTTTATTTATTTATTTGAGAGTGAGAGAGAGAGAGAGGAAGGGGGAGAAGCAGACTCCTGGCTGAGTAGGGAGCATGACCTGGGGCTCAATCCCAGGACCCTGAGACCATGACCTGAGCCAAAGGCAGACACTTAACTGACTGAGTCACCCAGGCATCCCTATAATACTCATTTTTTATTTAAAAAACTAATTAGGACAATGTGGAGGTTCCAAGAAGTTAAAAATAGAGCTACCCTATAACCCAGCAATTGCACTACTGGGTATTTACCCCAATGATACTGATGTAGTGAAACACCGAGACACCTGCATCCCAATGTTCATAGCAGCAATGTCCGCAAGAGCCAAACTTGTCCTTCAACAAGATGAATGGATAAAGAAGATGTGGTCTATGTATACAATGGAATATTACTCAGCCATCAGAAGAGACGAATACCCACCATTTGCTTTGAAGTAGATAGAGCTGCAAGGTATGATGCTGAGTGGTCAATCGAAGAAGGACAAACATTATATGGTTTCACTCATACATGGAATATAAGAAATAGAGAGAGAGGGGTTTAAGGGAAATAAGGGGAACTGAATGGGAAAAATCAGAAAAGGAGACAAACCATGAGAGACACCTAACTCTGGGAAACAAAGGGTTGCAAAGGGGGAGGTGGGTAAGAGGATGAGGTAGCTGAGTGATGGGCACTGAGGAGGGCACTTGGTGGGATGAGCACTAGATGTTATACTATATGTTGGCAAATTAAATTTTAACTTTAAAAATGTAAATAAATTAAATAAAAAATAATAAACCAATTAGGAATAGGTAAATTCCCCCCTTCATGTTACAAAGATACATCTAACTTTACTAAAAAGCCAGTGTTCTGGTTATCTATGGCTGTGGAACAAACCAGCCAAAACCAGCAGCTTTAATACCCTAACAATTACTTAATGTTGCTCACAAATCTAGGGGTTGCCCAGGCCAAACTAGGCAGCTCTTGCCAAAGTCTATCCAGGATGTGGTCAGGGATGTCTGGGGCTGGGCCTTCTCCAAGGCTTCTTCACATCAATGTCTGGTGCTCAGGCCATGAACACTGAAACAGCTGGCATGTTCCTAAGCACCTCTCCTGTGTCAGGCCCCCAGGTAGAGACCTCAGGGGTGCTAGATTTTTTTAAGTGGCAGCTGAAGGTCCCTAAAGTGAGTGTGTTGCAGGACAGAGAAACAGGCCTGGCCCTTTTTAACCTTGCTGGGAAAACCAACAGAGTGAATGTTGCTGTACTTTATGGCTACTGAGATAGCCATAAAGCCCCATCCTGGCACAAGGAGAAGTGACATAGAGTCCACCACTATGAGAGAGTGCCAAAAATTTACAAACATTAAAAAAACCATCATGGTATCATACTTAAATGGGAGACACCTGAAGCATCCCATGAAAGTCAGAAACAAGACAGGAATGCCCACCGTTAATTATGATTTAGTATTTGACATTGTTCTAGCAAACAGATGAGCAAATCTTTTCTATAAAAGGCTGGATAGTAGATATTTAAGGCTTTTCAAGCCAGATTGTCTCTGTCAAAACTACTCAGCTCTCATAAAAAAGGCCATAGGTAAATATGTAAATGAATGGGTATGGCTATGATTCTCTAGAATTTTATGTGCAAAAACAGGTGGCAGCTGGGTTTGGCCAATGGGCTATCATTTGTTGACTTCTGTTTTAGAGGTTCTGGCAAACAATTATTTAGAAAAAGAAATTAAGAAGTATAAACATTAAAAAGGAAGAGATAAATCATTTTTTGCAGATTGTATCCTATAAATCTGAAAAACCCAAAAGAATCCACTGAAAAACTGTAAACAAAAACAAAATTCAGAAAGACTGATGGGTACATAATTGGAGAACAGAAATCTATTGCTATAATACTGTGATATAAGAAATAGATATATGGTCTTGGTCTGGTTTCCTGACACAAGAGCTTTTAAAATTTTTAGTTTCCTGAGTGATAAGGGTGAAGGGAACATATTTTGTTATTCATAATAAGTCCCTGTCAACCATACCTGAATTCATGCCAGTGAGATGACTCTTGGGGGGCCCCTAGATAGCTTGAGGGGTGGGGTTGGTTGCCAGAGGAACCAATCATGTGATCAGATGGTTGGAACTTTCAGCCCCAAAGAGAGGACAAGGGATGGAGACTGAGTTAATCACCAACGGCTGATGATTTAATCAATCGTGTCTATGTAATGGAACCTCCATAAAAATCCCTAAACAATGAGGTTTAAAGAGCTTCGAGACTGATGAATGCCTCAAAATGCTGGAAAGGAGATGCTCCCGCAGAGGTTATGGAAGCTCTACACCTCCCACCCCATACCTTGTGTTAGGTACCTCTTCATCTTGGTCTGGCCCTATGTACCCATCCTTTGTAATATGCTTCATAATGAGCCAGTAATGGTTAAGTGAGCTGTCTTCCCTGAGTTCTGTGAGCTGTCCCAGCAAATTATGGAACTTGAGGAGGAAGTCATGGGGAAACCCCAATTTATAGCCAGTCAGCCAGAAGTATGAGGAACTTGGGACTTGCAATTGACATCTGGAGTGAAGACAGCTGGGGTCTGCATTAACTCAGGGCAGTTGGTATCAGAATTGATTTGAATCATTCATTCACTCGGTTATGTCTAGAGAATTAGACAATTGGTTGTTGGTGTGGGAAAAACCCACCTATTTGGTGTTAGAAGTGTTGTGAATAAAAACAGGTCAGAAGAGCTCCTAGAAACACAAACATTAGAGGTTATACTGAAACAGTAGCAACAGAAGCTACTTGAGAACATAACTCAAATACCCAAGAAGCCAGAATTGTGTATTACTGATGAGAAAAACTGAAAAACACTCCTGAAGAATGTAATTTATTCTACATACTCACTTCCGAATATGCAAAATGCAAACTTATATATTACAGTACTTTCAAAATAGCAAAATATTGCAAACAACCAGTCCAGCAAGAGAGAAGTGGTTGCATTAGTATACGCACATCCAATAGAATAGTAAACATCCATCGGAGAGTGAGGAAGCCTTTTGTGTATTGTCGTGGGATTGTTTTCAAGATATATTGTTAATTAAACACACATGGCGCAAAACATATTTGTCGTCTTCCACCATTTGTCTAGAAAAGTAGGAGGAGGAAATGTATAGAAACACGCACATATATAGGCATTTGCTAAAACATTTGAGGAACAACACAAAAGAGACTAATAACACTGTTTGCTTCCAGAAAGCGGAACTGGATGGCTGGGGGACAGAGGTGGGGAAAGACTTTGCCCCAAATACCCCCTTTCTATGTTTTGATTTTTTTTTTATGATAGGCACACAGTGAGAGAGAGAGAGAGAGGCAGAGACACAGGCAGAGGGAGAAGCAGGCTCCATGCACCGGGAGCCCGAAGTGGGATTCGATCCAGGGTCTCCAGGATCGCGCCCTGGGCCAAAGGCAGGTGCCAAACCGCTGAGCCACCCAGGGATCCCTATGTTTTGATTCTTAAACCATATGAGTACATTAACTTATTCAAACATTACATACCACCTTTAAAATATTATTTATACACTAAATAAAAATCAAATGCTTTCAAATCTCTTAAGACCTTCTGGTTCATTAAAAAAAAAAGGTGGGGGGCACGTGGGTGGCTCAGTCGGTTAAGCAGAATCTGCCTTTGGCTCAGGTCATGATCTCAAGTCCTGGGATTGAGTCCCGCATCGGGCTCCCTGCCTAGCGGGGAGTCTGCTCCTCCCCCTGCTCGTGCTCGCTCTCAAAGAAATTAAAAAAAAATTTTTTTTTTTTTAAAAGACCTTTGTGGGACACCTGGGTGGCTCAGCAGTTGAGCATCTGCCTTCAGCCCAGAGCGTGATCCTGGAGTCCTGGGATCGAGTCCAGCATCGGGCTCCCTGCATGAAGCCTGCTTCTCCCTCTGCCTGTGTCTCTGCCCCTCTCTCTCTGTGTCTCTCATGAATAAATAAGTAAAGTCTTAAAAAAAGGAAAAAGACCTTGTTGTTATTTACTTTTGTTATTGTTATTTACTTTTATTTGTTGTTGTTATTATTACTTTTTACTGTTGTTATTTACTTTTCTTCACAAGTTATCACACACCCAAGACTCTGGGGTCACACAAATCTGAACAGGCACATAGAATAGTGGTAAGGCCACAGACTCTAAAGCTTCAGGTTGCCTGGATTTGAAACCCAAGCCTGCCAGTTATAATCTTGTCCTCTTGAGCCAATTAATTAACATCTCTGTGCTTCCATTTACATACCTGTGGATCAGCAGTGTTGAACTCCTTTGTAGGATAAACGGGATGGTCCCTGTTCAGTCTCATAAGCAGGGTCTTGATAGGACTTACGGCATCATAAAATTATGCTGCAGGGTCTGTCAAAACAAGCAAAAGTTACAATTGGAAAGGTAAGCTTATATCTAGGAAAATTTATCTTAGAAGCTAGAGAAACACAGAGTCTTTGGCCTTAAAAGTGACCTTACACTTGAGAAATACAACTCCCTACTATAACTTCCTATCAGAGCTTTACAACATAGGGTAGGATACCTGTTTGACTTGATTTAAATCCACCTGTTAAATGCAGGTGTTCTCAAGCTTGTTTGACAATGGCACCTTCGACCTCTAGAAAACTATTATTATCTTTCAGGAAACTACTGGTCAGAACAGAGCTTCCTAGGGCACCTGGGTGGCTCAAGTTGGTCAAGCATCCAACTCTTGGTCTCAGCTCACATCTTGATCTCAGGATTGTGAGTTCAAGCTCCAAGTTGGGCATGGAGCCTACTTTAGAAATAGATTTATTCTTCCATTCATCTTTCCATTATTCAAGTACATTGACTTGTCAAATTTAATTGTATTTGCACTTTTAACAGGACAGGTTTTGTTAATTAAATGTACCAGTCAACTTATTATGCAGCCAAGACCAAAAAAATTAAAAACCTCAACCAACCCCAATAATAGTGACAGACTCCAAAATTTACAACAGTGCATACAGTTTGCTTCATATGAAAACAGCAGCAAAACGACATTGGCATGACCTTTATTAATTAGATATTCTTTATATTTTGTAAATCTTAGGATAATGGGCGGAGCCCTGGATTTAGAACTGCTCCCATTTCTGAACTTTAATTTCTCCATCTATAAAATGAGGGTAATAATCCACATGTCAGAAAACTTAAGTAGAAAGTGTCGATACAAAGTGGTTGGCATTTAGTAGTCAACACATTAATTTTTTTTAAGATTTATTTATTTATTTATTTTAGAGATAGGGCAGGGGCAGAGGGAGATAGAGAGTCTCAAGTCTACTGAGCTGAGTACCGAACCCCACACAGGGCTCGATCTCAGGACTCTGCAATCATGAGCTTAGGAGAAACCAAGAGTCAGATGCTTAACTGATTGAAACAGCCAGGTGCCCTATCAATACATTTATTTTTACTTGAGATAATTAAAGATTGCATTTATTTAGGGGTCCATATCACAAACTTTAGCATGCAGCTGAATTTTCTAGAGAGCTTTTTAAAAGCATAGAAAGAAACTCCCAAAATGTCTAAAATGGTTAGTCTGGATCCAAGAATTTGCATTTCTAACAAATCCCCAGGTGACGCTTTTACCCCAGAGGCCACACTTGATGAACCACTGCTTTGGAAGAAAAGAGAAAAATGTGTGAGAAACTGTATACATTGATAGAAGAGGCTATTGTGATACACAGTGCTCTGCCACAGTTCTACTGATGGGACTTTGTGATACAGCATGATTTTTTGGAAGATTTCATTTCCTAACTCTATTACATTCAACCTTTTGGATTTAAGTTTCAGAAGCACCTAAGAAAAAAGCCTAGAAAAGTGCTGGTTGACATTTTTTCTAACACGTAACTTAAAATACAAAAATAAAGCCTCGTTTTATTCAATAGCGTTCAGATGTTTATAAATGCTTGACGGGATCCCTGGGTGGCGCAGCGGTTTGGCGCCTGCCTTTGGCCCAGGGCGCGATCCTGGAGATCCGGGATCGAATCCCACGTCGGGCTCCCGGTGCATGGAGCCTGCTTCTCCCTCTGCCTATGTCTCTGCCTCTCTCTCACTGTGTGCCTATCATAAATAAATAAAAATTAAAAAAAATAAATAAATGCTTGAAAATACATTATTCCATGTAGTACTAACAATCATCTGCTTGGGAGGTAGGCAGGGGGAAAATCTGTATCTGAATTTTATAGGTGAGGACCCATGGCACACAGATTAAATCATTTGTGCACGGACACTAAGCTGGTAAGAGACCCAGAGGTTAAACCTGAGACTTGATTCCCCAGCCTGGGCTGTCCGCACTAAGCCCCACTAACTTACGAGGTGATATTCAATTATATACCTATTTGCTCCTATGCAAGGAGCTCCCTTTTCCCCTATCTCGCTGTTTTTGTTCTTATCGCTCTATAACTCGCAGCCATAAATGTGTAATTGAACTTTAGTATTCCTGAACTTCTCTTAGGGTTGATTTTCCAACCATCACTCCAAACCTTGACATTTAATGTGTATTCCCAAACTACCTACACCCTCAAGTATTGATGACTTTAAAAATGTATGTAATACAAGACTCAGGATAAATTTCCATGCATTTTAAAGCCTTCAGTCCTATAATTGTTTTTGTCTGAATAACTAAAATGCATCACCAAGATTCATGTTAAACAGTAACAGTTCATTTTAAAAATACATTGTTGACCCCAAAGACAATGGGGGTATAAATCAAGGAAAAGCATTTGAGGGCGTGGTCTTTGGGGCCGCAGTTTGGGAGACACAGAGTTGACCAATCAAAAGCATGCTTAGAATTGCAAGTGGGTGGTGCAAGCCTATAAAGGCAAAAACCAAAGGTTACACAAGTTGTTTGGGAAGAATTATGATTGGTGCTGTAGGTTAACCTGACTTCCTAATACCAGGCTCGCTATTTAGTTACCAGGTGTCCCGTTATTTCAGCCTAAAATCCCATTCGAGGCAGTGATTGAAATGCCTTGACAAGTTTTTAATTTGACAATAGTTCTGAGACTTGAAGCGGAGACAGGTATAGGCCCTGCTTCCTCGATATGCTTCTGATCCCATTTTGAATAACTTTCTTAACAATGCTTGTTTCACTTTAGAATCTTCCTTCACATTTCCCCCTTTTGACCAAGATCTTTCTGGCAGGAAAGCAGGATCAATTTCATGGTCATGTATCCATTTCATAATGGAACAGTTGGCAACATGGCTCCGGATCCATCATGCCCCTCAGATGGGGCAGTTTCATAGTTAGTTGACATTTGATATGTTCAACAAGCATGCTAGGTGAGAGTCTTACGGCCACACTGGGTCACCAAGAGGTTTGGGGAAATAAGGTCTAGATGTCATTTAGGCTCTCATTTCTTTTAGCTAAAATGTAGATCTGATAAATGGCTTCGAGTCTTTGAGCAATCATCACTGTGACATTTTGAGTAACCAAACACACACACACACACACACACACACACACACACAGAATAAGCAATTGGAAAATAGCACAGAGGGCACAAATTAGAATAATATTCAACAGTATAATTTGTGAACCTGAACATGAGAACTCTTATGTTGCTGAAGGAAGCCACCTTAAAAATACCAGAAAACTTAAAATTAATCCATTCTTGGGTAAAACTCATATGTCCTTTTAAGGATTTGGCTAGTTTGGGTAACTTGGTGGTTTCTACTCATACCTATCGTGAAGTGTTTAAGTACAACAAGATATATTAACTATGGCACAAACTCCTCCTTGGACTGCAGGGGAATAATCTACAACAATTTTGTTATCCAGAACAACCCGAGCTAGGGAATCGAAAGATCCTTCTGATGGCTCTGGTGGTGGTGTGAACTATCCTGTTACCCCTTCTGGTAAGATTTCCCATCCTAACTTCTAAGCCTGCTATGCCTACTGCAAGCTGTGAACCTCCAGTTCTAAGGTCTGGGTTGAACTGACCTCCAGAGTATCAGGCAGGAAGGTCACAGCCTTCACTGTAGCCACAACTGTTGCCTTCCTATTTGGAAAGACCCTGACCAGGGTAATCATCTACTATTGATAAGGCCATTTTTCTTTTCAAGTGAAATTCAGGAATACTGGCTATAGCCATTTTGAGAATAAATAAAGTGGGATGTTAAGTGCCCCCCCCCCCAAAACATGTGTGCACCAAGCCTCTCCAAGTATCAAGATATTCATAAGCCCAAGACGGCTGATCATATCCATAAATAAAAATACATCCTTTAGGCACACAGAGCAAACCAGACATGCTGACACTATAGATTCATTAGCAGGCAATGAAGAAGAAGCAAGGTCAAGCCAGAGGTCAATCTGGGGAGGTGCCCAGAAGTTTTATTAAGCTGGCGAGCTTGGGGCCCAATGCAGAGCTCCATCCCAGGACCATGACCTGAGCCAAAGGCAGCCAAGGGAAGGAGGCTGCATCAGAAAGTCTTACAGACTGGTGAATTCTTCTCAGGAAAAGATAGGTCCCTGCACTCACATTGCAAGTCTAAGTGAGCCTGGAAATTCCCCCCTTCTAGGAGTCTGATGGCGGGGGGGGGAAGATGGATACAGTGTAGGGTATCAAGAGAAAGCATGGAACAGGAGTTTGGGGGCTGAAAACTTGGACTTGTTAGGGAATAGCAGAAGGCCTTTTATCAAAGGTTACAGTAAAGTTGGGACTATTTTGAGACGCCTGGGTGACTCAGTGGTTGAGCGTCTGCCTTCAGCTCAGGTCATGATCCTGGGGCCTGAGATCGAATTCTGTGTCAGGCTGCCCACAGGGAGCCTGCTTCTCCCTCTGCCTGTGTCTCTGCCTCTCTCTGTGTGTCTCTCATGAATAAATAAAATCTTTAAAAGCTCCTTTAAAAAGATAAAGTTGGGACTATTTTAAAAATTAGAGATTTTTAAAGCCAAGTTGTGGGTCATTATTTTTTGCTAAAGTTCCAGTGGGGAAATGATGTGTAGATCCATTGATCAGATAGGTTGCCAGATGAAGCTAAGGACTGGGACATTGAACATTATCCTTCCAGGTTCATGGGGTAGAGAAGAGCAGGGAGGAAAACTAAAGGATTTTATAACTTCATAATGTTGGATAGATGTAAAGGCAGAGAAGGGACAACAATAAGTATATAGAAACCTTTAAGATTTGATCACCACCAGTGAAGAAGTCCTTCTGAGTATAAAATAGAAAAATCCTAAGAATTCCTACACGGAGAAACAATAGTGCAAAGATCTCTGTGAGTCTAGGAGTTTCCATTGGGTGTTTCAGAGTTATTTTTTTCAAGATTTTATTTATTTATGAGAGATAATAAGATTAAGACAGAGAGAGAGAGAGAGAGCAAGAGCAGGAAGGAGGAGAAGCAGGCTCCTCAATGAGCCAAGAGCCCAACGCAGGGCTCCATCCCAGGACCCTGAGACCATGACCTGAGCCAAGGGCAGATGCTTAACCGACTGAGCCACCAGGTGCCCCAGTATTCGACAGTTACGAATTATTGTACTGGCCTGGTCCTGACTTGGGAAAGCATTCTATTCAGATGTCTGCCCCCCCTTTTTTTATAAGGTTTTTATCAGTGTACGGTCTAAGTTGGCTTAGTAGTTCAGTTTTTGGAGCCTGTTTTATTATTTTTTATTTTTTTAGTCATCTCTACACCCAAGTTTGATATAGGGAACTCATGACCCTGAAATCAAGAGTTGCACACACTCTTCCAGCTGAGCCAGCCAGGTGCCCCTGGAGCCTTTTCTAAAAAAACATGAATCCATGAGTCGATGCCTTCTAGTTTAGCAGTGCAAGGATTGGTTAGCAGTACCCGTTACAGTCCCTTCCAGCGAGGCTGGAGGAAGTTTCTTGCGGAGGCATCTTTTCCAATAAACCATGTCTCTAGGTTGAAGGCTATGATGTTCGATGTCTTCATTTCCCAGGAGCATAGTGTGGAAAGACTGTTCTACCAAAGTGTGATTCCTCTCTATGGATGTGATTAGGCTTTTGCAAAATTGAAGTATGTCCCTTTTATCCAAGGGATAAAGGAATCCAAGGAAGCAGGGGCTAGGCGTGTTGGACATCCTGACACGAGGAGAACAGATTGAACTTCTATCAGGATTTTAGGAATTTCGTATCAATTTTGGAACATTTTTATTAACATACACCTATGTAAATACAACCCAAAGAAAGTTCAGTATTACTTATTTGACAATGCTCCCTATGTAATTTAATATATTAAATAAGCCTAAGTAGTTCAATAGATCCTTTGGAATGTTCCAGGGACCCTCTGGAAAAAAAAAATCCCAGTTTCCTCCAGATCAAAAAGACTTCACTTAAAATTTGGTTTTGAGAAGTTTATAAAAAAATATCAAATTGGTTGCCTGGCTAAATAAGATCACAGAACATTTTGAAGCAATACTTAATTATTTACCTAAGGTGACAAAAAGATTTCAAGAACAAATATAGAAGATTATGTAGCTCAAAAGCCTTAGCTTTTTTTGAATAAAGAGGTCTCAGGTTTTCCAAGTAATTAAAGATATGATAAAGACAAAAACACAGAAGACAAAACATGGGATCTTTGTTTCCCAGGCAGATTAATGATTTAAAAACTTTGTTCACTATTTCTTATTAAGAACAGACCAACAGGAATGCCTCGGTGGCTCAGCAGCTGAGTGTCTGCCTTCCTCTCAGGTCGTGATCCTGGGGTCCTGGGATCGAGTCCCCCATCAGGCTCCCTGTGTGGAGCCTGCTTCTCCCTCTGCCTGTGTCTCTGCCTCTCTCTCTCTGTGTCTCTCATGAATAAATAAATACATTTTTTTTAAAAAAGAACAGGCCAATAATCTCAGGACATTTTGTTGTTTTAACAGAGAGAAAAACTCTTATTTGGCATCAGTACAATATTGAATTTCATTTTTCAAAAGCTATAAATAAATCAATTCAATCCTAGCCAGCTTTGACCATGCAACATAAAATTTCTTTCTCCAAACTTTCTACAACTTCTATGTCTATTTTAGTTTGTCCCTTGTTCTTTTCATTTCCAAAATAGGACATTAGGGCAAACTTGCTTTCATTTCCCCCCAGAAAAATGCATTTCCATTCCTCAAATCTTCTTTTACCAAAAACACACATCCTGTGTCCTTGCATACTTTTCATTATATAGTCATTTCCTTTCATCCTTATTGTCTCTAGTTGTGTTATTTTTATGTGTATTAATTAGAATTCTTTACCTTTAGAATCCTTAATTCCCAGCAAAAAACTAAGAAGTCAGCAATTGTAGACTGGCAAATGTATAAATAAATACATGCTTTCTCAACAAGGCATAGTCTGTTGTTTGCTATGTTTAATAAAAGACCCAAACATTTTCAGTTTCTCTGTAATAAAAGCCCAAAGGAGATAATCCTATGCTCAGTGATTAAGCTTGTAGTTCTCTCTCTCTCTCTCTCTTTTTAAGAAAATACAGTTTTATTCATTGCCCTGAGATCCTATAGAAATTATTTTCCCCCTTCCTTGTGACTCATGGATGAGGAGATGAGAGCATTAAATGGGGCAATGAATTCTTTATGAATAATCTTGACAGGTTTGATTCCTTGGATTGCTTCAGCACTTAAAGAGTATTGTTTGATATTGGGCAGAGGCTTTCTTTTATCAGTCTGGATTTTAATGGGTGATGCAGAAAAAATACACCCAATTTCAGTGGCATTTCTTTGACCAAAGAGTCTCAGGGATAGAAGCCAAAAGGGGTTCAGTGTTACAGTTTTACAGAAAAAAAAATGGGGATAGACATTAGGGTGCCAAGATTTTCTTGAAGTTTGGGATGCTGGTTCGATATTCAAAAATATTTACCCCTTTTGGGAAAAGAAGAACATCCTGATGGGCTTCAAGAAATGCTCCGCATCACTTGCGATCAGAGAAATACAAATCAAAACCACAATGAGATACCACCTCACACCAGTGAGAATGGGGAAAATTAACAAGGCAGGAAACCACAAATGTTGGAGAGGATGTGGAGAAAGGGGAACCTTCTTGCACTGCTGGTGGGAATGTGAACTGGCACAGCCACTCTGGAACACTGTGTGGAGGTTCCTCAAAGAGTTAAAAATAGAGCTACCCTACGATCCAGCAATTGCACTGCTGGGTATTTACCCCAAAGATACAGACGCAGTGAAACAGCAGGACACCTGCACCCCAATGTTCACAGCAGCAATGTCCACAAGAGCCAAATTAGGGAAGGAGCCACAATGTCCGTCGACAGATGAATGGATAAAGAAGATGTGGTCTATGTATACAATGGAATATTCCTCAGCCCTTAGAGATGATGAGAACTCAACATTTGCTTCAACATGGATGGAATTGGAGGGTATTATGCTGAGTGAAATAAGTCAATCAGAGAAGGACAATCATTATATGGTTTCACTTATATGGGGAATATGAGAAATAGTGAAAGGGATTATAGGGGAAAGGAGGGGAACTGAGTGGGAAAAAATTAGAGAGGGAGACAAACCATGAGAGACTCCTAACTCTGGGTAATGAACAAGGGGTAGTGGAAGGAGAGGTGGCCAGGGGGATGGGGTGACTGGGTGATGGGCACTGAAGGGGGCACTTGACAGGATGAGCACTGGATGATATATGTTGGCAAAGTAACTTCAATTAAAAAAAATATATATATATATATGAAAATCTTGACCTCAACATATGCAAAGGAGCCAAAGGGACCAGGAGAAATAGATGATGTCCCTGACTAGGACTGGAATGGAGTGGGGAAAGATCTGAAAACCATCATAGGGCATTAAGAACTCCAACCATTTATACAGTTTCAGTACTCTGAGGAAGGGGATGGGAGAAACTGGTTAAGTTTTGAACTGATAAGATTGCCCTTGTATCTATTGGGGCCTTAGTTATCTCTCCCCTATGATTAGGTCAACTGCCCCCAAAATGCTGTCTGGAAGATATAGGAAATACCCTCTAGGTCTTTGGAGCAGCCCTGCTGGGGAGATGGGTGGAAGGGGCCCTTGCGAAAGAGGCTGAAGAGACTGACTATCCTTGCTTTGGGTCCATCCTTTTAGTTTTTGACAGTCCTTTAAAAAAATTTTTAAATGCCCTTTTTGCAGTAATAATAAGTATCCTGTGGAGTAGCAGCAGAGCCTTGAAATAGGGTTTTGTGTCGATTTGCAGGTAGCTGGTGAAGTTGAAGGTTCATGGTTTGCATGGCTTTCTTTTTTATTGTGTTTTTTTTTTTTAAGATCTATTTATTTGAGATAGAGCAAGTGGGTGGGGCAAAGAGAGCAAAAGGAGCAAAGAGAAAATCCTAAGCAGACTCCCCACTGCTGAATGGGGAGCAGAGCCCCACTCCAGCTCCATCCCACAACCCTGAGATCATGACCTGAGCTGAAATCAAGAGTTAAATGCTTAACCCACTGAGCCACCCGGATGCCCCCTTTTTTGGTTTTTGTTTTGGTTTGGTTTTTGTTTGGTTGGTTTAGTTTTTTTGTTATCTGCTGCTAGTGAGACAGGGCGCATGGAAGCAGAACAACCATGCACCCTCTACCAGCTGGTCTTAAAACACAGGACCCTAGCTCCAGAAAGTACCAATGAGCTGCCTGAGTTGCTCCATATCAACCAATCAAGATGGAGCACTTTTTTGTATTTCCCTCATTAGCATATCGGAAGAGTGAAATCTCTGTGCCAATCTGAGCAGGGGCTTTATCTGTATAAGCAGGGCCTCTACTCTGTTCCCGGAGGCCACTCTAACTGCTCTGTTGGTGCCATGTCTCCCTTCAGTTCAACCTGCAGCCCCAGTAAAGCCTAGTCTGTGCCTTTGACCTTTGGGTCCAACCCCGTTTCTAGTGTCAGGTCCAAGAACCTGACTCCTGTAACATTAGTTGATTAGCTAGGTTAATGAGATCAGGAGTTTGCATAGTCTGCCAATTTAAATGGGTTCACTTAACAAGTAATAATAGTTCTTCATCTAAGCCATCAGCAAGGGTAGAATTAAAAATAATATAGCTGGCTTGGGGCGCCTGGGTGGCTCAGTCGGTGGAGGGTAGACTCTTGATTTCAACTCAGGTTGTGATCTAAGGGTCCTGAGCTGAAGCCCCGCTGGGCTAGTGTACAGTGGGGAGTCTGCTTCTCCCTCTCCCTCTGCTCTGCCTCCTGCTTGTATGCTCACTCTCTCATAAATAAATAAATAAATAAATAAATAAATAAATAAATAAATAAATAAATAAATAAATAAAATCTTTAAAAAATCATCATCATCATATAGCTGGCTCGATCAGTGGCAGAAAGGCCAGAGTGTTCACCAAAGACTCTCTCTAGTCAGTTACAATAATCAAGAACAGATTCATCAGGCCTTTGAAAACCTTGCTGAATCTTTCCCCAATCTAAGGATTTGAGGAAGAAAGCCTTGGGAATAGTTTCACAGTCTTTTTCCCAGTTTAAGGGCATCTGTTCTGTCTTGCTTTCTGCTTGGAGAAATCTCCTAGTGGGTTATATTAGTGAACTAGTTGCATTCCAGCTTCTCACCCTGCCTTCACCAACTAGCTTTATAATTAGTTGATATAAACCAGAGAAACCAAGGTCATAGGTTTGGATCACAGTGTTAAATTCCTCCGCAAATTTACAAGGGTCTTTGGTGGCTCTGGGAAATTGTTTAGCTATGGCCCAAAGTTCAGCTTTTGACCAGGGTGTGAAGGAAGTTTGGGCAGCTCCTGCCTCCCCAAGTTGAACCTTAAATGTGATCCTGTAAGATCAGCAGACTGTCAGGGTCTCAGGAGGAGAAGGGGCATTCAGCGAAGGAAGGCTACAGGGAAGGAGATGGTAGGGAAGGGGTAGGAGGAGTGGTGGGGGTGGGTGAGCAGAAGGAGGAGGAAAGGGTTGAGAGGCATTGGTCAATGTTTCTAGATCTGAGACACTCTTGGAAAGGTCTGATTCATTTTGCTTAAGTTTGGGGTTCACGGCCAAAAGGAAAGCAGAACTTAACAGTGCTTCTTTTGAAGGCCTCAGGGTACCAATTAGAAGAAGCTTCTCCCTCATTTTGTTTGGTCTTACAACCCTTTTCCAGCTATGTGTGCAAGTAAACTAACTTGGGGATGTCAAAAATGCCCCATGTGGGAGTTATAACTCATCTCAGATCGTGTGTGTCCAACGAAGCCAAAACATTACAGCAAGAAGGGCCATATTCCTCAAACCTAAATCCTGCAGCAGTTCCAGCGGGAGGCTATCAGAAGTCCCCTTAGAAGAATTATTTCCCGCAACCGAATACTCACCAAGAACCTGAAACCAGAATCTCCCACTCAGCATGGGTGAACCCAGAATTCTCCCCTCCGAAATAAGTGAGGACAGAGCCTGAATCCGGATTAGTTTCCAGGAGGTGGTGGAGGTGCAACTGCCAAGATGCAATTGGTTAAAGTCAAAAGTTGGGCCTTGTGAGACTTGCAAGAGAGCAGGAACACACGTCCCGCTACCTCAGTAATCCTCCAGAAGGCGCTGTTTTAAATGACACTCTGCAATGCTCACTGCATTTTGGGATCTTCCACAATCTCATCACCGAGAGATTGTAATTATGACACGCCCACAGTATAGCAGGGTTCTGATATTTGGTTAGGATGCAACTAAAGTGAGGCCTTCTAGCGTACTAATAATTAAATTTACATGAGACAGATGAACAGGAGGGGAAAAAAACGGTTTTATTACGTGCACACAGAGGCCCAATAATGAAATTGAGACCTAAAGAAGCAACCAAAGCAGGCAGCTTTTAATGCTTTTTTTAGACAAAGAGAATTAATTGGTGAGGAATTGGCAGGGTAAAGAAAATAGGCGTTTGGGAGCTTTAATTAGCAAGGAATTCTTAAGTAGAATCTGGGCTGAGACAGTAAATTAGAAAAAAAGACACAAGGTTTATTTCTACACCTTTCCCTGCTTTAAAGTCCCTGTCTCTGGTGATAAGGATGTCTTATTATTTTAGTACAGGGAGGGTGACTTTCAAATGGGAAATTTATTTCCAGCTTTCAGGCTGGACAGAGGAGGGTCTGAGTTTCCTTACAGTGGTGGTTTCCTAACTAACTTTTATTTAAAATAATCATTATGCCAAAGTGGTACATTTTGGGGCAGCTTGCCCTGGGCCCCTACAAGATCAATTCCTTACTTAAAAATCTCTTACTTAAGGGGCACCTGGCTGGCTCAGTGGGTTAAGCATCAACTCTTAATTTCAGTCAGGTCATAGGCTCAGGTCATGATGTCAGAGTAGTGAGATAGAGCCCCACTTCCGGCTCCGAACTCAGCAGGGAGTCTGCTTTTCTCTCTCTCCCTCTGCTGCTCCCCTCGTGCAGCACCCTCCTCTAAAAATAAATAAAATCTTTTAAAAAATCTCTTGCTTAAACAATAAATAATGCATATCTTTACTCTTGTATTGAGTATCTAAGAATTATATCAGCTCTCCTCAAAAGTCATACTGTGAAATCATGAACTCCGAAAAGTTTTGAGGCTCAATTATATATATTTTGTATATTTATATATATTATATATCATATACATTTTATTTGTTATATATGTGTGTATATATTTAAACATAGTGAAATATTTCTGTTGTAGAAAGCAGGAAATTTTTTAGAAACCCAGATATAACCTGAAAATACTCAGGCTGGCTAGATGCTATACCTGAGCAAGGAAGGCTGGACAATGGATATTTTCAGAGATATTTAGAAATACTGACAGGAGGAAATGATGGTTAGTCAGAAATAGAACTGGTTCGCCAGGAACGTGTCATGTCAGATTAACCCTGTTCTTTGCACTCATGGGATACTTGCGCTGAAAACAGATTTTATCAAGGCATTTGACAATGGCTTTCAATGATATCCTGCTGAGAAACATAAATGAAGAAATATGTGTCTATGGGAAGATAACTAGGGTCTAGAAAATGGTGGGACAAATAATCAAGAAGTCAGTTTAAGGAAGACTGGTCCATTAGGAGGTTCCTGCTGGTAGATCCAGAGCCAGCAAATGAAGACTAACCTTAATGTCACAGGAACTCAAGATAGTTGCCTTAAATGTCATGTAGAACCATATAAGAACACTGTTTTTGTATGTCAAAAATGTCCAAATATTCAACCTAATAGGTAGGCAGTTGTCCCATAATAACACCCACTCTTTTAAATCTCTTGATAATGAATGCTTATTGCTCACTGATATATCTTCAAATCCTCAGTCCATTTTGCAAATTAGCCCCAACCTTCTGGATCCACGTCCCATTATTGCTCCATCTATATCCAACGTGTCAGCCAAATTGGATTGCACGCCATTCTCCAAACATACCCCAAACTCTCTTGTCTCTGCCTGTGTGTTACAGTCTCTAAAATTCCCTCCCTCTATCCCAGAACCCTCCTCTGTATGGCATACGAGGTGGGAAATCTACTCACAATACACTCGCATGTGAGAGAAAATGAAGCTTATTTATTTTGTGTCCTACTGGGTCCAGTGTTTCTCATCAACCCCAACCCAATGGTCAAGAAGGAAGATGCATCTGCCTAGATTTAGTGGAGCTCAGTACAGTAACCTAAACTGTCCCCCTTGGGAATACTTTATCTCTATATGAAAAATCAAACACCTGAGCCCTCAGATTGCTCAGCCCCCTGCCTCCCTCCCAGCTCTGGTCTGCAGTGGCATCCCAATGAATGGGCAGGGGGTGGGGGGACACAGGCAGGGAGTGGCTTGCTGGACCACAGGGTGGAAGCAAAGCCTGAGATTCCTGAATGTCTCAACCTCAGGAGGGAGGGAGAAGATGCAAGGTGGAGTCTGTCTTTCTCTTCTTCCTCTCTCCCTCCCTTCTTCTCCCTCATGTTCTGGAAACAAGAATCCTGATCTGGGGCAACTGGACGACTCAGTCAGTTAAGTAGCCAACTCTTAATTTTGGCTCAGGTCATGAACTCAGGGTTGTGGGATTGAGCCCCAAGTTAGGCTCTACGTCCAGCATGGAGTCTGCTTGATATTCTCTCTCTCCCTCTCCCTCTGCCCCTCCTCCTGCTCGCACTCTCTCTCTAAAATAAATAAACAAACAAACTCTTTTAAAAAAAAAAAGAACCCTGATCTGCTTGTAGGCAGATGAATACCTAAAACCAATAAGAAGAAGGTCATGTACTCAGAGAGCCTAAAAGATAAGAATCGATACTTACCCTCCTTCCTAACCCCTTTGTAACACCTCTTACTGTTAGAAATTGTATTGTTTTGCATTGCTTAGGTGCTTATTGTGTCTCTGCAGGAAAGACATCAAGATGACAAGCAAGGCCATTCTAGAGGGACCAGACCAGGTGTGACAGGATGAGGAGGAGAAAAGTGAAAAATTATCCAACTAGAAAGTTCATGAGAAGAAGGAGAATAACAAAGGAGGCAGCATGGCTTTGGCAGAAAGAGCCTTTCCTCCAAGAAGCCTTCTTTGATCTCCTACTCTGTACTGGATGCTTCTCTTAATGTGCTTCCCCTTGTGGGATACCCGCAGCAGTCGGACTCAAGCAGTGAAGTCAGGAGTCATGGAAGCTTGTCCTATGTTCTGGATGCAGTATAGTGACAGCAGGACAAAGGCCGGGAAAGGACAACCTCACAGACACTCTGGCCACTCAGCAGACAACCATCGACCAGAAGGGCCTCCCCAGGGCACTGGCTGACCTTTGGACCTTTGCATGTTCTTGGAGAGAGGAACTCCAATAATGAGTGAGGTTTCATTTCCTGCCAACAAGGTGATTGGAGCTTTTGAGTCAGATGCAATTTGATTTAAAGGAAATTAAGAAATCCGATCTGCTTTGCACACCTGGGTTTGTATCCTGGGCTCCATTCTCACTGCAACCGGCGAGTTTATCCTGAGGGAGTTTGAACCTGGGGGTGAAGCTGTGCGTGTGGTCTTTTTATCGAACTCTCTGCTCTGGCCTTCCTGGTGGCCAGTCAGCTTGGGCGTGTGCCCAGGCCACTCTGATGGCCTCATTACCCCATTATCTCATATAGGTAATATGAACACAGCAGAGTGATGCACAAGAGAAGGTCTCCTCAGCTCTTCCCTCTTAAGGCTTGCCACCACGCTGGGCACCCCGTACGTGTCAGCGTACCACACAGGACAATATCTTGCCTGTTTCCACCAGTGTTGGAGAATTAATTAACCTTACTTTTAAGCCTTAATGCATCTGTGCCAAATGATTCCTCTCTTCTCCTTCAGGCAAATAGAAGGTTCTAGATACCCATGCTCTGAGTCAGATTGCGGCATATAAATGTTAAACAAATGTGTTCAAAATCAAAACTCCCAGAAGTTTCTAAGACCTATGGAATCCTGAGGACTTTCCCATGCTTCCTTCAAACTCCATTTCCATCTTCATCTTCCTCCGCGTATCCTCATACACCCCTGCACCCCCATACCACACCTCACCACACTACAAGTTAACCATACCCAGCTCCTTCCTATCCTGAGTGTGCCAGAGTCATTTGCACCTTTGTGCTTCCACACACACTATTCCTCTGCTGGGAATGCCTTCCTGCTGACCTCCCCCTTCACTGGATAACACCAACTCAAACTTCAAGATCCACCCTCAGACGTCACCACCTTCCCTGCCTCAGGACAAGCTAGAAGTCCCTACTCTGTGGGCTTGGAGCATTTTATGAACACTATGGTCTGGAACATATATGTTTCAGCAACTGGGTTGTCTGCCCTGGTCACTGGCCCATCAGTTCCCACACAAGGAAGGACTTGTTGCCCTGCCCATCTTTGTATATGCAGCACAGCACAGTGCCAAGCACACAGCAAGCACCTGATCTGTATTTCCAGGAGACAGGTGGGATAGAGCACCGGCCAGGCCAGAGGGGGAGCCCCTCGGTGGCCCTGGTGATGCTGCGTGTGGGGGCACCATGTCAATCAAGGCTTTCTCTACTTCTAACAGCTCCCAGGAGACCAAACTATCAGAGGGGCTCAACTTGATCCCGGGTTAACATTCTAGAACAAGAAAGAGAAACTCTTAATTAACAAGTGAGAAAACCATCCAGAAGGCTAGTTTCTGCTGGGGTGATGTAGCAGCCACAGACACCAGATGTCACCACCCTCCCCCTCGCCAGGAGTTTGAGCTGCACGACCGGAAGGCACAGCTGGCCAGTCGGCATCCTTGGAAGCCCCCTCTCCCCACAGAGTCTTTTACAAATTCTGCTCTTGTTCATCGACTTGGTCTCTATAACAGAAGCGACGCCCCTGGGTATATGGCAGAGTGAAAAGCACTTCATGCTGCGGCCTCAGGTGATTCTCATGATATTCCTAAAGCATAATCCCTGCACAGTTCCCAAAAGGTGGGCTGGAGCCTGACTGACACCGTGAGCCAGGTCGGTAGCTGTTTCCCTCCTCCTCTTGTGCCCAGGATCGGGCTTTGTCCAAACTTCCAGGCTCTGCTGGACACCCCTGAGACATGGGCCGGATCAGCCCCCAACTCCCCTCCAGCTTGGAGACATGGGCTGGATCAGCCCCCAGCCCCCCTCCAGCTTGGAGACATGGGCCGGATCAACCCCCAGCCCCCTCTAGCTCGCCCTTGGATTCTACTCACCTGAGTGCTTCTCTGGTGCCTCAGATCACAGCTACGAGGAGCTCTTCATCTGTTTCCAATGGTAGTGCCTCCTCCTTGTCCTGTTTCTGTTCAGGGGCCACCTGCTCCAGCGACACCAGTCAGAATCTCCCCCATCCACTTTCATCCTGACCCTTCCCTACCAGCCAGCTGGGTCTGCACACTGTCTCCTGCTTCTGCCCCCAATCTCCTGCTCCGCAGCATGAGGGACATCCTCCTGACCCACCCCACCCTCCCACCCATCCTCCCGGCATCTCATCTAGACTTGACACCCCCACCAAGTCCTGAGGGGCTTGCCTGTCTCTGGCCGCTCTCTTCTGGGCCACTAGTTCTATCCTGGCATTAGTGTCACCCCTGTTTGCAGTGTGGGAGCATGAGGCACTTTACTCCCTGCTAGTGAATTTTGCTTATTGTCCTGCTTTTCAAATTTTTCTCAATATTTTCTCCTACTTTTTCTCCGAGGTGAAATTCAGAAGTGCAGAGTGATTGCTTTGTGATTTTGATAATGTTGCCTACCCCAAAACTTTGAATTTCCGCGACGTGAGGCATGTACTAATACATTCGATGCCCCAATAAGTGTGTTAGATTAGGTGTTATCATTAATTCCCATCCCACAAATGAGGAAGCTAAGGTACTACCATTCTCTTCTGATACCGCGTACCCTGAGTTCTGGCAAACTCCACAGGATAAGGGGCCCAGTCTCCAACAAGACTGCCCTAACTTCAAATGTCAGCTGCTGCATCTGCCCCCCACCCCCTCCCCCAGGCCACCTGCCCTTCCGACCAACTGGATATACATGCAGGGGTTCTCATGACCTCCTCAGACTTGATAATTCACTTGAAGGACTCACAGAACTCAGAGATGCACTACATTTATGATTGCAGTTTCATTATAAAGGATCAGGACCTGTCGAAAAAAGAGACCAGAGGGCAAGGTTTGGGAGGGTCCTGAATGCAGAGCTTTCATGTCCTCTCCCTGGAGTGTCAGGACATATCACCCTCCTGGCACATCAATGTGTCCACCAACTAGGAGGACTCTACTGAGCTTTTTATTGGGGTTTCACTCCCTGGGCATCATTTATTGAATCATTGGTGATAAGACCAAATTAAATCTTCAACCCCCTCCCCTCCATCCTCACCAGAAGAAATCAGACTGATACATTTCACATAGGTCATCTTTCAGGAAGGACTAGCCCCCATCCTGAGCTCCCATCCTGAGCCATCTCATTAGCATAAATTAAGATGTGATCCAACAGACCACCAAGAATAACAACACTTAGAAAATCGCAAGGATTTAGAATTTCCTTCTCAGGAACCAAGGATGAAAGTAAGTCCAATTCTTTATTGTACAACCAGTGGATAAAGACTCATTAGTTACCTGAAGTCACATAGTATGTAAATGGTTGAGATGGGTCTCCAACCCAAGAAATATGGTACTGAGCCCACATTTGAAGTATTCGCTTCCAGTAAACATTTTATAGTTGTTTTCAAATGGATCTTGCCCGTCGCCAATCAATTTTATTCTGGGATAGTTCAGTTGGGGGACTTATTGTGATTGAGATTATTTTATTACATTTCTAAATAATTACCAAAGGGTATATAAGAAAATCACTGGGTTATATACACTCAGCATACAGTCACTTTACTAAATGTTCTTAGTAATCTCTTAACAGTTTTCCTGTGAATTTTCTTAGAATTTCAAAGTGAACAAACATGTCCTACCCCAGTAGGGATTTATCACCTCCTTTCCAGCACTTATGCTTCAGACTTCTCATTATGTCATCTGCTCAGCGCCTGCCTGCTTTTCCGCAAGTACCAGCGTTGACCCAAAAGTCCATCCACATTCAAAGGAGAGATCGAAACCATGTGATGATTGTCCTTCTCCGATTGACTTATTTCACTTAGCATAATCCCGGTAACTGGGTGATGGGCACTGAGGGGGGCACTAGATGGAATGAGCACCGGGTGTTATACTGTATGTTGGCAAATTGAAGTTAAGTTAAATAAATGTAAAAAAAAAAAAAAAAGACGAAAAATAATAAAATAAAATAAATATTTCCTGGAAAAAAAACAAAAACAAAAAACAAAGGAGACATTGAAAGAGATCTTTGGAACTCAGGAAATTGCTCCCCAGCAGAGGGGGCAGTTGAAGGGACTCTTGAAGGAAGAGGTGGCCATATGGGCGGGGGTGGGTGGGAAGGTAGGTGAGGACAGGACCTCAGGGGGCTGGACATGTGACTACCCCCAGGTGGGCCAGACACTGATTTAGGTCCACCCAGATTTATGGAGAAGGTTGTAGACGATTTGAAATGCATGTTGCAGAATTAGATCTCCACACAGGGAAGCCATTGATGCGTTTTGAGCAGAAGAGGAACAAGAGAACAGTCTATGCTGAGCAGACAGAGCTTATCGGGGAGCATGGAGCACAGGAGGATTTGGGGCTGAGCTGGGATGCTTCTATTTTCCATTTCACATTCTTTAACATTCTGTGTCTTATATATGCTTTATAACATACACTGTGCATAATGCACGTTATGAACATCATAAAGTAAATATGCATGTAACAGTTGGTAGGTGTTCAAACTTGAGCGCCCAGGAGCCCCCAAACATGATTTTCACAATCAAAATTTAGAGACAAGAACACCAGGGAAACAACACATTACCACCAGTAAATCACTGGGATAATACTAGATTGAGGCAATTTACTCCTAAACCACAAAAAGATGGAACAAATGTGAGAAACCCACAGGAATCTCTAAGACTCAGAAACTGTGAAATAATGACAATTCTTCTTTTGGTTAAAAATAGCTATGACAGACAATTTTGAATAGGGTGGTTTAACTCCAAGTCTCTATGTGAAAATGTTTCAGTGATATTATAATATTTATATTATTAGAAATGATCTAAAATAATTGCATGAACTGTTTTAGGCTGATGATTCTCAAATGTTGATCCTTAGGCCAGTGCCAAAACTTGGTAACATTTTCACCTCTTTTGTAACAAAATCATAAAACAACAACAAAAGTAATGATATTTCCATTAATCTAAATGTTCGATTAAGCGGGCTTTTTTTCTTTGAGAAAATGAAAATACTCTTCGGGGGGGGGGCATTATTCCCCTTTAAAAGTAAGACAATAGTAACCATAGGTGATAGATTTTTTTTTAAGTACTTGGCAAAATAAAAACTCGGCAACCACGCATTGGTTTTATTTATTTACTCAAGATTTCTTTGTGGGTAAGGATTTTTTGCTTGATTTTTTTGTTTGTTTGTTTGTTTCTTGCTTTAGAATTCATAAACATCTAAAAGTCTGGGAACTGAAGAATAAAGATCACAAGTTGCAGGTGCAAGGCTGTCCACCAGATGGCAGAGCGGCTCTACACTTAACTTCCCTCGTCTGCCTGCTTGTCCTTGGCAAAAAATCACTAGTTTACCTTTTGAAAACTGACTTATTTCCTCTTTTTTAGGATTTTCCCTCAATAAATATTTTGACCAGAAGTATTTTACATCTCAGTCTAGAAATGAATTTCTCTTACAGAATTATATTTAGGCTTGTCCTCTAGTTGTGTGTGTGTGTGTGTGTGTGTGTGTGTGTGTGTGTATTATATAAATCTCTCTTAATAAAACAAAGACCTAAGGAAGCTGTTGCAGAGCCACAGAGAGACCATGTGAGTCAGGGAGAGATGGGATGGATCCTAAACGTTTATGCTTCTGATCCACGACCAACACACACACGCAGCTGAGGCTCAAAATGTGTAGGGACAGGGACATAAGGCACGGGGGAGGAAGGAAAGAGCCCTTGGGTGGATTGTAAAGAATTTAATTCCTTAGGTCGGGAAAATAACAGCCACTTAGCAGAAACAAAGAGGAACGCCATACTGCCACCCAGTGGCCTGAACTGTTTCTTTCCAGATTGATGCAAACAAGACCTTCCTACTATGCTTGGGATGGTGTCACCATGGCCCCCACCACTCTTCTATCACCACCAGTACCTGATGCAGGTGTTAGGCCTGAACCCAGTGGTCAGCATCTTCATAGACCTTGGCCATCCAGTCGTAGGCTTGTCTGAATGCTGGGCTGGTGAGGATTTACTCAATGTCTTGCCATCTTGCAGTTCCATTCATGCACACTGAGAGCCAGAGCATCAACCTAGGGCAGTATGTGGTCAACTTCCTCTAAAATCCCCCATGTCAGGGACCCCTGGGTGGCTCAGTGGCTGAGCATCTGCCTTTGGCTCAGGTTGTGATTCCAGGGTTAAGCGTCTGCCTTTCCACTACAGTCATGATCTCAGGGTCCTGGGATTGAGCCCTGCATTGGGCTCCTCCTCTGCCCGGACTCTGCTTCTCCTTCTCCCTCTGCCCTTCCCCCTGCTCTCACTCTCTCTCTCTCTCTCTCTCTCTCTCTTCCTACGTTAAATAAATAAAATATTTGAAAAATAATAAAAATAAAAGAGAAATAGGGATGTAAATAACCTAAGAATAAGCTGACAGAGTTCAATGAGCTGCTTGTCTGGAGCAGCTCATCTTTTTTCTTTTTCTTTCTTTCTCTTTCTTTCTTTCAAGTCAGAGCTGGTCTTTTGACATAAGGTTTTCCGAATCATTTGATTTTAACTACAGAACTTTGCTAAATATAGAAAATAATGAAATGTTTCAAAGCATACATTTGAAACAGGACAGGTGGCTCAGGTGATCTGTTATTCTGGGAGCCAAAGGAGATGCCCTGCTCTATGCCTGAGGAGGTCAGGTCCCCAGTGCCTCAGACTGAGCTGGCTTCCTTTGCTTAGAATATCAATTGTGCTAGGCTTTCAAGCCCCTTTGACAGCCCCAACAGAGCCTCCATTCTTTTATAGACTCCCTGCTTCAGCCAGGTTAATAGGCTCTTTTCTGCACAGAAATTACTTCCTACCCCAGGGTGTTGGAATAATGCCTCTTGCTGAAATACTTTCCATGCCTGTAGCATTTTTCCCCCCACCCTTCTGTTATAACAGTCTTCATAAGCCACTTTACCAAGGTGACTCCTCTGTGTGGCCTCACCTGCTTTATTGTACTTCTCAGCATATTGAGACTTATTTACAGATGCATTGATGTGCCCTTGATAAGTTTAGCACCTGGCAAAATGATGGACAGCTAGCTGGTACTTGGTGAATATTTATTGACTTTTTTCCCAATCAATATGCTTCTTATATGTCATCTGCATTTGGTCCCTCCAGCCAATGAGTCATCCTTTTCTTCTATTGTCTACCATTTCCAGTCACCCTGCATAGCTAATCTGGGTAGGGTAATGAGTGAACCAAAAAGCTAGTGCTACAGTCCTTCTGGGGCTGCCTAGCGTGTGTCCTTGCTTCATAGTTTCTCAAATCATGAGCGTTGTCTCCTGAAATCTGTAACGAAAGAAAAGTGTCTTGTGGTAGGCAGTCTCTAAAATGACCCCAGTGATTGCCACCTTGGATAGTCACATCCTATGTAATCCTCTCCCCGAGTGTAGGCTTGGCTCATTGATCGACAGCTAATAAGTAAATATGGTATATGGGATGTCACTTAAAGGTTAGGTTATAAAAATACTATGTCTTTTTTTTTTTTTAGATTTTATTTATTGATGATAGACACACAGAGAGAGAAAGAGAGAGAGGCAGAGATACAGGCAGAAGGAGAAGCAGGCAGAGGGAGAAGCAGGCTCCATGCAGGGAGCCTGATGTGGGACTCGATCCCGGGACTCCAGGATCATGCCCTGGGCCAAAGGCAGATGGTAAACTGGTGAACCATCCAGGGATCCCCAAAAACACTATGTCTTAAAAAGAACAAAGTCAGGGGCACTTGGGTGGCTCAGGTGTTTAAATGTCTAATTCTTTATTTTGGCTCAGGTTATGATCTCAGGGTCCTGGGATCAAGTCTCATGGCAGGATCTGCACTCAGCGGGGACTCTGCTTGAGATGCTCTCTCTCTCTCTCTTGCTCTCGCTTTCAAATAAATAAATAAATAAATAAATAAATCTTTAAAAAAAAGAAAAGAAAGTCAGAGAACTCACACTTCTTGGGTTCAGAAATTACTATAAGGCTACATGTGTGATTTCACTTATATGAAGGACCTAGAGGAGTTAAATTCATTGAGATAGAAAGTAGAATAATGGTTACCAGGAGCTGAGAGGACAAAGGGGAATTATTGTCTAACTGATACAGAGTTTCAGTTTTGAAAGAGGAAGAAGTATTCTGGAGATGAATGGCAGTGACCTTGCACAACATTGTGAATGTACTTAAAGCCACTAAAATGTACATTTAAAGTGGTTAAAGGAGTGGGGTGCCCAGGTGGTTCAGTCCATTGAATATCAGACTCTTGATTTCAGCTCAGGTCATGATCTCAGTATCCTGAGATTGAGCCCTGAGTCAGGCTCTATGCTGACCATGGAACCTGCTTAACATTCTTTCTCCCTCTCCCCTTCCCCTGCTTGCACTCTCTCACTCTTTTCAAAAATAAAGTAAAATAAAATTAAATGGTCAAACAGTCTATGTTATGTATATTTTACCACAATAAAAAGGTAACTTTAAAAACACTGTGTCTTCCATCTTGGTCCTTGTCTCTCTCATTCTCATTGCTTCCCCTGGGAGAAGCCAGCTGCTATGTGGAGAGACAGCCCTAGGGAGAGGCCCATATGGCAAAAAACCAAGGCCTGCCAGCAATCACATAATGGGCTGAGAGGTGGATCTCCACAGGCCTGTCAACAGCCATGTGAGCGAGCCTACCCATGGATGCTCCCAGATGGAGCTCTGGGGTGACCGCAGTCCTGGCCAATACCTTGTTTGCAGCCTGTGAGGAGTTAAATTCATTCCTGGGCCAGAACCACCTGACTCAGCCATTCTCAGATTCCTGTCCCACGGAAAGTATGAGAGAATAAATGTCTGTGGCTTTTAGCTATGATGTTGTGGAGTAATTCGTTACACAGCAATAGGTAAGCTATTGGTCCAGTAGGCTGCATGGTCAAGTACATTTGGGAAATGTTCTAACCTATATATCTCTTTTGTAGATTCAAAAAAGATAGAGGTGTTAAGTTATTTAGGTATCTATTTATTTTTAAGATTTTATTTACTTATTCACGAGAGACACAGACAGAGGCAGAGAGAGAAGCAGAGACAGAAGAAGTAGACTCTATGCAAGGAGCCCAACATGGGACTCAATCCTGGAACTCTGGGGATCACACCCTGAGCCAAAGGCAGATGCCCAACACTGAGCCACCCAGGTATCCCTAGAGGTGTTAATTAAAAAAGAAAAGAAGAAGGAGGAGGAGGAGAAGAAGGAAAAGGAGGAGAAGAAGAAAGAAGAAGAAGAAGAAGAAGAAGAAGAAGAAGAAGAAGAAGAAGAAGAAAAGAAGGAGGAGGAGAACTTTTTGTCAAGAAAACCCATTAAGGGGCACACCTGGGTGGCTCAGTGGTTGACTGTCTGCCTTTGGCTCAGGGCGTGATCCCAGTCCAGGGATCGAGTCCTGCATCAGGGTCCCTGAGGAAGTCTGCTTTTCCCTCTTCCTGTGTCTCTGCCTCTCTCTCTGTGTCCCTCGTGAATAAATTAATAAAATATTTAAATAAGAAAAAAAAAGAAAACCCATTAAACCTTTTGATCCCAGTGTTACTCAGATTCACTCTTGTTATGGAATGCCTATTAACAATGCATAATATAATGCTATTCCAAGAAACATAATTTGGCCAAAAAAATTATATATATGTACATATATATGTATATACATATATAGATGTGCCATTTATATCCAACTTGTAAATTATTTACGATTAATTAGTCATTTTGGAAACCAGAAGAGAGGAGAAGTATTGGGCATTCATCTACAAATAACAGAAAACTGAAATTTTAATAGTTAAATAAAAATACAGATTCATTTTCCTGGCTTAAAAAATCTGGAGGTGAGTAGCTGCTAGCACTGGTTCAGCAGCTTGGTGATGTCAGGGCCAAATTCTTTGAGATCCTTCTCTTTCCCTCATGTTCAATGCCTCCAGGTGGCAAGATCGCCACACCAGCTTCAAGCACAGTAGAAATTTTCAAGTCAAGAAGAAGACGAATAACAGACTGCTGCCAGTTGTGTCTATCCTTTTTTCTCACAGAAGGCGAGTACTTTATAGGAAAACTTTCCACTTGTATTTTATTCCCCAGAACTGTGTTACCTGGCCACTAATATCTGCAGGAGAGGCTGGAAAAGTGATTATCTTCTCTGAGGCTGTGTACATTTCTGCCTTGAACAGAACTGGGATTTATTAGCAGGGGAGAAGTGAATGGATATTGAGGATACAAATAATTGCATCTGCAGCAGAGGGCATGAAAGACGCAGCAGCCTGGAAACACAATTCAAGGTCCCTGTATCCACTCATGAAATAGTTAAACTACAACACGGTAACAAGAAATTAAATTTCTTAAGCCCAGCTGCTTCAGAGGAACAGATATTTAAGAGGGGGATATAGGAAGCAGTGGTGGGGTAGAGTTTATAGTGGTAGGATGGAAATCTCTGGGGAATAGTTGAGCTGGGAAGTTGTTCTTCTCCTGCCAAAATTCAAACATTCTAAAAATCCCCTCACTTAACATCCTCAGAGGGTTGAGATGCAATGAGAAGAACAGAAATTTCCAGAGCAGTGCAAATCCAGGTGGTGAACTTGAAGCCATTTCAGGGTGAATAACCAACGCCTCTTTGCTATCAGTATGTCCAGATGTGATGTGAAAAGTGTAGTGGGCACTATTGGGGGCACACAGGATAATCAGAGAGTGACCACAAAAGGGGAAGAGGATGGGAGGACCTTGACCATAATCAAAACAGACATTTCCCAGTCATTCCTGACCAAGAGCTTTGTGAATATCCTGGCAAGGCGATATTCAACTGGCCAGAATCAGTTCAGTACGCTATCTTTGCAATTATTGCTCTGTAATTATTGAGTACATCCAGTAATTACTGAGTACATCCCATGGCCAGAAAGAGAATGAGGTGTTTCACCTATATGATCTTTATTTTCACAGTGCCTTTGCACATAAATAAATACTATTTTCCCCCAATACACAAATGAAAATCATAATATTCAGAAAGGTTTAGAAATGTGGCCAAAACCACATTGGTAGTAAGTGCAGAAACAGGATTCTTTTTTAAAAAAAAAAAGATAGGATTTTATCTATTTATTCATGAGAGACAAAGACAGAGAGAGAGGCAGAGACACAGACAGAGGGAGAAGCAGGCTCCATGCAGGGAGCCCGATGCGGGACCTGATCCTGGGACTCCAGGATCACGCCCCGGGCCAAAGGCAGGCGCCAAACTTCTGAGCCACCCAGGGATCCCCAGAAACAGGATTCTGACAAAAAATCTGCATGTCTACAAGACCCAAGCATTTTCCACTCTACCCACAGAGCTGCCTCTGATCACTACAACGCAGGCCATCTCTACTGAGAACATTTTCCTATTTGTGATTTGTTGAATAGCTCTTAACTGCCCAGTAAATTTGTTTCCATGTGGTCTTGAACGCTTTACTATGTGATCATTTTATTCTTTAATTTAAAAAGTCTAACATACTGAGAACTTATTAGACTGTCTTGGTCTGCCAGGGCTGCCATTAACAAAATACCACAGAGTGTCTTAAACAACAGAAATGTATTTCTCAAAAATAAATAAATAAATAAATAAATAAATAAATAAATAAAGTATTTCTCACAATTCTGGAGACCAGAAGACCAAGATCCAGGTGTCATGGGGTGGGTTTCTTCCAAGTCCTTTCTCTTTGGCTTGCAGACGACTGCCTTCATGCTGTCCTCACATGGTCTTTCCTCCGTGTATGCACATGTCTGTGTCAAAATTTCATCTTCTTTAAGGGTATCAGTCATATTGGATTAAAGACTACTCTAATAGCCTCATTTTTAACTTAATTACCTCTTGAAAGGTCTTATGTCCAACTTAGTCACATTCTTAGGTATTGGAGGTCAGGACTTCAACATATGAAGTTGGGGGGACAAAAGTCACCCATAACAGAGACTCTAAGTCAGATTCTTGAAAAACCTTATGTTAAATAGAATAGACAGATATTGGGATCCCTGGGTGGCGCAGCGTTTTGGCGCCTGCCTTTGGCCCAGGGCGCGATCTTGGAGATCCAGGATCGAATCCCACATCGGGCTCCCGGTGCATGGAGCCTGCTTCTCCCTCTGCCTGTGTCTCTGCCTCTCTCTCTCTCTGTGACTATCATAAATAAATTAAAAAAATTAAAAAAAAAAAGAATAGACAGATATTATCCATCATCTTGGCTACCAGGACCCATCCTCAAAGTTTTGGTAGTTCTGACTCCCAGGGAATCCTGGGATGAGAATTCTGGTCAGGGATCCCTGGGTGGCTCAGCAGTTTAGCACTTCAACCCAGGGCATGATCCTGGAGTCCCGGGATTGAGTCCTGTATCAGGCTCCCTGTGTGGAGCCTGCTTCTCCCTCTGCCTGTGTCTCTGCCTCTCTCTCTCTCTCTCTCTCTCTCTCTGTGTCTCTCATGAATAAATAAATAAAATATTTTTAGAAAAGAGAATTCTGGTCAGAGGATTTATGAGAACATAACACATCATGGAAATTAGGTAATACTTCTTTTTAAAATACAATTTTATTAATTTATTTGAAAGAGAGAGCATGAGCAGGGGAAGGGGCAAAGGGAGAGGGGGAAGCAGACTCCCCACTGAGTGGGGAGCCCTATATAGGGCTCAATCCCAGAACCCTAAGATCATGACCTGAGCCAAAGGCAGACAATTAATCAACTAAGCCACCCATGTGCCCCATTTAGGTAATGTTTCAATTTCAATCTGAATTATATAAAAGGGTTTTCAAAAGATTTTACATGGACTCCCCAGCACGCTTCCTGATCATGCCCTCTATTACCATGTAAAACCAATTATAAGGAAGACTTGAAGACCCACAGACATCATCATGTGACAGGTCTTCACTCTTATGGTAGAAGTGTCTGTTGTTCTTACATAAAGTACTAGAAGGATCTATGAATGCCTTCCCAGAAGAGAAGCTATAGATTTGCAACAAAGACAAGAATACATCATGTTTGCCAATTTCCTGTGAAAAGTACATCTTTGCCCAGAAATTATATGTACTTGTTTTCTGAAGCTTTCGTGAAAGAACAGGGAAGGAAAATCTCCCAGTGTCCAAATGACATTTTTAAATGTAACTTGGGGTGTGATGTCTCTATAAAATCTGCTTCAAATTATGTAAGAGACTTATGTTTGAATAACACAATTAGTCTACAATTTCTGCATTGAGAAGCACAATAAAAGGGGTCAGAACACTTCCCTCCTTCAAGGTGGAGCCCTGATTATAATGGCAGGGACGTGGCTGCAAATACAGCAGCCATCTCCTCTGTCATCTGCCTTCAAAAACCAAGTAAATTGTACCTATTCTGGGGCCCCAAGCCATTTGGGTGATCAAAGACGTCCACCTTCAGAAAGAGGGCAGGAATTGTGCACAGAATGTAGAGGCATTTCTTGACACAACATTTCAATGTTCTGACATTTTCATCTCATTGAGATTAAAGTAATCTAGTTATGATTTGGACCCAACACAGGAGTCCCGCCTTGTAGCAGACCCTAACACAAACCCTTGTAGGAAAGAGGCAGAAACAGATTCCAGTCTAGGGGTCTTGTCTTTGCTCTTCCAATGTGTATGAAGACATCGATAATTTCCATCTTTTGAGGAAAAAATAAAAGCAAGTCCCTCTATGTAATTATAGGTGAAGTTGGTTGTTTTCAAAGAGATGACATTGGAGGGGAAAAAGTAATATACAAGAACAAGAGAATGTACAAGAAAAAAATAGAGTGGCTCCTGGGTGGCTCAGTCAGCTAAGCATTGACTCTTGGTTTTGGCTCAGGTCATGATCTCATGGGCTGTGAGGTGGAGCCCTGCATCGGGCTGTCACTCAGCAAGGAGTCAGCTTGAGGATTCTCTCTCCCTTTCCCTCTGCCTCACCACCCCACTTGAGTGAAGGCACTCTCTCTCTCTCAAATAAATAAATAAATCTTAAAAAAAGAAGAACAATAAAAAGTTTCTAATGCAACTGTCTATCCATTCATATCCTTCTTTCTGGAGGAGCTCAGTAGCCAATAGGGTCTGTAGGAAAGTGTGGACGTTTCCCGTTCTGATGAATTATCAAGACTCTATGAATTGTCAAATCTCTCAGGGTTTTTATTATTGCTCAACACTAATTAATATAAGGGGTGATCAGAACCACAGAATGTTAGAACTGCAAAGATTCTCCTAGTCCAGTGTTTTTCAAACTCCATTTATCTGAAAAACTCATAATTAAAAAAAAAAAAGGAAGGAAGGAGGGCGTAGAGGGTAAGAGAGATAAGGAAAGGAAAAGTAATCATTACTTAAAACGTAAAGCAGAGGAAAGACTGCTGCTTATCACAAAGAGCTGAGCTTCCACCGTTTTCTCTAGAAAGGCCTCTGAAAGTTCTACAGAACATACTAGTCTTATGAAGCACAGTGTGTACACCAATCATTCTAGCCCGATCTTTCCCTTGAACGGAGGAAAGACCTGAGATCCCTGTAGGGTAACCACTTGTGCAAACCTAGAGCTAGAACTCAGATCTTCCGGCACCAAGTCCAAGACTTAGAGAAAAAAATTCCCCCTCTTCAAATAGCTAGGATGGAATGGTGAATTCCCTGATAGAAAACATGAGAGTAAATCAAGATTAAAACAACCGAGAAATGGATCTTCAGCAAGACAAAGAGCATGAGAAAGTGTGTTTAGAAGGTTTGGCTGCTGGAGCACCTGGGTGGCTTAGTCGGGTGAGCACTTGCCTTTGGCTCCGTTCCTGATCCTAGGGCCCTGGGATCGAGCCCCACGTTGGGCGCCCTGCTTGGCAAGGAGTCTGCTTCTCCCTGTCTCTCTGCTCCTGTCCCTTCCCCACTTGTGCTCTCTCTCTCTCAAATAAAAATAAAAAAAATAAAAATCTTAAAAAAAAAAAAAAAAGGAAGAAGGTTTGGCTGCTGATTCATGTGCTATAGGCACCAGAGCTTCAGAACCAAGGTGACAGTGAGCCCAACAGCCAACCTCGAATATAAATAGGTTATAATGTCCACGAACCAGTCTCACACAGCTCCCTACTGACAGAGAAAACTTTTTCTAAGTTGGTTCTTTTGGATGAAGGGTATTAGCTCACAAAAACTTAAACATGAATTAGCATCTCATCAGCACATGAGAATGTCACAAAGATCAAGGCAGATGGCTGGCCTTCCGTGCCCCGTTTTTACGCTTGGAAAACTCATGATCATACACACAAGCTTAGTCAAAAAGTGCGCACTGTGATTAATTTTAGAAGGAAAATGTTCAGAAGCCCCGCTGAAGCAGGGCCCCTGAAAACTCGTGGGTTTGCAGGGAATGGGGCTGCAGAAGAATCGCATGCCAATAACCCTCTCTTGCAGGTTCCCAACAAGATTTGAGGCTGCTCAGGGCTTCCTCTCCAGGCTTGGACAACACTGCCCCAGGGAGGGCATAGTTAGGCAGCCCCAAAGCTTAGCATCTTACTTCATAGTAAGTGGATGCACTTACTCTGTGTATAAATTCCTTTGGGGGGACTTAAGAAGTATTTTAGAAAAGATTCCCTCTTTTTAATTCCTTACAAAGAATGAAGTTCTGCTACGCGCCGATATCCCCAGGAGATCCCCACGCTGCAGTAGCCATGTCCTCTGCACACCCACAGTCCTCCATCTCCCTCGGTGACACTGTTCTCCTAGCCCTCCGGCCACCTTGTGTGGCATCCAGGTTCTTGTAACAGATAAGAACCTCTCTTTCCTTCCCTCTGTTTCCACTCCCTTCTCTATTCTTTTATACCTCCTATGATCTAACCATCTTCCTCATTCTGATTTCTCCAACTGGTACCTTTGGTAGCTTTTTCCCTTTATCATCCTCTGTAAATAAAACAATCCAAAGGGAAGCAAAAAGGAAGGCCAAAGACCCTGCTCAGTTTCACTCTGTGGACATGGGTGTGTTCCCCATCTTGGTGAGTCACAAACTGGCTGCGCATTGAAATCACCCAGGGAACATCGATGCCTGGGCTCCTGCCCAACCACACTGATCTACTGGGACAGTGTGCAGACTGGGAATCAGGATTTCTGAAAGCTGGGATGGGCAGGATGATTCTAATGAGCAGCAAACATTGGGGCTGTCTTCAGGCATGAGACCTGGGTGCCCATCCCAGGCACGACCTTCTGTCTCAATGGCAGATATGAGAAATTTGGAGTTTATAGGGGTCTCCTCTCCTGGAAGGCAACAGTGGAGTCCACACTATAAAAATGATAAGCTTGAAGCTCAGGCAGGTGAAATCATTGACCAGGGTCATTCAGTCAGTTCACAGTAGACCCGGAACTGCAAAAACTCAGGTGTCCTTTGGAATATTCAGGCAACTTAAGAGCGCCATCAAGACACGGCTGGGTGACTCAGTCTGTTGAGCATCTGATTCTTGATTATGGCTCAGGTCATGATCTCGGGGTCAAGACATTGAGCCCCAAGTTGGGCTCCATGCTCAATGAGGAGTTTGCTTAAGATTTTCCTCCTCCAGACGCCTGGGTGGCTCAGCGGTTGAGGGTCTACCTTCAGCTCAAGTCGTGATCCCGGGGTCCTGGGGTCGAGTCCCACATTAGGCTCCCCAACAGGGACCCTGCTTCTCTCTTTCTCTCTCTCTCTCTCTCTCTCTCTCTCTGTCTCTCATGAATAAATAAATAAAATCTTTAAAAAAAAAAAAAAAAAGATTCTCCTCCTCTCCCTCTGCCCCTCTCACCTCCCCTGGTGGTGCTCACGTACTCCCTCTCTCTAAAAAGGAAGGAAGGGATCCATGGGTGGCTCAGTGGTTTGGTGCCTGCCTTCGGCCCAGGGCATGGTCCGGAGTCCCGGGATCGAGTCCCACATCAGGCTCCCTGCATGGAGCCTGCTTCTCCCTCTGCCTGTGTCTCTGCCTCTCTTTCTCTCTGTGTGTCTCTTATGAATAAATAAATAAAATCTTCAAAAAAAATAAAAATAAAAAAGGAAGGAAAAGGGGAGGAAAATAGTTTTTTTTAAAAAGTGCCAACACACCTCTCCAAGCATTACTATTATCTCACGAACAACTCGTTACAACCACTAACGTTTACAGCGAAAAGTACGTGGCTGCAGCGCTGCCCGCAGACAAGAAAACAGCGCGGGCCGGCAGGTGGCCCCAGCCGTAGGGGAGTCTTGTATTAACCTTCTGCATCTCCACCGCGCTCCCCAGAGCACCCGCTTGGCCTTCCTGCTGATGACACCACCAACTTTTCAGTAGAAAGTGACCCATTCCTCGCCCGAGTGCCTGGGTGGTCCCGACAATAGGTCATTGGCTCGGGTGCACAGTCCGCCACCCAGCGCGAAGGCCCTTCCCGGAGTTCCTGCACACTGACTGGCAGCCCGCTGGGGAGGAGGGCACCCAGCCGGCACCGAGCCACCCATCCCAGCCCTGGCTGTGCCCCGGCAAGCAGTGTGGTCTTGGCCGGCCATGCCCGCTGCTCATCTGGAAAATGCAGGCCCATCTCAAAGGACCCTTCCAGCTCTCAGATTCCTGGATTCCGTGATCTGACTCACACAGCAGCCGCGCAGAGCCAGGCCGACTCCGAAATTTGCAGCTCCCTGGAGTTCCATAACCTTGACTGAGTGAGCTTCTTGGAGGGGATTCAGAAGTTGTGGAGATTCTACGCACCATTTGATGACAGGGAAAGCTATGTGTGAACAGAGAGAGGTGATGTGAGTATAGACAAATCAAAAGTTCAGATTTTCCAAGACATTTCACCTATGGGTTCATTGTTCTCTCCCGTTGTCCCCATAAATATATCTTACTTGTCAGACGATAGTCTCAGATAGTCAGATCACAGAGTACAATCCTTATTGGCATAAATCTTTCAGAGCTGCCCGGGATGCCCACACTCTGTTCCTCAGCCTTGACTTACACAGGACAGTGCGTACATTCTTATTATGTTTCATTCTGTAGAGATGAGACATTCATGCATTTCATCTCAAAATGATGCTTTTTTTAGGGCTCCCTCACATGTATTATCTCCATTTATGGTTTTAGGGATTGTTTTCTTTCTCTATGAGCCCTCGAAGAGAGCTGATATAGTATGCTATGCTGTTTTACAGATGACAAAACTGAGGTCCAAGAAGAGTCTAGTTTTGTTAAGTTCATATGAGAGTCTCTGTTTCAACTCTGGTCTTTCAACTTCATTTCCTGTTCACTTCTAATTCAGAACAATAGCTGTCTCTACCCTTAGAAGACTTAGCTACCACTTGATTTGGGGTCTCAGATTTGTCAGATATAAAATAGACCTACTAAGGTGAGACAAGGGTCAAAAACTGGTTCATACTTAGAGTCAATGACTATAAACTAGTATGGAAGGCTCAAGGTTGGACTCAAAACTCGGTTTGGGTCCACTGATTCCGATCCTTTTTTTTTTTAAGATTTTATTTATTTATTCATGAGAGACACAGAGAGAGAGAGAGGCAGAGACACAGGCAGAGGGAGAAGCAGGCTCCATGCAGGGAGCCTGATGCGGGACTCGATCCCAGGACTCCAGGATCACACCGTGGGCCGAAGGCAGATGCTTAACCACTGAGCCACCCGTGTCCTGATTCCGATCTTTTTCAAAAGACGTTATTTATTTATTTGAGAGATTGAGAAAGAGCACGAGTTGGGGGGGTGTGGGGAGCAAAGGGAGAAGGAGAAGCAGGCTGCCCGCCGAACAGGGAGCCGGACGTGGGGCTCGATCCCAGGACCCCGGATCATGACCTGAGCCGAAGGCAGGCACCTAACCGACTGAGCCCCCCGGGCACCCCTGGCCTTTGTGGTCCTCTAGCCCTGGAAGCAGCAATCCTTCACGCTGACTCCAGTTGCCATCGTTCTGTATGCTCGCTCTTCAGGTGTGGCTCGGCAGCACGGTGTCACCTGGAGCCGACTCTCCTGTCCAGCCCAGAGGCACTGAGTCATCATCTGCGTTTTAACAGGGGCGTCAGGCGGGTCGTGCACAGGATCCCCTTGAGAAGCCCTTCCCTGCGCTCCCCTCCATCCACGAGGTCGCACAGGCAGTGACCAGTGAATGCATCTCGTTCAGCAGCCTATGGCCGGCATGCCAGCTAGTGGGGGAGTCGTGCAAGTTGTGGACACCGAGAGTATACAGACGGGCCCCCACACAGAGGCTGCCTCCGCGCAGAATGCCCAGCGCTGTACAAGGCAATGGGAGCCCTTCGGAAGTGGCTGGTTACTCCCTGCGTGGGAGCGCCGGGACCTTCCAGGCCGCTGGTCTTCCTCAGTGGCCCCTCGAGCGGGGCAGAGGCAAGACTCCCAAGGCTGGCATCGCTGAGCTTTCTCATCGCCTGGCCTGGCCTAGGAATCAGGAAGCCACTTTTCGCCTTCCGTCCTACCCTTGTCACTTTCTGTTTCCTACTGGCCCTCTCCTAGCCTCCCTCCCTTACCTGATGTGCTCCCGCCCTGCCCACCTCCAACACACACACGCACACACACGCATGCACAGACACACAGTTTTATTTTCAAAGTTAAAGAAATGTAAAGATCATCTCTTTCTGATGAGGACCCGGGAGAGGAGCTGCTGCAAAGACATTTGCATTAATTACCACATTAATTTCTTGTCCCAGGGAAAGCTCAGCAAACCCCGAAGCCTTCCTGCAAGTGAGCACCTGTGAGGCCCGCCGGCGGGTGCAGGAGCTCCGGGGTAGGGAGGCGGCAGCAAGAGCCCTGGAAGGGAGCCCGCCGACGGCTTCCGCGCAGGTGTCCGGCATCACGGGGTGTTAATTGGGTAACAGGTGGAAGCACAGAGGGTGGAACGGGCAGCCGAGAGAACAGGGCAGAAGCCGACTCCATAACCTAATTTTAAACAGAGTGGAACTTTCCTTCTCCTTCGCCCAGTTTGGGCTGAGAAAGCTTAGTCACAATAGGATTTCTCAGCACACCATCGTTCATGACAACTAGTATTTACAGCTGCTTTCTAAGTACCCAGCACTATGCCACGGATGTTACACGCTTTACTCCAGTTCCTCAAAGCAATTCTGCAGGATAGGTATGAGAATCTTGATTTTTTTTTTTTAAGGATGCAGAAGCCAAGGTTCAGAAGGAAATGAAGACTAGCTCAAGGGCACACAGCTAGCATGTGGCAGAGTATTCTCTGTGCATTAACCCACTGCATGCTACTATCTTCCTGTATCCAGGTTCGCACGAGAGGCAAGAAGCCTTGGGACTGTGTGTTGGTCGCCCTCATCTGGAGGGTCTTCAGCAAACCTGGAGGCCACATTTAAAAGGGCGTAGAAGGACAAGGGAGTCGATCAAACATAGGAGGCTCTAGAAAATATGAGAGAACTGGCTAAAGCAGGGATCAATAAATGACTGCCTGAACCCCAGCCCACCCCTGTTTTTGTTAGGAGGGTTTTATTGGAACAATGGCCATGTGGCCTGTGGCTCCTTTCATGGCAACACGTGCAGGACCGAGTAGTTCCAACAGAGACTGCATGGCTCACAAAGTCGCAAAGCATTTACTACCTGACCCTCCCAGGAAAAGATTGACAGCTGCTGGGCTAAATGAATTATTGCCCCCAAACCTAATTGCAGGCACCCTGCTCTAAATTAAGACTCAATGCTGCCACAGAAACTGGGCACATTTTACCCAAAACAGAAAACTCAAGGGCTCATATTTGACATCATGTAGAAATGGATTTGTTTGCAAGCCAATGGGTAGACATTTTTTTTTTATTTTTTACCCAACCTCCAAAATTTTTTGCTCCTAATGTTTATGAGTGAACTTGTAGGGTAATAAGCTCTCCATCACCAGAAGTATTCAAAAAGCCAGATGAACACCCATCAGATACATCATAGTTTGTCTTAAATGATGTTTCTTTACAACTTACGATCTTACAACTTTCAGTATGAATTTCAACGCGACTGATGCACCATGGGACATTTTCTTGAGTCTCTGTGTCCTCCTCTACTAAAGCTTATCACCCCCTCCTCACCCCGTGAGTGTAGTAACAGTTAACTTGTCAAGTGTTGGCAAAAAATAAGCCTTGTACTTATGTTCCAGATAACTGAAGTTCAACCTGCTGTCAAGATGCATTCATCTTGGGAGGAAAAAAGGTACATTCATCCTCATGTGTCCTTTTGTTAGCCAAACTCAACAACAACAAATTATTCTTAAAAGGCAAAAAAAAAAAAAAAGACATAGCTGCTATCAAAAACATTAATTTGTTCATTTAATAAATATTTATGGGGGGGCACCTGGGTGGCTTAGCGGTTAAGCATCTGCCTTTGGCTCAGGTCGTGATCCTGGGATCCTGGGATTGAGTCCCACATCGGGCTCCCCGCAGGGAGCCTGCTTCTCCCTCTGCCTGTGTCTCTGCCTCTCTCCCTGTGTCTCTCATGAATAAATAAATAATCTATAAAAAATGAAATAAATAAATATTTATTGGGTGCCACAATGCACAAAACCAAAAGCAAAACTGTAAGTAGGACCTGAAGCCCCAGGCATCGCTCCTCTCCTGGGAAAAGGGCAGAGGGTCTCCAATCCTTGCAGGATAACAAGCAGGGGAAGGGCCAGAGCCAGGCTCATGGGCAGGAAAGGGGACCTGGAGAAGCCGTGGCCGGTACCTGGGGCTACAGCTTATGTAAAAGGTACCTGTGGTCACAGGAAGAGAGGGAGGTGAGAGAGACCCACACGAAGCCTGGGCCAAGGCATCTGCTGGTCTGGAATAATTCCCCATTATCACCAATATGGACGAGCCCCAGGCAATTAGGATAAGACCTAATTTCTAAACTGGAGGTTCCAAGGGAGCAGGTGGAGATAATCACAAATCTACACTAGAGGAAAGAGTGACCGCGGAAAGCAGGGGAAACTCTTGCTCAGAAAGATGCATTTTCAAATCATTCTAAGCTTGTTCTATTGTTTAGACTTTATTGAAAGTGAATTCAGCTTCCAAACATTGATTTTGTCGGCTGTTTTTCAAAGCATGTGAGAAAAATTAACACAGAGACAAGAACCAAGAAGGTCAATCCTAATAAAATGTAACTAGAACAATCTCAACACAAGTTTTAAATTAGTGTACACAGAAGCCTCAAAAAGATACCAGGATAACAGGTCTTAAAAAAAAAAAAAAAAAAAAAAAAAAGATGAAGGGCGTCTGGGTGGCTCAGTTGGTTAAGCATCTGACTTGATTTTTTGGCTCAGGTCGTGATCTCAGGGTCTTGGGATCGAGTCCTGCACCAGGCTCCATGCTTAGCAGAGTCTGCTTCTCCCTCCCTCTCTGCACCTCCCCATGCACTACCTCCCTGTCTTCCCCCCCATAAATAAATCTTTTTTTTTAAAGATTTTATTTATTTGAGAGACAGAGCATGAGCAGGGGGAGGGACGAGGGAGAGAGAGAAGCAGACTTCCTGCTGAGCGTGGAGACCAACACAGAACTCGATCCCAGGACCCTGAGATCATGATCTGAGCTGAAGTCAGATGCTTAACCGACTGAACCCCGCAGGCGCCCCATACCATCTATGTTCTCAACAAATTGTGAGGTGCACAGTACCAAATGTGTTCGCTGTAGGCGCTATGTTGCACAGCAGATCTCTAGAACTTAATCATCTAGCAAAACTAAAACTCTGTAGTGGTTGAACAACTACCCATTTCCCTCCCACCACTACCCCAGCCCCTGGCAGCCGCCGCTGTATTCTGTTTCTAAGAATTTGACTATTTCATATATATGTTGAGTCATGCTGTGCTTGTCTTTCTATGACTGGCTTAATTCACTGAGCATGATGTCCTCCGGGTTCATCTGTGGTGACACAAACGGCAAGGTTTCATCTTCAAGGCTGAATAGTATTCCACCGTATAAAGACACCACATCTTCTTTACCTGGTCATCTGTCCTCTTTCTTTACTCGGTCATCTGGACACATGGGTTGCTTCCATGTCTTGCTATTTGAAAAAGGCTGCAAAAAACATGAGTCTCTATGAGATCCCGGTTTCTAGTATTTTGGATACATACCCAGATGGGGTATTGAGGAACGACTAATTTTTAATAGGGGACCAGAGGAGTCCTACAGAGGTTGTAACACTGGAGCTTGATCCTGAGGGATGAGAAAGATTTTGATTCACAGTATAGGAAGGGGAAGGTGTGGTGAACGGAGGGACCAGCACAGGAAGAGGCTGTGTTAGGAGTCCTCACAATGGAAAACGCTGTAAACACGGAAAATTTCCCTTGGCCTCTTTTATTAGGGAAAAGCTCTTGCAAGAGCAGGTTACTTTACTACGAAGGAATAAGCAGCTGCAGCCGGGAGCCAGGATCTCAGCAAAGACTGACTCAGGCCTGCTTGCTCACACGGATGCCAGGCCTGCTATAGCCTGAATGCTGGCATCTTCCAAAATTCCTATGTTGAGACCTAATCCCCAGTGTGATAGTATTAAAAGGGGGAACCTTCAGGGACAATGAGATCACGAGGGTGAAGCCCTCATGAATGAGGTTAGTGCTCTGATAAGAGACTCCAGAGGGATGCCTGGGTGGCTCAGGAATTAAGCATCTGCCTTCGACTCAGGGCATGATCCCAGGGTCCGAGGATCGAGTCCCACATCGGGCTCCCTGCATGCAGCATGCTTCTCCCTCTGCTGTGTCTGTTCCTCTCTCTTTGTGTCTCTCATGAATAGATAAATAAAATCTTAAAAAAAAAGGAGAGAGAGACCCCAGAGAGCTGCCCTGCCCCCGCTGCCAAATGAGGGCACAGAGGAGATGGCCATCTATGACCCCGGAAGCCACCTCTCACCAGACACCTTATGTGCCGGTGCCTTGATCTTAGATTTTCTAGCCTCCAGAACCGTGAGAGATACTTTCTGTTCGAGCCACCCAGACTATAGCACTTCTGATACAGCAGCCCAAACTGACTGAGGACGCCGACCAACCCCGTTGGCCTCTGCTGGTCCTCTCCATGCAGGTACAGCATTCAGAACTATGTCCAGCACAAAACCCAATGCTACCAAAGGGAGTGCTGTGGTCTGGCTGTGCCCAGGGCCCCCCCTCCCCAGGTGGGAGCTGTGTGTGACACCTTCAGAGCTCAGCTGCATGCAGGCTGCATTTTCAGCATTTGTCTCCCACACGGCTGTCCTCTCTCTGCCTTTGGTCTTCACCCCACAGCCAGAATGGGTTTCTAGACTGCAATCCCTGGCACGCCATTTGTGTTCACTATCTATTCCCTGGCAAGAAACAACCTAAAAGAGTGGATGAAAATGATAGCAATGATCCATGATTATTATTTCTCATGCTCCTGGAGTCAGACAGGGCTCAGCTCCACGGTTCTCACTCAGGGTCCCACCAGGGTTGCAGCCGGATGGTAGCTGGGGCCAGGATCACCTGAGGCCTCTCTAATTCCCATGACTAGTCCCCCAGACTGGAAAGACCCCAGTGTCTGGGGCTCCTGGAGCAGGCCTCCCTGTGTTCACCATCTCCGCATGTGGGCCCTCCAGGGTGGGAGACTTCTTGCAGGACAGGACAGAGCTCCAAAGTCAAGAGCCACTGGAAGCTCTTGGCTCTTGCTTCTGAGCCTTGGAAATCATTCTCTGTCATTTCTACCACTTTCTCTTCAATAGAACTGAGTCACTAAGTCGGGTCCACATTCAAGAGGAGGAGAATTAGACTTCATCTTTTTTGAAAGGAAGAGCATCTGTCAAGAACTGAGCTGAACTACTCTCTGAGGTTGCCACCTCAGTGTCCAGTTTGTTTGGCCTGGTGGCCTGTGGGGCCTTTAACTGACTGGAGCCCCTCATGCAAACGCATGTCCTAGATAGCAGCCCTCGGGGTCACAGGCACATCTGAGTTCCTGATGGGATTTGCCCAGCAGCCCTGTGATCAACAGTCTCCCCCACTGCCCAGGGCCTTCCCCATCTACATCTCTGAAGCCTCCCAAAACCCCAAACTTCCTTGGTTTGAATTGACCGGTCGATCCAGCCATAGCTCGGGAACCCCAAAGCACTCCCTTCACAGATCTTAATAAAGGCATGCATCCCAGTCCTGCTGTTCTCTCTGCCTGCACGCTGCCTTGACCTCCCTCCAGGCATGCTATGTGCTTTCTCTAGGGCCTGTGAGTAATAAATATTTCACTTTCCCTTATGGTCTTCTCTGGAACTGCAGCACGCCATCCGAGATCCTGGGGCTCTACTTAATAAGTATTTATTTTACAAAGTCACAACGGTGTCATCAACTTTGAAGACATATTTTAAAACTATGACACCATCCCAAACTTAATATCCATCCATTGTCCATCACTGCCTTCATAAGAAATTCAAGCTCCCTTAGGCTTTCAGGGCCCTTCTTGATGTGGACATTGGCTGGTTGACTGTCAGCCTCAGCACTCAATGCCCCTCCTCCTTGCCACCTCACACCTGAGCGCCAGTCATGCCAAATGACACTCGGGTCCCTGCCTGAACATGCCAGGACATGGCCAGCTTCCATGCTTCGGTACCTGGGCGCCCCGTTTGCCCAAAGTGCCCCCATCTCCCATGGCACCCTTGCCCCCCTGCAGCTTACTTGAAAGCATTCACAAGGCAGCACTGAGAGGCTCCCTCTGGTCATCATCCCATCCTGGGGTCTGGTGCCTGTCTCGGTTGCCCCCTCACATACGTGTGCACTTGTACCCATACTTCCCTGCAACATACCTGCCTCATGCTTGTCTGCATCCTTCACAACACAGTGGTCTCCTTGAGCACATAAATCAGGTTTTATTCAGCATCATCTCCTAGCTCCTGTCAAACTCAGCATATGACAGGCCCTGAAAACATGACTAATGAATGAATGAGAGTCACCAGTCTTCAAAAATCCTGCTATGGTGCCTAGAATTCAGACTGATAGATTCTAAAGACATAGATCTTTGTATTTACTCTTTATAAAGCTATATGGCCTTATAGCACTGTGTTTATTCTTACATATGGGAAAATCATCCTGAAAGCTGCTTAGTCACTCTGATATATTCTTAGCAGTGTTTGGCTAGGGCTTTCTAGAAAACAGAGCCTGATACTTCGTGAGATACAAATGTAGGGCAGGGAAAAGGAGGTAAAAGGAAAACAAGACAAGAAAGTTTTAAGGCAATATGTTAGCATTCTGGCTACTGTTCAGGACAACCATAAAGAGACAGAGCAGATCTTTGAGGGTGTGTTTATTTGGCATGTGGGATATCTCCAGGGAGGCTGTGTAGAGGAGACGGGAGAGCAGGGGCATTGGCTAATGGCTCTTCCATTGGTCGGAGGTCACTCCATGGGGAGTTAATTCTCCCACATTTTTGGGAGATTTATTTATTTTAGAGAAAGAGAGCACACAAGCAGGGGGTACAGAGGGAGAAGGCGAGAGAATCTGAAGGAGACACCGTCCTGGATACAGAGCTTCACATGAGGCTCGATCTCAGGACCCCGAGATCACTACCCGAGCTGAAACCAAGAGTTGGAGGCTTAACAAACTGCGCCTCCTAGGCATCCCTCCCCCCTTCTAAATTGAAAAAAAAAAAAAAAAAAAAAAAAAAAGAATTTAAGTTGCAGTAAAGAAATCAGAAGAGATGCCAAAGATGTGTAGTGTATGCAAGCAGCATGCCACAGAGCATGCTACAGGACAGTGTTCCTCAAACTCTGGTGAATGACACTATTTTTAAAAATTTCCAACCTATGACAGACTGATAATTTTGTAACATACAAATAATTGTGTGACATACAAAACATTTTGTGACATACAATAAAAATGATTTACTTGAGGGACCCCTGGATGGCTCAGCCAATTAAAAGTCCAACTCGTGATTTCAGTTCAGGTCACGATCTCAGGGCTCTGGTGCTCAGTGGGGAGTCAGCCTGAGGATTCTCTCTCTCTCCCTCTCTCTCTCTGCACCTCCCATTCATGCTCTCTCTCTCTTTCTCTCTCCACTCTCTCTCTAAAACAGGACCCCACTCATGCTCACACTCTCTCTGATTAAAAATGATTTACTTGAAAAATGAAACTTCTCTCCCCACTCAGAGGGGAGCCTGCTTCTCCCTCTCCCTCTGCCCCACCCCCAGCTCAGGCTCCACCTCCCCTCCCCCCAAACAAATAAATTCATTTTTAAAAAATGAAACTTCTGGGCAGCCCGGGTGGCTGAGCAGCTTAGCACCACCTTCAGCCCAGGGCCTGATCCTGGAGACCCGGGATCGAGTCCCACATCGGGCTCCCTGCATGGAGCCTGCTTCTCCCTCTGCCTGTGTCTCTGCCTCTCTCTCTCGCTCTCTTTCTCTCTCTCTCTCTCTGTCTCTCATGAATAAATAAATAAAATCTTAAAAAAAAAAAAACTTCTAAAAACACCTACAAAATACTCTCTGAGTAGTACTGCTAAAGAACATCTGAGTCACTCTTGGCGGGGGCCAGGGAGGAGTGTTATGGCAAAATAAATGTGAAAACACTGTGTGCTTACTGTAGTCGGCCTGTGAGCATCTCTGTGTGTCCAGGTTATGAGATATCCTGCAGTACAAGCGCGGGAAGGACTAAGAGGGGCCATCCTTGCCTTGTACCTGACCTGAATGCAAAAACTTTGGGCTTCTTACTGTTAAAGATGATGTTAGCTCTAGGTTTTTTGTAGATATTCTTTATCAAGTTGAGGAAGTTCCCCCTCTATTCCTAGTTTATGACAGTTTTTATCATGAATGGGCAGACCTTGGGTTTTGTCAAATGCTTTTCCTGTATCCATCAATAGGATTGTGTGATCTTTCTTTTTTAACCTGTAGATGTGATGGAATGTATTAATTGATTTCAAATGTTGAGCCAGCCTTGCATACCTGGAATAAATCCCACTTGGTTATGGTGTATAATCTTTTTTATACATTGTGGGTTCTGATTTGCTAATATTTTACTAAGGATTTTTGTATTTGTCTCCATGAGAGATACTGGCCTGTAGTTTTGTTGGAAAGTCTTTGTCTAGTTTTATATTAGGGTAATGCTGGACTTAGGAACGAGAAGAGTTCTGTTTCTATTCCCTGAAAGAGATTGGTATAATTGGAGAAAATACAGAGAACTGGTATAATTTCTTCCTTAAATGTTTGGTAAAATTCAGAAGGGAACTCATCTGGACCTGGTGCTTACTGTTTGGGGAAGTTATTAATTATTGATTCAATTTCTTGAATAGATACATGCCTATTCAGTTTGTCTGTTTCTTCTTGTATGAGTCTTGGTTGCTTGTGTCTTTCAAAGAATTCATCCATTTCATCTACACTATCAAATTTGTGAGCATGCAGTTGTTCATAGTATTCCTTTATTATCCTTTTAATGTCCATGTGTTCTATAGTGATGTCACCTCTGTCATTTCTTTTCTTTTTTTTTTTAGATTTTATTTACTTATTTATTTAAGAGAGAGAGAGAGAACACAAAGGGGAAGTAGGGGGAGGGACAGGGACAAGCAGACTCTGCGCTGACCCTGGAGCCCAACACCGGGCTCAATCTCATGACCCTGAGATTGTAACCTGAACCAAAATCAAGAGTCTGCTGCTCAAATTGAATGAGCCATCCAGGTGCCCATCCTCTGTCACTTCTGGTATTGGTCATCTACACTCTCTTTATCAGTTTGGCTAGAGGCTTGTTAATTTTATTGATCTTTTCAAGGTACCAGCTTTTGTGCCATTGATTTTTTTCTATTTTTCCTGTTTTTAATTTCAGTGATTTTGCTCTAGTTTTTATTTTCTTTTCAGGTTTACTTACTTACTTACTTCAGGTTTAATTTTCTCTTCTTTTTCTAGTTTCCCAAAGCGGAAACATAGTTTTGTTTTGTTTTTGAGATTTTATTTATTTATTTATTTATTTATTTATTTATTTATTTATTTATTTTTCAGGGAGAACAGAGGACAAGCAAGAGGGAGAAGCAGATGCCTGTTGAGCAGGGAGCCAGATGCCGGGCTCAATCTCAAGACCCTGAGATCATGACCTGAGCCAAAGGCAGACACTTGACCAGCTGAGCCACCCAGGTACCCCAAAAATGTAGATTATTGATAGTAGATCATCTCTTTTTTTTTTTTTTTGGTTTATTTACTTATTTATGATAGACACAGAGAGAGAGAGAGAGAGAGAGAGAGAGAGAGGCAGAGGCACAGGCAGAGGGAGAAGCAGGCTCCATGCTGGGAGCCCGATGCGGGACTCGATCCCAGGACTCCAGGATCGCGCCCTGGGCCAAAGGCAAGCGCCAAACCACTGAGCCACCCAGGGATCCCCCAGATCATCTCTTCTAATAAGTGTTTTTAATACTATAAATTTCCCTGTACGCACTGCTTTTGCTGCATCCCACAAATTTGGTAAGTGGTGTTTTCATTTTCATTTAAACAATTTTTTTTTTCATTTAAACAAATTTTTTAAGTTTCTTTTGAGAGTTCCTCTCGACCCATGTATTATTTATAAGGGTATTGTTTAATATTCACTTATTTGGAGATTTTCCAGTTACTGGAAAAACTGACACTGATTTCTAGTTTAATCCCATTGTGGTCTGACAGCAAACATTGCATAATTTCTATTGTTTTAAATCTGTTAAGATCAGTTTTGTTTTGTTTTTTTTAGGATCAGTTTTATGACCCAGGTACCATAAAACTAGGTTGATGGGCTTTTTCTCTCAAAACTTGAACTATTCTACTCCACTCTCTTGCTGCTTGCAAGATTTTTGAGAAGTCAGATATGATTCTTATCATTGTTCTTATATAGGTAAGGTGTTTTTTCCCCTCTTCTTTCAGAATTTTCTTCCTCTTTGATTTTCTGTAGCTAAAATGATATGCTTAGTTATAGTTTTTTTTGGCATTTATCACGCTTGATGTTCTCTGAGATTCCTGGATTTGTGGTTTGGTGCCTGACATTAATTTGGGGAAATCCTCAGCCATTATTGTTTCAAATATTTCTTCCGTTCCTTTCTCTTTCTTCTCTGGTATTCTCATAACCCGTGTTATACCTTTTGTAGTTGTCCCATAGTCCTTAGATATTCTCTTATGGGGTTTGGTTTTTGTTTTGGGGGTTGTTTTTTTTTTCAGTCCTTATTATCTTTGTTTTTCAATTTTTGAGGATCCTATTGAGATAACCTCAAGCTGAGAGGTTCTTTCCTTATCCAGGTTCAGTCAAAAGCATTCTTCATTTCTCTTACAATATTTTTGATCTCTAATATTTCTCCTTGTTTATTTCTTAGGATTTCCATCTCTTTGCTTACTTTGTCCATCTGTTGGTCTTACATGCTGTCTACTTTATCCATTAAAACCCTTAACATATTAATCATTATTGTTTTAAATTTCCAGCCTGATAATTCCCACATCTCTGCCATGTCTGGGTTCTGATGCTTGCTCTGTCTATTAAAATTGTGAGTTTTGCCTTTTGGTTAGTCTGGTGATTTTTTTCTTGATAGTTGGGCATACTATGCTAGGTAAAAGGTATTGCTGTAGACAAGCCTTTAGCAATGGGGGGATGAGAAGTGTTCTATAGTCCTATGATTAAGTCCAGTCTTTCAGTGAGCCTGTGCCTCTGTGCCTCAGGATTGCGAGCTTCACAAGTGTTTCTAAGGTTTTCCTCCTCCCTGCTTAGTGGGGAGAGGATGACTGGAGTGGGCTAGAATGAATATTTCTCTCCCCAAGGTCAGTTAGCCTCTGGTAATACCCCAGGAGGTTAAGTTCCTATTAACGAGTTTCCCCTGACCAGCAGGTATCGTTAAGAAGAATATAATGCTCTGGATTATTTCAAAATGGTTCTTTTTCACCTTTCCCTGTCAGAAGCACTTAAAGACTTTTCTCCAGAATGTTCTCTGGGAACCTGATCAAGCTCTTGGAGGTAAATCTCAAAAAGTTATGGGAGTCCCCCTATGACTAGGTCTCCCTGAAGTTTTCATTCTCCAACTCATCCACACTGAACCTCCAAAGTTTGTCAGTTACAGCTCAGGGTGTTTGTTTGTTTGTTTGTTGTTGTTGTTGCTGCTGTTGTTGTTTTTACCCCAGAACTCGTTTCCAGGGCAATTTCCACTCATGAGTCTTTGCTCTGGGAAGCTATGACTCCCTGTATTCATCTGACTTTCTCCTATCTTGGGGGTTATGGTTTGCCCTGTGTCCTCATCTGTCTTACAGAACCTGGAAAAGTTGATTTTTCAGTCTGTTCAGCTTTTTACTTGTACAAGGAGAACTAGAAACCAACAGTCCTTACCTTTTTTTAAGTAATAATTTTTAAAGCAATAAATAAATAAATGCAAAATCTGCATTTTGAAAGTGCCATAAAGTTGAAAAACAAATTACAGCCAGAGAAAAAATATTTTCATTTCACATAATATACAAAGTCAAATTTCCTTAATAGAAAAGTGAACAGATGACAAGAATACAATTTACAAAATAAATAAAAATGCCTTTTAAGTATTTAAAAAGATGTTTAAATGTGGACAAAGTATTTAAAAACTGCTTATTTAACTAGTCCCTGTTTTTATTGTTATTATTAACTTCCCAAATAAAATAAATCCAAATTAAAGCTATCAGATTTCATTTTTTATTTCTGATTGCCAAAGACTTTAAAAATTGGATAACATCTTTTGGCAAAGGTATGAGCTTTTCTATACTCTGTTATTGAGAATGTAATGTGGTATAATTTCTTTGGAAAGAATTAGCAATATCTATCAAAAGTTAAAAGATATATATCCCTGATACAGCAATTTCAATCCTAGGGTTGATTCCTCAGATAAATATGTGCCCAGATATGTATATAGAAGAATATAAATTGTAGCATCTTTAGTAATATAAAATCTGGAAACAGTTATATACACCATGATATAGCAATATAATGAAGTATCTATAACTCTTTAAAAGAATAAGGTGGTGCTATAGTATGACCATGGAGAGATTTTGAAGATGCAATATTAAGGGAAAAAAATACAGAAAAAGTCTATGTATATTCATAAAAAGATATTTCTGAAAGGGGAGGAAAGAAAATGTTAACAGTGCCTGGCTCTAAGAAGTAGTAGGCCAGGGATAAATGAGGGAAGACCCACCCATGTCTTTTCATGATATGCTTTTATTATTTATGAGAGGAAGAAAGTGAGAAGAGGGTGGGACTTCCTACAGTCTGTAGTGTTTTTGACTCCTCTGGAGGAGGTAAAGTTAAAATGTATTCAGAAGATAAGAAAACTGGTAGAAATAAAGGTAAATTTGAGTTATGTAGCCTGAGCCACAGGCATCAGCTGACTTCAGAATGCAGATCAGTAGTCCCTCCCAGAGAGAGCCTTGCACATGTGCGCTGAGCCTCCCAGGCTCTGAGAGGGGTGGCAAGGGGGATTGGCACTGCTTCTGGGGAATGGGGGGGGGGGGTTGGGATGATGCTGCAGAAAAGCCATTACCTGGAGGACCTAGAACAAAGGGAGGGGAAAGTACAAGTCCTTCCCCTGAAGGTCATGTACTAATAGTGAGAGCCCAATCCAGCACATTTGTTCATTCATCCATCCATTCATTCATTCAAATACTCATCAGTCTTTCTTTCCAGTCATGTCAGTAAATATTGAGGATCTACTGTATTCAATGGGGCTGGAAAATTATTATCAAAGAGCAAAACAGAGGTCCTGCCTTCCTGGAACTTACAGTCTAAGTAGAAGAACCAGTATGGAGCAAACAATTCTAACATACATTACACAAAGGGTGCTATAAGGGACTAGATAATGTAATAGGTATAACTCTTGGTCCACATACTCAAGGGTACAAGAAATTCTAGACTTCCTTACTTCATCAAAACCAAATTAAGACTAATTTCCAGAATATATAAGCAACTCTTACAACTCAGCAATAAAAAAATAATTTAATTTTCAAAATGGCCAAATTTTTGTGGGGGTTTTTTTTGAAGATGTATTTTTTTTATTTCAGAGAATTTTAGGAGGGGAAGAAGGAGAGAGAGAGAGAAACACAAGCAGACTCAGTGCATACCAAAACCCCAAGATCAGACCCAAGCCAAAACCAAGAGTAAAATGCTTAACCAACTGTGCCACCCAGGTGCCCATCACGGTGACCAAAATTTTGAAAAGACATGTCTTCAGAGAAGTTATGCAATTGGCCGGAAAGTACATGAAAAGATATTCAATGTCACTGGTCATTAGAGAATTGCAAGATACTATAGGCTACAACTTCATACCCACTAGGAAGGTTATCATCAAAAAAGACAAATGAGGGATCCCTGGGTGGGCGCAGCAGTTTGGCGCCTGCCTTTGGCCCAGGGCGCGATCCTGGAGACCCAGGATCGAATCCCACATCGGGCTCCCGGTGCATGGAGCCTGCTTCTCCCTCTGCCTGTGTCTCTGCCTCTCTCTCTCTCTCTGTGACTATCATAAAAAAAAAAAAAAAAAAAAAAAAAAAGACAAATGATAGTAAGTGCTGGCAAAGATATGGAGAAATTGAAATGCTTATCCATTCCTGGTTGGAATTTAAAGTGTTGCAGCCTCTTTTAAAAACAGTTTTGCAATTCCTCAAAAAGCTAAACATAGTTACCTATGTCCCAGCAATTCTAGGAATACACTCAAAAGAACTGAAAAATAGGGACCCCTGGGTGGCTCAGCGGTGGAGCATCTGCCTTTGGCTCAGGGCATGATCCCGGGATCTGGGGATCGAGTCCCACATCGGGCACCCTGCGGGGAGCCTGCTTCTCTCTCTGCCTATGTCTCTGCCTCTCTCTCTCTCACACACACATGAATAAATAAATAAATCTTTAAAAAACAGGAAAAAAGAACTGAAAAATATGTCCACATAAAAACACGTACAGAAATGTTCATCATAGGGATCCCTGGGTGGCGCAGCGGTTTGGCGCCTGCCTTTGGCCCAGGGCACGATCCTGGAGACCGGGGATCGAATCCCGCATCGGGCTCCCGGTGCATGGAGCCTGCTTCTCCCTCTGCCTGTGTCTCTGCCTCTCTCTCTCTCTCTCTGTGACTATCATAAATAAATTAAAAAAAAAGAAATGTTCATCATAACATCATTATAAAATGCAGAAACCACACAAATGTCCATCAACTGATGATGGACAAAGAAGATGTGGTTTATGAACACAATGAACCATCATTCAGCCATAAAAAGGAATGAAATACTGATACATGGTACAGTGTTGGTGAACCTTATGCAAAGTGGAAGAAACCAGACACAGAGGCAACATATTATATGATTCCTTTATTGAAATATCTAGGATAGGCAAAATGGAAATAGAAACAGAAAATAGATTAGTGATTGCCAGAGGCTGGGGGAAAGTGGTGGATAAGATGTGTACAGAGCTTTTTTTTCTTTTTAGGATGACAAAAATGTTCTGGAATTGCAGAACTCTGTAAATATGCTAAAAAACCACTGAATCATATACTTTAAAAGCATGATTTTTGTGATATATGCATTACATCTCAAAATTGTGAGAAAAAAGTCAAATCAAATCTGACCCTGAACTCCCATCTTCCCAGGCTGGTGGGAAATTCCATGTCAGGACCTATTAAGGCTTCATCGTCTCCCTGAAGGTGCACAAGAATTCCTGAGGCTGACAGGGACCTAGAAAGAATCCTTGTATTCATTTTCTAACAAAGGCTGCTAATCTCCTTATTGTCCTGACCCACGTGGTACCTTGAAGCCTTCTGGTTCTGTTACTTACGTGCCACATAAGAGGCATGGGCAACTAGGGCCATTCTTGGAACCCTAGTGCTTCTTAGAGCCCAAAAAGCCATCCCCACTCAACTTTGAGTTCTTTACACCTCCTTCTGCTTCCCAAATAAGACAAATATCAAGTCTCTACTGTAGCAGAACCTGTGGACCACTTTCCCCTCCTTGAGCTTGAGAAATGTCTGTCCCGCTTTCCTCTCTCCAAAATATTACTTCTTTCCTTCAGAAACACTTTGCATAATGAGTTAAGATTTTCCCAAAGGGAGCACCTGAGTCTCAGTCGGTTATGTGTCTGCCTTCGGCTCAGGACATGATCCTGGGGTCCTGGGACTGAGCTCCACCTTGGGCTCCCTGCTCCACGAGGAGCCTGTTTCTCCCTCTCCCTCTGCCCTTCTCTCCCGCTGTATTCTCTCTGTCTCTGTCTCCCAAATAAATAAATAAAATCTCTAAGAAAAAAAAAAGATTTTCCCAAAGGACAGAATGAGAGAGTACCCACCTCTCTTCCAGTAAATGAATATGGAGGCTTGTCTTCCTGCTTAGAATGGAGAAAGTTAACACTTCTGGGAAAAATGAAATTATGATCTCAACATACACTCCTGGTGTATCTATAAGGTGGAGAACTCCTCTCAGCAAATAATTTGTCTCTCCCCAAGAGATTTTTCCTTATTAGAGGCCTTGGGTCCAGAGAGGAAACCATGGAGATCTTGGTCTACTGTCTCCGAATCAGAGCTGACCTAAGCTAACGATCTCAAGTCCAGGTAGGACAAACTGTGTTCATCCGACACTTGTGAAGGAAAGGGGGATGTAGCTGGAGAAGGCTGGGAACTCCATAGACTGCGACTCAGGAAGGAGAGGAGGAAAACAGGTTGGGAAAAGGCATCCTAAGTTGCCATGAAGTTTAATGGATGCTTCCTGAAGACCATCTGGGAGTTCTTGAGCCAAAGTCAGCAGATGCCAGGATCCTAGGTGGGTCAGGAGCGCATGTGCCTTAGTACCCTGGCCACTCAGTCATGGGCCGGAGCAGCCCCTCTAGAGGTGTGCTGATGAGATTTCCCCATGCAAGAGCTGAAGCCCTCTTGAGTTGAGGGCTGCTCCTGCAGTAGGTCCCCGGGGCCTGTGAATGCCCACCCAAGAATGATGGCGGGGCTGCAAGGGCAAGGGCCTGGTGGAGGTGTGAGATGGGGGACAAATTGTGGAAGGCAGAAGAGCCCTTCCCTTCCATATGTGTCCCATTGATGAGGAACATAAAAAGGATCTGAGGCTTCAGGATGGTTTTCCGGAGGCAGCGTGGGGTCATGGGAAGACCCCTAGCTTGGCAGTTGGCAGATGATTCTGAAAGAAGATGAGCTGAGATGAGAAAACTTCTTTGCTTGCCTGGTTACTGTCTTTGCAAGGGCTCCAAGGTGCTCGTGCTGTAGATATTTACAGAGTTTTTGATAAAACAGTTCTTTCTGTGTTGCTTCATCAGCAGTCCCTGTCCCCCCATCCCCGCCCTTCCTGGAAATAGAATCCAGGGGCAGGGTGAGCACAGTTTGGGTGGCATGCTCTCCTCTCTGTCCCGGGGGACGTGGTGTTGATTTCCGCGGGCCAGACTGCTGCATTCCTCCCCCCGGAAAGTCCTTTCTCAGGAGGCTCGTCAGCCCCTCATGCAGACAAGCCCCTAGAGCTCAACCCGCTGGGTCTCCAGCCATGTCCCTACAGGTCAGAATCCTACACCATCTATTCCTATTTGGCTGCAGGAAGCTAGACGCTACTCTGTCTTGTTTTGTTTTGTTTTGTTCTTTTCTAAGTCCCAGGTTCTCTCCAAACACTTCCCAAAGTGAATCCCTAGTAAAAACTCGTTTGAAGAGAACCTGCTCCACTGCCCCATTTCTTACCACTTTCTGAAACAGAGAGAGGGGAGAGGACTTGGCTTCATCCCCCACGGCCACACACCTCCATCAAAGTGAGACTAAAGCCAGAGGCCTTTTTAAGGATTATTCCCTGAGAAACAGAGACAGAGAACCATTAAAAGCTAGTGTCATCCTTCTGTGATGTTGCCAGGCCTTTGCATTGAAGCAGAAAAAATTCCAAATATTTTTAGCATCATAACACGGACAATCGTTTAAGAACAGACACAGAGCCTTGCTTACTGGAGGGAATGTTTTTTCACATGAATGGATGTATACGATACTGTCTTCAGGAAAAATCTAAGGTTTGTCTTGGAGGGATGCTCTTAGTTGACAGGTCAACCAGTGAAGAAATGGGCTACAAAACTTCTCACTGGTAGAGAGACTGAAAATGAACTGGGCACCAACATCCACTGCCAACCGTGGTGCCCAAGCTCATCCTCCCCCTAGAATAGGCAACACTGGGCAGACATAAACTTGCTGCCCATCTGGCAAAAGCCCAGGGTGACAGAGAGATCATTAGGCTAAGGAAGGAGCCAGAAGTGAGATCTCATCTGGATGAAATAGGGCTTCCCTAATGGATCTCAAGACAGTGGCTTTTAAAAATCCTGCCTCAAAAAGTTAAAAATACGGGGCACCTGGATGACTCAGTGGCTTAAGCATCTGCCTTCAGCTCAGGTCATGATTTCAGCCACCTGGGATTGAGCCCCACATTGGACTCTGCTCGGCAGGGACTCTGCTTCTCCTTCTCCCTCTCCCCCTGCTCCTGCTGTCTCTCTCTCACTCTCTCTCTCTCAAATAAATAAATAAAATCTTAAAGAAAAAAATTAAAAATAGAATTACCCTATAATCCAGCAATCTCATTACTGGGTATTTATCCAAGAATAGAAGAACACTAATTCAAAGAGACGCATGCACCCCTATGTTTATAGCAGCATTATTTACAATAGGCAAGATATGGAAGCAGCCCAGACATCCATCAACAGGTGAATGGACAGGGAAGATGAATGGACACACACAATGGAATACTACTCAGCCATCAAAAATGAAATCTTGCCATTTGCAACAACATGGATGGAACTAGAGGGTATTATACTAAGCGAAATAAGTCAGTCAGAGAAAGACAATTTTTTTTAATTTATTTTTTATTGGTGTTCAATTTACTAACATACAGAATAACCCCCAGCAATGGCCACGATAGCCAAACTGTGGGAGAAAGACAATTATTATATGATCTCACTCATATGGAATTTAAGAAAAAAGTCAGAGGAGCATAGGGGAGGGGAGGGAAAAAATAAAACAAGATGAAATTGGAGAGGGAGACAAACCATAGACATTCTTAATCATAGGAAAAGAGGGGGTTGGAGGGACAGGGTAACTAGGTAAGGGGCATTAAGGAAGTCATATGATGTGATGAGCACTGGGTGTTATATGATGAATCACTGATGAATCACTAAATTCTACCCGTAAAACTAACAATACAGTATATGTTAATTGAATTTAAATTAAAATTTAAAAAACAAAAAATACACATAATGGAATATTATTATTCAGCCATAAAAAAAAATGAAATCTTGCCATTTGTATCAACATGGAATGGAACTAGCCAGCATAGTGAAATAAGTGAAATAAGTCCAAGAAAGGCTATACCATGTCACTTATATGTGGAATTTAAGAAACAAAACAAGCAAAGGGAAAAAAATTAGACAAACCAAGAAACTGACTCAACTATAGAGAACAACTGATGGTTACCAGAGGGAAGGGCACTGCAGATGAAACAGGCGATGGGGATTCAGGAGCACACTTGTCGTGACGAGCACCAGGTGTCGTATGGAAGTGTTGAATCACCATACCATACACCTGAAACTACTATAACACTATATGTTAACTGGAATTATCATAAAAACTTTAAAATCGATACATAGACACACAGATAAAATCCTGCCATATGTAACAACATAGATGACTCTGGAGAATATCCTGTAAATGAAACAGACCGGACAAAGAAGGACAATTCCACCTATAGGAATGGTGCAAGATTCCACCTACAGGAGGGATCTGAACTGGTCAAACTCAGGGGCACCTTGGTGGCTCAGTGTTGAGCATCTGCCTTCGGCTCAGGGTGTGATACTGGGGTCCTGGAATCGAGTCCCACATCGGGCTCCCTGCATGGAGCCTGCTTCTCCCTCTGCCTGTGTCTCTGCCTCTCTGCGTGTGTGTCTCTCATGAATAAATAAATAAAACATTTTTTAAAAAATTTTAAGAGGGTAGGGATGCCTGGGCGGCTCAGTGGTTGAGCATCTGTCTTCGGGTCTGGTCATGATCCCTGATCCTGGGATCCAGTCCCGTGCTTCTCCCTCTGCCTGTGTCTCTGCCTCTCTCTGTGTGTCTCTCATGAATAAATAAATAAATAAATACAATCTTAAAAACAAAATAGGAGGGTAAGGGAGCCTGGGTGGTGTAGTCGATTAAGCATCAGACTCTTGGTTTCAGTTCAGGTTGTGATCTCAGGGCCATGAGGTTAAGCATTATGTCGGCTCTGAGCTCAGCAGAGTCTGCTTGAGATTCTCTTTCCTTCTCCCTCTGCCTCTCCCACTTGTTCTCTCTCTCTCTCTCTCTCTCTCTCTCTCTCTTTAAATAAATAAATCTTTAAAAGAATTTAAGAGGGTAAGGAGGCCTGGGTGGCTCAGCAGTTGAGCATCTGCCTTTGGCTTGGGGTGTGATCCTGGAGTCCCAGGATTAGGTCCCCCATTGGGCTCCCTACAGGGAGCCTGCTTCTCCTCCCTCTTCCTATGTCTCTGCCTCTCTCTGTGTGTCTCTCACGAATAAATACATAAAATCTTTAAAAATAAAAAAATAAAATTTTAAAAATTAAAACAAATTTAAAAATTTAACAGGTAGATCTCAAGATCTCATGTCAAATATTCTTACCACAATAAAAAAAAAAAAAATTGTGACCGGAGACCAGAGTATATTTGATGAGTAAATACAAGTAGGTAAATAAATACATAAATAAATTTGTAAAGTAAAGTAAAGTCCAATACATGTCAACTGGTCATTATCCTGAGCATAATAGCAGATCATAGCACCAGGATCCATAAAGAACCAAATGAAACACCAGTATTTGGTTTTCAAACTCAGTAGACACCAAAAAAGAAAAGTCAGGCCCCAGTAAAAGTAGCTCTACCTTTCCTACATTATCTAGCAGAGCCCTTTGCATATAATAGATATGCAGTAAGTGTTGGCTCTGGGCCTCATTAGGTTTTCCTGACAGTGAACATTAATTTATCTGGGTTTATACTTATGACAGATTTCCTCAGTTAAAACTTCTGGATAAAATCTCTTTGAAAATGTAAACATCATTAAAATTTCACCCCATGGCTTTCAACTCCCTGAGGTCAATCGGACCAGTCCTTTTCATCTTCTGCTCAAGTACAAATTAGCTCTTAGATCAGATGGCTCGTATAGGCCTGTGCTCTTCTTTTCCAGAATAATCGTTTAACGGTGGTTGGAATAACCATAGGGCTGTTATCCGCAGTGCAAGAGAGCGCAGGGGAAAGCTGTGAGCAGCCTTCGTGGGTTGGCAGATGCTGTGATTTTCATCCCAGATTAGAAGTTGTGTTGAGCTATATGTTTCGGCATAGACACATTCTCTTGGCAAACAGACTGTTCTTTTTGATGTATGCCTCCAACAGACTGGTGGCAGCGTGCTCAGGAAGGGAGAGTCAGGCTCCTCCAGGAGTGTGAGCCAGCCCCAGGATGCAGGGCCCTGGTTGAACCTCAAAAAATAAGCCTCAAAAGGTGTGGTTCTGACTCTTGGTTTCAGCTCAGGTCATGATCTGTGGGTCCTGAGATGGAGCCACATGAGGGGTGAGGAATATGTTTTCTCTCCTCTCCCTCCCCCTCTGCTTCTCCCCCACATACATATATACATACATAAAATCTTTTTTTTTTTTAAAGGTCTGGTTCTGTGAGTGAATGCATAAACAAAAAGAGGTTTTTTGCACACAATGGAACGCTGGTCAGCCTTCAAAAGGAAGGAAATCCTGACATGTGCTCTAATATGGATGAACCTCAAGGACACGATGCTAAGTGAAATAAACCAGTCACAAAAAGACAAATAGGTAGGATCCACTCACATGAGGTACAGAGAATGTCAAATCCAGGTTGCCAGGGACTGGGTTGGGGGGAGGAGCGGGGAGTTATTGTTTACTGTTAATGGGTACAGAGGTTTGATTTGGAAAGACAAAGGTATCCCCAAGGAGGAGGTGGTGGTGGTGGTTGCACAGCAGTGTGACTACTGAATGTTGCCGAGCTGTACACTTTTAAAAAAGATTAAAAACGTCCTGAATTTTTATGTCATGCGTGTTTCATGTTCTGGATATTTTGTGACACTTATTTGATCATTTTATGAATCAGAACATCTTTCTCTCTCCCTCTCCACTCTCCCCTACCCCCCTTTTCTATACCTCATCTCAAATTTTTCATTAAATTTGAACGTTTGGTCCACATGTGTCATGTAGAATACTAGATGTAGGTCAGAGATGTCACTATATAGAAAAGCAAGCAAAAGCAAAGCTTACTACCTCCCCGTGTTTCGGAGGTAGTGACCCAGTGATGAACTTTATAACCACCACACTTCCTCCTGCTGGGTAAGCCACAGAGTTCAGTCTACACACTGGCACATGTAAATACTCTTCCTGCCAAATGAATCAATTGGTTGAAAACATTAATTGTTTGAGTAGGCATTTTAGAATAGCTCTGGGAGAAAAAAAAAAATCCATGACTAAAAGCAGGTCAAAAAAATAAAAACAAAACAGCATTGGTTCCTCTATTTCTATTTGAACTTGCCCGATGCCTTTAGATAATTCATCTGATGCTGAGTTCCCCTCTGTCCCCGAAATGAATCTCTTTCTTTGTCCACAGTCTCTTCCCTGAAACTCTCACCCTGACCCACTGTATATTATCCCCAATCTTCCTGAATTCAGAACTTAAGTCTCTTTCTCACCTCATCGTTGGGTAATAACACTTGGCATCACTTATGTCTTTGTCTTTGGTATTGCTTTGGTTTGACTTGCGTTTCGCCTTTTGCACCACAACATAGTTTTCCCCCAGCATTTGGCCACCATGACCTTGAATTTACAGTTCCACCAGGAACTCATGGATAGTGTCCCAGTGTATTCCCCACAGCCTTCGGAAACCTTCTTACCTCTTCTAGTTCTTTGGCCATGTTGCCAAGGTAACCGGGACATCAGCCCCACCAATCTTAGGTACCTGCTGTGTAGACATAAAAGCATGGTAGTTCGCATGTAGATGTGTTTCTGGCTGGAATACCATGTGACAATGACTAAACCAGGTAACGTGTCCCAACACGACTTAGATAAACTAAACATGTCACCGGGCAGTCCTAAAAACAGAATTTTTTTAAAACTGAAGAACAAAAGGGGAACATCTTTAAACCAGAAAGAGCAAGAAGAATATCTAGAGGGAAAAAAAATAATCCATATTAGAAAGCAGGTAGATTTCTTTAGCAGTACAAGTGAGAGAAGAAGTGGAATTTGGGGAAAATAAGCAAAAGGATCCAGTCCCAGGGAAAAATGAAGTCAAGCCTGAATAGACTGATCCAATTTGCCCTGGGGAGGCAGGATAGTATAGTACATATGGGTGTGGGCCTGGGAACCAGTCATTTGAATTCCAAACCCAGCTCCTCTGTCTACTGTTCAGGCAAGCTACTCATCCTCACTAAGCCTGAGGGTGCTCACCTGTAGTAATAATACCTAAATCTTGAGTTTGGGAGAATTACAGGAGACAATATTCTCAAGCAATTATTGCAATGCCTGGCACAGAGTAAATTCTCAATTAAAGATAATGATAATTGCAACTAGGCCAAGTGAAGAATCAAGTGAAAAATGAGAGAGAAGGGGGTGCCTGGATGGCTCAGTCAGTTGAGCGTCCAACTCTTGGTTTCGGCTTAGGTCATGATATCAGGGTCATGGGATCCAGCCCTGCCTCCACTCTGCACTCAGCATGGAGTCTACTTAAAATTCTCTCTCTTCCTCTCCCTCTGCCACTCCCCACCCACATTGCTCTCTCTCTAAGAGAGAGAGAAAGAGAACTGGGCTGAAGTTTTCATAGTGAAAAAACAGACTCAAGAGCTATCTTTGAATGTGCAATGGGCCATCATGTGGAAGGGGGGGGCTTAAAAGTGTTTTGCTTTCCTTCAATGGGTAGATTTTAGGTCCAAGGTGAAAGCTAAAGGAAGGGAACTTGTAGCTCAATAAAGAGAAAGTCTTCTTTCTGACATTCCTGGGGACCAGAGTCATTCTGAAAAAAAGGGGATGAGCTTTGGCAGGACTGTTGTCACAGAAGTCAGGACTGGACTGGACGTTGTGAAGGTTCCTTGCAGTGTTGGGATTCCATTTTGTTCTACTGCTTATCATAAATAGTATCAAATATCATTGGTCATTTTTCTTATTGATCATTTTTTGAGTAGCATGGTGAGGTAAGAGGAGAAGAAAGGGGGTACAAGGAAGTAGAGGATAAAGTTCCTGTCTTTGAAATATTTGCAGTACCCTTAGGCAAGCAAGATACAATATGTCGTAAATAAATATTTATTAGAGCTGAGTTTGAGGTTAGGCCCATGCTTGTCGGTAGAAATTCAGAGGAATTGAGACAGCCCCAAGGATCCTGAAGATGTACACATTAGAATAAACAGTATAAAACAACAAGATGGTATATGCTAAGGGCTGAGGTTCTCGTAAGAGGTCTACGTGAATTCAGAAGGAGAAATTGGGACTCCTGGATGGCTCAGTCATTGAGCGTCTGCCTTCAGCTCAGGTGGTGATCCTGGGGTCCTGGGATCAGTCCCACATCGGGATCCCTTCAGGGAGCCTGCTTCTCCCTCTGCCTGTGTCTCTGCCTCTCTCTGTGTGTCTCTCATGAATAAATAAATAAATAAATCTTTTAAAAAAAGAAGAAAAAAATTAAAAAATTTAAAAAACAAGAAGAAGAAAAAGAAATCCTTTATTTGAGCAGAAGCATATTTATGCATAAGCAGTAATGTCTTGGTGAATACTTGGTTCACACCACACTCCTGACTAATCTCAAGAAAAGGTGTTTGTATTCTGATCTGAGGCCTTGCTAAGAATAAGGTATAGGACAGAAAAAACAGGCACTTGTCAGATGTCCACAGCCAGAAGAAATGGTAGGTCCTTCTGCCTCCTGGAGTAGTGACAGTGAAGGAGGGGAGATGGGAAAACAGGAAGTGAGCAAAGGGTCCCCTCTAGGCATGACAGTGAATGAAAACAATATTACGGACTAGTTTTTCATTTTTTCAAGTTTGGTTGATTTGTTATTACGTAGGTAGCTTAAAGATGACTTGATAAGTTCCCATTACATCCCATTTGTCTCAATTACATCTTAATTCTTTCTTTGTGAGAATTTCTGTCTTCCTTAGAGAAAGAAGAAATGAATGAGAAAGGGAGTAATATTTTTCTAAGCCTGGACATCAGACACTTTACCTACTTTATCCTTTTTTCTCCTGAAAACAATGACATGAGTGTCATCAGGACCTCTACATAACGCAGAAACTGACATACAAAGATGGAAGTGACTCACCCAGGGGAACAGTGAAAAGAATTCAAATTCAGATCTGTCTGGTTCCAAAGCTGGTTTGGAACTATCCTACGCTGTTTTCCCATTATGCTGATGCTGATGGTGAGGATGATGGTGATGATGGTGATGGGGAGGGCGGGCAGGGGATGCAGTAAGCTGAAGAACTGAATTACCGAATCATTGTATGCTCAAGGTTCTAGAGGCGGAAAGAAGACAATGTTAACAACCAACACAAGAGGGACCTGTAACACCAGACTACAGGGAAATAGACCCAGCTGAAAGCAGCCTGCCCACTCTTGAATCCCGGGAGAGAAGCAATCCTGGTAATGGAGTTGCCGCCAATTTAGCCAGTTCAAGATTTCATTTTTCATCCTGATTTCTTTTTCCTTTTTAAGATTTTATTTATTTATTCACGAGAGACACACAGAGGGAGACAGAGACACAGAGAGAGGGAGAAGCAGGCTCCCTGCAGGGCCCCGATGCGGGACTCAATGTGGGACTCCATGTGGGACTCGATCCCAGGACCCCGGGATCAAGACCTGAGCCAAAGGCAAACACTCAACCACTGAGCCACCCAGGAGTCCCTTTATCCTGATTTATAAGTCAACTCTTATCTTTTGGTAAAATTTAAATAAGTCTGTTAACAAGACATTAAGGAGTTTGTGCATCGCCTTCAACAAAACTGCATTTGGTTTCGTTGGTCGTGATTTTATAATTATTTTACTTTATTTAGATGCATTTATTACTTAGATCAAATAGAGAAACTTCATTTTCATGGAAAAAAAAATCTTTAAGTAAACAATCCAAGACACCTATTTTGAGTGGGAACAAGGAATGCTCTAGTGACAAAACCCCAACATTCTCATTAAAGCAAAGATAGTCAAATAAGGTCACTATGCTCCCAGCTGAGCTGTGAGTTCTTAGGGTGAGGGAGAGGGGAGAAGGAAAGAAAGCCAGAGAAGAGGGAAAATAGAATGAGAAACAGATGGCCTTCAATTTCCAAACCCGAAACTTTTTTTTTTTTTTTTTTTTTGGTTGTTTACTATTTGTAATCTGAACCAAAAACAGGAGGTAAATACCATTGCCTTCAAGTGACAACTCACAAACCCGGAGGCTGGAAGTCATGCCAGCAACTCCCCCAGGCTTGGAGTGGGGTAAGAGGGGGCCCTGGGGTGCTTTGCCCCATCCCACATGTGGTCCTGGCCACAGGCTCCTGCTGGTCCCATTGCCTTCCAGTTTAGGGCTTTGGGCTGACTGGGAATCAGCCTTGCTCTGGGCTCTGCCTGTGGGGTTCATACTCAGCCCAACCCGCAGCGTGAGGAGTGCACAGACCCCGGGGTCCCAAATGTAGTGAGTGTGGGTGTTGTGTCTTCTGGTTCTGAAGAGAGAAATAATGTCTTTCAAGTTCTAATTCATCTTTCCAGCTTGCTACCATGCTGGCTTTTCAAATGAAACACGTCCAAAATTAATTTTGCAAACCCCTCTCTTCCTGCCCTCAATTAAGTTTCTCTTTTCGAGGATCCAATTTCTGAGAATGGCAATTTCTTTGTCCTTGAAACTCAAACATTTTTCATTCACTCCCTGTATCCAAGCCATTCTGATCCTCTACAAGGTGTAGATTTACCTCCAAAATATCTCTGGAATCTCGTTTTTCATTTTCAAATGCACTGCCAACATCCAATTCAATGCTCTCACTTGGGTTTTTGTAACATTATAATCAATCTCTTTTTATCCCTGAAAATGATCCTGAGTTTATATCAGAGAGAGCAAAAATCCTACGATCTTTCAGTGTTGATGAAATCCATTTTTTATTATGATATTTAAATATAAGCCAACATAAAATTATAAATGTTTTTACCTGTAGTTATTATACAGTATAACTAAAACATTTTGCATTAAATTATATAGACATGCAAAGCTAATAAGACTAAAATACATTAATTATAATATAGCCTATTGTTTTACTGAAACTAGTATTTGAAAGGTAAATTAAAAATATCTAAAAAAAAAGAAAGGTAAATTTTTTTTGTGTTTCACTTGCTATTAACTGAATTCTTCCCTCCCCCCTTTTTTTCTATTTGGGGAGGGGCAACAGGGGGCAGGGGAGGAGAGAGAGAATCCCAAGCAAGCTCACACCCAGAGTGGAGTCCAACACAGGGCTGGATCCCACAACCCTGAGATGATGACCTGAGCTGAAACCAAGCATCTGAAGCTTAACGAACTGAGCCACTCAGATGCCCCTCAACTGAATTCTTTTGCTGTTAAGTGTGGCAGGTCCCTTTTGGACTTGGTGTCATGTTGTTTTGGGTTTTTTTTTAAGATTGTATTTATTTATTCATGAGAGACACAGAGAGAGGCAAAGACACAAGCAGAGGGAGAAGCAGGGTCCCTGTGGGGAGCCCAATGCAGAACTCGATCTCAGCATCGTGGGATCACGGTCTGAGCCAAAGGCAGACGCTCAACCACTGGGCCACCCAGAGGCCCCTGTCACATTGTTTGTTTAAGAATCATCCCTTCTGGGACGCCTGGGTGGCTCAGTGGTTGAGCGCCTGCCTTCAGCCCAGGGCGTGATCCTGGAGTCTGGGATCGAGTCCCACATCGGGCTCCCCACAGGGAGCCTGCTTCTCCCTCTGCCTGTGTCTCTGCCTCTCTCTGAGTCTTTCGTGAATAAATAAATATAATCTTAAAAAAATAAAAAGAATCATCCCTTCTGAAACTGTCCCTGGATGATTTTTAATAGTGCACTCCATAATTCAAAAACAAAAATTGTAATGCTTTCTTATTTACTTGCTAATGAACAGTTGCAGGGTAAAATGTGCAGACACGGGGTGCTTGGGAAACCTCTACTTTCACGAGGCTCCGTGTATCCAGCTGGTGCTCTGGGATCCAGGATCCCTACCCCCTCAGGTGTCTCAGTTCTCTCGCTCAAATCTTTTTATTCAATCTGCTTCACCACTTCGGCCCTTTTCTGATGCCCTGACATCATGTTGCCTTAACTCGGTGCCAATGCCATCCTAGCCACAAGTTCATACACTGGAAAGTAAACTCCATAAAGGCAGGTGTTCATTGTTTCTTCCCTTCTTTTGGGGAAAGAAGCAGAACATGCACAGAAGTAAGGAGAACAGTGTGAGGAATCTCTCTGCACCTTTGCCCGCCTACCCTAATGGTCAAGTCCTGGACAGTCTCACTCCGTCTGTATCCTCACCCACGTTCCCTCATTCCCCTGCTCCACTGGACACTTCTTCTTTTTTTTTTAAGATTTTATTTATTCATGAGAGACACAGAGAGAGGCAGAGACACAGGCAGAGGGAGAAGCAGGCTCCATGCAGGGAGCCCGACATGGGACTCAATCCTGGGATCTGGGATCATGCCCTGAGCCAAAGGCAGATGTTCAACCACTGGACAGGCATCCCCCGAATGGACTCTTCTGAAGCTAATCCCAGACATCAGATAAATTCATGCATGAATATTTCAGTATGTCTAAAAGATAAGAACTTTTGAAACATAACCACATATCATTACTATGTCTTAAAAAAAAAAACCTCCAGTAATTTCTTGATATTGACAAATATCCAGTTAGTGTTCAAAGTTGCAGAAGGAGACCTTTGTTTTGTCTACCGCTGTACGCCCAGTGCTTAGAACGATGCCTGGCACATAGTAGGTGCTCAAGCAACACTTCCTGTGCCGGCGTGGACATTGACCTTCCGTGGAAGAATTCTGTTACGTGGCGTGGTCGCTCAAATACTCCAGAATATTACAACACTTGAAGGTTCTCATTAGGAGAAAATACATACTTTGAAAATGAACCTAGAATTTTCAGAGCTCCTAGAATATGTCCACGGACCCTAGTTGACTGATATATGGATACCCTGCCAATGACTCTTCAAGTTCTTCCCATGATTCTTTTGATCTTAAAAATTTAGGGGCACCTGGGTGGCTCAGTGGATGAGCAACTGCTTCAGCTCAGGGTGTGACCCCGGGGTCCTGGGATCGAGTCCTGCACTGGGCTCCCCACAGGGAGCCTGCTTCTCCCTCTGCCTGTGTCTCTGCCTCTCTCTGTGTGTCTCTCATGAATAAATAAATAAAATATCTTTTTTAAAAAAAAACTTGTAGTGCTCCCCATTACTTGCTAAGTTAAATCCAAATTCCTTGGCCCTCAGTCCCCTGGCTTCAGTCCACCAAGCTCCTCTCTTGCCACTCCGCTCCCCATCCTGGAAGGAACTAGTCCGATGGGGCTGTCGCCTGCCCCTCTGGTGTCCCTCCTGCACCGGCCCTCCCTCCGGTCAGCCTGGACCCCGGTTCCTCGCATTCCCCATCACTGCTGATTGAAATCCTTCCTGTCCTTCAACAGCCTCAAATAGCATCTCCCGCAGGAGATCCTTAATTACATTCCTGCTGAATTGCAATATTCTCTTTCCTGAATTCAGCTAACATTGGATTGTACCTCAATTATCAGTTTCAAAATTCTGCCTGGTTCTGGGTTTTTTTTTTTTTTTTTTGGTTTGTTTGTTTTCATTTTTATCTTTTCTCTCTTCCTAGACTGTGAGATTCTTAAGGGGAAAGCTTCGGCTGTTCTTTTCTGGGTATTCCCTACTAGGCTTGGCAGAGAGCTTTGTGTGGTTCTTGTAACGATTGTTTATTGATTGAGCAGAGCTAGCAGAGGCTGGACATCTCTTTTCTCAAATTCTCTCTTTCTCTCCATCTCCCCTTACTCTTTCTCCTCAATTTCCTGTTCACCTTGGGTTAAGTTTAAATGCTTCTGCGGGTTTGCCACAGGCTTCGGGGAACGGTCTGACTCCTTGGCGGGGCCTAGGAGGCCTTAGCACCATCTGTTCCCTGCCTGTCTCCAGCTTTCTCTCCAACCATCCTGCCAACCACCCCTTCTTGCTTCAGTTCCTGAGCTCCCTGCCCTCGTTTGCCTCTAGCATTTACACATTATATTCTGTGTGCTTGAAACACTCTCCTTACCCTCTTAATTGAGTAGCATCATCTAGCTGTAGACTTAGATATCACTCCCCTTGGGAAGTCCTCCCTGAGTTCCTAAGTCTGGCCCGGGTATCTTTCCTCTACTTTCCTGCAAACCCCAAAACGTCACTAAGAAGAGCACTGATCTCTCTGCACTGGTACTGTTTGCCTATCTACCTTCAAGAGCGCTGGCGCATGTCCAGAAAGCAGAGTCATTGCTTCACTCATTGTTGCGTTGAATTGGAGCAAAGATTATGTGTGTTGGTAGTAATGGTTACATGAGGTGTTGTGAAAGAAAACATGGGCTGTAGTAAGAAGGGTCTTGACTACCATACCAAGGAATTCAACTTTATCCTGAGGGCAGTGAAGAACCCTCTTTAGCTTGGGAAAGACAGGAATGCATCTCCTGGTAAGACTTCACAATGAGTGCTTTACCTACAGTGTAGAGGATGGATGACAGTCCAGACTGACTCCTTTCCTAACTCCACCTTCAAGACTGTCACCAGGCTTGTCCTGCCCTTGGGCATTCCACAGTCTGGGTCTCTCCAGAACCCCCTAACCCCCTCCCAAAGCTGACTGGCCCTGGAGCTTTGGGGTCTGGTTCTGTGACAGCAGTCACATAACTAATCTGCTAATGTGCTTATAGGGATCAGAGTTCTTCCAGATAAGGAAGTAGGGTGCAGAGAACATGGTCCAGAGTCAGGACACCCGAAGTTAATTTTGGTTTCAATTATAGCCAGCTATGGCACCTGGGGTGAGACACTTGTGGCCCTAACCTCCACGCAGGGTTGCTGCGAGGATTAAAATCAAAGTGACTTTGAGTTTCAGAGAAGAGAAAAAGGTTTTTATTTTCCACCAAGAGGAGAAGGGAATTAGAAATGTTTCATGGCATAAGTATCATTTGAGCTACACAAAAGCCTAGATCAGAGTACCTGGGAACTTTTGAAGGGTTTATTCTCAGGGAACAGAAAACAATTTATTTATTTATTTATTTATTTATTTATTTATTTATTTATTTATTTATTTATTTTTCAGAAAACAATTTAAATATCATCTCAAGAATAGGTTTGGAGATTGTTATAAACTGAGTGTGTTCTTTACCCACCCTCCCCACCCCCAAACTCATATGTTGAAACCTAATTCCCATTGTGATAGGATCTGAGGGTGGGACCTTGGGGATGATCTGGTCATAAAGGTGAAGCCTTCATGAATGGGATTAGTGCCCTATGAAAGAGACCCAGAGAGCTCCCCTGCCCCTTCTGCTATGTGAGGGCACAGCAAGGAAACAGCCATCTAGGAACCAAGAACTGGGCTTTCATCAGACACTGAATATGCTGGTGCCTTAATCTTAAACTTCCTGGCTTCCAGAACTGTGAGAAGTAAATCTCTTGTCTGTAAGCCACCCAGTCTATGGTATTTGCTTGGGTTAAGACAGAGATCCAGATGAGTAAGATTTGATCTCAAAATATTTGTCCTAGGGATCTAGACGTCCTGGCTTCTGAACAAGGCTCAGGTGGTGCTGGTTTTTACTGTTTTGGCTCCCTTTTGCTTATGCTTTTAGAAGACCACCCTGCCCTGAATTAATACACTATTATCTACAACTCCATTCCTAATTTAATTGATAACATGACAGCCACTTTTTAAAAAATAGATTTATTTACTTACTTATTTTTATATAGAGAGAACATGCACAGGGAGAGAATCTCAAGCAGACTCTTCCGCCCTGAGGGCGGAGCCTGACACAGGACCAGATCTCATGACGCTGCGATCATGACCTGAGCTGAAACCAAGAGTTGGTGCCCCAATGGACTGAGCCACCCAGGTGCCCCCTGACAGCCCTTTTAACATTAACCATGTTCTAGGCTCTTGCTTGGATTTGGGTCAAATTCTGATTATCTTAGTACAGGTGTAAGAAATCTTCTAAGTGAACAAATGTGTGGATGAGCTCAAACACGGCTGAGCTCATGTTTGTTCTACTGGATTCTTTTTTTTTTTTTTTTTTTTTTTTTATTTATGATAGTCACAGAGAGAGAGAGAGAGGCAGAGACACAGGCAGAGGGAGAAGCAGGCTCCATGCACTGGGAGCCCGACGCGGGACTCAATCCTGGGTCTCCAGGATCGCGCCCTGGGCCAAAGGCAGGCGCTAAACCACTGCGCCACCCAGGGATCCCTGTTCTACTGGATTCTAAGTCACATGGTGGCATTTTCCAATTCTATCCTTCCATCTGGGAGAAATGAAGACACTACCACATCAGGATCCACAGGCTTCTGCACACCTCACACTCTGGATGGGACCAAGTAGAAAAGCCAGATATTTCCATTCATCTAAGATAATACAATTTTAGGGGGTGCCTGGGTGGCTCAGTCATTTAAGTGTCTGCCTTGAGCTCAGGTCATGATCCCAGGGTCCTGGGATTGAGCCTCACGTTGGGCCCTCTTCCTGGTAGGGAGCGTGCTTCTCCCTCTCCCTCTGCCTGCTTCTCCCCCTACTTGTGTTCTCTCTCTCTCTCTCTCTGTCAAATGAATACATAAAAATCTTTTTTAAAAAAGGTAGTACGTTTTTAGGTATCTCCTTAACTGACCAAAGCACTGAGAAATGCTCATGATTTTTCCAACAGTGTGATTCCGAATTTCCTTGAGAAACAAGACAATGCTTAGGTTTGGGCAGGGTTAGTGGAGGGGTGGTATGTCTGGAACATTTCCACTCTTTTGTGGATCATTCTTATTCCAGTCTGTTAAGGTGCAAATTTCATCAGAGAATTGTCTCCTTCCACCTCACACACACTCACCACTTCTCTCCTGAGCCAGACATAGAAGAGAAGGGAAAAGTCAGGGTTTGGAGCCAGAATCTCTGGGGTGGAACCCCAGTTCTGGCACTTACAAGCTACGTGATTATAGGTTAATCTGTTCACCTCACAGAACCACAGTCTCCCACTTGTCCAATGGGGCTAACAATAGTAGGAGACTTTCTGGGGTCCCACATAGTGTCATGAATGCAGAACGACTGTAAATGGTGGTGTTCAAATGCTCATGCACTTGCCATTATCTCTCCTTTTTCAACCCCTCTCTGTCTGCATAGCTCAAGTGCAACTGAGGTAGAGGCTGAGGAGTTGATGAAAATGGAGGACTAAGAACCCTGGGGTAATGCATGATCCAAGAAGGTGCTGGGGATCATGTGATGAGGGTGAGCAGAGTAGAGGCTGCAGCAAGCATAAGTAAATGGGAAACCAGCCCCTCTTCCTTTGTTCCTTCCTCTCCTCCCGCCTTCCTTCTCCCCCGATTTAGCCTTACTTGAAGAAAGTGATCAGAGAGCAGACACTGCATCTTTCATCCAGTGCCTCTGCAGTCAGGTAAGAGGAGGGTGGGAAAAGGGGGCTTGCAGGGACAAGTGGGGGCATGAGTGGCCCTGCAGGTCATGAGCCGGCATCAGCAGTGCCCCCTGTGGAGAACTCGATGTGTCCATAAATGGGAAATGGCTGGAAAGTGCAGGTGTTCTGTAGAGAATGCACTTGCTGGGGTTGTTGCACCAGATGCTGTTCTTCTGGAACCCTCTTGCAACAACATGTCTTCTAGTCATTTCTAGAAAACCCTAAGAGTAGCTTACATGTGTGTGTGTTTCAGTTACAAGGTATTTCATTTATTTTCAACAACTTTATGCTCTAAATGGTATGATCTCCATTTTACAGGTGAAGAATCAGAGCCCCAGTGGTTACGTGACTTACCCAAGGTCACCCTTCAGGAAAGCAAGAGAAGCCAAACCAAATATCAAGCCCAGAGACTAAACCCAGTGATTGAGGGACATCAAACCATAGGTGCTGCTCAGAAGCCCTTGGACTCGCACATGAGGAAGCAGCCTTGGTGGGAGGGGAGATAGTCTTGAGCCACCACCCCTGTGGCTCTTTCCCACCCTCCTCCTGTGCTCTGCTAGCTCTCTTCTCTCTCCAGAGTGTCCACCAGCCCACACCATCCCCCACAGCTGCAGTTCTATGACCACAAAACACTTCCCACTTCACATCCTGCCACAGCCCTAGAAGAGCAAGAGCCACCACAACAAAAGGAAGCAGTTGAAGTAGCCAATCCCACTGTGTCTCCTTCCTTCTCTCTTCCCCACACAGCCCCTCCATGTCTACCTTCTACATACGGCAAGGCTTCTAAAACTCCTCAGACTCACAGTGAGGGATGTCAGGGGGCTTCTGGAACTGGCTTCTCTCCCCTCTGATGGGTCCAGGAGATTTGAAGTTACCAAGCATTTCAAGAAACTTACTTATTTTTATTTCTGACCCATCATTCCTGCAAAACCCCGCACCAGCTTTCATTCCATGGTTGTTACTCAGAGGGATTAGTATTACACAGAGAATTATCGCCCTCAGGTTTTAATGAGTAAGAGAAGGAAAACTCTGGAATTTGCAGGTGCATGGGCCCAGACTCTGTTTTTGCCCAAGCCTGTTTGTTTCCTCTTTTCCTGTCCTCCCTCCCAGTCTAATCCCGATATTACTGGCCATCAGCAAGTCAGCTGAACTGAATCCCATTGTAAAGCCTGACTCCTCTCTCTACAGCAAACATCTGCCAACCAGATGCCCTTTAGGGGCAGCCTGACTTTAAGTGTCATGTCTTATTGTCAGGTCATGTCAGCTGATGTTGGGTCAGAAGATACCGTCACCTGGTTTATAGGTGGCTACATACCTTCCCCTGGGGCCTAGCAAGGCTTATTTCCCACCATATGTTTCTTGGAGAAGAAAGATAGCCTGGCTGCCTCCACCTTGTCTTCATTTTTGAGGTGTGTGCTCTCGCCTCCTGAGTTGAAAGGGGCCTTAGCAATGAGGAGAAGCTAAGAAGATGAAAGGCGCCTATGTGAACATCCACAGTCCAAGTCCTTATGAGCGACAGCCTTGCCCTTCAGTGGCTCCCCCCGCCACCCCTGGTAGTGGAGGCAGGCATGTACCTCACATGTAAGCATGGTCATTTCAGGCATGTCATAAAGGTGATCCCCCAGTGTCCTCATCTGTCAAATGGCAGCAGTACTGCAAACTTCTCAAGGCTCTTGGGGTGTAATTCTTTTTAAATATTTTATTTATTTATTCATAAGAGAGACACACAGAGGGAGGTAGAGACATAGGTAGATGGAGAAGCAGGCCCCCCACAGGGAGCCTGATGTGGAACTCGATCTCAGAACCCCGGATCACGACCTGAGGCAAAGGCAGATGCTCAACCACTGAGCCACCCAGGCAATAATTAATTATTCAGGTGTAATTAACGTGATAACTGTAAAGCACACACAGATGAGAGCTGTCCCAATGCCTTCAGTACCCTGAACAATGAATGAGTCCTATGTGCTGCCAGAACCAGCAGGACCATGAATGAAGAAATAAAAAAATGTAAGAAACAGTGAGTGAATAAATGAAAGCAATAGTTTTTTTGGTCAGTATAAGAGGAATGGTGTGCTCACTCACCTTTTATGAGATTTTATAGTCTGCAGGGCACATGTACACACTGCCTAATTTTAATCTTCAAGGCCCTTTACACAGCTTTTTAATCATTTCTTTCTGCAGACCGGAAATGTGAGATCCAGACTTGTCTACAATGAACGAGGTGAGAAATAGCAGAATGGGAATTCGAGCTCAAGGCTTCCCCACTGAAGCCCAGCACCACTGCCATTCTCTGGCATGTCTATACCTCCTGTTGAATATTTGGGTTTGAGCTTCAACTTCACCTCTTTAGTGCCAGCCTTCCCTGTCTGCTCTATCAAGTGTCCTCCTCTATCTCACCCTCTTTCCTACTCACCTGTTTTACATCCTTCACCTCATCACCACTGCTATTTGACATCATCATTGTTGTTTTTAAGTCTGTAAGCCATTCTCTGTGCTGACTTCGACCTTCATTCTTTAATAAAAGAATCACAAGAGACTTAGGAAGCTAGTACACTTTTACCTCTGTGTTACCCACGCAAAATCGAAGTTTACAGAGTTTAGGTTACTTTCAATATTTTTTAAGGATTTTATTTATTTATTCATGAGAGACATTAGAGAGAGGCAGAGACACAGGCAGAGGGAGAAGCAGGCTTCCTGCAGGGAGCCTGATGTGGGACTCGATTCCAGGACCCTGGGATCATGACCTAAGCCAAAGGCAGAGACGCTCAACTACTGAGCCACCCAGGCGCCCCTCTGAGTTGAAACAGTAATAGCAGAGCTAGTCTAAAAAGAAGAATTCAGATATTTGCTTGCAAAGGTCATAATTTTCAATTCTGCACAGTCCCCTGAAAATGCCATATGGTTGTTTTTACAACAGGGGTGTTCGCTGTTGTTATTTTCAGAATGAATGTACAACTTCTACAACACCTCTTAAGAAAATTGGTGGCATCCTAATATCTACCGACTTTGGGAAGATTGAGAGTTATTGAAATCAGTGATTTCATTGATGGATACAATTACGGAGTAATTCAAGTGATTTTTCAGAATAATGGAGACAAGCAGCTGTCTGGGCCTCATTAATATCTGGCTTGAAAATGCATGTTCTGATTCTTCCCTACAGATTTTACTGAAGATCATTTCACTAGAAGCAGACACTGATTGGCCCTGAGAAGAAGATGGCCCAAATATGTGTCTGGGAGTGAAAGGAAATTAGCAATTTAAAACCTGCTGGCTATCACCTGTCAAACAAACACTAGTGTTGACCATAAATTACTGGAAACAGTAGACAGAGCATGGATTTCACTGTCCAGTCTTTCTAACCATTTTGGGTAAATTCCCTAACTCTCTGAGTTTACTTTTCTCATCTGTAAGATGAAAAAAATAAAACCTTATTTACAGGGATGTTAAAAGGATTAAATTAAACAACCTAGTGTGCAGTTGGTGATAAGTTTGCTCAGAACATTTCTGGAATGCTTCTCTCTACCAGTCAGAACTCTATGCAGAAGATACTCACAGGAAGTGAAATCAACAAGTGGTTATTCATCCATCACCGATTGTTACTCATCCTGAACAAGTGAACGAGTGATTATTTTTCAAAACAGACCAACAGACAAGCAAGCCACAACACTAACACCACTTTACTGAGTGGCCATTCAGCAACCCCATCAAGTATCACTCAACTTTCCAGAACTTTTGTCAGATATGCTCAGAGAAGAAGCACTCCTTGGCAACTTCACCAAGGAACAACTTTCTAAATGGGGAAGTGGATTGGCCTGAGGACCAAAGCATGTATTAGTCACAGGAGGTGAGAGATGGTGACATTCTTGAAAATAGAGGGGACCAGAAATAGAATTACAAATATCTAGAACATTGTTTTCTCTAGGGAAAAGTTCAAAGGCAATAGCTTTGATGAGGAAGAGTTGGTGGTGTGTAATAAGGCTAATGTGGGAGTGAGACAGCCCCATTTCAGGGAATAGAGCTTCCCTGGAGATGGTCTCAAGAGTCCTTATTTACAGAAATGTTTGCTTTGACTGTGAGCATCCTGAAGAAAAACCACTTTAGTTAGATTTCAAAGGCCGACCATGTGGATGCTCTCAACTAGTGATTGCTAACTAGATCTGTGGATTTATGAGAAGCCTGAATCGTGGTGTGAAAGAGGAAAAGTCCATGAATAAGAAGCCAAGCAGCAAGAATGGCTCTGAGGCTTTGGGGCTCTTGCTGCTTAGGCTAGGAAGACCTACATCTCCAATTTCATCTCTAGCTGTGCTAGCTCTGCCCCAAGGCCACAGATCATCCCCTGTTGGAGTTTGACGTCTTTCCTGCAAACACATCACCACTACTAGAGAGAACCCAAAGTAATTTGCAAGGCTTAACTGCAATTTCTTACTTTTTTTTAATTTGAAAATTTTCAAACTCATAGGAAAGTTGAAAGAATAATATAGAAAATACCCATATGTCCCTTTACCTAGGTTCACCAATGGACACATTTTTGCTGTACCCATCTTCACGCTGTACATATTGATACATAGACCATCCTTTATCTCAACCGTTCAAAAGCAGGCTTTCCCAAATCACGATATTTCACCCTTAAAAACCAGCTTGGGATGCCTGGGTGGCTCATTTAGGTAAGTATCTGACTGTTGATTTCAGCTCAGGTCATGATCTCAGGGTTGTGAGATTGAGCCCTGTACTGGGCTCCATGCTGAGTGTGGAGCCTACTTAGGATTTTCTCTCTCCATCTTCCTGGGCCCCTCCCCAGAGTACATCCTCACTATTAATTCATTAATTAATTAAAATAAAATAAATAAAAAAATAAAGGCACACCTGAGTGGCTCAGTCAGTTAAGTGTCCAATTCTTGATCTTAGCACAGGTCTTGATCTCAGGGTCAAGAGTTCCAGCCCCACGTTGGGCTTCATGCTGGGCAGGGAGCCTACTTAAAACTAAACAAAAAACTTCAGCTTGCATATCCCAAGGACAAGAATATTCTCTCATATAATCACACACCACTATCACCCCTTAAGAAAACCCACGATAATAATATAATAGCATCCAACGTTGAGCCCATACTCACATTTCCTAAATTGTCCCCAAATGTCCTTTAGAGCATTTCTTTCTGTGTTTTTTTTTTTTTTTTTTGGATCTAGGATCACATCAAAGTCTAACATTGCATTTGGCTGTTATGTCTCTCTACCTTTCCCAGTTAGAACAGTCCTCTACTCATTCCAATGTCTTTGGCACCATGTCCTTCCATGAGCCTAGGCTACCTGTCCTGTAGAAGGTCCCACATTTTGGATAAATGACTATTTCCTTGGGAGACGATCCTGACAAGGGCACCTCATTGGCTGTGATGAGTCCCTCCCACAGCATCTCATCTCAGGAGTCACAAGTCAGGCCACCCCACAATTGCCAATGCCAATGTTGAGTTCTTGGTTAAGGAGGGAACTACTAGATCTCTCCATTGTAATGGCCTGTTTCTCCCTCTGTAATTAATAAATAATCTATGGTGAGGAGCGTATTTGTGGTGATGAGCACCAGGTGTTGTATGGAAGTGATGAATCACTAAATTGTACAGCTGAAATTAATGTTGCACTATGTTAACTAACTGGAATTTAAATAAAAACTTGGGAAAAAGGTTAAAATACGTGAAAAAAAAAAATCATCTATGGGATGATACTTTGAAGCAATGTGAATATCCTGTTCCCTAACAACCCTTCTACTCAGTGATTTTAACATCTATTGTTATTCTTAACTGAATCTGGCATTACACTGAGGGCTACAAAATGGGGATTTTCTAATTATATTAACATTTCTATATTTGTCAGTATTAAAGAACAGCTTTCCCCTTTCTCTCCCTACTTTTCCCTCTCTCTTTACCTATTAGAGATCACTATGGACTTAGGGATATTTTTTTCTGCTACAGCCTACTATAATCCAATATCATCATTTGGGGGCAGGAAGAGGAATGATCCACATGGATTTGGCTGTGGGAGTTCCTTCAAGCTGGCTCCTGTATCTTGTTCATATAATCCCACTGATCTTAGGGGAATCCCCTACTTTATGGCACAAGATGTCCCAGGCCAATCTTGTGCTCTCCCTCTCTCTGACCTGGAAGCAACATCTTTTCTTTCCATGGAGTCCTGGTTCTTTTTAGTAGGAAATTGTACTTAGCGATCAAAATCCATGCACCTGGTGTGCTCTCAGCTGCAATTTTTCTAAAGATTTTATTTATTTATTTGAGAGAGGGGGAGAGAGAAAGAGTACAAGCAGAGGGATGAGCAGAGGGAGAGGGAGAAGCAGACTCCCCACTGAGCAGGGAGCCCGACACAGGACTCGATCCCAGGACTCCAGAATCATGACCTGAGCCGAAGACAGATGCTTAACTGACTGAGCCACCCAGGTGCAACTGCAATTTTGAATTCACTTGGCCTCACCAGAGAGATTGGTCTACAGTGCTTTAAGGAACTTGCCCTACCCTTGTGAGAGTACCAAGTCATAAGACATTTTTGGAAACAGTCCAAGAAAGAGAGCGGACCATTACTAGAACGGCTTTCATTTCTGAAAAAGTTGAGTTTAAATACTGACTTACTCTCCTGCGTCACTGTGGTATCGTGGGTCTGTTGCTTCATTTTTCTGAGCTGGGTCCTTTTTTTTTGGTCCCTAAGAAAAATGGATTTAGTGTAACTTCTTCATATTGTTTTGTTTTCTAAAGAGGGATAATAATTAAACAAGATACAGTGCCTGAAAGTGCTTAAAAATTGTAAAGACAGAATAGGAACAAGAGTGCAACATTTTGGGGAGGCAGAAGCAGCATAGATCATTGAAGTTCAAGAAAAAACTCAGTCCCCAGCTCTGTAATTAGTTTTTAACTAAGGGGCTGATTTGAACTTGTATTTCTTCTTCTCTCTTGGCTTCTCTTTGTATGAGCTTCCCACTAAGGAGCAGAGAGCAGGCTGTAAGGAAATTCTAGGAGTGGCCTGGAGGCTCCATTCATGCTCACATGGGACATTTGACCCCAGGAGCACCCACACTTAGTTAGCCTGGTGGGAGGACAATGACTAATGTAAAAGTTAGGGCCTGAAACAACAGAGTCATTGTCATCTAGAGACACATGTCTCCCAAACCATTCTTCCCCCTGGACATTGGAGATTAACTGTCACTCTCTTCCTGGTTCAGGCCAGCCCATTCAAGAAGGGTCATTTTCCCTCCTATGGTCTCTACCAGCTTCCTGTCACAGGATCACCACTCCTGGTGTGTGCCCCTGGGACCTTTCCACAAAGACTGCTGTGAGGACACTGACTTCTGGGCTGTTCACAGGATTCTCAGCAGCAGAGACACAAGCTAGGGATGAAGATGTGTTAAATCACTGAGGAAACTGAGGCAGGGAGATGAAGATTTTGATCAGGGCTCTGAGCCAGGCCAGCCAGGGTAGGGCGGAGGGGTGGCAGAGGGAGTCGCTTGGCCTTGGTTTCAAAATCAGAGAAGCAAGGAAATGCAATTGCACTGGTACTGCCAGGATGCCTCTCATCTCAGCTGGAACGCAATTCAAGTCCGATCAGCAGACATTTATTAAGCACCTACTGAGAGTGCATCTCTGGGCAAGGCACAAGGAATTTTAAGGAGCTTACATTCCACTCTGGAGGGGAGCAGTAAGTATATGATATGCCTTTCACTGTGCTTTGTGCAGTTATAAAGGGGGCACAGAGGACAGGTGGGTCATAGATTTCACCCATGCGATAGGGGCAAGGAAGGGAGGTGAGGTCAGGCAAGGCCTCAGAGGAGGTCAAGGGAAGGAAGGGTTTTAGACAGAGGGAACAGGATAAATTGAAGAAGGCAGCTTTTTCTAGAAGGACCGGGAAAGTATGAGTTACTTACTCATTTCCTGCCCCTCTCCATGATCTATCTCCACCCCTTTACCCAAATCATGAGCTCCAAGAAGCTTCTTCTGAGCCATGAAGTCCATCCAGCCTCCAAATTAACTGCTGTAAGGAATACTAGTACAGGAGGTGAAAGAATATCCGCCCACAGATAGCAGGTCCCCATCTCTGGGGAGTGTAAACATTTCTTTATAAAGAAAACAGGGTTCTTGCAGATGTAATGAAATTAAGAGTTTCGAGACAGAGACATTCCCCTGGATTATCCGGGTGGGCCCTAAATGCAATCACAGGGTTCCCACAAGGAAGAGGCAAAAGGAGATTTCAGACAGACGCACACAGAGGAGAAGGTGACGTGAAGATGGAGCAGAGAGAGATTTGCAGATGCCGCCTTGAAGAATGGAGTGACATGGCCACAAGCCATGAACACCAGCAGCCACCAGAAGAGGGGAGGCAGGAAGTGGATTCTCCCCTAGAACCTCCAGCAGCAGTACAGCCCCGCTGCCAGCTTGATTTCAGCCCAGTGACGCTGATTTAGGGCTCTGGCCTGCAGGACTGAGAGAGAATAGATTTCTGTTGTTCGAAACCACACAATTTGTGACGATTTGTTATAGCAGCCACAGGAAACAACAGATTCCTACAGAGACCAAGCATCAATTTTGCCCGGTCTTTTGAAAGAAAGAGGGATAGGAGAGAGGGAGAGGGTAATCTGTTGTTTGCTTTATTAATTTTGCTCTTTATTTTTCAAGTGGTAGTCTGGCCACCCACGCCAGAGGTGGATCCAGCGTCCCTCTGGGATATTAGACAACACTGGGGGTTTCCGTTCTAAAGAAACACACTTGTGTAAAGACAGTCCTGTACTTTTGAAGATGACAAGGCTATGTCCTCTTCTCTTCTGGGCTTTTCACACTACCCACTCGGGGCACAAAAATGTAAGCAAATCTACATTACCACGCCCTTCGGCCACTTGCCCTAGTTCCAAGCTGGGAGCTCATAATCCATTGAGCACTGTCTCCATCAATGACAAGTATTTAAGGGGTTCACGTGAAAGGTAAAATGTGCTACAGTGAGAGTGTGTGATCTCTACTCTCGAGTCATTTAGAGGTGATTTAAGTAGACCAGACCATTGATTATCAATTTTACTAAAAACAATAGAAGGAAATGTGTTAAAATGTTTCCTTGGATCACTTCTACTTGAAGTGATTTTTCCTTTTTTTTTTTTTTTTTTTTTTGGACATTAACTTTATGATAAATAAATGCCTTATTGTATTGCTTATATATATATACATATATATTGCATATATATTTATATCTTTAAAGTATTTACATTTAAATGAGAGAATGAAGAAGTAAAGAGAAGAAAAAGGCAGTATATTATACATTATCTACAAGATCTTAGGGTTTATTTATTTTTTATAAAATTTTTTAAAGATTTTATTTATTTATTTCTGAGAATACACAGAGAGGAGAGAGAGAAGCAGAGACACAGGCAGAGGGAGAAGAAGGTGCCATGCAAGGTGCCTGACATGGAACTCGATCCCGGGTCTCCAGGATCAGGCCCTGGGCTGAAGGCGGCACTAAACCACTTGAGCCACCAGGCTGCCCAAGATCTTAGGGTTTAAAAAGTACTCTGAGGAGCACCTGGGTGGCTCAGTGGTTGAGCTTCTGCCTTTGGCTCAGGGCACGATCCTGGGATCGAGTCCCTCATCAGGTTCCCCACAAGGAGCCTGCTTCTCCCTCTGCCTATGTCTCCACCTCTCTCTCTCTGTCTCTCATGAATAAATAAATAAAATCTTTGAAAAAAATATATATATATAAAGTACTCTGAGAGTTCTTAGTAAATGGGCCTTGGGAAAACCTTCCCAGAAATTTTAGGACTTCAGTTGAACCTTGAAGAATGAGCAGTATTTTGAGATTGAACTTTGATTTGCACTTGTGTCTTAGTCTGTTTAGCTGCTGTAACAAAATACCACAGACTGAGTGGCTAATAAACAACAGAAGTTTATTTCTCACAGTTCCAGAGGCTAAAAATCTGAGACCAGGGTGCCAGCGTGCTCAGGTGAGGAGGGCCCTCTTTGGTGTTGCAGGCTTCTCCCTATGCCCTCACGTGGTGGAAGGGGAGAGGCAGCTCTCTGGGGCTTCATTTATAAGGACGCTCACTAATCCCATTCATGGGTGCTGTACCCTCATGACCTATCACCCACCCACACACCCCACCCACCAGCCCCACCTTCTACTACCAGCACACTGGGGCTTAGGATTTCAACATACTAATTTGGTGAAGAGACAAACATTCAGACCATAGCAGCTTGGATTCTAAGTGGCTTCGGATTGCTACTAGTCACCAGGTAATGATGGATTTCTCAATAGGGTGTCAAAGCCAAGTAGACATCAGCTAGGGAAATATTACCTGTAAAGAAGTCTGGTGGTGGCACAGACTTTGTGGCACAGTGCGTTAAGCATCCGACTCTTGGTTTCAAGTCAGGTCATGATCTCAGAGTCCTGAGGTGGAGCCCTGTGTTGGGCCCCAAGCTCATCGAGAAGTCTACTTGGGATTCTCTCTCCCCCACCCCACCCCCCACTCTGCTTCTCCCTGTGCTTGCTCTTTCTCTGTCTAAAATAAATAAATATATATATTTTAAAAATAGGACTCTGGTTCTGTAGTAACCTAAATTCTCCAACCCTGTGCCAATATCTGAATTTCCTTCATTCCCTCCAAATCCTATGTTTCTGCCATGTATGTCTTCACAGATAACCTGATCCCTCCCATCTCTGGCCTTTTTAGTGTGTGGTATATTTCCTGCCAGGGAACATCCTTCCTTTCATCTCTTTCTACCCAGCCTCACCTTACCCCTACCATGCCAGTCTTTATCTCGTTAACTTCTATTCAGCTCCCAATGTCCAGCTGGGTGTCACCTTCCCTGGGAGAGCTCTCTAGGCCTTTGTCCCAACATTTTGCCCCAGGGCCAACCTAAGGCAAACATCTATGTCTCTCAATCATCCTGTGTGGTCAAGGCTTGGTCGTGCCACTCTCCCTGTAAACTTGGGGCCCCTTGAGGCCAACACTCTCTTGGAGCCCAGTGTCCAGACAGAGTAGGTATCCAATTACTGTAGAAGGGAAGAAAGAAGGCAGAGGGAAGAATTTGGTCACCTACTTGTTAGTCACCTGAAGACCTGATGAGTTTAGTAAAGGTTACTTTGATACCAGATTTGCTGCATCCACTTTGACTCACGTTATCTTCACCAAATAGTCTTGACCTGTGGGTTCAAGCAGTCATGTGGTTCACTGAACTACATTACCCACTGAAATGAGTGGCCAATTAAAATATTTTGATTGATATTAATTTCACCAAGGCTAATTGTAATAGATCCTGATGTCAGATTTAGATGTCTTAGTTTTTCATGCGGTTCCAACACTTAGCGGCTGTGTGACCTTGGGCAAGTAAGATAACCTCTCTGAACCTTACCAGGTGGGTCAGTAAACTGCCCGTATGGATATCTGCCTGACACAGTTGCTGAAGGTATGAAGCAATGATATGTGAGAGTCTGAGCCTAAAGCAAGCACTCAGCATATGTTTGTTCTTCTTCCTCCAAGGACCACCGTGAACAGAGTGTCAGAGGGACACGATGCAGCGGAAGGAGCTCGAAAATTGGCAGAAACAGGCCAAGTCTCTTTCATCATTTTCATCACACTCGGCATGTGCTCTGGGCTTTATGCATACCAGCTCATTTAATTCCCACAGCAACCCCTGGAGGTTACATTCTGAGAGGTTAAGTAACTGGGACTCACTTTTTAACTGCATCTGTTCACAGACTCACCCTCCGGGCCGGTGGGGAGCAGCCCCAAAGAAGCACTTGCCAGGTAGTTGTGTAGATATTCCCACTGTGGCTGAATTCCAGCGGCTAATGGTTCTACCACTGGCTCCAGGTACTCCCGGGGATTTGACAGGGGGCTCTGACACACCTGCTATCTGCCTTAACTCTCCAGACACCACACGCTCCCAACTCCGTGCCTTTCCTTATGTTCCTTTTTTGGTTTTTACATTTTTTATTTAATTCAATTTAATTAGCATATGCTGTATTATTAGTTCAGGGATGGAATTTAGTGATTCATCAGTTGCATATAACACCCGGTGATCATTCCATCATGTGCCCTCCTTAATGCCCATCACCCAGTTACCCTCTCCCTCCTGCCCGCTCCCCTCCAGCAACCCTCAGTTTGTTTCCTAGAATTAAGAGTCTCTTATAGTTTGTCTCCCTCTCTGTTTTCATCTTATTTTGTTTTTCCTTCCCTTCCCCTCTGTTCATCTGATTCTTAAATTCCACATGTGAGTGAAATCATAGGGTATTTGTCTTTCTCTGACTTATTTCTCTTAGCATAATAACCTCTAGTTCCATCCACATCAGTGTAAATGGCAAGATTTCTTTCTTTCTGATGGCTGAGTAATATTCCATTGTATATAGATACCACATCTTTATCCATTCATCTGTTGATGGGCATCTGGGCTCTTTCCATAGTTTGGCTATTGTGGACATTGCTACTATAAACATTGGGGTGCAGGTGCCCCTTCGGATCACTATGTTTATATCTTTTGGGTAAGAACCTACTAGTGCAATTACTGGTTCATAGGGTTGCTCTATTTTTAACTTTTTGAGGACGCTCCACACCATTTTCTAGAGTGGCTGCATCAGTTTGTGTTCTCACCAACAGTGTAAGAAGATACCCCTTTCTCTGCATCCTTGCCTTTGAACAGTCTCACCTGAGAGCTTCCACATTTGCTGTGCCCTCTGCCTCCAGCTCCCACCATCCACATCTTCGTTGACCTCTCCTTCTTATCATTCAGATCTGAGCTCTGAGGTTCCCTCCACACAAGTGACCCTCCCTACCTAAATGGGCTAAAGTAGCTCCACCCTCAGTCACTCTTTAGCACATCATGGCTTTCCTTTCTTTTTTTTTTTTTTTTTTTGCTTTTTTTTTTTTTTTTGCTTTCCTTTCTTCATAGCACATACCACTGTATGGAATGTCTATTTACTCATTATTGTCTTCCCCTCCCTAGCAATGGAGACTCCAGGGGAACAGGGACCTTATCTTGTTTATTTCTGTGTCTCTAGCACACAGTAGATGTTCAGTGAATAATTGTTGGATGGATGAATTTGTTCAAGGGTCACATGGCTAATAAGGAAGAAAACAGAAGTCAAACATAGGCCCCATATTCTTCTTCTTTTTTTTCTTTAAAAAATTTTGTTTGTTTAATCATGAGAGACACAGAGAGAGAGGCAGAGACATAAGCAGAGGGAGAAGCAAGCTCCTCGCAGGGAGCCTGATACGGGACTCAATCCCAGGACCACGGGATCATGACCTGAGCCAAAGGCAGACACTCAACCCTAGGTGCCCCTAGACCCCATATTCTTGGTCTCTCTAACAATATTACCTCATCCTCAAGTGGCTTGTAGAATAGTCTAGAACATAGAATAATTACCTAGCTACAGGAAACTACAGTGCAAAGAGATCTCTTACGTGCTGCTGGTGGGAATGTAAATCGGTGTAACTGATGCTGGCAGAGCAGTCCAAGGACTGAACAGGGGTCCTGCAGGACCAGCTGAGAAGGTCTCTGGCTGTGCACAGGATAGAAATCAAATGGGAGCCAGCAGGAGGCGAAAGCAGACTTTACTGAAGGTCTGGAGAGTGCCAGTAATGAGTGTCCAGGAGACTCAGAAAGGAAAGCAGGGGGTCTTGCCTATGTTCAGGGTCTGGGGTTTTTACTGAGGATGAGAGTCTAGAATATGTGTCCTCTCTGGCATTCAGAAATAGAACAAAGATGAGGGCACAAGTGTTATTCCTTGGAGCTAGAGAGTCCTTGGCATGAAGATGTCCATGCTGGTGGTCTGGAAGATGCATATGATGGCTTCACCTTGTCATTCTCACCTGGTCCTTCCTTAGATGTTATCTGTTCTAGAGAACTCATTCACTCCTTGTCCCTTACAAGGAGGACAACATTATTTGCATTATGACACATGTATAAAGTAGGGGGTACAGGTCCCAGCAAGAATAGAAACAAGAAAAGGAATAAAGTGCAGATTTTTATGGACTCCTGCAATTTCATTTTATAACAACTTTGGAGAACATTTTGCCTACCTTCTAAGTTGAAGATGACTTCTTCTAGGAATATACCCAAGAGTAATTCTTATACGCATATGGCTGGAGGCAGTGAACAGTGTTCATTATGGCAGAATCAAGCAAGCAAAAATTTATAAATAATCCAAACATGAATGAGAAGGAGAGTGGACAATCATACAGCAACCGTGTCAATGAACTACCCCACATTCACCAGTCTGGCTACACTTTGGCCATACGCTACTGAACAAAAGACAGGAAACCCCAAAAGACTTCAAACAGCATTATATCTTTCTGTGATATTAAAAATATCTAAAAAATTTTAAATATCCTTTTTAAGAATACTTACAGATTCACTAAAGTTAAATGAAAAGGAAAACAAGAAAATGATGACTATGAAACACAGGATAAAGATCCTGGGGCATAAGGAAGGCAGGGGATGTGCTCCTTGGGGGAGAGAGTGGTATCTGGTAACATGTAGATTATTGTCAAGGTCCTAACCTTTGCTTAGACGAAGGGTTTGCAGGTGATTATTGTCTTTTTAAGAATAAACTGATAGCTGGCTGTTGCCCTTCTGCATAAGGAAACCGAGGTTCAGAGGAGTTCAGTGACTTGGCCAAGGTCAACCAGCTACCAGCTGGTTGTGGTGGAGCTAGGACTCAAACCCAGGTCTGTCTGACGCCCACAGGGAAGAGTTACTTCTCTGCTACCTTCAACTCCACCCCATTCCCAAATCATACTGTAACCAAATAAAAACCCAAACTAAATACATCTGAAAACTGGATTCACCTGACCCTTTACCTCCATTTAGAAGCCATGCCCACTTTTTTTCCCTCACCCTTCCCCTGTATGACTGAGACACTGTGGTTTAATCTGGATCAACTCTGTGTGGATGAGATGGAGCCACAGCAAAAGCAAGAACAAGTCCATTGGGCCTGGCTCTAGAATATCACAGAGACCACAACCTGGTATCTATTGGCAAGCTGGCCTAAGAGCACTATCACGACCAGAAGGAGGAGGAGGAAGAGGATGATGAGGATAATAAAGAGGACTCAGAAGACAATGAGGACATGCAGGACAGGGATGAGATGAATGACTACATGGAGTCACCCAAAGTTGGAGAGGTCAGTGAGGTGGACAAGGGAGGCAATGAACAGGATTAGGACCAGTGGATGATCTAGGTAGACAAGGCAAGTGGCCGAGCCCAGCTCACCCTGCACCCCCTGCAAAACCAGCTGGTTGCCTGGGTGCCTGAAAGCTCACCTTTGGGTATCTCTTCAGGTGCTGCCAGGAACTGGTCTCCTGGGCCCCTCCAGGGGCCATTGGTTTGCCCTTGAACTCCCAGGGCCTGAGCCCACCCCACCTTTCTGCCTAATACCTTACTCCTTAGTTGCCAGGCATAGTCTCCTTCTAACTCTCTTTAATAAAGACACAGGATTTGAAAAAAATAAAATAAAATAAAAATAAAAATGAACTGATAACAGAAACTAGCTAAACAGCTAAAGTTGAGCCCTATGGGCCATGGATTGGGATTAATTTAATTCTGCAGTCCTAAAATCTAATTAAACAAAGAAACTACATGTCATGAGAATGGGAAGGGGGAGTCGTACATAGGGAGAAAACAGTTTCATTGTGAGGGAGGTGTTTTTAATATTTTCATCCCTAGAATGAAGATGTAAGATATGTTGATGGGGGAACAGAGGACTAGTTGAGGACAAAACACACTTACAAATCCTTGAAATACGCAGAGTGACATTCCTCTAGGGACTCAGCTGCCTTGCCATACTTTGCTAAGGGCAAAAGGCAATCTTAGCTCAACCCCCAAGATTCTGGAAGTCTACTTTAACATATAAAAATTCCTTTAGAAATTTCCTTTATCTCTAAAGCCCCCAAGATACATGTTGACAATCATCCCCCAAGCACATGGCCCACCAATAGACATCTGAAGGGTCTCATGACTAACGTCTTATTAGATGGTAATAAATGACCTTTTCCCAACATTAGTTAGCCCCCTCAAGGTCCTGGAAACCTTGTTTCCAAAATTCCTTAGAGAGTATGCAATCCCCAGGCTCCTCCCAACTCCCAGGTATATAATCAGCTACCCCTCACCGGCCCTGGGCAGCATCTCTTCCTGCCCACGGATCCTGTCTCCATGCTTTAATAAAACCACCATTTTACACCAAAAACATCTCAAGAATTCTTTCTTGGTCGTCGGCTCTGGACCTCACCCCACCAAGCCTCATCTATATTCCAAAACCTCATCGATATCACTAGCCAGAGTGTCATTCTACCTATGGTTTGGCTTAAACAAAATTTTCCCTATTTGTATAGCTCATAAGTTATTTATGTTTATATTATTTAGAAACAAAATTAAACTGAGTAAAAGTGAAGGTCAGATTGGGTTTATTCAACAATTTATGAATTGGGCAGCATCCCATTTAGCACGGAGAGAGGGACACCCAGAAGCTGTGCGAAATGGATGGATTTTTCTAGGCAGAACCAGGAAGCGACCAGGGGGTTAATTAGCAAAAGAAAAGCAAGGATTGTTCAAGGCAAGGTCACCTTCCCTTAGGGGGAAGGCAGGGGTCTTAGGTAGATTACTTCACTAGTGCTGATCAGCATATTCTGGACTGATTGGTTTAAAATTCCACTCCTGAGAGAGGCTGAAATTGCAGTTACGTTAATCTTGGTGGGGTTTAGCAAAAGTGACTCCATCTGAGGCCCGTTGTTTCTTTTTAACAATATATTATGCATGAATTAGATATGAAACATATCTAAAGCAATGTACACAAGCCCACAAAGATTCACTAAAATGTCTTTTACAGAATTTTAAAATAAACTTACATTTTTAAAAACAAATATTCAAAAATTATATCTTGCAACCCCTGAGATCACTGCATTTTTATTTTTCATTTTATTCATTTATTTTTTATTTTCTTAAGTAGGGTCCATACCCAGGATGGAGCCCAACTCAGGTCTTGAACTCATGACCCTGAGATCAAGACCTGGGCTGAAATCAAGAGTCTGGCACTGAACTGACTAAGCCACCTAGGCACCTAGGCACTGAATTTTTAAAGGTTGAAAATTATTTTTCCAACTATCTTGGTCCATGACTATTGTTTCCACTCTTTTATTATTATTTTTTTTTTACTTTTGTAATATTTTCTTTTTAAGTAGTCTCTAAACCAACAGGGGGTGGAACCTACAACCAGTGGAAAAAAGTGGCATGCTCTATCTACGGAGCCAGCCAGAAGCTTCTCCATTCTTTTAAATCAAGGGGAAGGTTTGTCTGTTTGCCTCATACCTCGCTATTTAATTTTATTCTATTTCTTAGAAATAAAATTTCCCTTTTGCTGCTTTTACAGAAAGGAAGTTGTGTGAGAAGAGGGAAAACCTTTTTTTTTTTTTTTTTTTTTTTTGTGCTTGTACCATATTTCACAATACTTCTATTGTTCTGCAGCAAGTCAGAAACACAAACCCTAGGGCAATGACATTTGGGATGAGGCCTTTGCCAAGAGAAAACAGGGACAATGGAGTGTCCCCTACAAGGATTCCAGAATGACACACTGGGATTTTTGCTCAGAGATGGGCAAAAGTAAATTAATTGATTAATTAATTATGCTCCCTTCCTCATCCCCCACCCCGCTTCCTTTTGCAATGGAAGGAGGGATCTTAATTTTTCCAATGTGTGAGAAAAATATAGGTTTTTGTTGGTTTGGAGTGATGCTCCAAACTGTGTTTCTGTCTTAGTTTTTCCAACTGTGTGACATGGCTTCACAGATTAAACGACTCATCGGTAATTGTAGAAACACTACTGCAGACTTACTATGTGCCTGTACTAAGTCCTAAGGACGAATATAACACTGAAATAGTCACCAATCTCTGGGTCCTTGGATCTGTTAGGATCCTGTCTGCCTTTCTGATATTTCCACTCATTTTTTCTGCTTTTCCCTTTCACTATTATTTATATTCCCCAAATGAATGAGACCAGATAATGTTTGTCCTTCTCCGATTGACTTACTTCACTCAGCATAATACCTTCCAGTTCCATCCACGTGGAAGCAAATGGTGGGTATTTGTCGTTTCTAATGGCTGAGGAATATTCCATTGTATACATAAACCACATCTTCTTTATCCATTCATCTTTCGATGGACACCGAGGCTCCTTCCACAGTTTGGCTATTGTGGACATTGCTGCTAAACATCGGGGTGCAGGTGTCCCGGCCCCAACAACCCCTGTCTATGAAGGGTCCCTGAGCATCCATTGGCACAGTCCACGGGCTCCCCATCCTAAACCAACACCCTCATTTGGCAGGTGAGGAAGTGGAAGCCCAGAAATGGGCAGAGAACATAACCAAGTCACAGCCAACACCTCGACATCCCAATTCCTAGTTCTGGAGTCTTCTCATGCCTGTCCTTTCTTTTCCTTCCCACACACTTTCAAAATCTTCTGGTCATGAGGAATCCCCTTGAAGTTTGGGGGCTAAATCCATGCCCAGTGACTCAATAACTGCCTTCAATTGCCAAAGCAACATCCCAACCCTTGGGACTGGGAACATTTTGCAGTCACTTGACCTTTTCTCAAAGACAGAGAGAAGAAAAAGGCATGAGACAGGCTTCAGAACTTAGGAGCATGGTTCACTGGACTCATCCTCGGCATCCCTGTGTCCAGGAGGGCACCACTCCAAGAAAGTGTCTGGGGACAGCAGAGTGGACTTATACAGTGCTCACAAGAGCAAAAAAGAAGTTCACGGGCCAGGGTGGACTCTGATAGGACCTGTTGGTGCCGGGGGACATGACGGTGTGCTTTCCCTTGGTGCTGATGTGTTGGGACCCCTGTCCTGCCTCCCTCCTCCCCACTGCTGTCAGACATCCTGTCTTGTGAACAGTCACCCCTCTTTCCTGTGTGATATAATGATGTGGACATGTATAAAACTTCCCCTAGCTTTTCAAAGTTAGTACAATTGAAATACAAGTCATCCTAATTGCCAGCCCTCCATCCCGTGCAGAACAAACGGCAGCAGTCCTAAATCTAAGGAGTGCCAACACCAAGCTGAAGCAAGGTAAGGAAGCCAGGCTGGGATTTCTGTAAAAGTGCTCCAGACCAAACAGTTCCCATTGAAGGAGTCTGGTTTTCCACGGTGATTTTTCCAGGCTACCTAAAACTATTTTTATATCCATCACTTCCTCTCACAGTTTGCCTCAAGGCAGGGAGAAAGACCATTAATTCAATTTTTCTGGAGAAACAGAGATTCAGCAATTTTGTGTCCAGGGGCGTAGGACGAGTCCAAAAGGTAACCAAGTTCTTTTAATGGTTGACATCTCTTCGCCATCCTAACAGTGGCGGTAAGTGGTTGTTTGGACACATTTTAAGAGTTCAAAACCTGGCTCTACCATTTACTAGCACTTTGACCTTGGACAAGATGCTTGACCTCTGTCTTCTTCAATATCCTCGCTGGTAAAGTGGCCAAGTGACAAAATGGCAGTACCTACTTCAGTGTCTTGTCAAGGGATTAAATGAGTTATATATATATAAGAAGCTAAGAACACCACCAGCATATAGTAAGTCCTCGATATTATTTGTTTTGTACTTCCACAAAATGCTTCCACAGACATTATTACCTCCTGACTAGCCTCCAGATCGTTTGACTCTCAGCCCAGGCATTTGGAAGAAATTCAGAATATTGGGAAAGGTCCAGCATCCTTTACTGAACACGCTCCCCGGAGGCCAGTCTACTAGGTATGGTTTCCTCAGCCCAGTACTGTGTTTCTGCTTCATGATCTGGAAAAGCACTCTGCAAGGCTCCAGGCAGCTTCCTTAACTCTGGCAGAAGCCCTCACCCAGGAAGCATGAACTTTCCCTCATCCCTTATACAAGCAGAAGGGAAAATTATGCACGTTGTTGCTTAATCCCTGGTAGCCCTTATCTCCCCATTTTTAACATCACTGGACGTTCTTTAGAAAAGCGATGCTAGCCCAAGAGATTTAAGCTGTGTCATTTCCCCTGGTAAAACCTTTTAGATGCCTTACAAACCAGCATCAAAAAAAAAAAACAAAAAAAACCCAAAACTGTTCTGTGAGTTCTGGTCACCATCCCTTCCCCACGCTCCAGGCAGGGAAAGGAGTTGACTCTTTTGGAGAACCCCACGTGCGTGAGCTAGTTACTATGCTGCACACAGTTGAGGGCATGGGGCTGTAGAGGACAGAGAAGCAACTTATCGGGGCACCACAGTGGATAAAAGCTTTCCTTACGTACACTTACCAGCTCTCTATGATCTTCCTCAACCTTTCTGAGCTGAGTTTTGCCATCTGTAAACCGGGGTAATTGTGCACACCCCATAAGAGTCATAAACTTTCAATGAGTCAATTCATTTACTATGCTTAGCACCATGACTGGCACCAGAGTCCAATAAACGTTAGGTAGCATTATTATTATTACCTGAAAAAGAGCAGCGAAGGTTTACTCTTCCTCTTTTCCATGAAACCAAGCCCTTGTCCTTGACTGAGGACAATTAAGTTTGTCTCCAAATGAAAGAGCATAAAGACCCCTAAGCCCAGTTCATGGTGTGTGGTTATGGGGGGTGTGGGGGGGTGAGTGTGGTTCAGACTCCCGCCTTCTTTGGGGTGGGAGTAGTTTTGTTCAACCTACGATGCAAATTCACTGACGTCACCACGGAGCAAAGACGATCTAGTCTTTCCTTGAATCCTTCCATTGACGGGGTGCTCACTCCCTAACGAAAACCAACCCCTTCCCTTTTGAACACCTTTTAAAATTAGAAAGTGTTCTTTCTCTGTTCCTTCTTCCGCCCCCTCCTTCCACTTCCCACTTTCCCAGTCCTCCTCCTTCCTCCTTGCATCTTCCCCTTTCTCTTCTCTTTTTTTTTTTTTTCCACCCTGCCCTCTCTCTCTCCTTCCTTCCCCCTCCCAGGCCAGAGAGCCCGAGAGTTCCCTATCTTTGTCCCGAAGTCGCTATCCCAGCCCGGGACAGCCTGGGAGGTCTCTGGGGCGGCCCGCTGGCCCGCTGACCCGAGCTCTGGCGCCCACGGCCACGACCGCGGTCCGGAGGTCGCAGGGTCTTTCGGAAGCAAAACCTTTTATCTGGGCTCGGCCTTCTGGTTCATTAATGCCATCCGTCAGTTCGCCCAGTTTCCATGATTAACCCGTCTGGAACCGCAGGAACCACACGAAACTTGGCGCGGCTGGAGGCGGCGTCCGGGGGCCCCGCGGGCCGAAGGCGCGGGCGGCGGCGAAGGCGGGGCCCGGGCGCGGCTCCCCGGCCCCGGCGGTGGGGACCCTCCGCGCCGCAGCCCCGCCGCGCCCGCCCGGCCCGGCCCCGGGGCGCGCTCGGCCGCGCGGTCGCTTTAAGAGAGGGGCGGGGCCCGGGACGGCGAGGCAGGGCCGGCCCACCGGGCTCCTTTTCCTTTTTGATCCATTCAAAAATTACTTATTGCAAATTCCCGGACCGCCGGGAGCGGAGAGGGAAGGGGCGGCGGGCCGAGGGCTGCTGCGGGCGCCGCGCGGGGGCCCCGGGGGGCGCGAGCCGCTGACGGCCGGCCCGGCCCGTGCAGCCGGGGGCCTCACCAGGAAGCGTCCGCCTCGGCCCCGGGGAAGCTCCGAGCGCCGCCTCCCGCCTCCCGCCTCCCGCCTCCCGCCGCCGCCGCCGCCGCCGCCTGGCGCCCGGCCCCCGAGCCCTCCGCGGCTCCCTCCCGGACGCTCGGGCTCGCGCGGCCCCGGCATGGCTGGCCGCTGAGCCATGGCTCAGTACGGCGCCCCCGGGCCGCTCGGCATGGCTGCGAGAGAGGAGCTGTACAGCAAAGTCACCCCGCGCAGGAGCCGCCAGCAGCGCGCGGGCACCATCAAGCACGGGTCGGCGCTGGACGTGCTGCTCTCCATGGGCTTCCCCAGAGCCCGCGCGTAAGTGGCCTCCTCGCGCCCCGCGCGCCCGGCCCCCGGCCCCCGGCCCCCGGCCCCCGGCCCCCGGCTTCGCCCCGGCTCGCCTCCCCGCGCCCGCCGCACGGGCGGCGCGCTCCCCGCTGCCCCCACCTGCCGGGGCGGGGCGCGTCCCCAGGTGCGGCTCGCGGGCTCCCCGAGGTCCCCGGCGCCCCGGTGCGGGACGCTGGGCCGCCTTAGGGTCCTCCGAGGGCTGGGAAGGGGCGCGGAGGGGCCGGCGCTCTCCGTGCAGCGGCTTCCAGCTCCGGATGTCGCTCGGGTTCGGGCCCCCTCCGGAGTAGGAGGAGCGGGAGCGTGGGTGTTGCTGCGTGTTCATTGATGGGGAGGATGCAACGAGAAGGAGACGCGATCCCTCCTGGGGACCCGGGTGCTCGTCAGTGGTGACGGCAGCGCGGAAATCTGTGGGTGCCTGAGAGTAGGGAAGGGAGCTGGGGTCCCGCATCCTTCTGCCCCTGGAGGGTGGGGAGGGGCAGGGCCCGGAGCGCAGGTGGCTGTCCCTGCAGCCCGCTGGGAAGAGGCCTGGCCGCCCGCGCAAGGCAGCGGCAGCAGGAGGCTTCTCCAGCTTCCGAAGCTGGTCAGCCGAGACCGTGGGGCTGGAACCCTGCCGAGGAGGAAGCCGTGGCCGGGTGGCCCGGTGGCCCGGTGGCCCGGTGGCCGGGTGGCCGGGCCCTCCTCCCTTGGTTAATTTCTCCGTGCGGATTTCTTAGGTAGGGGACACCAGGCCTGCGATCCGGTGGGGGCGCTGCTTCTTTGAATGACATCACCTGAACGGCAGAGTTGGGCAAACTTTATCAGGAAGGGCCAAGTTAATGAAAAAAAAAAAAAAAATTTTTTTTTTCTCCCTCTTTTTCTCAGGTAGTAAGTCTAGGTTACCCTTCCCCAGCCTCTGGGCAAATCTCGCTTACTCTATTCTTTGCAAACTTGGCTGTGAACCCAGAGCCAAAAGCACACCCCTGGTTTTACCTGTCCACCCAGCCGGCTGGGACAGTCAGGAAAGTGGGCCCTTGGGAAGTCAGGAAATAGGCCAATGCTTTTGACTTGGGTTGACTTCCAAGCAGTGGGGCTCGTTTTCCATTAAGGAGGGAAAATTCGGTGGGCTCTGCAGGGCTGTGTCAGGTGTGGATGCTGCAAAGTATGCCCTGATTCTGGCTGATGGACGTGCACACCTCTCCTTAAGCTAGGGAGGTGGGGCCTGGGGAGTCTGCTGGGTAATGCTGCAGAATTAGCACAGTCCCTGGCATCTAGGCCAACATTAAGGACCTAAGTTGCTCAATGTAGGGAAGAAATACTTAAGTGAACTCCTCAGACTGTCATGTTTGCTATTCAGACCTGCTTTCAAGGGGCATCTTTTTTCCTGCACTGGGTCCGGGAGGCCTTGTCCATGTCCCCACAGATTAGCATGATGGTCTAATTTTGACTGGCTCAACCCCTGAGATCTCCTAATGGCTAGCATTTATTGAATATTTATGATGTACTATCCTAAGTGCTTTACCTTTATTAACCATTGTGCCCTAGCAACACAGTGAGAAAGCTAACACACATGCCCATCTTACGCATTTGGAAACAGAGGTTTAGTAAGGTTATATAACTTGCCCAGAGTCACAACACCAAGCAATAAGACTGAGATTTGGATCCACGGTGTGTCTGCTTAACCTCACATCCAGAGCCAGTATGTAATGAGTTAATGTAAGCGAAATGCTTAGTTGCAATGCCTGGCACATTGTGAAAGATTATTAAGCCTTAGTTGTTACCGCATTCGTTTCTGTGGCTGCTAGAACAAATGACCACAAATTGGCTGGCTTAAAACAACAGAGATTTATTTTCTCCTGGTTCTGGAGGCGAGAAGCCCTAAATCAGGGTCACTGGGCTGAAATCAGATGTCAGCATGGCTGTGCTGCCTCTGGAGGTTCCAGGGGAGAATCCACTCCTTGCCTCATCGAAGTCTTGGCGGCGGCTGGCATTGCTTGGCTCGTGGTGGCATCACTCACTCCGATCTCTGCCCGCCCGGTCCCATTGCCGAGCTGCGTCAGATCTCCTTCTGCCTTTTTACTGTAAGAGTGACTGCTCTTAGGGCTTTTCCAGATAATTCAGGTTAGCCCTCCCATCTCAGGATCCTTTATCACATCTACAAAACGTTTTTTTTTTTTTTTCCTCTTTTTTATTTTTACCATATGGGGATGTTCACGGTTCCAGGGATTAGGACTTGGAGAACTTTTGGGGAGCTCTTTTCAGCCTATCACAGCTCTGAGCATTCTGACTAGCACTGCCTCCCTTTACTGAAGGGGTGACCCAGTGGGTCCTGATGGAACAGTCTGAGCGGGAGGGAAGTTGGCTTTGCTGTTCGGTCTCCATCAGAGCCCCTGCCTGGGAAGGGGCGGAGCCCTTGGCTGTCACCTGATCTAGTTCTCCTCTCACCAGGGCTGCCAACTTGAAAAGACAGACAGCCAGGGCATCAGGCTGAGCTTCTGAGAAGCCTCTTTCTTAGGCCTTAAGCCTGGAAGAAGGCACATGAAGAAATTTGCAAGCAGCAGGGAGCAGAGACAGTTTGCTGGGTTCTGGGAGATCTGGCTGGGATGCCTTGAGAAGGGATGAGAGCGATGTCTGGAACATGGCCCTTTGGAGAGGCTGATGCAGTAGCCAAGGCTACAGCTCTGGTTTCCCTTTGGGTGTGACCAGGTCTGGTGTCCTGCAGCAGCAGGAAGGGACCTTCCACGGGGCTCTGAGGGGCGGGCAGAGAGCTCCGGCCAGCCAGGCCCAGGTCCCATTCCAGCCCGGGCTGTGGTCTTGGATAAGTCACCTACCCTTTCCAGGCCTCACTGGCTCCCTCTGAGGGGAACGGAATTAATTAGTACATGCTTATTAACTGCTCAACAGAGCTAAGGGAGAGGAGTGCTGAGCCAGCAGGGTGACCTCAGGGTATGTTCCTTCTAGCTCATCACTCCCCCGAGCTGTGTTAGGTTTTTTCCATCCCACCCTATTACCTTCGGTTCAAAAACACTGCTGTAGAAAGACCTGCCATTTGGAGGATTGAGAAGTGGCGGTTTTTTCAGGGTGTGAATGTGAGCATAAGGTGAGGAGGTGTTAGGGAAGCCTCAGGGAGGAAACCTTCAAGGGACCAACATGATCTGTCCCTCTCCCCCCCCCCTTTTTTTTCTATACCTATCAGCTCTTCTAAAAGTTCCTGTTCCGAAAGTTCTAAAAATAAAGATCTAGCTTGGTCAAGACCAGAGGGAGATTGGTCGGAAGGAAAAGGAACCGTGTGCAGAGCAAAGGCCTCGGGGAGGAGGATGCCCGGGGGTCAGGAGAGGAGGCAGGAGGGGAACTGTCATGGGGATTGTTGCTTTGCTACCTGTTTCCACACCTTCCCCTACTGGCCTCTGTGGTTTGTGGGGGAGTGAGACTCTTATCTCTGATCTCTTCTGCAGCTTGAGGCCAACTGTGGGAGCATCACTTAACCAGTGAATTTGAGGAGTCTTTGCTGATACACCTCTGACCTTTTATTTTGTTTTGGTTGGGTTTGTTTGAGGCTGCCTGTGACGCTAGAACTCTGTCTCTAGCAAATGACTCTAAGGTTTGCTAATGATCGAGAGATACAGTCTTGCAAGAGTACACGGTGGCAGGGATTCCATGGCCCAAGTGCTAGTCCAGCTCCTGACAGAGGAAGCTTGTAGGACTTCTGTTTTCCTCAATATTCTGATCAGCTTCTGTGCACGGTGACACCTGTCCTGTGTAACTCAACGAGGCTCTGTGAAGACAAAAATGAGTCATGGGCAGGAAAGGACTTAGAATACTTAAAAATATAATGCGGACACTGGACAGATAGGATTATGGTATCATTGTGTTGGATGGGAAGAAAAGGAGGTGGGGTGGTTGCTGGCTGTAGGCTCCAGCAAATATTTACATGTGCTATTAGGCCGTCCTTCTTTCCTATGGAGAATATTTGAACAATGCCTGGTTCAAGAGCAGGACGGTGGAAGAAGGAAAGTGCTGGAACAAGCACCACTGACTGCTTTGAACAGTAGTGGCGTTAGCTATGCCTCGCTGCCCAGAGATAGAAACATCCTCAGAGCTGGCGGGACGAGGAACCGACAGGCACCTTGCAGGGCCCATGAATGAAAGTATCCAGTTTCTCAGGCCTTCTCCAGCTTACCTGCTAGGTTGACAATGGATCCTCTCAAAGTACTTGGTCCACTCAGTGTCTGAGGGGTGGCCGGTTCTGGGTTGGGGCCTAGCCGCTTTCCCCCAGGGCCTTGAGTAGCGAGAGAAGGCAAACCGTGGTCCACCTGGAGCCGAAGGGACCTTACAGGTGGACAGGGCAAAGAACTCTCAGCTACCCGGCCTCACCATGCACCCACACAATAGCCCTCTACGTCTGTGTGTTATTTTGCAGTTGGAAAATGGCTCTCACCTGCACCAAATAGCCCATTCTGTTGGCACTGCAGTCCTGTGAGGTAAAGCACAGGATGAAAGCCTTGTTTTATTTTATTTTTTTTAAGATTTATTTATTTGAGAGAGAGCAAGAGCACAAGCAGGAGCAGAGGGAGAGGGAGGAGCAGGCTCCCCCTGAGTAGGAGTCCGATGTGGGGCTCGATCCCAGGACCCTCGGATCATGACCTGAACTGAAGGAGGCAGAGCTTAACCGGCTGAGCCACCCAGGCATCCTGCGAGCCTCATTTTTTAAAAAATATTTTATTTATTTATTTATTCATGAGAATACACAGAGAGGAGAGAGAGAGAGAGAGAGGCAGAGACCCAGGCAGAGGGAAAAGCAGGCTCCATGCAGGGAGCCCGAGGTGTGGGACTCGATCCCGGGTCTCCAGGATCAGGCCCTGGGCTGAAGGCGGCTCTAAGCCGCTGAGCCACCCTGGGTGCGAGCCTCATTTTAAAAATGAAGAGGCTTAAGGCTTGGAGGAGCTTGGGAACTTGCCCTGCAAGAGGCCTGGTCACCATGAGAGTCTTGAACTAAAACTGCAAGCCCAGTGCACTTCCCAGCCTGTACAGAGGCCTTGGTTCACAAGGGGAGACTTTGACGTGCATTTTTATTTTTAGCTTTATTGAGTTATCATTTATGTACCGTAAACTAAATCTATTTACAGATTGACCCGGTTGACAAATGCATACACCCGTGGAATCACCACCGCCAGACCCAGCACCTGCCTGTCACCCCTAGAACTTTCCTTGTGCCCCTTTGCAGTCCTTCACTCCTGCACCCTCTTCCTGGGGAACTATATATTAGTATTTGCATTTTCTAGCCCTGCATGTAAGTGGAATCCTACCATGCATACTCTTATGCCCACCTGGCCTCTTTCCTTCAGCTTAGTTTTTTTTTTTTTTTTTTTTTAAGATTTTATTTTTTCATGAGAGACACAGAGTGAGAGGCAGAGATACAGGCAGGGAGAGAAGCAGGCTCCTTGCGGGGAGCCCGATGCGGGACTCGATCTCAGGACCCCGGGATCATGCCCTGAGCCGAAGGCAGACACTCAGCCACCAGCCACTCAGGTGTCCCTCTTCAGCTTAGTATTTTCGAGATTATTCCATGATGTTGCCTGAATCGGTAGTTCACCTCCTTTTATTGATAGTAGATCTCTATGTATCTGAACTTGTTGGTAATGTCATTGTAACCCCTTGCACAGAGCTTCTATGGAAATTCCACAATGCCCTAATAATATTACCCTAGGTTTTTAGGCCACTTTAGAGATGACAAAGCAGATTTGTATGCATCACTACTATCAAGGCTCAGACATTGATAGTTTCATGAGAAAACTAAGGTTCAGAAGAGTTATGCGCCACAGTGAAGAGCATCGGGCTTCGTGACTCTGCCCTGTGGTTTTTGTCACCACCCCGCCCCTGGCCTCAGCTGCCTCAAACTCCAGCTGCTTTCCACCGAGTGCGCAATAATTAGTTCTCAGAGCTAACGGCTTGGCTTTTCAGAAAAGCAACCAACCTAGGGAATCTGCATCTCCTGCCAGCTCTCCTCCGGCCGGTGACAGTCGTGGCAGAGGTGTCAGTGTCACCGGGAATCCCAGCAGGCACCTGCTACGCGCGTGCGTCTGCGTGTGTGACCGGGCGTCCCTCTGCCTGGGCGGCGGGGAACCGAGGAGGCCCCCCCACTCTCTGCCTGAGACACAGAAGTCTAGACTGTGGCTGGTCTGACAGCCGGGGACACTTTGGGCCAGTTGCTGGCAGGGCCAGTGCTTGAATTTCCTGGCCTGTGAAATGTTGATGATAACAGTACTTACCTTGAGGGATGGTTGTCAAGGCCAGCGATGCCATTCCCTGCAAACAGCCCCAGAGTCTGTGGCTTTCACAGACTGTCTGACTGTCACGTCCACCTGGATGTACCTGCTACTCCAGGGACAAGGCTCCTTTGTCATCTGGTCCCTGGGGATGGCTCCGCGGGTCCTCTCCCTGGTCCTCACTGCACAGTGGGCGTAAGGTAGTGAGGAGGAGGTGGGGCTGCGCCTTCCCTCGGTACTTGGGTTCGGTTACCCTGCACCCAGGTCTGCAGAGCGCCCCGAGGGGTGCTAGGCTGAGTAGAAGCAGGCCCACGGCACAGCCAGTGCCGCCCAAGCTGCTGATTATAATAAATGGCCTGGGTTGGGGATTTGCGGGAGTGCCATCTGGTCGTCTTCTGATTAGTCTCAAATGGAATCAGACTCCAGCCCTGGAGAGGGAGGGGAAAAAAAAAAAAAAATCTCATTCAAGAATGGCTTCCCTGCACTGTGATGGGCACAGTCCCAGCAGGACCGAGTGGCTGCTGGAGAGTGAAGATGCTTGTGGTCCCCATCAGGGCTGGAAGCTCTTGTCTTCTTTGGAGGATTTTCTCAGGGGCCACCTCTGGGTGTCCCTCAGAGGCTTATGGGAGAAGTCCCTGGAGGAGGGATGGACAGATGGAGCGCTGGCCTCAGGCCTCCAGGCCTTCCGTCAGGTGCTCAGGGTTTTGGGAGAGGAGACCTTTCTTGTTGGCCCCTCTCGCCAACATCCCCATTTTCCTGATGATGCTTTGCCCGCATGCTCTTTGCCACCTACTGTCTATGGGGATGCGGCCTCTTGTGACTGCCTCAGATGAACATCCGGAAATTGCCTGAGCTCTTACTATGTGCCCGGTATCCTACTAAATTCTGTGTGCTTCTCAGGAGGAAAAGATGAGTGCCAAGTTTCACCACCTGGCGCTCTGAAGTCAGCTGTCAGAGGCAGCCTGGCACTCTCTCTAGCTGGCTGCGCATCCCCCACAGTGACCCTTTGAGGAGCAGGTGTGCTTTCTCTAGGCCTGGGTGAACAACACTTTACCGATAGTGTGAAGCCTCTGCACTCAGCTCACACCCCACCAGCAGCCCAGTGGTAACGGAAAGCAAATTTAGTTTGCCTTTCTTTCAGACCCCGGCTTTGCGTTCTTGCTCTGCCCTCCCTTACTGGCTGTTTGGGTTTACCCCCGTCTTTGCCCTTCCCCAGGCCTCAGTCTTCCCAACTCTAAAAGCAGGTTTACCCCCATCTTTGTCCTTCCCCAGGCCTCAGTCTTCCCAACTCTGAAAGTGGGTTTACCCCCATCTTTGCCCTTCCCCAGGCCTCAGTCTTCCCAACTCTAAAAGGGATCGAAGTCAATCGCATCCCAGGCATTCTGGGGACTTGAAGTGACACGGACAAGTGTTTTTGGACAGCACAGGAGGTTTCCACTGCTTCTCGTAGGTTTTTCAGTTCCAGAGCATTTAGCTTTTCAGTTTTTGTTTTATTTTCCCCAAGTGCTTTACCGTCAAATTCTTTTCTCCTCCCTTTAAAGAGAACTCTTCAGGACTGATTATTTATTATTATTTACTCTAGAGAGTAAATAAACAGAAAGAACGATAGGAGCCAATTACAATGGGGGGGTCATTTAAGTAGTATACAATAGTATAATTTTCAAATTGGTACATAATGTGCTTTCTTGCATAAAACAACCAAAGTGCTAGTTAAATGAAAGAAGAGGTTAGTGCCTTGAGCCCCACCCCTGGGGGGACATAAATTGCTCATGGGCACCATTTTTGTTTTTCTTTTTTTTTTTTTAAAGATTTTATATATTTATTCGTGAGAGACCCAGAGAGAGAGGCAGAGACACAGGCAGAGGGAGAAGCAGGCTCCCTGCGGGGGATGTGGGACTCGATCCCAGGACCCCAGGATCACGCCTTGAGCCGAAGGCAGGCCCTCCACCACTGAGCCCCCCAGGCGCCCCTCTCAGGGACACCTTTTTTTTTTTTTTTTTTTAATTTTTTTTTTTTAAATTTATGATAGTCACACAGAGAGAGAGAGAGAGAGAGGCAGAGACATAGGCAGAGGGAGACGCAGGCTCCATTCCCCGGGAGCCCGACATGGGATTCGATCCTGGGTCTCCAGGATCGCGCCCTGGGCCAAAGGCAGGCACTAAACCACTGCGCCACCCAGGGTTCCCTCAGGGACACCTTTTTAATGAAAGGGCCACCTTCCCTCCTGGAAGCCACCAGCTGTTTGTGTAACAATTCACATTGTGTTCCGTTGCCCCAGTGGAAGTGTGAACATTCTCGCACATGAAGCAACAGTGGCAGTGAACTCCACCAGGACTAGGGCTGTTGCCACACACGGTGGGACGCTGGAGGAAACACCGGCAGCGAGCAGCGAGCAGCAGTCTGGAAAATGCCAAGGGGAAGCTGATAGCACAGATGGCCAGAGGCAGCCGAACATTTCAGATTTCTTTTTAGGTTTTGTGGGATCAACCTTCTCTGTGAATCAGGTAGCAGGCTTGTTTAGGATCCTGCTTCCGTGTGGCCTGCGCCCCACTCAAAAACATTTGCGGTGAGCATTCACTCTCTAAGCGTTTACTCTCTGATCTTGGCTAGGAGGCACTCACCGAGCAAGGAAGGAGTCTGCCTCTGACGGCTGCTTTTGTGTGCAGTCCACTGAAACACGGACCCACGCACTCAGAATGGCACAGAGTTGCTGGAGTCCTGAGCCAGAAGCATCCCCTACGTCATCTCTTAACCAGCCTGTCCTTCAGTTGACTGGGGGACCCAGCATTTGTCTGCTTTCTGCCTAAGCAGATTCGCCCACCCTGGGGAAACCAGTTCAATCACAATGCATTTGCCTTCTCTTCCCTGTGTTTCCCTCCCTGCCTCCCTTCCTCTTTTTCCTCTTTTTTTTTTCCTAGTCCTTTCTTACCCAAACCTTATTAGGCTTCACCCTATGAAGCAAGCAGGAAAAGAGAGAGGGTCATCCCTCTATTGCCTGCAAGGATACCAAATACTTTGTCCAAGGTCTGTAGCCACTTCAACCCAGTGTGAATTTTTTTTTTTTTTTTGTCTTCGGGGGCCTCTTCTGATATATCTTGACAAATGAAATCCAAAGAACGAGACAAGAAGAAGAAGAAAAAAAAAAACCCAGGGGGATACCATATGGTTTTACATATATGTAGAACCTAAAAGACAAAACCAGGGAATCAACAAACAAACAAAAAGCAGAAACAGGCCCATAAATACAGAGAACAACACTGATGGTTGCCAAAAGTGGGGGAACGGGCCAAATGGGTGGAGGGGAGTGGGAGATACAGGCACAGGCCTCCAGTTAGGGAATGAATAAGTCACAGGGGTAAAAGGCACAGCACAGGGAATATAGGCAATGGTACCACACATAGTAGTGTTGTATGGTAACTGACGGTGGCCGCACTTGCACAGCATCACGTACAGTCTTGCCAAATCACTATGTCGTACGCCTGGAACTAATATAACATTGTCTGTCAACGAGACTTCAACAAAATTTAAAAAACAGCAACCCAATATGGCATATGTCTCCATCAAACGTTTCCTTGACAATGCCAATTTTTTTAAAAAATATGTACGTACTTCACCACATATTTATGGGCAACTATGATAGCCTGTTGCAACGGGAGCGAGAAGGAGGACAAAGTATCCTTATATATGGTCTCTGCCCTCAGAAGCTGGCAATCTAGTGTAGAAGGCAGAAAATTATGATAACATGTGATCGTGTGCTCCAAGAGATAGAAGCAGGGCGTGTGTGTGTGAGGAGAGGAGGAGGGGGCTGTAGGCAGACCAGGGAGCCCTGTGGGAAATTCAAGGTGTGAACAAGATTGGCAGCAGTTTGAGAGGTGGGAGTTTGGGAAGATCAGTGGACCAGTTGAATGATTTCATATTATACCACATGTGAAGACAGAGCAGATTTCAATTTAAACTTGGGTATCTTGGGGTGCCTAGGTGGTTCAGTGGTTGAGCGTTTGCCCTTGGCTCAGGTCTTGATCCTGGGGTCCTGGGATTGAGTCCCACATCGGGCTCCCCACAGGGAGCCTGCTTCTCCCTCTGCCTGTGTTTCTGCCTCTCTCTGTGTCTCTCATGAATAAATAAATAAAATCTTAAAAATAAATAAATAAACTTGGGTCTCTTGACTCACTCTACTCATCACTCTTCACATTCTCCTTCTGTTACCATCTAGCTTAGAAAGAAGAGGAAACATGGTGGCTACTAAAAGACATAGCTGGCCCATAGTTGGGCCTGACTTTATTGACGTTACTTTGTTCGCTCTTCCCCTGGACATTTACTGAGTGTCCTGGCCTCCTCTGTGCCAGGAGCTTGTTAGGGATGCGAAGGGTATCTTTCTTCTCCGAGAGCTCAGCCTTCCTCAAGAGAGAAGGACATAGAAATCTTAAATGTGATATAACAATAGGATTATTGCTGTAGTTGAGGTTTGGAAAAAACCCTGTGGGATCAGAGAAAAAACAATTAGTGTAACTTGAGAGAGTTGAGGAAAGAAGAGGAGGTGATAATTAAGGCAGACCTTAAGTAATGAGTAGGGATTTTCTTGGATGGAGAGGAGAGGAGGGGGAGGGATTCCAGTCGAGGGAAGAGCTTGACTTCAGAGCAAGCTGCCCAGGGGGCTGGGGTTGGTGGGAAGGAGACAGAGAAGTAGTGAGAGGTGAGGTGGTGAGATTAGTTAGGACCAGACTGCTTCCTGGAGGTTGTGGGAAATAACATCTTAAAGAGAGAAGTCTGTAAAGAGTGGGCCAGAACAGGGATGCCTGGGTGGCTCAGTGGTTGAGCGTCTGCCTTCAGCTCAGGGTGTGATCTTGGGGTCCCGCAGGGAGCCTGCTTCTCCCTCTGCCTGTGTCTCTGCCTTTCTCTCTCTCTCATGAATAAATACATAAAATCTTAAAAAAAAAAAAAAAAAAAAAGGATGAGGCAGAGCAGAACACCACCATACATGGAAGCCGGTGAGAAGGTTCAGGTGGAAGATGAGTAGTACTTGGATTAAGGGGAACAAGGACCAGATTCTAGAGATATTTTTGACATTGAATTGATGGGATTTATGAGCCACTAAGTGGGAAGAAGAGGACAGCAGAGTGGTAGCCCAAGGTTTCAAGCCTCGGAGACTAGAAAGGTGGAGGTGGAGACGTTACTAACCAAGTTAGGACACCCAGGAGGTTGGGTGATGTAGAGGATGAGGTGATGAGTGTGCTCTGAGACATGTTATAGGTTCTGTGAGTACACAGATCAGGAAATAGGGCTCCGGAGCTCAGAGGGGAGGTCGGGCCAGGAACCGATGGCAGCAGAAGGCATGGCAGTAGGTGTAAAGAATGGAGTGAAAAGAAAAGGAAAGGAGCCAACCCCCCCAGGATAGCATTGTAGGGGACCAGCTGGTGGGTAGAGAAGAAAGAAGGTGAAGGAAGCTAAGAGGGATGGTTCAAGAGGCAGGGAAAGGACAAAATGACAGGTGTTGTGGAAGAAGACAAGGGAGAAGAGAGTTTCATGAACAAGACTGAGGTCAACAAAACCTTCTGTTCCCTTTGCGATTCCAAAGTGAGTGAAGTTGTTGGTTGTGAATGAGGTGTTCCCAGATGAAGATTCCAAAGCCTCTCTGTAGGATTTCTGGTAATCCTTTTGGGCACGCCCAAGCTCCTGAGGATCAGGACCCTGGGATCCTGCCCCACTCTCATAGCTCCCTCCTTGGACAGCTGGAATCTTCTTTCTGAAACAGGCAGCTGAGATCTGACTGTAAATGGACCTATTGTCTGGAATCTCTGACGGAATAATCATCTTCCCTTTAGAATGCCCTCCCTGCTAGAGATTTTACATGCCCCCCCTCCTGTACCTCGGTACCCCCCCGCCCCCAGCATATCTGAATTTACCTGCCCTTACTGGAACCCATGCTGAGATCACCTGATCATCCTCACTGGAGCGCCCCTTCCTTCACTTCTTTATTCAATAAACCTCTCCCGATGATCACTGCATACCAGTCCAGGCATTAGGTGCTGTGGCTCAAGCATTGAGAAACCTTCTCAGCTCCTCCTTTCTTTGGTTCCCCAGCTGCTGACAACTCAGCCTGACATGTTCTAAGCTCATTTTCTCCAATTTCTTCTCTTTAGTAAGCTCCTGCCACCAGCACCTCGCCATCAGAAATAGCTGATCAAGGAATGCCCGGGATCTATGCTCTGTTTGTAAGACATCAGGATTCATGAGGTGGCCAGTGGCCAGGGACCAGAGCAACTTCTGTGTCCCAAGGGAAGGTGTTGTCCAGTCTTAGTTCTAAGTCACTGCAAGTTGTCCTGCACACGTGGGTCTCCTGTGCTCACCTACAGCCTGGAGATGAGTGGGGATATGTGGAATATGAATGGGCAGTGGCTTTATTGGGTGCTCTGGAAGGAAATGCTAGAGGAAAGCGGAGGGAGAAGGAAACAAGCAGAAGACCTTGAAATGAGCATACCTGAATCAAGGCTGGAGAAGGTACATCTACCCCAAAGAAAGGGAAGTTGTACTTTACGTGGTAGGTTTTATGTTTGTGGGAATTGAATTGCTGAGAGCTGATGGACATGGGCAATGCAGACACAGAAGATCTGGTTTTCGCTTTGGGTGATTTGGCGAGTGAGGACTCTTCACGGGTTGCCAAAGGTTGTGAAGATGGACAGTGTCTTGAACACAGTACTTTGTGAAAGCTCTAGATCACAGAAAGTGTGAGTAGATAAGGGTGTTTAAGAAATGTTAGTTATTCACATCTCAGACTGTGCCTCGTATTTAACTGCAGGATAGAGATCACTGGCCCCTGGCTTGAGAGTTACGAATGACAGACGAGAAGATTTCCTTCAGGGTGAAGAAGCCCATAGAAGGGTCCTGCCCTAGAATAAGAAGCTCATAGAAGGTTCCAGTATCTCTCTTGAAATAGAATATTCCTGCATAGAAAAGACCAGTAGAGGTACAATCTCAGAAGTGTATAGCTAGAATTGCCTGCGGAGCTTATCCAGTCCAACTTCCTCTTTTTACATAGAAATAAAATGAAACAAACAAATGAAGTGACTTTTTCAAGACCAACAGCTGGTCTGTGACAGAAGCAGACCTTAGGCCTCCCGACTCCCAGGCCAGAACATGGTTTCTTTTTTATATACACCAGGCTACTTCCCTGAGTCCAGGCTCTGCCTCCAAGAAGGAGATTGCTAACAAGGCTTTTTGGCTCTGTTTTCCAGAGGAATGGTCTGGACTATTATCTTGATTAACCCTGTCGCACGGTTCCTCTGTCTTTTCTTTCTCTTTGGCTCCCCTCCTTTTACCTGCCATGTGTTTAGATCTCAGCCTGTGGAAGAGGCAGCTAACTTGTCTATGGCCAGTTGGAGTGGTCACCTCTGAGAAGGAGGGTGGGCTGAGTGGGTGAGGGAGTGTCACACCAGAGGTAGGGGCGGTGTTGGAGGGGACCCATAGTTGTCTCGGTCATCTGCCTAGGAGGGTAAGAACAAATGTTGCCTTCTGCTATGGCCGAAAGAAGACTGACTTTAGAGACAAAAGACTGGCTTCAAATTCTGGATCTGTCACTTTTTCAGGATGCGGTTTTGATCAAGCATTTCGATAGTTGGATGAATCAAAATGAGGTGATGTATATACGTATAATAAAAATCACAAAAGTCATGTACATGTAAAGTGATACTACTTGTCAGTGATTGGGTCCTGGTACCTTGAGGCTCTTGCAGAGTCTGTGAACTGTTGGTTTTGTGTGACATTTGGTGAACTGCTCTAGTCCTCCCTAACCAAGCTCTGTTGCTTCGGAGAAGCTAATTTTGTGAACGAGGAACATGAGGAGCCACTTGACAGGCTAGTTCCATCAAAGTGAACGCTTCCTTCTGGAAGCTTAAATTTTCACTTCACCCCTTTTAGGAAGTAGGGACGTGAGTCATAATGAGTTAGCAAGTGGCTTTTGTGAACAACAAGAGGTTTTGTGAAATACAGTACATGTGACCAAAAGCATCTGTAGTATAGTTTCCTATTGCTACGCAAAAAATTTACTAACTTAAAACAACACACATTTGTCCTCTTAACATCAGGACATCAGAAATCCAAAATGGACATCATGGCCTAAAATCAAGATGGCAACAGAGCTGTGCTCTTGCTGGAGGCTCTAGGAGGGAGCCTGTTTCCTTGACTTTGCCAGCTTCCGGAGTGCACCTGCATTCCTTGGCTCATCGCCCCTTCCTCCACCCGCAGAATGCACCACTCCCATTTCTGCTTCCACCTGTCTCTGCCTCTCCTGCCTCACCGTCTCCCTCAGAAAGACCCTAACAACTGCAACACCCTAACTCAAGATGCTGAACTTGGCCATGTCTGCAAAGTCCCTTTCGCCCCAGAAGGGAACATATTCATAGGTTCTGGGGATTAGGACGAGGCTATCTTTGGGGGCCATTGTTCTACACAGCATGTGTGTGTGACACTCTCAGTCTGCATGTCCTCTTAGTGCGTGATGTTTCATACACAACAGAGATCCACCAAGTCTCTTCATTCGCCTTTCCTATTCCTAACTCCTGACTGGTTGTCTCGTTGCCCTCATCACTACAACCCCAGCACCGAGTATACATCGCTAATCCTCGCTGAGTGCCTACTGTGTGCCAGGCAGGATCTTAAAGCTTTGCATGGGCATTATTTTGTCGATTCTTCATAACAACCTCATGAGATGGGAACTGTCATCATACCCATTTTACAGGTGAGTGAACTGAGGCACAGAAATTTTTGAGTTGCCCAAGACCACACAGCTAGTAAGTGGTAGACCCAAGGGGCAAACCTCAGGTGGTCGGATTCTCAGGTCTGAGTTCTTAACCAGCACCCACTGTGTTGATGTGTAGCTGGTGTTTAGTTAAGTTTGAGAGTAGCAGGAGGAAGCAAACTTGAGGTCCAGAGAAATAACGTCGTGTCCTTAGATTCGTAGAACTGGGGTCAGGAAGGCAACCTGATTTGCTCATTGGTTTAATCCCTTACTGGGCCCAAATAGTTGCAATGTGGTTGGCTGTCTACTGATTTCCTATAGTTACAGTGATATCATCCTTTCTGAAAGCGTGTGTGTGTCTGTGTGTGTGTATGTGTGTGTACACACTACCCATCTCACCTCCAGACTTTGAGAAGACAGGCACAGGATTATACTCAGGGAGTTTACAGAACCTCTCCTGGCTGCTACCTGTGTTGCAAATTGAACCCTCCACAGTAGAAATAGGAAACGTCCTCCTGTTGTGTGGCCTGCATGAGGGGCTCCTTGGACAGAGTATGTGGTGGTTTGCCTATGAAATAATACACACAAAATAGTGCAGAGCCGACTCTTCAGTGCACAATAAATAGTAGATATATGGTGGTTCAGATCACTAGCTTTGGAATCACAGGGTTATGTGGGACGCAGTCAGTTGGACTCTGGGTATAAGTTAACGAGCCACTGTAAATCTGTGCATTCCTAAGTTCTCTTCCCAACATCCTTAAGACCTGGGGCCTAGGGATGATTTGCGTCGCATTCGATTGATTGGATAAGCGTTCTGGGGAGGGGCAAGGGGATGAGAGGAGTTGGTCCAGGCCTGTGGAACGGCTCTTTGCCCTGGTGCAGAACTCCACGCACAGCCACACCACTCCTGGCTCACAAGTACACAGAGCTACTCTCCTTCTCAGGAAGAATTCCCGACACGTCAGCAGTGCGGTGATGATGGCAGGGGACCCCGGGGAGTCAGCTTTTAGGTGGTGCTTATAGATCAACAGATCATCAAGATGAGCCTTTAGGGACCTCCAGCCTCCCCCAGACCTTCAGCAACTCTGTGCATCAGGATGGAGGAGCACGTTTGAAGTTCTTATCTTCCTCCAACTGTAAGATCACAGGGCTCTCAACTGTAAGGCTGAACAGACGGGCCTACCCCTCTGCTGTCTGACTGCTTTAGGCACCGCAGACCTCTGGGTGTCACTTCATCCATCAAACCATGGCAAGGAGGAGGCAAGGGCGCCTGTCCTGTCATGGCCTGTGGCTGCCAGCCTGCGGGCCTGCAGGGTGGGGAGGTGGGCCAGCGGGGGGAAGAGGGGCTGGATGCCAGGGAAACCACTTCAGCAACATAGCATAATTGGTGGAGGCTTTCAAATCGAATGACTCTCAGGGGACCTTGAATAAACAAAGAAGGTTGATGCTTGCTAGACAGCTGGCTCTGAAAGATATGAGAGATAAAGGGGTGAGTCTCATTTGAATTTCTTTCTTAATTTCTCCTTTCCATCTTAGGCATGGTGGGGAACTAGCCAATGCTCTTTTCAGTTGACCCAGGAAACAGATAGTGTGGGGCTAACTGTGTTTAGTCTGAAGATTTTTTGTTTTTAAAGATTTTATTGATTCAAGAAAGACACAGAGAGAGAGGCAGAGACCTAGGCAGAGGGAGAAGCAGGCTCCCTGCGGGGAGCCCCATGTGGGACTTGATCCCAGGGCCCCGGGATTACACCCTGAGCTGAAGGCAGACGCTCAACCACTGAGCCCCCAAGCATCCCTAGTCTGAAAGAAGATCCTATAATTCAACAAAAAGTTACTGAGCAACGATTTGATGCCAGGCACCTAGGATTTGTGCCGAGCGTTGGAGGTACTGATATGAGTAAGACCCCGTCCCTGACCACAAGGAGCTCTCAAGCTCTTGGGTAAGATAGATGCAAGCAGAAGCCTGCAATATCATGTGATAAGATAGAGAGGGAGGAAGGTTCTCTCCTCTGATGTCTTGAGGGCTACCGTAAGAAAAGAGGATGCTTATTTTGTGGACCTCAGTGGATTAGTTACATTGCTGGGGGTGAGAGGAGTGGTTTGGTGGGGGCAGACTCTAGTTCACCAGAAAAAGTTTGGAAACCAGTGGCCCAACTGTGCTGTGCTCTGCGTCCCGAGGTAGTATTTTCTCTGCCAGTTATGACTGTGACTGAGCTTCCTTTTCAGCCTCCTCAGAAGGATTGGAGTTCTAGGTTGGAGAGCATATCTGAAGTCCCTGCAGGGAGTAGGCTGGGCCAGCCTGAGATCTGAGGTCTGTGTGGAAGGATATGAAATCTGAGGGTGTCCTTTATGAGGAAGCTTCTGGATAGGTGCTTTCACATGCATGATTCTACAGCTCTGACTGTATAGCTGATCATTTCCTCTATTTAAAATATGGATGGGTGAAGGGATGGGGTACCTGGGTGATAGGCATTAAGGAGGAGACTTGATGGAATGAGCACTGGGTGTTATATGCATTTGATGAATGACTGAATTCCACCTCTGAAACTAAATAATAATAATAAAATAAAATAAATAAAATAAAATAGGAAAAAAGGCCTACAGAAGTGAAATGCACCCAAAACAATTAAGGGGTGCAACTAGGCAATCCCAGGATCATGAGCATACAGATATTGGATAGCCAAGAGGTAGGGAGAGCTAGTGAGGGGGTGGATCTGACCTCCAAGCCTGCTCCCTTTAAAATGTCTTGGTGCCAAGTCTCTGGATTCTCTGATCACCCCCTTCCCAGGCATCCTTTCTGGAGCAGCCCCAGCGGGGTTGGTTAGAAATGGATCATTCACACGCAAGGGTTGAAGGGATGCGTAGTGCTGAACTCAGGGAGTCAGACGAGGGGCTCTGAAGGGTGAGCCTCAAGCACTCACTTGTTGGGCAGTACTCACTGATGTGGAATCAGCTCCGGGCATGTGATCACTTTGGGATGGAGGGAGTGGGCAGAGGGTCAGAGAAGCAGCAGCAGTGAGCCGCATGCAGAGGAGATGTACAAGTCCAGTGTAACCAAGTCAGGGTAAAACAGCCGCCCTAAGAATCGGCTCTGAGAAAGAACTTGTAAGTTGGACAGAATGGGCAGGAGGGTGGCTTTGAGTTTTATAACACATTAAGGAGGCTGGAGATTTCAGCCGTAAAAGAATTAGCCTTAAGTCAGCCTTGAACTCTTTGCAACAGAAAATTCTAGAAGGACTGATGTCCTTTCCGTTGTCAGTGCAGTTTCTGATGATGGAGAGAACGTATGTTGCAACACGTTTTGCTAAAGAATCCAAGGTTATTTCCTTGTTTGGTTTTCTTTGCTCTGGGATTGCCTTTCTACAAAGGGAGTTTTCTCCTTTAAACGAAAAGGAAGAAGGTCACCATGAAGGAGGAAGTACTACCATGTTTTTTTAGCCTTTCTCTGCTCACTGCTGGACTCCTGCCAAAATGTTGGGAGTACCATCAGAGAGTTGTATGTCAGGGTCCAGGGTGCCTCCTTCTCCCCCATGCACCGATTTCCTGTTCATGGGATGGTTTTGTTTGTTTGTTTTTTCAACACACAATTATCAGGCTTGCACCCTGCCAGGATCAAAAGAAAAAATGATGCATAAGGAATGGCCCCTGCTGCCTTGGTGCCCTCAGTCTACTAGGGAGGACCGAGACGTGATCAAATAAGTGCATTGCACACTGCTATGTGCCAAGAAACAGAGAGATATAGACTGTGCTGTGGAATGGCCCAGGAGCTAGCAAATCACTCTGCCTGGAGGCCCATGGTTCTTCCGAAGATCTGGACAGTGTGAAGTGCATTTTAAATACTATTTTTTAGGGGATCCCTGGGTGGCTCAGCAGTTTAGCGCCTGCCTTTGGCACAGGGCGTGATCCCAAGGTCCGAGGATCGAGTCCCACATCGGGCTCCCTGCATAGAGCCTGCTTCTCCTTCTGCCTGTGTCTCTGTCTCTCTCTCTCTCTCTGTCTCTCATGAATAAATAAATAAAATCTTAAAAAAAATAAAGACTATTTTTTAGAGGTGTTTTAGGTTAATAACAAAATATAGAGATTTCCCATTACCCCTTGCCCCCACACATGCCCCAACCTCTCCCATCCTCAACACCACTCACCAGAGTGGTATCTTTGTTACAATGAACGAATCTATAGTGACACATGACAATCACCCAAAGCCTGTAGTTTACCTTGGGGTTCACTGTTGGCATCATATATTTTATGAGTTAGGACAAATGTAAAATGGACACGTATCCATCCTAATAGTGTCATACAGAGTATTTTCATTGCCCTGAAAAAGCCTCTGTATCCTACCTATTGCCTATGCATCCCCCCACCTCTACCCCCACAACCCCGGGCATTCCTCCTCCTGCAGCCACTCCATAGTTTTGCCTTTTCCAATATATCATATAGTTGGAACCCTACACCATGCAGCCTTTCCAGATAGGCTTCTCTTACTTGATAATATAATTTGATGTCACTCCGTGTCTTCATGGCTTGATAGTCCATTTCTTTTGAGCACTGATTAATATTCCAGTGTCTGGATGACCACAGTTTATTTATCTATTCACCAAATAAAGGACAACTTGGTCGCTTTCAAGTTTTGGCAGTTATGAATAAAGCTGCCATACACATCTGCATGCAGGTTTTGGTGTGGACATAAGTATATTCAACTCCTTTGGGGAAACATCAAGGACCATGATGGTAAATGCCATTTATAATCATCTCGTATGTGCCAGTCACTAGCCTCAGCGCCTTACAAACACTATGTCGGTTACTCTTCACTGAAAACCCATGCAGTTAGTATTAATAGACCCATTTGCAAATGAGCAAATAGGGCCTCAAAAGGTGATTTACCATGCCTCATGAATATGTGACAGAGCTGGGTCTCTAACCCTGGGGTTTATTTTCTTTCATTCTTTTTTTTTTTTTTTTAAGATTTTATTTATGTATTATGAGAGACACACAGAGAGAGGCAGAGACACAGGCAGATGGAGAAGCAGGTTCCCTGTGGGGATCCCGTCCTGGGACTCGATCCTGGGACTCTAGAATCATGCCCTGAGCCAAAGGCAGATGCTCAACCACTGAGCTCCCCAGGCATCCCTAACCCTAGGGTTTCTGACGCCAAAGCCCTTTCTGTTAGACCTCAGTCAGGGTGCCTCATTTGCTGCTTTACTGGTTTATTTTTGTTCCTGGATGACAGCTTTAAGCTCACACACAGAGCTCTAGCACTCTGACTGGCAAATAAACGTTACTGGCAGCTCAGCCAGCTGCTGCTTCCTGTGTTTATAGCCCACATCGCAGGAAGGTGTCTTAAGAGTTGTTTCGAGTGTTGTGTCTGCTTCTCCTTGTGAAAGTGTGGATGCCACCTCTGAGAGGGAGGAAGATGACATGGGCTGCTCAGTGTTGGGTGGCAGTTCCCATGTGGTGGGGACTTGGAGAGGAATGCGTCTGTCCCCGGATGAGATCAGAGGCTTTGTTCTGTTTGGTCTGTAACCATGTGGTCTCAAGAAGTCAATGGACTGTGAGGTCAAAGTTCTAGAACGTGCTCCTCGGCTGATCTTTCCTGTGACTTTGGGTAAGACTGTTTACGTCTGCTTTGCCCATCTGTGCAATTAATTATCCAGAGTTTCCAGGAGCGCCTCGGATGCGCCCAGGGTCATGTAGATCGACGAGCCGCAGACAAACAGGATGCATTCCTGGCCCCCGTGGATCCCTGAGATTAGGAGAGGGGCAGACAGATACAGAAGCAGTGGATAATCACCAAACAAGGAGGTAGGACGCGCTGCAAGGGGAGCCAGCTTTCCTCCAAGCTGTCAAAGGGCCGTCTTGAGACTGCAGGTTGTTGTTTTTTTTTTCTTGGAGCTTCTTAATTAGAGATAGCTAGTAAGATCTTACTTTTGTTGTGAACCTACTGTGTGTGTGTGTGTGTGTGTGTGTTACTCTTTTCTTCATCCTGAGGGGACCAGTAGGTAGTGTTTCCATTTTACAAATGAGAAATGCCAGGCAGATCAATCAAAAACTTTTTGTAACTTGTGAATGACTACACCAACATGGCCAGGTCAGGCTGGTTTTGGAGCCTTTCCCTTCCCACCTCCTCCTAAAGATTCTTTGAAGATTTCATTTTAAGGGTTCAAGAGTACCCAGCAGGCCCATGTTGGGCTGCTGCTGAAAGGCCTTCTGCTACTTTCCCTTTGGCTCCCTTGTCTGTGTTTCCAGGTATCATTTAGGAGGTGATGACCACTTGGTGGTTGCCTGTCCTTCCAGCCCCCTCATCCTCACCTACCCCTGCACCCCACACCCCCCCCCCCGTACTCTGTAGAGCTCAGCTGTCTTTGCTCAAGTTCCCACAATTTGAACACAGTGTTAATCGATGAATCAACAGGAGCCTTCTTCCTGGGTGTGCTTTTTTCTCAAGTGAAATCATAAACGTCCTTTTCACACGGGCCACCCTTTGAGAACGTTTCTCAGATTGCAGTACTCGTTTCTCACTTCTGGGTCAGGCTGTCCCCACTGCCATCCTGGGGCAGGACGAGGGCGCACAGAGGTGGTGGGTATATGTGTGGGCATGCACATCTGTGTGTCCTGCCCCAGCACGCTAGATGCGCCCCATCCCATGCCTCTTTGGAGCGCTTTGCCTGTCACATCATCATGGTTGGTTTACACGTCTCCTCCAGACTGGACTGTGTCTCCTTGAAGTGATGGTGCCTTAGTTTTTCTTGTTTCCCTAGTACTTTGCATGGTGCTTAGTACTTAGTGAGCACTCAGTATGCTCATTCCTTTATTAACATTTATTATTTCTTCTCTTTATATATTTATTCATTTGAGAGAGAGCAAGCATCAAGAGCACCAGGGTGGGGGCAGAGGGAGAGCCTTTAAACAGATTCCACTTAGCGTGTAGCCCTTTACCAGGCTCAATCTAATGACCCTGAGACCATGACCTGAGCCCAAACTAAGAGCTAGACGCTTAACCGACTAAACCATCCAGGCGCCCCAACATTTATTATTTGTGTGCTCTATACTACATGCCAGGGGGACGATGGCAAGCAGAACTGGGCTGGTCCCTGCTTCCTTCATGAGCTTAATGATGAAGGTTCATTAAAGGAAATGGAGCTTGATCAGATTATCTGTGAAGGGAGGCTGCGGTGTAGTCACCCCGGGCTGCCCGGATAAAGTGCCACGGACTGGGCAGTTAAACCACCGTCAGTTACTCTCTCATAGGTGTGCAGGCTGGAAATCCAAGATCAAGGCCTGGCAGGGTTAGGGTTCTGGCAAGGGCCCTCTTCCTGGCTTGCAGATGGCTCCCTCCTCCCCGCATCTTCACATGGCCTTGCCCTGGGCAGGTGCCTGTGGAGAGAAGTTCCTCATCTTACAAGGACCCCGAATCCTATCAGATCTGTGCTCCCCGATCATGAGCTTATCTAACCCTCGTGGCCTCGCAGAGGCCTCATTTTCAAATACCATCAGATGCTCACGTTGGAGGGTAGGGCTTCAATGTGTGAGATTGGAGGGGACACAATTCAGTCCAATCCATAGCAGCTCTCAACGGCCTTCTGGAGAGAGCAGCTCTGGGAAGTTAAGGATGGAACTTTCGGCCAGGTGGAGGAAAGGTGGGGAAGATGCCACACCAGGCATCCAGCACCCTCCACACAGACTCCCCCCAACCCCCCCCCCCAGCACCCATCCTCCTTCCCCAGCCCTCTCCACTGGCTGGGCTGCCGGGATCGTGGCGCCTGCCCTTCTGTCCACTGGGCCTGCGCTCTGCCTCCGTCTGGCCGGCTGATCCACATTCCTCTGGCTTCAGGTAACCAGCAAGGAAAGAGGAACCACAAGAAATGAGAAGGAAAATGCCTTCGGCCTCAGGCATCTGCTCCCGGAGCACTTCTCGGGAGCACCTCCCCGAGTCAGGCCCAGGCCCAGGGTCTCCCTGCCGCAGGCGGAGCTGCCGGTACCGGGCCCCACAGGCTCCGAGTTCCAGGGGTGTGTTTGCAGGAGCCGCTCCCGGTTCAGGAGTCCTCTGACTCCGCAAAGGGGCCAGCCCCGGGAGGAGGCTGCTAGCCCCAAGCTCTCTGAGTCTCAGAGCACAGGCTGACTTTCCGTCTCCTTGAAACACTGATACAACTAATTCCTCCGTCAGTTGCAACGGAGAGCATCGACCTCGGAGGCCTGGCTTGGGGAAAAGCAGACACGCACCAGGATTCAGACAGCGCAGGCTGCGGCCCCAGCTTTTCACTGGATGTGCTGGTTCTACAGGTTCCTCGGTTCTACAGGCCTCATGGTGTCTGTGGGCATTTCTGTGGTTCCATTCCAAATAATGCGTGTTGTACCCCTGCTATGTGCCGAGCGCTCTGCTTGCTTAGTGGCCGTGCAGGAGTACATGCCACGGCCTCTGCTTGAAGGACACAGGTCCTGGGGCGTGTGATTCAGGCCATGAAGAGGGTCAGGAGGCACTAAGGGACCTCGCTAAAGGGCCACTCAACTCAGCCTCAGGGAATCCAGGAGGGCTCCTTCCTTTTCTTTCTCTCTTTTTTTCTTTCTTTCTTTCTTTCTTTCTTTCTTTCTTTCTTTCTTTCTTTCTTTCTTTCTTTCTTTCTTTCTTTCTTTCCTTTCTTTTTTTCTTTTATTTATTTATAAACGAGAGACACAGAGAGAGGCAGAGACACAGGCAGAGGGAGAAGCAGGCTCCCTGCGGGGAGCCCGATGTGGGACTCAATCCCAGGATCCCAGGATCACGACCTGAGCCGAAGGCAGATGCTCAACCACTGAGCCACCCGGGCACCGTGGGGAGGCTCCTTTCAAAAGAGGTGCCCCTTAAGCTGAAACATAAAGGACAAGAAGCTGGACAGTTGGACACGTCCAGGGTGGAGGGATGGGGAGACGAGAGAATGTTCTAGGCAAAAAGGCCCGTGAGTGCACAGGCATGTGAATGTGAAAGCCCGGTGCATTGGGGAGCAGAAGGCATGTGTGTGGATGTGTGGGAACGTGTTTCTGGATGTGTGTGTGAGATGCACAGGGGGACAAATGAAACCGGACAGAATTGCCTGGTAGTAAGGAGTCTGAGTTTATTTGAAGGCTCTGCAAAGGCACCAGAGGATGTTGAACAAATCATGGCATAACCAGATTTGGCTGATTAGAACCTAGCCTTGCCACTCAGAATGTGGTCCCTGGACCAGTGGCTCCGGCCCACTCTAGAGCTTGGCAGAAATGCAGAACCTCAGCTCCACCCCAAACCCACTACCTTTTTTTTTTTTTTTTTTTAGATTTTATTTATTTATTCATGAGAGACACAGAGAGAGAGAGGCAGAGACACAGGCAGAGGGAGAAGCAGGCTCCCTGAGGGGAGCTTGATGGGGGGATTCAATCCCAGGACCCCAGGATCATGTCCTGAACCAAAGGCAGACGCTCAACCACTGAGCCACCCAGGTGTACCCCCACTACATTGTAATAAGATCCCTAGGTAATCAGTGTGACATTAATGCTGGAGACCTACTGTCTGTGATAAGGGTCCGTAAACTTGATAAAGGACCAGATAATAAATATTTTCAGTTCTACAGGCCTCATGGTCTCTGTGGCAACTATTTAACTTCACTGTCGTTGTCGTGCAAAAGCAGGCAGATGATATGTAAACAGATGAGCATGGCTGTGTTCCAATAAAAGTTTATTTATGGACAATGAAATTTGAACTTCATGTTATTTTCACCTGTGACAACAATATTCTTTTGGCTTGTGTTTTTTTTTTTTCTTTCTTTCAACCATTTAAAAATGTAAAACTCATTCTTCTCTTGTGGGTTGTAGGCAGGAGATTGGATTTGACCACAGGCTGTAGTTTGCTTGCTCCTGACTGTAGGATTCAGACCTTCGGCTTTCATATGATGGCTCCTGACCTTTATGCCGTATTGTGAAAACCCAGTGAACTGGGAATGACATGCAAACCCTCATTTTCAGATGAGGAAATGGAGGCCCAACTGGGAAATTGACTTTCTCACAGTAACACAGCTACTTACTGGTTAGGACTCAAACACAGACCTGCTTCCTTCCAAGCAAATGTTCATTCTTTACACCAAGTATAACCAATTTGAAAGGAGAACTAGAGCCTTATCTATTTTTTCCGTGGCATAAGCAGAATAAGCAATGCTTAAAAGGCAAATTACCTTTTTCTTTCTGATAAATTACAAACAATTAGTTACAGGCTTTTTAATGTCAAAACCAAATGCTGTGAGCAGCCCATCCTGGGAAAATGTATGCTGCAGGGCAAGACCCAAGGCTTTTCCATACCCAAAATAAGATATCAAGCCTCTTTTTCTTTTCTTTTCTTTTCTTTCTTTTTTTTTTTTTTTTTTTTTTTAGCCAAATAAAAGTCAGTGTAGGTGCTATTCCATAAGAAGTGAAGTTTGGCTAGAAATTATTTCATGGATACCTATTTGCTATTATTTTTACCTTGTTCTTTACAGTCCTTATTTACAAGCATAATAGAATGAATGAAAGGAGTGTCCCACTTGTTTTCTTGCACAACACTGGAGCAAGCCTAAAGGATTCTTATTGCAAAATCCAAGGCGTTGTAAATTGTTTTTTAAGAGTCCACCACTAAATTCCACATCCATAAATACACATTCCCAGCTGTCACCCCTCTCTGCCCAGCCCGACTCCTCAAACAGGAACAGTCACTCACAAAGGAAATGGAGCTCTTGCCTCCTTGAACCTCTTGTGCTTCAGACAGTGATGACATTCAGAGTATGGTCCTGGATCACTCAAGCTGAATATACTCCACTCTGAAACCTCATATGCAGAGAGGTCCTCCAGGAACATGACTGAGCACACCTCAAAGTAAAGTGGGGCCCAGGAAAGTGGGGGTCTTGCCAGCTGTCTTTCGGGTGTCCTGTTTCCTGTTCTTCCACTCTGGCACTGAGATAGTGCCTGGCCCCGCTGAGGTTAATGGGTGTGGGTTTACATGCATCCTCCAGTATGTACACACACATATGCATACACACCCATGCACGCATATGCACGCATGTCCCTCTTCCTAGCTTGGTCCCTGCGGTTGGGAAAAAACATGATGCTGCTACTCAGAACCTGGAGAAACCGGTGAGGTGGCTGAGTGCTGCGGGGCACAGGGACACAAAGAGACAGTCATCTGTTGCCATCATACAACCACCACTTGGTCAGGGCATCCTAGCTGCTCTGCTTCCACTTGAGAAGTCTTATGTGCTGAGCGTGGCGGCAGCAGGGCTGATTCATCCCTGCCACCCGGGGTGGCCCAGCTGTCAGAACAGGAATGGCCCATCTCCCTGCACTCTGCAAAAAGCGACTGGTGGTGGATCAGCTGCCTGCATTGAGCTGTAAGAGAAGCTCAAAGGTTAGTGGTGAGGACAGCCCAGTGCAAATCCTCCTCCCCAGTAGTACCCTGCTGACTCAGTTTGAGGCCTCGAACCAATTGCTTTTCCTTAAATAATTAATTGTAACGGTGTTCATTATTTAGTACTTGACTGTGTGGATGGTACAGCGGAGCCACAGTTCAGACCCAAGTATCCGACCCACCGTGTCACGCTGCCTCTCGCCACCCCATGTGACATCCCATCTTCACACCAGTATCTCGGATACAGATGGCAGCCAGGTTCCCGTTTTCTGGATGAGATCACTGAAGCACTGAGAAGTTCATTGGTTCCAGTCATGGGGAAAGGAGGGAACCCAAAACTTCTGATTCCAAAGTCCGTCTTCTTTCCAGTCTGCCTTTCCTGAGCATTTCTTTTTCCATGTGAGAAATTGAGAAACATTTCTTTCTCCCTCCATGGGTTCCCAGAGCCTGAGATACACATCTCTATCTAACTGGGAGCTTCTCTGAGGTAGATGTGTAGTCAGGTCTCCAGAGACCAGCTGTCCTCTCACTGTATCCAGCAGGGCTAAAGAAATAACCCCGCTCTGGCCACTGCAGGTGCCCCCCCACCCCCAGGGAGGGTGGCCACCGAGTACCTGCAGCATTGGCATGGTACAAGAGTACCCTGCCCCATCGAATTCATCAGAGTCACCCCATAGGGATCAAAACTTTCATGAACTAAAAAAACAAACAACTTTTGTAAACTACCAATTATTTTATTAATGGAAATATTCAAACTTGTATAAAAGTAATAAGAACGGTATAGGGGAAACAAGTGTATCGAGTTCTTGCTGCTTGATCTTTGGGCATCTGTACCATGCACTCCCCTACCCACTTTTCTGTTCTAATTTTTGAAAAGTAAATCCTAGACAGCATATCATTTTGCCTGTAAATATTCCTGTATGTACCTCTTGAAGATTATAACTTTTTAAAATACAATCACAGGTTCATTATCATACCTGAAAAATAATTGCGTCAAGTATGTAGTCAGTGATCACATACCCTCTATGGCCTTATAGTTTTGTTTTTTTTTCTTTTTAAGATTTTTCTTTATTTATTCCAGAAATAGAGAGGGGGGAAAGTGGAGGGAAGCAGAGAGAGAGGGACAAGCAGACAGCACTGAGCACAGAGCCCTACGTGCAGCTTGATCCCACAACCCCGAGATCATAACCTGGGCTGAAACCAAGAGTAGGATGCTCAACCAATTGAACCACCCAGGCACCCTGCCTTATAGTTGTCGTTTTTTAAAAATATTTTTTTTGGGTGTACATTACAGAACTCATCATGATCAGAGAATTATCAGTTTTTAACGTAGATTTCATTTGGATCAAAACCTCACCTGACCAGGAACTCTTGGTAAGACACCAGGTACAGAACAAGTCCTTACAGGAGAAAACGGAAAGTCTTTGAAGAATAAGCTAAAATAGGGTATTTGTCCTGTTAAACCAACTGGCAAAGTGTGTCCTATAGTCTGTGTTCATGTTTAGCTCATCTACTAAGTTGACTGTAGACACAAGATTGACCAATGAGAAGCGATCTTGTGAACAAGCATTTATTGAGTGCCTACTATGTGACAGTAGATGTTGGGGCTTCAAAATCGAATGGAGCACAGCCCTGGCCGAGGATGCTTTTCCTCGAGCCAAGGACAATCTGACAAGTCAGGGATGATGGCATATCATGAAAGTGCTGGGTGGAGTTAGAGACGCCAGAGCTGCGGAGAAGGGGGATGTTAGTCTCATGGGCTGACACGAAGCTTCCCCGAGGAGGTGACATTATGAAGGATAAGAGACAAACAATTTTAGAACTGAAAGTATTTTGTGCAGTTTCCTGGATGTGGAAAAACAAGAAGTGAAAGGATGTAGGCCTATATTCCTTTTTAAAGATTTCAATGAAAAAAACAAAACAGAAATAAATAAATAAATAAAGATTTCAACAAGGATTCCAAGCTGAGGTTAGAAATCCTCACGTAACTGGGAAATCATTTGTCTGGCTCTCTCATGCCTTAACTTTTCTGGCTCATCAATGTTTTATCATGTCACTGGGCCAAAAATATAGACAACCAACATGTCCTCATGTGCCCCAGATCTGAAACTGCGCATCTTGTCCTGGCAAGGGCAGGGATTAACGCAGAGTTTGCGGCCAGCGCTCCTGCAGCCTCAGGATGAGAAGATGGGCAGGGTGAAAGCCCCCTTGCACCTGTAATGGGAGGAAAACTTATCTTAATCTTGTCTGCTTGCTTGCTTATTCTCTGCTTCCTCTCCCGCTAGAATGTAGCTTCCTGAGAGCTAAGTCCTTGACTATCTCCCTCCTCACCCTGACCCTACTGTCTGCCAGAACAGTCTGCCACAGCACGTGCTCTGGAATATTGTACAGTTTATCAACGTGTCCATCCTTGTCCGCTCCCTGTGCTTCTTCCAGGGGTGGTCTTGCCCTCTGGATGTTTCCTGGTGGGAGTGCTCCCATGTGTAGGTGGAAACAGACTTCTTACATGTAAAGTGTTAGAAGCAGAAACATCTCCATGATCATGATGACACCTCTCCTTGTTCTAGCACATTACAGTTTATGAAGCATTTCTGTTTTTTTTTTTTTTAAGATTTTTTAATTCATTCATGAGAGATACAGAGAGAGAGAGAGAGAGAGATAGAGGCAGAGACACAGGCAGAGGGAGAAGCAGGCTCCATGTAGGGAGTCCGATGCAGGACTCGATCATGCCCTGGGCCGAAGGCAGGCGCTAAACCGCTGAGCCACCCAGGGATCCCCAGCATTTTATTGTCGTACACAGCAGCTGTGTTAAGGTGATGGCTGAACAGATACTATCACTGCCATTAACGGATGAGAAAACCAAGGCTCCGAGGGGCTGCGGTGCACAAGGATCCAGAGGCAGTGAGGGGTGAGGCAGCATCAGAAACCAGGCCTGCCTGACAACTCCTAAGCCAGGGCACGCTCTCCAGTACCAGGCTGCCAGACCAGTGGGCGCAGCTCCTTTCTCTGCTCATGGAAAACACAGACCGACATAAAGCAGGTTTCATCCCAGGCCACTCAGAAAGCCCTCTGGGGAAATCTGAACCCATCTTCAGCATTAAGTGGTTTGGCGTGTTTAGGGGAACACAATATTCGGGGCTACCTAAGTGCCCGGCAGAAAGTCTGCCAGATAAAGCCTAAGTGGATCTGGGAGGAGCAGACTTTTTTCTCCATTAGACTGAGTGAGGTCAGGTCAGAGACAAATGCCCACAGAAGAAGAGTATGTAAAAAACTGGTCACCATGTGTCCTGGTGTAGAAACAGCGAGACTCACACACAGTTCTATGAGGGAGCTCCGAGAGCCCTGCTGTGGGGCTCCCAGCTGCAAGCAACTGTTGCTTTTAGCTGGCACTTTGGGGTGCTGTGGGCTGTGCGGTGGCAGATTTACCAGAAACATTGAAAGGGTGCTGACGTGGTCTTAAAAGTTGGGAAAGTGACTATAAAGCATATTTAAGGGCTAGATCTCTGCAGGCTGAGTAGGCTGTTGGCCGTGAGGCACAGGGAAAGAATGTGGCCTTGGAGGAAAGGCCATCTGGGCACGTGAATAGAGCTCAGGGTGGTGGACTTGAGGGGGAGAGTAGAGGGCAGACTATTCCATCTCCCCTCCTTGTCCTCAGTGGAATAAGTAGCCCAGGCATTAACTTGCACCCTTCCCCTGGATCCCCTTCTTTACCCAGCTCCACTCTCCTGTGCCAGCTGATTGCAGGCAAGTCAACTGATCTCTGAGTGAGCTCTATGTTTTCCCAAAATGAAGATGTTTCCTGTTTTTCTGCACCTCCAGGGAGGTGAAGTACAATATGAAAAGTTGAAAGTTTATCCTCAGCCACACAAACAGTTGTTAATTTTTTTTTAAAGGTTTATTTATTTGAGAGAGAGAGAAGGCATGCTAGAGAGAGCATGAACAGGGAGAGGGGCAGAGGGTGAAGGAGGCTCCCCACAGAGCAGGGGGCCTGAACACTGGGCCCCATTCTGGGACTCTGGGATCATGGCCTGAGCCAGAGGCAGACGCCCAACCGACTGAGCCACCCAGATGCCCCAAACAGTAGATGATTTTGTTACCATCACTTCAGATGCTTTAGGAGGATCTAATAAATGGGATAAAACTGTGACATCTCCAGGTATGCATAAGATGGCAGTGGCCATTTGTGGGATCCTGCCTGAGTCCCATCTGGTAGGGATGGCTAATTACATGACTTTACATGACTTGGCCCTTCGACTCAAACCTTCTATTTGAGATAGCCCCTCATAACACCGGGTTTCAAATGGGAGGCTTTGTGCTACGTTCCCACGAGGGGGAAGAGTTTAGAACTTGAAGATGGTGGAGAACAAGTGTGTTGTCCTGGGGAAAGGATGGTTGAGGAAGGGCTGGGAGAGGGGGATCAAGCCAATTGCATGTCTCCTGCTACGCTGTACATTCTGCACACTATCTCTATTCCTTTGGATGGCCCCTTTAAGCCCATCTTACAGATGAGAAAGTTAACAATTCGCCCAGTGTCACCCACTTGATAAATGGGATCAAGGTTCCGACTCCTGTCGGCCTGAAGCCAAGGCCCACATTCTTTTCCCCACAATCAGAGCCTTGTCACTTCTCCATGTCCACTTTCCTGGTGCTCCCAGGACTCCAGGCTGAGAGAATTTTCCAAGTCACGAAGCTAAACTAACTCTGTACTGTCTCATCTCCCTATCTAGACACTAATGCCTCATTTAAGTAACTGCTACTACTACTGATGATGATGATGATGATCACAATAATAATTGAGCAGAGACAGTGTTTGTGAATTTTGTTTTGTTTTATTGGGTGGCTTCATTTTGGATTCTCTGCTTGACTTCTTTAGGGTGTAGCCATGGGGGCCGGTTGGTATGGTAGAAGCCACAGCCGTAGACAGAGAACAGTCCGTCTGCCTTCAGTTCCCACTCAATCCCTCACTCATGCACTGTACATCTCTGGAATAAGGGGAGCAGCTGAGGAGGCCTCTTGGTTCTGGTTGAGGAAATGTCTATTGTCTAGAACTGAATCCATTAGAGAGGACCTTCTCCAGGATGCAGACACTAAGTGGGAGGGGGATGGGCTCTTGGTTACATCTGATGGGCCTTTAAAAAGCCCCACAATTTAAAAAAGTGATACATGTGTGTTGTGCACATTTTGGAAACTAGAGAAAATTACAAAGAAGAAGAAGTGCTATATTCTATATATTATATGTAATTACATATGAACTGTTGAGACTCGTACCTAGCAATTTGTTGTGACATATTTTTCTGTCGCTAATTATTCTAACATGATTTCTCATGCATTTCTAGTATGCCATTAGATGGAAAAGCTATTTAATCAATCCCCTATTTTTAGAAATCTGGGCCATTTTGTGGCAGTGAACATTCTCACGCATACATCTTTGTGTCCTGAATAGCGGAGTGAGATTAGGGGCATTAGTTTTATCTTTTGCAAAATGGAGGTAAATAACACCATTTCAAAGTACTGTCACAAAGGTTATATAGAATAACACATATAAAGTACTTAGCAGAGTGCCTTGCACACCGTTAGCTACCCATAAATGGTAGCTCTCAAGACTAGTTTACTTTCCACCCTATTATTTCTGTAGGTGCCAAAAAAAGTAGGCTTACACTCTCAAGGTTTTTGAGGGCTATGTGGTTTCATTGTGTTAGCCTATCTGAAGGTCCTTGGGAAGAAGAGCAGGTGAAACAGGAAGCCAGTGTGTCATATCCGCTCGGCCATTGCTTAAGCCAATTAGGTAAGGCACCCATTGGCCCACAAATGGGGTCATGGCAGCCAGACTGCCACTGTCCCCGGCATCCCTGGCTGAGACCTGGACTCCTAATCCACAGATATTTTACATGGCCCAGCGGCTGCTAAAGTTTAAATATATGCCCATGAGAGCCAGTGAGAGCCACCCAAAGCCATCCCTCCCTCTAAAACTCATCCTTGTCCCCTTATTTCACATCTTTGTGCCTTAAGTATGAGGAATGATGGCTCAGGATGGTGTACTAGCCCACCAATTATCATCGCTGCTACTGGAAGAGGACTCACCTTAGGGTGGGAGCCCTAAGAGTGGGCCACACATGTCCTCTTAGTCCGTATGACATTCTACCTACTAGCAGAGACATCCAGAGCTGAAAAGAAACTTCTTGATAATTGGGCCTGATCTCGTCCCTTCTGGGAAAGACTGTAGCCCAGAGCGCTTAAATGATTTGTTCAAGTCATAAAACAAATAAGTGGCAAAGCCAGAACCAAACCCCAGGTCTTCCGGAGCCCTCCCCGGCTAGGATTTTTCTCCCTGGACCATGCTTATTTCCAACAAAAGGAAAGAAACCCAGGATTAGAGGTCACGGTTAACTTGTCGTCCAGATATGTGTGCCTCTTTCCAAAGTGAGTGTTTCTCCTGAGAGGTTCATCACTAGAAAAACGAAACCACATGGCTGTGTTGTCCTGCCCTCTCCCTGTGCTGGACCTTTCCTATAAAGAATCTGTTAACATCATCAAGAAGCAGGAAGGAGCTTTTATAAGATGCCTCTCTTTTCCCCCCTTCCTAAATTTCATACCACGTTTGAGGCTGGTTTTTCTAAGATAAAGCCACTGTGTTGTGCACAGAAACTTCTGCAGCCGAGCAGCGTTTCTCAAACTGGAGGAAACCGGCCTTTGTTACCTCAGATGGTTGTCGACACAGGACTGTGAAGACCAGCTTTGGCCTTCTCGTGCCGAGAGAATGCAGTTATAGAAACAGTGCCAAGACTCGTCCTTCCCCTTGGGTGCTGCTGGACTGCCACTTAGCTCTTTGGTCAACTTAAAGTTTACAATCTTCAGGGAGTATTTTTGGGGGTGCCTGGGTGGTTCAGTTGGTTGAGTGTCCAACTCTTGGTTTTGGCTTAGGTCATGATCTCAGGGTCATGAGATTGAGCCCTGCATTGGCCTCTGCGCTGGGCATGGAGCCTGCCTAACATTCTTTCTCTCCCTCTCCTTTTGTCCCCCTCACCCTGCTCTCTCTCTCTCTCTCTCTCTCTCTTTCTATTAAAAAAAAAAAAAAAAGAAGTGTTTTACTGAGATTTAAAAGATAGCAGTTCATCTCTTATTGTGGTAGCCACTGCCATTTGCAGGAAAATCCCTAAATGTCAACTTGTGGGTTGTTTTACAAATGAAAAAGAGACACCTCTGGAATCAGTGAAAGGCTGCCTTGATTGGCCTTCTGCTGGGTAGGTGTGGAGCTGGCAATTTTGCAAAGTCCCACGGCTCAGGCAAGAGGCCATGGTGGCTGTTTTGAGGCAGGGCCTGCTTGGTGGCGCAATTGTACTCCCAAAGGACACAGTCAAAGCTACCCTCCATGGGCCCAGGCTCATCTGCCCAGGATTTGGCTTCTGACCATAAAGGAGGGCAGTGGGTCGGACAGAGTAGGGTCACAGACTGGGCCAGACAGGGAGTTAAAGAACATTGGAGACTTTCCAGCCTGGGTCCATTCCTTGGCTCTGCTACTTATATAACTGGGGACAAGTGACTTCATCTCCCCAAGCTCAGATTTCCTCACCTGCAAATTGGCATCAACAGAAATGCCAACCTTGCAAGGTTGGGATAATTAAATGAGAGAATGCTTATAAAGAACCTGGCAAATAGGAAGCACCCTAGAATGTCAGCAATACATTTAATATTGTGATGCTTTTACTGACTGTGACTTTAGGGAGTTTTGGAATTGATAGGAGGAGAGGTAAATAGAAAAATATTTTTGTACTAGACATTAATCCCTTCAGAAGCTATGTAGTGATTACTCACTCCATGCCAGGCACTCTCTAGGCCTTGGGGATGCAAAATCAAGAAGCTCCGAGCTTACCAAAATGCAACACAGAATTGCACTGACCAGGGGTTAATCGTACAGTACAAGGGATACCAGGAGGCATTGTGGTACAGTGGGGAAGGAAGGAAGGTCACAGCTGGCTCTGGCGACGGGCCTCCTCAGAGCAGGAACGTGGAAGGGAGTTTGCGTGTTATGGAAGATATTCCAGGCAAAGACAGAGCCTGCACAAAGGCTCAGAGAAGGGCAAGACAGCGTTTGTCTGGTACAGCAAGAGCATCCAGGGAAACAGCTTGATAGGCTTTGATTCAGCACCAGAGATAGGAGGCAACATTTCCTCCCCTTGAGTTTAGGGACTGATAGACAAGGATTATCCTATTACCATGTGATAATCCCAATAATCAAGAGACTGAAAAAGATTCCTAGTCTCTCCACCCAAAGTTGTAAGGAAAAACCATGAAGGGATGATGACACAGCTGAAAGACTAGGAAAGTAGAGTTCATCAGTTGATGGAGTGGGGGAGAAGGAGAAACATTCCATAAAGGGCACAAAATGGAAAGGGACGTGGAGGTTTGTGAGTGGGTGTGGGTCACCGGAGGGCACACAGGCCAATAGGTATGGCTGGAAGAAAGAGGGCTGAGATGCATGCCCTGATTCATTTGGCAAATATGTGTGCAGGGCCCTCCGTGCTCCTGCATCACTCCCGAGGCTCCGGGGATGCAGCTATAGAGACCCAATCCTGAAGTGCAGGAGGAAGCACAGATGGTATGTGTGGACCACGGGGTCTGATTTGGGTGATATGCAGGCATAACATTAAGAAACAATGAATCACATGGTGAGCAATGACTCCTTTTCTGATTCTGATTACAAGGTTGCAGGGAGAGTCTCCATTCGGAGCCAGTCAGTCGAATATTCATTTTCGAATACTTATCCATCTTTCTAACAGGGAGCCCTCGGCCTTATGCTCAGAGCACTGGCAGGCAAGAGTGTGCAACCGGAATTTAGTAAAAATATTGTGTTTCCTGGGCTTTGTTTTCGTTTTTTAATTAGTGGATATTTTTTGTTTCTGGCAAGTGGTGCTTGTTTTCTCTTCCTGGAGGTTCTATGAAATTTTCTGTACAAGTATTTTGAGTCAAGTCAATCAGAGAAAGACCATTATCCTATGATCTCACTCGTATGTCAATTTAAGAAACAAAACGGAGGAGCATAGAGGAGGGGAGGGAAAAATAAAACAAGACAAAATCAGAGAGGGAGATAAACTATAAGAGACTTTTTAAAAAAGATTTTAATTATTTCTTCATGAGAGACACAGAGAGAGACAGAGACATAGGCAGAGGGAGAAGCAGGCTCCCTTCAGGGAGCCCAATGCAGGACTCGATCCCAGGACCCTGGGATCATGCCCTGAGCCAAAGGCAGAGACACTCAACTGCTGAGCCACCCAGGTGCCCCCATAAGAGACTCCTAATCATAGGAAACAAACTGAGGGTCTCTGGAGGGGAGATGGTGGAGGGACAGGGTAACTGGGTAACAGGCATTAAGGAGGGCATGTGATGGAATGAGCACTGGGCGTTATATGCAACTGAGGAATCACTGACTTCTACCTCTGAAATCAATAATAATACATTATATGTTAATTGAACTTAAATCTTTAAAAATGCTTATAATCAAAAAAAGATATAACACTAAAATAAAATAAAATAAAATAAAATAAAATAAAATAAAATAAAAATTGTATTTGAGTTAAAGTAAATGAGTTATTTTAGAGGGAAATTACATAAATACAGTAGAGTATAGATGCAGATGTAGCCAAACTAATAAGCTGATAGGGGAATGGCTGAAGCCTAGCAGGCACTGCTGTGGCCAACGGGAAACCACTGTAAGTAAGCACAGGGGAGGAAGATTTGTTAAGAGAGACTTGTCTGGGTGGGAGCTCCTTGGATGCCAAAGTTAAGTGTGTCATTGGTGTTGAGGTCTCAGCTCCTAGCATAGAGCTTGGCACTTTGCGTGGGCTCAGTTTGGGGTATCCTAGGGCGTGACACTCCCAAATGATCTGCATTCAAATAGAACACTTGCATTTATTCCTTCCACTCTGATCATCACTCTGTTGCATGGGTGCTTGGAAGGAGCTGGAAGCTCTGACGATGGCAGGACAGGAGTTCTTGAACGAGGACCAGCAGGCCAGAAAGCAGGTGCACTCTGGTCATCCTCTGCAAACATGTCAAGTCCTCCAGACTGTGTGGTGATGACTCCTGGGAACTGTCTCCTTGGAGCCCATGGTGGTCTCTCCATTGTTTTCAGAGACATGACACCCAGAGATGGTGGTGCTGATAAGCAACTAATACTGTTGCCATTCCAGTAGCTCTAAGAGACCTTGTGGGGTTTCTTTTTTGTTCCTTTAAAAAAAAATTTTTTTTTTCACGACTTAGAAGCCTTTATGTAAGCATGTCATGTTTTATGCATCATGGTCCTCTTCGCCCTTGGCTATGTTGTTTGGACCCTTATCTGCGCTGTGCCTCTCTCCCTGGAGGTCCCACGATGCTCAGGAAAAACAGAAAAGAACTGCCTTGCAGCACTTTTGTCCTAGCGCCTCGGTTCCTGCAGCCCTGCCAGGTCAAAGGGGTTTAAAACGAAGTTTCTAAGCTGGCAAGGAAAGGAAAAGGAAAGAGAGCACGGTTCGGTTTCTATAATGGAATGAAGCTAATTGCACGACCAGCTGTTCAGAACATATGAAAAAGGTTTCACTGCATATATTAAAAACTAAATAAGTTAGGGATCCCTGGGTGGCGCAGCGGTTTAGCGCCTGCCTTTGGCCCAGGGCGCGATCCTGGAGACCCGGGATCGAATCCCACGTCGGGCTCCCAGTGCATGGAGCCTGCTTCTCCCTCTGCCTATGTCTCTGCCTATCTCTCTCTCTCTCTCTGTGACTATCATAAATAAATAAAAAAAAAAAAAAAAAAAAAACTAAATAAGTTAAATAAAGTTTTCAAAGACATCACCTGGGGCTTCCCGTAGTGTAGAGCCTTCGGGAAGTTACTGAACACACACACTGAGCTTACAGTTCTCAGCCTGATGACCACACAGTTTTTAATTCCTCAGTTCTGAGCTACAGGTAGGATTTGAGCCTTGATGTGATGATTTCTCCGGGGGCACTAGGCCACTACGAATATGCTTAAAGGCAGTGAGAGGCGAGGATGAGCGAGCTGGCCGTGTGTGTGTGTGTGTATGTGTGTGTGTGTGTGTGTGTGTGTGTCTGGCTGACCTTCCCTGGGCCAGGCCAGGTTGGGCCACCACGTCCGTCTGAGGGCAGCACTGCAGGTGTGGCCTCTGGGCCCCCCTCTGTGCAGAGCACACGGAAGGCAGCCCCGCTCTAGGGAAGGCCCGAGTCTGTTGACAGACACTGCTCCTTATCTTGTTTTCACATCGGTTGCAGCATGATGTGTGTTCAGAACAAGCGTGGGTGGGGGCTCCTCCTGCCCGGCCCTGTGCTGGCTGTTAAAACAAGAGAGTGGTTTATCGTACTGTTTTTCAAGTTTTCAGGCCGCCAGGAATTGGTGATTCCGATGGGGCAAGGGGGGAGGGGGGATTTGGGGATTGCAAAGAAAAACCGACTCAGCTCTTTTGGGGAACACGTCCACCATCTACGTGATAGTCATTCTGTGTTGGAGGTTAGGGTTTGTTTGGCTGCTCAGGGGCACTAGGTACAGGGCCCAAAACACTTGAGCTACAATTTCCACCCCAAATCATCACATCAGTCTCCGGGAGTCCTAAAATGCCACTGACCGCTGGGATTCCAGTTGCACTTTGCAATCCACAGAGCACTTTTACATACGGTTGGGATGACAACACTGAAGCTCAGAAACGTTAAGGAGATTTTGACCACAGTCCTATGTTTTATAGCTAGTGACTGGGTCGGGTAGAAATCAAATCCAGGCCCTCTGGCCTCCAGTTGTGGGTCCTTTGTCCTCCACCTGGCTGCCCACATCTGGTTCCATCTTGTCCAGACTGAGCTGTCCTTTAGACACTTCAGCGCCCTGAGGATTGAGGATCCGGGAGGGCAAGGTAGCCAGGCAAGATAATTGGGAATTGACTCAGTGCATTGAGCCACAGATCCAGAATCCATAAGTTTACAGCTATTTAGAGATAGAAGTAAGGACGGAGATGAATATTTACTGAGGAGCAACCAGCTGCTGGACTGTGAGCTTCCTGGACCTGTCATGTCAAGAGGGTATATATTGAAATACCCTCTCCCTTGATCCTCCGCCAGCTTCTGGAGACAGGGCCTCTCGTCCCCATCTGACAGATGAGAGCACTAGAGCCTAGAGACACAAAGATACTTGCCCAAAGTAAGTGGTGGGGCCTGAATTCGAGACTAGGTTGGTCTGATTCCAAAGCCAGCCCAGTCCAACCCCCACACTCCATCTCTGAGGAAATGGGAGTGGTGGAGCCGCTGCTGTGATCTCTCAGCAATCACGGAGCTGGGTGTCTCCGACGTGATCCCGGTCCTCTTCCCAGCTCAGGTCAGTTGGCGACCTCCTCTCTGAGGGTTGGGATTCCCCTCTGTCCCATCAGATGAAACGTTATCAGCATCACAGATGACCTCCCCTACCCCCACCTGTGCCCTGCCCTGGAGTCATGAGAGCTTTTTTTTTTTTTTTGCAGTTCACACCAGCCATTAATTCTTTTTTTCACCTCCTGTTGCTCTCTACCTTCCAGAATTTTCCACATTCCTCATCTAGGCCTTGACAAAAGTTGTTCACAAGTAACCCCATTTGACCATTTGATTTGTCCATTTTCTTTGTACCTTGCCACCCGCTAGGAGACTACGGAAAAATAGGAAAGCATAAAGGCAACATAGGTAGCGCCCACAGTATGAGAGAGTCCACTGTGAAGAAGGCACCAGCTTTGAGGACACCAGAAACAAGGCCCTGGGGCACCATGGGAGCCATATGGAGAGGCTACGAAGGCCAGAACCTAAAGCTGACCCACTCCATCCCCAGTCCCACAGTCCTCCGTGCTCTACTCATGTTACACCTGCCACACCCACCCCCTTTGGAAATCACCTTGCTTCAGTGCTGTTGTTGGTGCTCCTCCTAACCTGAAGCTGTGCAATAAATACATAATGTAGGCAAACCAGGCACTGGGATTGGTTCTCAATCTCTTGGTCCTGGGCAGGGGCAGTGAAGGGGTTGCCTGGAAGGGAACTGGTATCTATTAAGTGCCTGCTGTATGCAAGTTATTTCACTCAAGTCTCACAACAACACTGTGAGGTGGGTTTTCATCCCATTTAACAGAGGAGCAGACCGAGGAGCTGACAGTGGTAGGGAATTTGCTCAAGGTTTCCCAGCTAGCAAGCGGCAGAGCCAGGATCGAGACCCAGCTCCCCCTCCAGGGCCCATACTCTTTCCACTTTGCCAGCATCAGATGTAGCAGAGAGCCTACCTCCAACATCTTACAGAGAGGAAAACAATATGACCTCCGACCTCAGAGAACTCACAACCCACAAGAGAGTGGCACGTGGGGTCCCAGAGCTGGGTTTGAGTCTTGGCCCAGCCCATTCCTGACTGCATGTGATTAGCGTGTCCTTGCCTTCCTTCTGTGAAAGATCTGTAAATAATAGTGTCTACCTTCCAGGATTATTGTGAGAGGACAGGTTTTTCCATGATGTGTGATCTCTTAAGCTCTCCATCAACAGTATTGTTTAATTTTCAAACTCAGTCAAGGAATGAATTGACTGGTACCTACAGGCCAGTGGTGGGGCCAATCAGGGCCTTTAGTCACCTGGCCCCAGGTGTGTGGTATGAGCAGTCAGGTGTGGGTATTAGAGGAAGCCCAGCACGTTGGTGATTTGGTGGTAGGCCTAGAAGTTATTCTTTACAGATCTGGTTTGAGACCCGATTCCACTAGGCTTTTTTTTTTTTTTTTTAAGATTTTATTTATTCATGAGAGAGAGGCAGAGACATAGGGAGAAGCAGGCTCCCATCAGGGAGCCTAATGTGGGACTCGATCCTAGGACCCCAGGATCACGACCTGAGCCAAAGGCAGACGCTCAACCGCTGAGCCACCCAGGCGTTCCTCGTCTAGGCTTTTATTTAAGTGCAAAGCCCCCAGTGCTGGGTGGTGGTTTTCCGATGGTTTAGCATCAGAAGCCTTGTCCCTTCCTTGGTTTGGGCCCTGACCAGAGTTCCGGATGGTGAGTACTTTTTTTTCTTTCTATCCTTCTCCAAAGTGAGGATTTCTGGTTAAACTTTTACAGTTAAGCGGATAAACTTAACATTTCTCTCTTTGATTTTTTTCCCCATTTTTCCATTTTGATTTTTGTGTGTTCATCTTATTTGCTCTCTTAATTGAATTCTGATGTTGACGTCAGCAGCTGGGGATGTAATTTGGAAGCGTAGAGCTGATGGCGAGGGAGAGCTTCATCCCCGGGGTAAACGGTGCGCTGCCCCGGAGGATGAGCTTTGTGCCACGGGAGCAAGCCCTGGGAAATTCGGGGTCTGTGTGTGTTCAGAGCTCAGAAAAAGGCACTCTGTTCCACATTTAAACAGAACCATCTTGTTTCATCACAAAAAGAACACTAGTGCTGTGATTATCTCTGTTTTATATTAAAAATTAATTCCCAGCCCCCCGCATCATAATCCTGTCCAGCCCATGGGCCTGTACTAATTTACATGGTTGTGCGATTCCCCATCTGCTTTGAATTTCTTGGCTTCTTTGTCCGAGGGCATTCACAAATCTGGCTGTTTGTTGGGAGGGTCTAGGGACAGTATTGATTGATCTTTGGGTTGCAAAGAAACAAAAAGACAGTGGGAAGTGTTCTAATTGGTCTTTTTTTCTTGTGTGCTGTAGGCTGAAATCCCCCAGAGTAATTAACGCGAAGTGCAAAAAGTAAAATGTTCCAGTCTAAAAGGCAGTAGAAATTGCATAGCATGGAAATAATAAAATGAGGTCTTATTAATGGGAGCGACGCACTTGCAGTGGCAAGTTCTGCTGGTCGCCCGATGGGCTGGGAGCCTTTGCAAGCTGCTTTTTGGGTAACACTCACAGTTTCCGACATCTGTGGGCTTTTTAGGAGGAAGCGTGTTCTTCCCTCTGACACCCATCTCAAGGCCCTGAGCTACGCAGAGGGGAGAAGTTTACCCAAAGGTGCAGGGGTGCATCTGTACGCACCACTGTGGCACCCATGTGCCAGCTCACTGCTTCTCATGAGGAACTAAGGGTGTTCCGGGTAGAATGGATGGAGGGCAGAGAATAGGACCAGTTCTTTCCTTTTGCACTGGAGGGGTCCCTGCCTCCGTCTCAAAACCTGTCCCGGCAGCTTTTGCCAACAGTAAACCATCTCCCCTGAATCCTAGGGTGTAAGTAGAGAAGTTGGCCTCCCTTACGAGGCCTTGATGCCCAGTGGAGACTACAGCCTCCTTGAGGGCAGAAGCCATGTCTCCTTTTGCTCTAACCTGTGGCCTGCCAATGCTATAGTGTATGCTGGGCAGAGGGATCAGCAAACACCCTGTGAGAAGTGGCGCTTGTTCCTTAGAAAATGGAATTGTTTGCTAGAATAATGAATCCAAGCGCAACGCATTTATGTGCATGGAAACCTTTCATCCAAAACATTAATGACCTCAGCACAGAGAGAGACGGAGAGTCTAAAATAAAGATCTGTTGAAAGTACTTTTAAAAAGGCAGAGAATATTATCACATAAAACAAAATATAGGACTTTATCCCCCAAAGGCATGAAGACTCCTTGCTTTCATTATTCAAGGTCAGATTTTAAGACTTCAGAGAAACTCAAATTGCTGAAGATTCTAGAAGCCAAAGAAAGATGTGTTTGGGGTTTGAGGGGGAAGAGAAAAAACATTACGAAGAAGAGCCATCAGATTTTAACTCTGGAAAAATGTATATTCTCCTTCCTCTTCTTTGGACCGTATTAATCCAATTAAATAAAGGAGAAAAATTGCTATAAAACTTATTGTTAACCCTGACTTTGCATTCCTTCATCATTCATTTGGTCATTTACTCCTTCTTTATTTTTATTTTAAATAAATTTTTATTTATTTATGATAGTCACACAGAGAGAGAGAGGCAGAGAGAGAAGCAGGCTCCATGCACCAGGAGCCCGACGTGGGATTCGATCCCGGGTCTCCTGGGCCAAAGGCAGGCGCCAAACCGCTGCGCCACCCAGGGATCCCATCCTTCTTTAAAAACCTCCCGCACTCCCTGAAGATGAGTACTGTGTCTGGTTCATGTTTGGAATGTCTTCTTCATCCTCCTTTTCCTGAGCTTGGCCCAGAGCAGGTCCCTACATACAGTTGTTGAGTTGAGTTGGTTGCAGACATGCCACCTACTACTTCAAAATTTCTTCCTTCTCCTTTTCAAAAACACTCATCAAATGGTGCTAATCCTCTTGAAAAAGATGGAAAAATCTGCCCCACTGCGGGTCATAGGCAAAGTTTTGAAACTTGGGTGGTTTATTGATCTCAAAAAGTTTAGACGATGGCTAAATAGAAACATTTAGACACTGTGCATAGGTAGGGCCACGTGAGACTCTGGGATTTTTGGCATAAGTATAATGTATTAGATTATTGTAGGTTTGAGCCCTTCTTTTTGTGAGGGCAAGCATCCTGCCTCCCAGGACACAGGAAGTGACTAAGGTTCTGTGAAAACAAGGACTTGGACCTGGTACTGGTTTAGAGGTTGATGGAAAAGCGCATTTTTTTAGGGTAGACGAGATGTTAGCAATGACATGGGCCCTGATGGGTACACTTTAAAAACCTGGCATCCTTGGCATGTGCCCTACTGGCTTCTGAGTGGTCATTCCTCCCTATTTTGGTGGACAAGATCTCTTGGGGGCCACCATCCCCTACAAGCCAACAGTCATGGTCTCAAGAATGACTCACTTGGACCCAGAAACCAGTCTGGTTTGCTCAAAGAGCCTGCGGCTTTAACGTCCCATAGAGACCAAAGCAAAGTTTTGCCAACAGTGGCAAGTGCTTCGTAGGCTGTGTGTGAACTCAAGAGAGACCAGAGCTGGTTGACCTTTTACACAGAGGCTGAGTCCTTGTCCTGGGGAGCCTGAAACCTGAGACTTGAACATTCTAATCTGGCCAAATACGGAGCCTCTGAATCACAACTTCCCAGTGTCTTCCTTTGAGATGCTGGCTGGAAGAAGTTTACAGTTTTCAGCTTTGAAAACAACTGCTGCTCTTTGCCTTGGTGGAAGATTGTTTTGTGACCTTGTGAAAGGTCACACAGGCCAGTGGGTATGAGAATAGTTTCCATGGGGACCTGAGCACAGGGGATGAGGAGGCTTTGGTTGTAGCTGATCATAAGAGCACTGTCCAATTAGAAGGCTGGTACCTGATTTTCAGAGGCCACCTTCTCCAGGGGGATTATGGGCTGATATCTCTGAAGAGAGTTGGTGAAATTGTTTGTTTTTAAATCGAGCACTTTACTCCAGGGTTTCTTTAAGGGCTATACTTGCTAGAGGTGGCACGGTGGGTAGAAACAATCAGCCCTCTTCTGTTTTCTTCATTGTGGAGGTTAGGAGAAAGGAAAAATCACCCAGATCTATGGTTAAAGAAGGATTTATGTCAGGGCTCCAAACCTAGTTACTTAAATAATCAGAGAGAACAGGTACTAACCTGGCCAAAATGATCTGTTTGGCCATATCCTAGCCCGTTGGCCCTGCAGGGAGAGGAACCGCTCCCATGGACACAGGCTACCCTGCTAGCTGCTGGCCAAATTCATGAATTCCAAAGGGAAGTGGCTTTGAGTTTGCAGCTGGCCCAACCTAAAATCCTCTTAACTCATGACAATCAGTCTAAGAACCCACAGCCCACTGCCTGAGGGCCATTGACCTCCCTTCCCTTTTTGTACTATGGTCATTTCTCATGGAAACTATAGAAAGTGAAGCCTGCCTTCCATTCCTAATGAAGATGGATTGTTTTCAAAGAGCTAACATCCCTAAATGTGCTTGTGCTCTTGGGCTTCTTCACCAATGACATTGAATCTCACCAACCCAGTGGGGTATCCCCACCTCCAACCACCTCATGTGGTTAGTTAGCAGGGAGGCTGAGCAGCCTTATGAGTGGGTGAGGTGAGAAAGAACACAACTGCAAAGGGGTTCTCTCTGACCTCCCATCGTTTCCACTCAGCTGGGTCACAGGACTTTGTACTTCCCTTGCTCCCCTTTCACCCCTCAGGGGCTAATCTCCTTTTATGAGGGAAGCTGTTAAAGAGCTGGAATCCTGTGACCTTGGATATGGCGGCAGTCTCCACAAGTCACACTGAGGCACTAGTGCACATGCTTCACCTACCTGGGTCTGGACCTCAGTCTGCACAAATGTCCTAGGGGTCATACCTGAGGAGGCCAAATGTTCATTGTGAAGGAAGAAAATACGAACATTCCTCCTTATTTGTCAAAAGCTTTAGTTCTTAATGCCACCCTCAGATTCAGATCTAGGGCTTGGGACTTGAGAAAGTGGGTTGTGTTTGAAAGAATCCATCCCCTTCTCAACAAAGTTGAAAAAAGAGATTGGAGAACCTTCTCCTCAGCTACAACCTTCTGGTAGCTTCTGTAGTCTCTGCACTCAAAGGCATTCAAAGGTCTTGTTTGTACATCTGGCTGGCTGTGGGAAAGTTTCTCCCATAAAGGTCTGGAGAAATGGCTTTGTTGCCAACAACTTGTGTTGTTAGGCCAGAGTGTACATTTTGCATTTTACTCCGGTACCCTGGATACAAGCTTCCCTTAGGAGTTACTGATCCTCTTGAGTGGGTTGAGGAGGGGCTAGTTTGAGTATAGTCTTCAGAATAATGAGTTTTAGGCTTGTTGCTCTCCTGATGCTAGAACTTAAAAGGAGTGGAGTTCTTTCAGAAGCACTATGTAGATGGATGGTTCTAGAGATCCTTGGCTAAAAGGGGTACCAAAAATCACGTACGCAAAAATAACTGCACGTACCTGTAGATTGGTTTGCCTCTACTTGAATCTATGGAAATCTAGCAGGGCTCATGGGTGATATTCTTCAGTCATGACTTGGGTCCCGATTCCTGTCCATCTTGTCATCAGTCCAAAGTGAAATGAGTATAGTAAAAAGAATACTGCTGGAAAGTTTCCAGATGGTCTTCCTCAGGAAGAAGAGCCCTTTATCCTGTGATTGTATCCTTCCTAATTTTTTTTTTTTTTTTTTGTATTTAAACATCCTTTCTTTTGTGAACTAACGGGGATGATTGGTGTTGGGGATTTTAGAATAAGCTGTTAATTGAGAAAATCAAAAGTTAACTCCATTCGATCCACCTGCATCCCACTGGCCCCTGCTCTCAAAGCATATTAGTCCATACACTGCAACTATCTGGGACCAAGTGCTCTACCCACGTTCTTGTAAGCCACCAGGCAGATAAGACTTTTCTACTCCCTGCCCTGAGAGAAGACTTACCTCTGTAGCATTTTCCAATACTTTCTTGCCCCTGTTGGGAACAGTATACTTTTGCTAGCCCATGCCTTCTCTGCCTGATGCTTTCATTCCTTCTCTCAGTGAAACCATCTAGAAATCCCTTGCAAGAGAGCTAATTTGCATCTTCCTCCTCTGGGCTGCCCAAGTGCCTTGTCTGTACTTTGTTATAACCCTTACCATGATAAACAATAGTTATTTGAATGGACCTGTTTCTCATTAAGCTATGTGGTCTCTGATAGTTTACCTTTTTATCTTTTTTTGTTGTTTTGGTGATTTCTAAGCAAAACACCTGCTAAATATGCATATGTTGAGTGAATAAGCACCCTGAATTGCATGTTGCAGTTCAAACTTATCATCTCCTTTGTCTCCCTCAGTAGACATAAAGAGCTAATATCCCATATAATAATCCTTATGAAGCAGAACTACTGTAATGGATTCCCCCTTTTGGTCATCTCTTCTGTAGGCATAAAATAATACTAGTGGAGAAGCGGTGGGACCAGGAATCTGAAACCCTGGGCTCTAATTCTGTCTCTGGACCCTTTGGAAATTCTGTCCTCTCTGTAAAGGAAAAGGGAGTGGGAGCGATTATCTTAAAGGTTCTCACCATCCTCTAGAGGAGAGAGGGCCACAGATGTGAGATGCAGGATTTCACTAAATTATTTTAAGCATCATTTTACTTTGATTTTTGGTAAGCTAGATGTTCATTCTTCCAACAAATTTTGTTGTCAACTTTAATTGCCAGTTTTTTTTGCTTGTGTCTCTCAAAAGACCTACACAGGTTTGAGAATGAGAACATCTTTTTTTTTAAATAATAAATTTATTTTTTATTGGTGTTCAATTTGCCAACATACAGAATAACACCCAGTGCTCATCCTATCAAGTGCCCCCCCTCAGTGCCCGTCACCCATTCATCCCCACCCCCCGCCCTCCACCCCTTCCACCCCCCTAGTTCGTTTCCCAGAGTTAGGAGTCCTTATGTTTGAGAACATCTTCAAGTTTGATGTTTGAGTCCTGGCTTTATGTTTCAGGAGTCATGTGACACAGGGCAAGTCCACTCTGGGCCTGAATGAGCAGAATGTTTGTAATAATCCCTCTGTCATAATTGTCAGATATGAAAGGAGCAAATGTATATAACACATCTAGCATGGTCCCTGGTGTATAAGTGTTCAACACATGGTCCTTTCCCGTCACCCTCCTTAACGCTTCTCATGACCATCCAAGAACCAGCCAACTGAACCCTTTATGTGTACTTTGGAAAAAGTAGGCTCTTTGTAGAAGGGATTTCAGAAAGCAAGCAAACCCAATACCTATCCCAGGGGAAGAATTTGGTAATGATGGAATTTCAGGAGGGAAGGTTTGGGTAAAAGAATATGGCTTGGGGGGAAGAACTAGGATTTTATCACTTATGGGAAGGCCCCAGTGGAAGCCAAGTGTATTCCCTGATGAGTGAGCTTTAACCTCAGTAAATCAGAAGAGGAAGGGGAACATGTGTAGGTGTTGGAGGGATCAGAGATTCAGTGCATGTGTGTCCTGCTACGTTGATCCCTTATTAAAGACCATGAAACTATCCCCAGCAGCTGACGGTTAACTCTTTCCAGGTGTGGGCCTGTGATCAGCAGAAATATTTCAAATCATCAAGCACCTGACATCTTTGGTAGACTTGTCCAGTCCAAGGCTTTTGCAAATGGGGCACTTGAGTCCCCACTGTTCTGCCAGAGACTGGGAGGAGTTTATCACAACATCTCAGAAGCTAGCGCTCTAAGCCATTTTTTTGTTTGTGTTCATTCACTCACTCACTTATTTTCCTGGGATTGAAAGTGCATTCTCAGTCATGGATATAAGATAATGGATAATAAATGGCCTGGCATGGCTGTCCAGCTCTCTTTCACAGGTGGAAGGTGAAACCAACGGAAATAAAGTTAGAAGACGCAGGTAAATGTGGTTGAGGGCAGACACTCAGGCAAAGGAGGAAGAGCAAGTTTGAGAGTGTGCTGATTGCTGTGGAGGGGAGGCTGTGATGATTGCATAGCCTTATTCCACACCAGGCACACTGCTGTCCCTGCATACATTATGTCACTGCATCACTATCAATCTACTAGGTGGGTCCAATCTCCTCCCATTTTGCAAGAAGGCAGCCCAGAGACGTTGAAGGCTATATTTGATGTCCTACATCTGAAAAGTGGTAGAGCTGGAAATGAAATCCTTGTCCAGCTGGTTGATGGACACTTGTCTCAGAAAATAAGGTCACCGGTAAACTCATGGGGTTAGGGCGTGTAGGAATCCTGTCACTTGAGGACTGTTGGAAGCAAGACTCATGGAAAGGAAAGTGTGAGCACTCCTGACTTTGTGCCTCTGTATCCAGGCAGGATCCCCATTGCTTCTCTTTAAAAAAAAAAAAAAAAAAAAAAAATCTCTGGCAAGGAAACTTCTCCGGCTTGCTGTTCCAGGCTCCAAAAATTTCTGCAGCAGACATTTTGTTTTGTTTTTGTTTTGGGCGTGGGGGACCCCATCCTCTGTCTAAGCCCTGGGATTCTTCATCTTTCTAGTTTTTTAATACTTAGGGAAAAGAGAAGAGAGGCAATAGCAAAAATCCAACTCCTCTTTCCTTTTCCCTTGCCTTACTCTCCTGCTAGATGGGTCTCAGCCCAAGTCCTCAATGACAGGATGGCCCCTGGAGTCCCAGGTGGTCTCACAGGACACAGGATGGAGCTGAGCTCAGGCCAGGATGTGGAATTGTTGAGCAGGTCTGAGGGGTAGGCAAGGAAGGCTGGGCGCCAGGAACCCTCAAGTGCCTTTTGAGGACACATGCCAGGAATCCATATGTCTGTGATTCTCTTGAACATGCTCCGGGGCCCTCCAGCCTGGCCTTGGCCTCAATTACTACCTCATTCTGCGTACTGGGCAACAGATGCATTGTGGGAAAGAGGATGGAGGTTTCCTGACAGAACTAATTTCCTGTGTTTAAGTTTGGGGAAATACTCTACTTTCCTGGGGCCTTTCTTCTTTCACCTCTAAAATGGGGATACTGATTTTGTCTCTGCTGAACACAGATACCCCTCACCAGGACACTGTGAGGACAAGTGAGTGTAAAAGCAAAGAATGCCAAGGCTGAAAACTGCCCTGGGTTCATTTTGTCCATTCTCTACCTCCAGCCAAGTTCTCTCCACAACAGTACCCAAACCACCCCCCCCCCCAAAAAAAAAAATGTGCCAGGGCATAAAGACCACCTAGGAGGAAGAACCCACAGCTTCCCCTTGGCTTGAAGCCAAGTTGGAAGTTGTCATGCCAGCTTTTTTTTTTGTGGCATTGCTGTTCATCATCAAGTAATTCAGGCCATTTGGAAAAAAAAATAAAAAAATAAAAAAGCTTCTCTCAAAATGAGGGAGTGATTTGCAGCATCTGTTACTTCCTTTTTAATTGAATCTGTTCTTCTCAGATACCAGGAGCAAGTGCCAAAGTCAGCAGTAGAATTCAGCTGTGTACATTTTGAAGGCATTGGGAGATAAATTTATGTGCGCTGTATGAATGCAGATTGTACAGAAACCAGATGGCCGAGGTGTCCTCAAGGTCCTGTCGAGGAGGGTGGCTGATCTAAAGCTCTAGGGTTGAGGAGGCAGGAGGTTAATTAACTTTGCTGGGGAGCTGCCTTGGTAGATACATGCCAACATGGACCTGGAAGCTTCCTCTAGAGGGTGGGGGGCAGGGGTGTCCCACGAGATGGGCTTTCTCAGCAGGCCAGATGGTCTCAGAGGTTCCCATGTCTCCCTCCATCATGCCTCTGAGTGATGGGTCAGTGCTGCGCTTGGTGCTAGTCTCTTGCACTCTCCAGCCCTGTTGAGTACCACGAGGGCTCCCAAAGGAGGCTAGGGGATTTCCTGTGCCAGGGAATACCTTGACTAGATCTAAGTGCTGGGGTGGAAGGGGAGGGGTAGATGGGCTTTGTGGGTCCCTTCCTACCTATGATGTTTAAAGAAACCAACAAAAAACCTATGCAAAAGAAACCCATGAAACACATAAAGCTTTAGTAGCCTCCAGCCTAGCTGCTTAAAAGCAGTTGTTTCCAGGAGAAATGGGGATTTTGCTTGAGAGTGGATGAGCAGTGGTGAGCCCTAGATGGTTGGACATTCACCTTCCTTCTCTAGGATGCCTCCTTTCTGGGCCTTCATCACCAGAATTGAGAGGTAGTGACGAGTCCACCTTTCAGCCTCCCTTTGTGCTCCTGTGCTGTGAGACCACACAAGGTAGCTTGGCGTTGGTGTTCCTTGTCTCAGGAAAGAAGGCTCAGAATGGGGCTGAGGCTTTCCTTTGAGCACAGAGAAGGGAAATCTTAAGAGCAGCACCCCACGATGAAGGGGGTTCCTTGGTTTGAGAAGTAAAAGGCCTTGTGCTAGTCTGGCATTGTGGCATTAAATAAATGTGCACAAAAACACGGATCTCACCTACCTGAGGAGGGCCTAGGATTATTGTAGGCTGTGGTAAAGATCTGTAGATGCAAAAACCCTTGGAAAGGAATATCCTGTGGAAACAGTAGGTATCTCAGAACTTTAGCCTTTGGAGAGTATATGTCATTCGTCCGAGGAGCTTGCCTTCTTGTTAGCAAATGTAACCGCAGTTGACCCTTGAACAATGCACCTCTGGGTCCTCTTAGACACAGATTTTTTTTGACACCGTACTATAGATGTATCTTACAATTGTCTTAATAATGTTTTCTTTTCTCTAGCTTAGTTTATTGTAAGAACGCAAGATAGAATACACATTACATACAAAACACGTGTTAATCATAAACACATAAACACAACGTGTGTTTGTTATTGGTAAGGCTTCCGGTCCACAGGAAGTTGATAGTAGTTAGGCTTGGGGGAGTCCCGAGTTACATGTGGAATTTCCACACTGCATAGGTCAGTGCCTCTAACCCTTGCATCGTTCAAAGATCAGCTGGATAGACATCTTGCATTTGCCTGAGAGCCATGCCCAAGCTCTTGGTAAGAGTTTTTTCAAGAATCATAGTATTTTATTTGGGGAACTGTAGAGATTATTTATTCCAGCCTCTTCCAAATCTGGCTACATGTCAGAATCATCTGGGGAGCTTTAAAATACATAGATTTTTTTCTGAGTACACCTCTGCAGGCTCTGCTTCAGTAGGTTCTATTGAACTTGGGAACTTAGAATCTGTATTTTCACTGAACTGTGCCCGTTGCTGGTTGGTGGCCAACTTGGTGACCTGATCTAATCCAGTTTTGAATTAAATGCTTATATCCCCCTCTGGCTAACTTAGAAGATTTTAGGTAGCTCAGATAACTGATCTGGAACTTGGATAGCCAGTCTCTGAAAACAGGAACCAAGGACACTTGCCACACTGCATTTCGGTTGTGCTCATTTCTGTGCTCTTAAGATTCTATGTCCTTGATGGGAGCAGTTGAGTGGCTAAGTCTAGGTCATAACCCCTGGGTGTTATCTGGCAGGAAGCTGAAAGAGAACATCTGCCCCGTCAGCTTCCTTACTGGGGCTCCTCTCTCACTTATATTGGGATGTCCCCTACATATGAAAGTTTTCAGATAATTGGAGAGCCAAAACAACAGTTGTTCCCTACAGATTTCCTCTCCAGAATCACCAGATGTTTACCAAGGTTGTGCCTGAACTTGTTCATCATTGGGGAACTGTCCACCTTACAAGGCAACCCCCCCGCCCTTTTGGGCCATATTTGGTGAATAGAAAGTTCTTCATGAATCTGCTTCCCTGAAATTGCTACTCACAGGCCTCAGGTTCACATCTTTTCTAAGATCCCAGCTAAACCCATTTATGCAACATTTAATAAAATCTGAGCTTCCTTTTCTGTCTTTAATATGTAATGTGTTTGAGAGGCAGACCCCTTTCCTCCAGCCATTTGGTCCAGAGACAATGTGATAAAGTGGAGAAAGCACAGGACTGAACCCAGGCTTGCTGATTCCTTGCCAGTTTGGGAACAGTCATGGCCCTGCTGTCAGGGTCTGTTAGAAAGGACATAGGGCATGGGCTGCTTTATTATGCTTCCACAGAGGCCATCCAGAAAGTCTGATTCAGTAGACCCCCATGAGTGGTGTAGCATCAGCTGAGCTATTTGTCTTTTAGGGCCATTTACCCCATTTGTCATGAAAAGGGACAGCAGACCTTGCTGGAGAAACCCTGCTCAGGAAGCCCACAGTGATAATGGCCACTGCTCTTGTGTCTACTCTCCCTGCCCCCTTCAGAGCACACACGTGGACACACAACCCCTTTTTCGGTCTCTCCCAAAACAGGGAATAATTAAACAACCCAAATCCAAACATCCAGCAGAAGTTTATGCTTGAGTCTCAGAACACAACATATGGCATCCTAGTCCTTGCCAGGTTCTGCAAACCACAAAGCCAGGTCCTCAGCTTCCACCACGGCCTCCCAGTTGGAGGACCCATTTGCAACCGAGACGGCACCCCTCCCTCAAAGACTAGGAGTCATGGAGTTCAACCCCTTGAATTGGAGTCAAAATGACATTTTCTTCTCTTTTGAAAATGTGCCAAGGATGGAGGAGATTCAAGGGTTTGTCTTCCCTCTCATCCACACTAGCGCTCACCTTCTGGCATTGGGTTTGGAGGCAAGGGGACCATACAGAGGGGACTCGGAGGTGGGATGGTCTGATGCTGTCACAGTGGCCCTCTGCAGAGGCAAAAAAGCTGTGTGGTTGTGAGTCCTGCCCTTACAGCTTCATCTCCTCCTTCCCTCCTGCTTCAGTCTCCTTAGTGCAGCCAAGGCTCCAGGATCACAGTGATACAAGACCACACGAGCAGCTCGGGATCAGGGCTATTCTTAGGATCAGCCCCATCTTCCAGACTTCCCTTGTGGCTCCTTCTTGGCCTGGGCCTGGCTGCCTCCACATGGCAGAGACCCTGTCCCCCAGGTCTCCTAAGTTCCAGAATAATCTTTAAATACAGCCAGACTCCTTGAAGTCTCAAGCATAAGGTGGGGAGCTCCAGAGACAGGGAGCTTCTCTCTTCCTCTTCCTTATAGGGCCTACCTTCCAAATACCACTGTCCCTGAAGCTGCTGTACCCCAGACTGGCTGACAGTGGGACTATCAGGTTCCCCACCCCCTTTATCCCTAGAGAAGTGACCATACCCTAGAGTCCAGCAAGATAATCCCATCAGGACCTAGAGGACCTGCAGCAGTGTAAGAGAGGTCTTGGCAGGAGCGAAGGTTGGGGGGTGGTGAGGTGTCCTCACCCCCACCCAGGCCGTCTGGACCCTGTGGCCTCCACCACATACATGTATTAGGCGTGGCTGTGGCTACAGATCAGTAGAGGGAGAAGCACTGCGAACAGAAAAGGCACTTAGAAATGTCAATTGCCCTCGGAGGGGGCTGGGGACCTGGTGGTTATAATTAGCTTCTCTAGTGCTCATGTGCTCACAGAGGGGGAAACAGCCCCTTGGAGATCCGTACATTTTCCACTGCCACACCCCATGATGTCACCGCAGGTGCCTTCTGGCTTACCCCAAGATTCTGGTGGTTCTCAGGACTGCTGTGGCTGTTGGTGGCAGTTCTGTACCTCTGAGAAGTCATAGGGGCCCTGGTCAACCACCAGAAAATGATTTCCTGTTCCTACCCCTCCTGCCCCCCAACAGCCCAGCCCCCACGAACTGTTCTGTGAGAATGTATTCAGCTGCAAGTGAGGATTTCACACCTAGGTCTTCAACCTCTCCAAGAAAGTAGATGCACACTTACTTAGTCAGATGCTTAAAATATAGTTCAGGGGTGCCTGAACTATATGGGTGGCTCAGTGGTTGAGTGTCTGCCTTTGGCTCAGGGCGTGATCCTGGGGTCTGGGATCGAGTCCCGCATCGGGGTCCCCGCAGGAGAGCTTCTCCCTCTGCCACAGGCAATTTAATACTTTGTTGAGCATTTACCATGTGCCAGTGTCTCTGCATCTCTCATGAATAAATATAGTTTTTAAAATAAAAATTAAAAGAATAAAATAAAAATAAAAATGTTTCCCATTCCAAAATGACCTAGCAAAGCCCTAGAGGCCTCAGATTGCTGGCAGATCGCTGGGACCTTGGGACCGGTGTCCCCACTCAGTGCTGGGCAGGCTCATAGAAAGAGCGAGGCTCTGGAGTCCGAGGGACTTGTTTGAAATCAGTTGCCACCTTCAACCCTATGACCTTGGGCACGTTATTTAGCCTTTGAGCACCAGCTTCTTGACCTGTAAAATGGGCTAGTTAAGTTGCCTCAGAGGATCGTGTGAGGATTAAATAGGATACATATATATAGAAGCAAATTAACAAAACGCTCATCAGACCCTTGGTAATAGTCCTTTTTAATTATTCTTAATAGCATGGAATAAAGAAAATCTTTTTGGCTAGAGCTAATAAAGGGATAACAGGCCCAGAGATTAAAAGCTCATTCATGGGTGTCTTTTGTGGAGGGAAGGATAATGTTCAATGTCAGGATTTGTGTCCTATTGGAGTAGAAAGAGGATGGTCTTATCTTTTCTTGCTACTTTGTCACAAATCTGAGTGACTTATACAATAGAAATTAAAAATAATGCTTTTTTTGGGGGGTGCCTGGGTGGCTCAGTGGTTGAGTGTCTGCCTTTGGTTCAGGTCATGATCCTGGGGTCTTGGGATCGAGTCTCACATCGGGCTCTCCCCGCAGGAAGCCTGCCTCTCCCTCTGCTGTGTTTCTGTCTCTCTCATGAATAAATAAATAAACTCTTTAAAAATAAAATAACACTTTATTGAGCATTTACCATGTGCCAGCCACTGTTTTGAGAATCTTGCCTATAATGATTCTCTTAATCCTCATTATAACCCAAGATGGTGGGTGTTATTATAATTGCCCATTTTACAGATGGGTTAACACACTGAGGTTAAAAGTAACTGCCCACGGGGCACCTGGCTGGCTTAGTCAGTGGAGCATGAGATTCTTGATCTGGAGGTTATGGGTTTGAGTCCCACACAGGGTGTAGAGATTACTTTAAAAAAAGAAATCTTAAAAAAGTAACTGCCTGAGACCATACAGCTAATAATTGGGAGAGACAGAAAGTCGCTTCCTCTCTCTCTCAGCTTCATTTTCCTTATCAGGGGCTTGGTTCAGATATGCACAAGTGTCCAAAATTCTACGTCTGTGCTAAGCTGACCCGGGGAACCTCCTGGAGTTTGTAAGCATTTTAGAGTCACTTTAGTCTGTTAGTGATGGAAAAGAAACCACGTAAAGGAGCTTTAAATGACCTGCAAGTCTTTAAGAGGGTTTTATCCCTTCCTCCTCCTCCTCAAGGTAAGCCTCCGAGAGGGAAAGACCTGTGGCAGCGGAGGCTCAGCAGAACCGGGCCTCTGTCCCACCATGTAGGCCAGGGAGTCTCCGGGCAGAGCCACTAGGTCAGGCTTAGCAGCTCGAGGGGGATCACCGTCGCGGTTTCTCTTCTTGCAAAACCTAAAGCATTAAGGACAGATTTCTTGAAGAGTAAAACTTCTCGAAGCGTTATAGGCCCTGGCTCTTTCCACTTCCTGCCCTCCTCTTCTCTCCTACGCTCCTTGCACTCAGGCGCCTGCCCTTCCTCCTGCCAGACGGCCCGGGCCAGCGCCTTATCCCCCCACCCCCCCAACCCCCCCACTCCCCCCGGTCGAGCCTCCATCCTCCCCCAGTCCGCCCGTGGCCTTTGATGCACCTGACCCCTGCTTCCTTCTGCCCCTGCTGAAGCCCCGGGCTGCCGGGGTCCATCCTCGCTTACTGGCCCTACCCCAGCTGCTTCGGCTCTGAGCCGTGTGCCGGTTCCTGCCTGCTCCCTATCATAGTTGGAGGGCCCCCCAGCTTGCGGCCCTCAGCTCGCCCCCCACCAGCCCTCTAGCTCGTGGCCCCTCCAGCCCTCCAGCTCACAGGTCCCCCCAGCCTTCCAGCTCGCGGGTCCCCCCAGCCCTCCAGCTCGCGGGTCCCCCCAGCCCTCCAGCTCGGGGGGCCACCCCAGCCCTCCAGCTCGGGGGGCCACCCCAGCCCTCCAGCTCGCGGGTCCCCCCCAGCCCTCCAGCTCGCGGGTCCCCCCCAGCCCTCCAGCTCTCCGGTCCCCCCCCCAGCCCTCCAGCTCGCAGGTCCCCCCCCCCAAGCCCTCCAGCTGAGACACGCACCTCTTCTCTTCTGTCTCATCAGCCTCCAAGCTTCAAACATCAGCCCTGTGCTGGCGACCCCTCCAACCCCTCCTGGTCCCCAGCCCAGGTCCCTCTGTTTCCTGTCCTCTGGGTGGGTGTCCTTAGGCCTTTCAGTCACGACTCTGCCCACACCATTCTCGCTCCAGGTGTGGCTGCCCCAGTCCTCCAGGTGTGGCTGCCCCAGTCCTCCAGGTGTGGCTGCCCCAGTCCTCCAGGTGTGCCCGCCCCAGTCCTCCAGGTGTGCCCGCCCCAGTCTTCCAGGTGTGCCCACCCCAGTCCTCCAGGTGTGCCCTCAACGCAAGCCTGTCCTCCCACTGCCCTTCTCTCCAATTTGCCTCCATACAGCTGGCCCCCCTGCCTTTGCTTCCGCTTCCCCGCCAGTCAGACCTCCTCACAACCACCAGAGAACCTTCCAGGAGGTAGGAGAGGTGGTACTAGCCACCGCTCAAAACGCCCCCGTGTTTTCTCGGTCACGATCAGAGTGACTTCTGAGGCCTGCAGGTCCCCACCGTCCGTGTGCCCTTTGCTGCCTGCGCGGCTTATGTCTCCCATCACTGTCCCTGCTCATCCAGCTGGAGCCACAGGTCCTCCTTGTCGTGGCTCGAATGCATGGAACTCGCCACTGCCTCTGCCAGGCCTTTGGTACCTGCTGTCCCTCTGCCGGGAATGCTCTTCACATAGATGGCCACGTGGTTCACGCCCTCCCTGGTTCAGTTAGGATTTTCCTTGCCCACCCTGCGTAAGATCCCCTCCGCTTTCTCCACTTACTGTGGTCCAATACTTGCTGTTAGGATGCACACACATGTGTATTTATTTGTCCCTCTCCAACAGTGTAAACTGTTTGAGGGTGAAGACTTTTTGTCTGTTTTGTTTACTGCTGTATCTCCAAGGCCAGAACAATGCCTGGCACAAGGTAGATGTTCAGTTAATATTTGGTTGTGGGGGATTTATTTATTTATTTATTAGAGACACAGAGAGAGGCAGAGACACAGGCAGAGGGAGAAGCAGCTCCTTGCAGGGGCCTGATGTGGGACTCGATAACAGGACCCCGGGATCATGCCCTGAGCCAAAGGCAGAGGCTCAACCGTTGAGCCACCCAGGCAGGCATCCCTCAGTTAGTATTTGTTAAAAGAATAAGTGACTATGTGGCTCAGTTACAACATCCTAATGACTAGCCAAGCTCATTATGGGATTCTGTGCACAGCGCTGTTGGGGTAGGGGCGGGAGCAGGGTGGTGGGGAGGGCCACCAGGCCTCTCTGGCTCTAAATTCCTTTTCTGGGGGATGGGCTCTAGCATTCCAAGACTTTAGCTCCAGCTGCAAGCTTGCCTAGAGATACTTGTCAGGACGAACTTGCCTGAGAATTCAGTGACTCTCAAGATGATTTCCCTGCGAGGATCCGAGTTGGAACACCATCCCTTTAAAAGTCCTTAATCCAGACTGCCTGTTCTGGAGACATTCTCAGATGCATTATTTAAAGTTATTTCCAGGGGTGCGTGGGTGGGAGGTGGGAGCTACATTTGTTACTTAGTGGTTTTGAAAAGCCTTCCAGGATCTCTTTCACTTTTAACCCTTCTTTTTGGAGTCACCTAACGTAACCCCTTAGACCTCGCAGAGCCTCCGCAGATCTCTTGATGCGCTTCCCTTGCGCATCCGCCCCGCAGCGACTGAGAGCCAGGGCCCAGCCGGGCCCTCCTGGGGAGATGTCTCTCAGGACAGTTAGGTTTATTTCCCCTCAGGAGGCGACGCATGACCTACACAGAGGATGCTTTTTTATTGAATGAATCCATTGCGTAGACCTTTAATTCTTTGGAGAAAGTTCCATGTTGGTGGTAGGGTGCGGTAGTTGTCATACTTCCAAAGAACAGAAACGTTGCACGGTATTTGCATGGCTTTTCATAATCCTCTGCAACCCTTCCCACCTGTCTTTTCATTTGATGCTCATTCACCCAACTTCCTGTAGCAGACGAGTTGTATCCACGTTTCTTTCTTCTTCTTCTTTCTTTATTTTTTCTTCTTTCTTCTTCTCTTTTTTTCCTTCTCTTTCTTCTTAGATTTTATTTGTTTACTCCTGAGCGACACAGAGGGTCAGAGACACAGGGAGATGGAGTAGAAGGATCCCTGCAGGGAACCTGATGCGGGACTGATCCCAGGACCCCTGGGATCACACCCTGAGCCAAAGGCAGATGCTCAACCACTGAGCCACCCAGGTGCCCCTGTATCCACGTTTTACAGACAGAAGCAGAGGCACAGGGAAGGTAGTGGTTTGCTCATGGCTGCTCTTCGTTGGTGGCCCAGTGGGCTCCAGTCCCAGGGCTTCTGCTCCTCAATATGGATAGGTGTCCCCCTGGGGTATGTCTGCCCATATAGTTCTCTGGGCCATGAGGCCTCAAACACTTGATGATTGCCTTCTGTCAGAGTCCCTTTGGATACCTAATGGATGACTCATGCCGGGTTCTGAGACCAGAGGGGTGATGTCTGTGTTTCTCTGTGTATCAGGAGACTATTCTTTCATATGAGACTGCTCAGAGATAGGAGGAACCCTCTATACCTCCATGGAGAGCTGCCCTCCCCAAATTCACAGGTTTCCTGAGCTCCAGCTCAGCAGAGGGTTGGACTTCTCTGAACATCCATCATGAAGTCACCTGTCCTTAGGAATCCTCCACTTGTAAGTTGGGTGGCTCTAGGAGGCTCCCTGGGAGCATGGTACTCAGACCAGGTATCTCTCCACAGACTTACAAACACTAACCATTATATGATGCTTTAGGATTGTGGCTGTGCTTTAGAAGCACCCAGGCGGTCTTTGAAAATATAGATTCCTGAATGCTTCCTCTGGAGATCCTAGTTCAGTAGGTTTGAGAAGAATCCAGAAATCTATAATTTAAGAGAGAAAAAAAAAATCCTTGGCGATCCTGACAATTAATGAGGCTTGGAAACCACTGTTTAGATTACAAAGGCCTTTTGTATATAATATTTCATTTGTTCCTCACAACACATGAGGAAGCTGTTAACCTCTTTTGCAGATGTGGCCTAAATATGGTAAATAACCTATCACGAGCCTCTCTCCGCTAGGGAATGGTGGGGCCCAGCCTGCAGCCTAAGGTCTCTGTCTCCGACCCCCAGTCTCCTTGTACTGCATTTTGCCTTGGGAAGCTCATTCCCCCATTTCTCCATTACCCTGGGGGGTGCTGGTTTTGCCACTTACTCTGCTCACTAGCAGTCTCACTCACAAGATCCAACTCTTCTTCCTTGAGGGCAGCTCTGAGCAGGTTTGGAGAAGACCATGGAAGTACAGGCCCCGGAGGAAGCATTTTGGGGCTTCCACCCATCTCCATTATCTGGGACTTGAGACAACAGTAGTGGATGGGCAGCAATGGCAGGCAGGCCAGTCTCAGCCTGAGGGAGGTGCCCTGTCAGCAGTTGAGTGGTGCGGGGGCCCCAGACAGGCCTTCATGCCCAAATAGATCCTGCAGCCCAGTTCCAAGAAAGAATTCTGAAGTGCATGAGCAGAAACCACTGACCACTGGCATGGAGAGTTGGCGGTAAATCTTTCCTCTTTCCATGTGCATTGTATTTGGAGCTAGATCATCAGGAGGAAACCTCAGAATCTCAAGATTCTTTACGATGGGAAGGATGCAGGGTGGCCCTGGGGGTGGATATGGGAAACTTTGAGTGGGTTTTCTGGTGCTTGTGGATAAGGAGATGTCAGCGTGGAAAAGTAACCAGAGAGCTGGGCTCTTAGGCTCCAGCCGGCCCCGTACCATTCTGAGCTCCTGCAGTTGCAAGTCTTGTGTTGACTTTGCGGGTGTCCTCCTTGCCCAGATCCCCCATATGCTGCTGTTCTTGGGACTTCACAGATTGGAACCTATAGGACCTTTGCCTTAGGAATAGGTGTTTGACTTGTAGCTACTTTATTCATTTCTTTATTTACAGGTATTATGACATCGTTGTTAAAAGTAGGGCTCTTGGGAATGGGGGGAGAGAGTAGAACTCTCGAGGCAGATTACCTGGACTCAAAATCTGTCTGTGCCACTTCCTGGGCTTATAATTTATGTTGCTGTGCCTCAGTTTCCTCATCTCTAAGGTTGCACTAACAAGAGTACCCACCACCAAGGGTAAAAATGGGGAGGTTGATGGAGTGCTTGGAATGGAAGTGGGCACAGGGAAGGGGGCGCCTTGTGCTAGGTTCTCCGCTGTTCAACAAACATCACATTCTGTGTCCACCGGTGTGGCCTAAAGGACAACCACCATCGACTCCCACCTTGCAGGAATTCACTGGGAATTCCCAGTTCATTGGGAGGCTGACCCAGACATGGATTATTACCATGTTAAATGGCCCAGTTGGATGGAAGTCCTGTGATAGGGGTCGTTCAGAGAGGTGTGTCACAAAGGGGCTGAGCTAGAGGCTGCTTCTCAGCAGAGCCAGCATTTGGTTTTAAAGTCTCAGGAGGAGGGCACCTGGGTGGCTCAGTTGGTTAAGCATCTGCCTTTGGCTCAGGTCGTGATCTCAGTGTCCTGGGATCAAGCCCTGCATTGGGCTCCCTGCTCAGCTTCCTGTTTCTCCCTCTCCCTCTGCCTCCCCCCCACCCCCATGCTCTGTCTCTGTCTCTCAAATAAATACTTTGTTTTTTAAATTTTATTTAATTAATTTATCAGCAGGGCAATACCTGGCTGCCTTAGCCAGTAGAGGAGGCTAAGGGTTGTAAGTTCAAGCCCCATGATGGGTATAGAGATTACTTTAAAAAAAAAAAAAAAAAAAAACTTTAAAAAAACGAATAAAGTGTCTGGAGAAATTCACCAGGTGGAGGAAAGGGGAAAAGCATTACAGTAAGAGGGAGCACATGAGCAGGGCCACAGAGCCTTGATGACTCTTGCTGTGTGAGGCAATGAAGTGAGGTAGAGAATGGGAAACACCAACAGGAGGTGGGAGGTGAGATGGGAGGAGCCAGTGGGCGTGATGGCAAGAACCTTCAATGCCAAGGGATTTTGCACTTCATCCAAAGGATGAAGCGAGTCATTGGTGCCTTTGAGCAACACGATCAAGTTTGTATTGTAACAAAATCTTTCTGGTTGCTGTGAGGAGCGCAGAACAAGACAAAAGGAAACCAACCATCTGGATGACTTGAGTTTCTCACGCTCTTTAAACGTGAGTTGAAGGTTGTCCACCATTTCCGAGAGGGCCCAACACCATCTGTGGCCAGCAGGCAAGGCTGTGGAGGATTTCCTTCTCCTGTGACTTTCAGGGTGACCTTGAGAAGGTCCTACCTCCTGTCCTCCCCTCATCTTTAGATAATGTGGGGGCAGTGCACTGTACTCTGGTCACCCCAAGTGTAGCCTACTCAGAAGGAAAACTGGGGGTCCCTTGCTTGTTTTATCTTTATGTAGAATAAATTTTCATTTGACTTTATTACTTAATAGGAAAGCAGCATCATGATTCAAAAAGCAAAGTGACAGTCTTGCTCCTACTCTTATACCCATCCACGCTTTTGTCCCCATCCCCATCCCCAACGAGCCACTGTTACTCATTTTCTTGGGTACCCTTCTAGAATTTATTTATGCAAATCCAAATTTAGATTCTTACTCTACCCCTCTTCTTATGGAAATATGGGCCCTTTTAGAATACATGCCCTCTCTTCAGGCAGAATTATCAACAAGCTCTTTGAAAAAATAAAAATGGTCCTTGTTAAGGAATTTCTGACCATTCCAATTATTCCTTCTAGAATAGAATAAAGGAGACTGGAAGCTTTGCTGTGACTTTGTCTCCCCGCTGTGCAAAATAGAGACAATATTCTGCGTTGATTCCCATGTGGGAAAGTTAGAAGCATTTTCACATTCATAAATGGCTTTGAGCTTTTTGGTGGAAGGGATTCTTACACTTGGTGCTCTTTTGATGATTTCTCAGTGAAATAGTTCCTCTCATCCTCTGGTCTCAGGACCTTCCTTTTTTTTTTTTTTTTTTAAATTTAGACTGCTAATTGTTAACAAGTCGTTAGGGTTTTTTTCCTCCCCTCCAGCTCTTCCTCTCAAAACTTCTGAGCCTTAATTGGCATCCTTGGTCTCTGCTGGGGCCATGTGTGTCTGATTTTCAACTACATCCTGCTGGATCGTCCTGCCTGCGCACACACACACACACACACACACACACAGCTTCAAGGGCTTCCCATGGTATCTGTTGCAAAGTTCTTGATTTTCCCCACCACATGTGCTGAGTTACACAAAGCACAGTGCAGCAGTGAGCCAGCACTGGCAGCCACCGGCTAGGATCTTAAACTCCTTCTGGTCAGAAAGACACAGCATCTGCACTTGCTGGGGAGAATTTCTCGCATCCTCGAGGGTTGCCGGGGAGACCCAGAGAAAGGAAGTTGTCTGTGAAGTGGTGGAGGGGCTAGCCTCGATGATCTCTAAGAGCTCTGTAGTTCTAAAATTGTGCTTTAATGACATGGTCTGGAGGCTGCCAGTGCCAACACCAGGAGTGAACCGTTACGCACAGTACACGTTTACTGGACGGTGGGATGGGAGAGAAAGGACGTGGATGCTGTTGTGTGGAATCCACAGAACCCAGTTAACGTTTTGAGAGGGATTTGGGTTTTGTTTTCCTGGAAAGCTTCCTGGAAGTCCTTTCTCAGTAGTATGTTTATGTTGGCTCTCAGGTGAAGCATAAGCCACTGTCTCTCAGATGAGGACTTGGTATTAGGGGCTTTACTTCTGGGTCATGATTCAAAACCTTGCCGGTGCCAGCTTTGTGAATTCAGGAAATTCTTGTCCTACCCAAGGACCAGAGGGACTTGGCACAGTCACTTCACGCTCCCCCCCCAGGCAGGACAGCCACCAGTGACATGTTCCCGATGCTGAGGCCTCACTGGAAATCTGCGCACTTGGGACCCTCTCCTGCCCTGTCGTTTTAGCCCATGGTAGGCACTATGCAGTTGTCCTGGGTCAATCTGTACTCAATTTTCAGGAGGATTCGAGAGTCCTTGGGTTTGTGGAGCTTTGGAACTTTGAGCAATCTGCATCATTCCCATGGGCCTCCCTCTGGGAAGGCTGACCCTTAAAAGGGCTCTGGGTGCTGCTTGGGGGATGTCCCCCTTTGTAGATTGGCACAGGCAGCTTTCTGCACTTTAAGTTTGCTAGGACCACTCCTGTTGGGTTCCTGTTGGATTCCGTGGGTTTCAGTGTGAGAAGCAGGAAACCCGTATATTGCGGCCCCCAGGGCAATGTGTATATTGTAGGTCTGAGCTATTCAGACCCACAACCACTTCTGCTAGAGAACTTTCCTTCTCCGCCAAACAGCTCTGTCTTGAAATATCAGAGATATTTGTGAACCCTAACCCAACACAGGGTCTAGTTCATCATGAATATTCAATAACTGGTTGTCGGATCGTTTTTCACTCAACAACATCATCGATTGAGTGCTGACTCTGCGTTTGGCACCGTGCTGGGGTCTGGTGCAGCCAGAACAAGGCACAGCCCCTGCCCATAAAGAGTTGAGAGTCTAGGAGGGGAGGCATCTGCATACCCCCACATCTATCACAGGGCCGGAAATGTAGGGGTTACTTGGTGGCTTTTTAGCTTGGAATTGTAGAGTGATAAAGCTGGAGGGTCTTGGGGATTACGGAGCCCCTCCCTCTCACTTCAGGAATGAAGGAACAGGTGAGTGAGAGGCTTGGGGTCACGGAGTCCAGTCCCATGGGGTAGAGAGACACATTGTCCACAGTCCCTGCTTTCCGTTCTTTGTAGCACCCCGTGCAGTTTGCTTTTGGCCTTTTACTAGAAAGATCAAATCCTGAAAAGTAGAGGCAGTGCCCAGAGCACGTAGGAGCCCAGTTTCACTGAACATCTGCTGTTACTCAGTGACCCAAACCTTGTAGGTATTTGGAGGCTCTGGACATTGGTTCTTACCCTGGGACTGCAGATCTAGCTACTCATGGGCAGTGGAGGCTCAGCCACCTGCAGCTCCCACCGGGACATGGTTCTGGAGAGGCCAGAACCCCCAAAATGAAGGCTCCTTGGTTTTGACCTTGTGGCTCAGTTCCACTGAGATGCTGAGTGGTTTTCAGGATGAGGTATGGGAGAGGTGATGGTTCTTAAACCACACAAAAGGGCTTTCCATCCGGCTAACATAAGGCCGGACCTTGTCTGACCCTGATTTAGTCAAACAAAATGCAAAAAGACCTTTTTGAGGCCATCGGGGGAAAAGAACATGGGCTTGGTATTCAGTGATATTAAGGAATGATAGAAAATGTTAAATATGATAACAGCACGGTATTTATGTTAAAGAAAAAAAACAGTTATTAGAGAGGCATACTGATGCTTGTGTTGTTTTCAAATATTCTGGGGGTGGGGTGGGGAGAAGTCTTCTAATAAGTGTTTTGGGGTGAAATGGTATGATGTCTGGAGTTTGCTTTAAAATATTCCAGGGCGAGAGAAGTTGAGGAATAGATGAACGGTTTGGCAAAACATTGATCATTGTAGCTATTGGAGCTGGGTGATCGTTGTAATTATTGAAGCCGGTTGATGGATGCGGGGTGGGGATGGGGGGGATGTTATTACCATACTCTCTGCTTTTGTATGCATCTGGAAAATTCCAGGATTAAAACAAAACAAAAAGTTAGGGTCTGGATGTCTACACCTGGCAGTCCCTGCCTACCAGTGAAACTCCTGATAGAATGGAGGCTGGCACTGCAGTGGCGAGCAGATGAAGATGAGACTTCAGAGGCCCCAGGGGAAGTGGCCTGAGTCCCCAGTTATCTCAGAGGATATAGGAAAGGCCTGGAACACTTCCTTTTGAGCACGTTTGTTCCAGGTCCTGCGCGATGTCCCCAGCGCCCCGTAGCTCACCCCTGACTCTGGAAGCTGCTCCTCTGCCGCTGGGGGAAGACAGTGCCACCCTTGGTGGTTTCCATTCCTGCTGCAGGCCAGCCCCTCAGACCCACCTAGAGAGGCCCATCCTGAGGCAGTTCCCTTGCTGGGCTGTCACACACCGCATCACTGACGCCAGAGCCTACCTCCTTAGTCCACTGTGACACCTTCTCTGACTCCTTATTCACCTATCTTGTCCGCGTCTGCCCCTTTCTTCTCCGGCCTCCCCCAACGGTGACGCTGTCACCCCATCTACCTCCTGATGGTTCGACAGAAGGATCTGCAGTCACCCATAAGCCTCTACAGGGTAGGGATTTCACTATTACTCATTAATTTCACCTTTTTCCTGTAACTCATGAGGCTTTTGTACCTAGTTCTGCTCTTGGCCAGAAGGCTCCATTCCGGGCTTCCTATGGCCTTGCCCTTGAGTACAGAGTGAAGACTCCTTACGTTCATGGAGATTTGCCTACCTGGAGCCTGTGCCCCACAGGTCCCCTCTCACACCCACCCTCGCCCAACACACACACTACATATAGGGTTTTTGGGCACCCAAGTGATTGAGAATCTGTGTCTGGGGTTTCTTCCCCACGTCCAGCCTCCCAAGGACAGACAAGTCCAGCCCTGAGAATGACCAGCTATTCATGGATGTAGAGACAAAACTTTGACATCCCCTGGGGTGTCCATGCGCATGCATGTGGAGCCCTTCCTGGAAGCCAAAGAAGCGAGGGGCAGACTATAAAGTGGGTGGGGGCACATCACAGGTGGAGGAATCAGGGAGTGTCAGCTGCGGTCTCTGGCACAGAATAGAATGCCAAGGAGTCTGAGAAATCTCACCGGGCCATTTTGAAGGGATATTTGTCAAGTAGGAGGCTAAGACCTATTTATTTATTTATTTATTTTTTTTTTTTTTAATTTTTATTTATTTATGATAGTCACAGAGAGAGAGAGGCAGAGACACAGGCAGAGGGAGAAGCAGGCTCCATGCACCGGGAGCCTGACGTGGGATTCGATCCCAGGTCTCCAGGATCGCGCCCTGGGCCAAAGGCAGGCGCCAAACCGCTGCGCCACCCAGGGTCCCGCTAAGACCTATTTAACTTACCAGTTTGTTCACTTGATTTATTACTTCCAAACATTTAGTCAGCGGGTAGCTGGGCCTCCCTTCTTCCTCCTGCTCAGGCCCTGCACATTTCAGGTATCTAAGTTCTAACTGAGACTCAGGAATTTTGCTCCTGGCTGGACTTCATCTCGCCTTAAGGTAGGCTTATGTTCTCCCGTGGTATTTCCTGCAGCTTGTAAAATACAACCGGGGAAGTCCTCTTGTAGCGCCACTCATTTCCTGTGTTTATAATGGAGGTGAAATCATGGTTTGTCTGCCCACCGCCCCTCTTCCCACTCCCAGGAAGCCTCAATTATGTAAGCTAACAAGCCACTTTAAAATTGCCTTAGAGTGAGGGTTGCCTGAGTATGCCAACAACTTTAGCATAAAAGGCTTCCCCTGAAATTTCCTATGCCCCTTCAAAGGAACTGACAGTGTTCTGGACTCCATTCAATAGGTATTAACCATAAGGCCTAAAAAGTTGAGCTATTTTTAAAATTCTAGTTTCCCCAAATGACTCTTTCTCTTCAAATAGTACTAGAACTCCACCTTTCCTCCCTCTCTCCCTCCAATGAAACATTTTCAGCTCTTCCAATAAGTTGTATTGAAATTCCAGACTTACTATGGTACACCCATCACTGAACTTACATAATATCAAACAGAAGTGTTTTTTTTTTTTTTTTTTGTATGTTTGTTTGTAAGATTTTATTTATTCATGAGAGACACACAGAGACAGGCAGAGACATAGGCAGAGGGAGGAGCAGGATCCCTGTGGGGAGCCCGATGCAGGGCTCAGTCCCAGGACCCTGGGATCACAACATGAGCCAAAGGCAGACGCTCAACCACGGAGCCATCCAGGTGCTCCCAAACAGAAGGCTTTAAAGACCTTTGGGATATCAGGGTCAATGTCTCTCACCCATATTGGTTATTTTAATGGGCTTTCCTCTATTTAGGGACCCAAAGCCTTGTGCTAAATAGGAATTGAGAAAGGACTGTGGATATGGGGAGTGAGTTTAGGGGTGGGTGAATAAAAAAGGTGACTTCACACAGAAAATGAGCTCTCCTTTGCACAAGAAAACCTACCTTTTCTTCCCAGTCACTCCATCTCAAACCCAATTAAATTTTAATCCGAATTGTCACAGATGCAAAGTGCTTTCTTCAAGCTCCTTTATTTCTGGAGCTCCCTGATGCCCAGTTTAATAAGTGCTTCAGGAGAAGAGGTCTGGTGGTGACTGAGAATTGACTTTGGAAAGGGGAGTGTTAACATCCTCAAGTATGTCACTGATAAGTCACTGGAAGCAAATCCCAGCCCTCTAGTCTGCTTGTTTATGTGGCTTGGGTGTCTTACACCAAAGCTCAGCCCAAATCCAAGTCTCACATGGGAAATAGCTGCCATTCAACTTGTTTGGCTCTTGTGTGTCTAAAAGGGTGTCAACAGGGGCACCTGGGTGGCTTAGTTGATAAAGCTTCTGCCTTCTGCTCAGGTCATGATCTCTGGATCCTGGGACTGAGCCCCACGTCAGGCTTCCTGCTCAAGGGGGGAGTCTGCTTCTCTCTCCCCCTGTCATCCTCCCCACCACTTAAGTGTTCTCTCTCTCTCTCTCAAATAAATAAATAAATAAATAAATAATCTTTAAAAGGGTATATAACAGACAAAATCTACTTCCCACAATCGCCCTTCATTCAGAAGTGCATTCATTCATACTTTGATTCCACAAACATGTATTGAATAGCTTTGTGGGAGGATTGGCGGAAGAGAGACTTCCAGTCCTTGACTTGAAGGCACCAAAGTATGCAACCAGCTGATCATAGTAATGATAGAGGAGTACACAAAAATAGAGGTATGTATAGTAACCTATTAACTCAGGAGGAGTAGTGGCTTGCTGCCTAGGAGAACTGGATGACGTATGAGAGGAGGCAGCATTGACTTGGGTCTTGAATGATACACAAGAACAGAGACAGCTGAATGGGGGAGTCAAAATTTAACCTCTCCTCTCTTGAAATTTATATTTCAAAAGCCTTCGGTTTCATGAGCACAGAAAGAAAGCTTTGGAAGCCTGGAGGTCCACTAGGGCCTTGTCATCAATTGTAGGCAAGACAGAGAGAGCGAACGAGCTGAGAAGAGTTTAGGACTGGCTGAGCCACAGGGAAGGACTCTGCCTGGCAGATGGGGATTACCAAGGAGAAAGGAAGGAGTTCAAGGCCTGACCCCACCCTTTTGCTTGGGCAGCATTCATAGGTTGACTGGCTGTTGATGGCTTCCAGTATGCCACTGGGATGGGAACCAGCTGTCCAGAAAGGCCAGTGGGAACAGTTGTCAGCAAGCTGCTCATCTGGCTCAATTCGACATCCTACAGACATGGCGTGCTTCACATACGAACCTCACTACAGCCACCTCCTTGACTTCACATCTTGAAATAACTCCTCATCACTGAATGAGTATTTTAAGATGCAACTCTCATCAAGAAGTTTCCATTAAAGCAATTCCAGTAGGGTGAATAATCCTTTTTCCCCTCTCATCAGACATGCTTGTCTTACAGAATTATGAGGAGTTCAATTCTCACTTTTTTAGCCCTATCTTAAAAAACAGAAACAAACAAAAAAACAAAACCTCAGAGAAATGAATGATCTTGCATCTGTGTCAAAAAGTTTCCCTCTGCATTTTCAGATAGTCTTTTTGGGTCAGCATTTCTCTGTCCTTATCACTTTTTTTTTTAACTTCCTGTTTCCTATCAAGCTTTATATAAACTCATTTTATCATTTCTTAAGCTATTTAGGAGTGAACTTTTCCCCTTTTTGGAGGCCAGTACTTTTTCTTCACCTCCTTACTCACTGTATGCACAAAGGTCGCAGCTATTTAAAATGTTTTGACAACCCTCAATTATTTGCACTTAAGAAGTTGAGTAGAGAAGGGGGAACTGCATAAATGATCAGCAAAATGACATTAGAGCAATCACTCACATAGATGATACCAATGGCATATATTCCTCATTTGTTTATTTGCCCTTGCAATGCACTTCAGATCTTGTTTCAGAACATGAGGCTGCTTTCATTTGCAATTCTTAAACATATAGTAGATGGGCAACAGAATTTACAGTGGATTGCCCATCAGTGTATGGGTACCAGAAAGCTAGAATAGTAGAAGTCTTCTCTAACAAGTGTTCTCTCAACAAGAGGCCCCTGGGTGGCTTAGTAGTTGAGCATCTGCCCTTGGTTTAATGTTGTGATCCCAGAGTCCTGGGATCAAGTACCACATCGAGTTCCCTGCATGGAGCCTGCTGCTCCCTCTGCCTATGTCTCTGTCTCTCTCTCTCTCTCTGTGTCTTTCATGAATAAAATCGAAAGAAAGAAAGAAAAGAAAGAAAGAAAGAAAGAAAGAAAGAAAGAAAGAAAGAAAGAAATCGTTTGTCATGAAGAGAAGCTAAATACCTAATTTTCTAATTAAGAAACAAAAGCCTAGACAGATAGGGAGCACTCTTTCCACTAACCTGACTCACAAAGACCTAGACTTTTATTGAGCACCCAGTATATGATAGGTGCCAGAGAGTCAAAGAAGTAAAAGACACTGTTCTATCTTCTTTGGGTTCAGTAAAGGAAAACACAACTTCACAGATGCCCAGACAGATCTGTGAGCCCCTGGGAGGACAGCTAACTCCACTAAATTGCAGAGAAACACATGGTCTGGGTATAGAGAATCGTGTGGAAGACCTGCCATGTGGAAATGGGGGAGCAGTGTCCCAGCATGTGCAAAGACAAGGACAGGAATGATGTATTGAGGGGGAGAGAGAGTTCAGGGTTGATGAAATGTAAGGGGTATGGAAGGGAAAGGGCATGGTTGAGCCTAGAAGGGTAGATTTGGGCACCATCATGGAACACCTTGGATGCCATGTGGAAAAGATTATATCCTGTAGCTAACAGGGTGTCTAAAGGATTAAGCAGAGGTAATACAGTCAAATCTATGTTCTAGAATAATGACTCTGCAAGCAATGAGGATGGTATATGTGAGAGAGAAAAGGCTAGGGAAAATCAGAGTGGACTTGACAGGTAAGAGCTGAAGATACTCTGGCCCAAGACAGAGCAGGTGCTGACGGAGCAGAGGACGGACAGTCAGCCACACTCAGGATGTTCTGGTACCTGTTTGAGGAGTGGGCATGGGAATGATGGGAAAGTCCTGGATGGTTCCCAATTTATTTCAATGGTATGGTCAGTTTTTTCTTTTTTAAGATTTAATTTATTTATTCATGAGTAACTCAGAGAGAGGCAGAGACATAGGCAGAGGGAGAAGCAGGCTCCCTGCAGGGAGTCCGATGTGGGACTTGACCCCGGGACCCAGGAATCACGACCTGAGCCAAAGGCAGACGCTCAACCACTGGCCACCCAGGCGTCCCAGTATGGCCAGCCTTTAAACTGCAGTTACAGATGTCTACTGCCAAAGCACAGCTTCTGCTTCTCTCTGCTCTTCCATCTCCTTTGTGAAATGGAGAACTCAGCTCTAGAGATTTTGGGAAACAATCTTATTCCAGGTCTCTGACTTCTTTGTAAGGCACAGGGCTTGTAACGTTACAGGGCTTAGACTTTTAGCTCTTCCCTTGTTAATTCAGTAACATCCTTGGTACCGTGCAGGACAGAGACCTGGTCTTCTTCCTCAAGAAGGTTATAAACTCAAAAAGGAGAAAGGCCAGTAAAACAATAAACATTAACCAAGGCAGAATGAAAACCGAAGGGCTATGGGAGCACAGAGTGAAGCCAGGGGGAAATTCAGGAGGATTTCACATAGGTGATTTGCACTAGGCTGTTTATTTTTATGGAGCATCTGCCACGTGTCATGTATGTCTCTTGGCACTGAGAATAATAATTATATATGTATATATATAAAATATTTGACCATATATATATTTACCCATATATATATAATATTTGACATATATATATGGTCAAATATTACAGATAAATTATTATAAGCAGGATAAATAATGGAAAAGAGAAATTTACCATGTCATGAGAATGAATAACTGTGAAATTAGTCTAAGCTATCTGGGAAAGCAACCCAGAAGATTTAAGCTGAGATAAGGAAGGTGAAGAGAGTCATGGACAGAGGGACGTGTTCCTGAAGAGAGAAGCACATGTTCACTTGCTCAGTTGTGGGAAAATGAAGCATGTTCAAGGAACTGAAAGAAATCTAAGGTGACTGGTGTGTAAGAGCAGGGGAGTGGCCTAAAGGAAGGTGGGAGGGGCCAGAATACAGATCATATGGTCTCGCTGGCTGTATTAAGGTTCTGAAATTTTTTTTTTTTTTAAGGTTCTGAAATTTTATCCTAAAGGATATAGGGAGCTATTGAGGTTTAAAGGTTTAAAGCAGGTGTGATTGTTTATATGTGAAGAATAAATTGCAAAGGGCAAAACTGGAAGGAACAGATCTGCTAAGATATGTTTACCAAGTGACCTGAGACAAGTCACTGAATTTTGCACTAAGCCACACCCGTGAATTGGAGTGATTGGAGTGATTATTTCATATTCAGATCAGCATCTAAATGTTCAATAAATAGTGGCCATTATTTTTCACATTATTTTTGGCATGAAGAGCCTTAGAGCACTTTCGTTTTTATTTTATTTTTTTTTTTTTGAGAGAGAGAGAGCGCACACCTGTTGGCCTCGACCTGGGGTGGGGGGAGCACGGAAGGAGAAGTAAAGAAAGAATTTTGAGAAGCAGGCTTCATGCCCAGTGTGGAGCTCAACACGGGGCTTGATCTCATGTCCCTGAGATCACACAACCTAAGCCAAAGTCAAGAGTTGGACCTTTGACCGACAGAGCCACCCAGGCACCTCTTGAGTACTTTTAGTGGTGAGGTACCAGATTACTAAAGCTTTTAGCTACTAGGGAAAGTGAGATTGAGGATTGGGAAGGATTGCCGAGATGTAAAGGAGGAGTTCCCAGGGAGGAAGAAGGTGAAGATACAGAAGATGCGTTGGCTTTCAGTGGGAATGAGGCAAACAGTGCAGGACAGGCATAAGCCAAGGAAGCTGAGGCATGGACTGATGCAGTATGAAAAGGGAACGTGGTCGAGTGTGATGGTTGCGAAGAGGCAGGATGAGCCACAGGAGGGAGGATGAGCCTATAGAGAATGTTACATTAACAAGTTTTAGAATTTTTTTATTCTATGAACCTAAGGGAACCGCTGACCATTTTAAAGGAGGATGGCGCATAGCATACCTTATTTTAGGAAAATTAACAGGAGGGAGGAGGATAGATTACAGCAGAGGAAGATTTAGATAAAAGCTCTCCACACTATGATTGGTGATGGACGAACTTTAAGACAGAGCAAAAAAAAACACTTGTGAGCATTTGACCTTGCCTTGGTCACTTAACCATGCCGAGACCCCATTTCCCCATCAGTAAAGTGGCAATGATACAGTTTACCTCTGAGATTCTTTTAAGCGTTATATTTTGTGTCAAGGATCAAGGATGGTGGTTGGCATGCAATGAACTCTTGAGTTGGTGTCCTTCCTATCTGCACTCCCCACCCCCAACATAGATACCTGCGGGTCTTGCTCTCACCTGATTTTTAAGAGACCTCACTTTGCTTTCCACAATTCTGTGCTTTACTGAAATAAAACAATAATCTTGTCTTCCAAAAAGTTTCCTTTCAAGAATATGACTAACTTGTCATCCCTGCTCCCTCCCTGATTTGACAAATGGGGATCCTTGATTTGCTTTGTCCCAAGCTGTCTTGATGCAAGAGTGTTTGTGTTTGGGGCTAGGCAGTGACTCAAAAATAGCCCCTTCCCATTAAACTCCTGAGGTCTTTACCTACAGATGGATAACAAGCCTTCCTGGAAAGATAGCAAAACCATGAAGCCATTTCCCTAATTTTTCCTCCAATTTCTCTTTTTCTCCTGTGTTTCATGACATCTGATTTGGTTAAGTTCGTTTCCAACCAGAAATAACTGGTTTCTGGAAGAGATCTAATATGGATTATATTTCTCTAAAGCCATATGCTCTATACATCCTGGCATCCACGCAGATGCCATTTGATTCCATTTTGTTTTATTCATTCAATAAATATTTATTGAGTGTCTGCTTAGGTGCCTGGCAGTGCATATGCAGTGCAAAGAGGAGTAATATTCAGTTCTGTGCTCTGAATGTTCCCAGATTTTGTGGAAAAGCAAGACCCGACAACATAATTTCAGTAGATTATGGCTAGGTTATGTAGGAGCTTCCAAGCAGCTTTAAAGTGGGTGGGGGAGAGGCAGCTGCAGGAAAGGGTTTTAGCAAAGCTGGTATTTGAACTGACTCTGGAAGTGTGAGCTTGGTTTTCCCAGGTGAAGAAATAGGGATGGGCTTTCCTGACATGTTTCCTGATGAAACAGCATGTGATTTGAAAGAGGACGTTTGGCCCTGAGAAGCTTGAATCATTTGTTGTCACAGGATTCGAATGCCTGCAAATGTTCACAGAGAGTTCATCATGTGCCAGGCTGGGTGCTGAGTTTTTGGGGGGTTTTTTTGGTTTCACTTGATTCACGGAACAACCATAAGAGGCAGGTCCCAGTATTGTTCCCATCTTAGACAGGAACTAAGTGATGCTCAGAGAGGTTGAGTAACGTACCCACAATCATATAGTGACACAGCTAGGATCCAAACAGAAGCCACCCTACTCTAGGGTCTCTGGACTCTGAAGCACCATGGCATGCGAGCTGGGTGCTGGTCACCCCGTGGGGTGGGGCGGCAAGCAGAAGGCAGAGGGGGGATGAGGCCAGCTTTGAGGTACTGAACACTTAGTGGGGCTCGTAGATATACCTTTGCATGTTTTTTTTTTTTTTAATGTACCTGTATTACTTTTTAAATGAAGCAGGACCCATCATTTAGACACCATTTATAGCAGAAGTCCTGCTTTGGTGGGAGTTAATTGTGTCAATGTGATAAGAGTTTTGGGATGAGATCGCTAACTTAAGAGCCGGTTGTTCTTAGTGATTTTGATTCCTCCTTTTTGAAAAGTACATATGGACACACTTCATTTTCAAGGTAAACCCCTATAAGGTAAAAGTACTTCTAAGTTGTTCATTCTCTTCATCTTAAAAATGATGGAGTTTTTTTTTTTTTTAATTAAAAAAATCAACGAAAAGGGGCACCTGGGTGGCTCAGTTGGTTGAACGTCCAAGTCTTGGTTTCAGCTCAGGTCATGATCCTCAGGGTCATGAGATTGAGCCCTGTGTTGGGCTCCACACTCAGCAGCGAGTCTGCTTGAGATTCTCTCTCTCTCTCTCTCTGCCCTTCCCCTATTTGCTCACTTTCTCTAAAATCAATCAATCAATCAATCAATCAAAAAAAAATTCAAGGAACGAAGATGACTTTAGCCTCCAGTTAGTTTAAGGACTGACATTGTGGTGTGATTAAGATTTCTACAAGAACTTGCACAAAAAAAGAATATCTGTTCAATTTAGTCCTAGTTCATAGAATATTTTCATGTTCTGGGTGTGTTTGGTTGGTTTTTCCTCATAGTGAATTTTCAGAATCATGAATTTGATCGTGGTACAAATATATTCATGACCTACGTCAAAAAAGAAATGAACCTGAACAAACAAAACTATCAATCGACCACAAAAGTAGCACAGTCGTGTTGGCTGTTTACTAATAAACAAACATTGGGTTCGTGGCACAATGGAGCTGACCCGTGTAGCTAGAGATCATATATGTCTCGTTTCAAGTCCCTCCCTTTTGGATCTATCTCCGTTCATACAGTGGCTATTCTGTGTCCCAGTTCCCAGGACCTAATGCAACAGTCGAATACTCCAGATTTGCAATCTCAGTCAATCTCCTGGTAGGTGTGCTGACCTCCTTGGATGGTGAAGCTCAGTGAACTTTGCTTGGAAAAGCACAGACCCATAGCGAGGAGCCCAGCTGTTCCTCTTCCTCCCACCAGGCCCCACGAACATGAACTTGCTGAACTTGGGTGGCCAGTTTCTGGAGTGAGCGGCCCAGTTCCCCTCCCACGGGTTCTGCTTCCTGGGCCCTTTTGCTGACCAATGAAACCAGCCTTGAGCAATTGCTTGGTGTGTGACCCAACCCGAGCTGGTCTGTCCAGCTTCCCTAGGACTACTCTTCCCCGCCCCTGCTCCGATCTCTTCTGGAACCCCAGACCACACTCACCACCCACACAGGCTGGAGCGCAACCGCTCCTGTCAGATGCTGGAGCACAACATCTCACGTCTCTCCCCCATCCCAGACCTGCCAAGGACAGTACAGTGACATCAGTGACATCGGAGGCTCAGAGTTGGGTGGGGTGCTGGGTCCTCTGGGCATCCACTTACTCACTGTCAGTCAGCAGGACTCTGGGGTCATGGTCTCTGGCCTCAGGGAGCACCAAGGCCTGGAAGGGTCAGGAGAGGCTTCTAAGAAGAGGATGGGACTTGGATGGAGAAAGAGAGCTTTGGACAGCTTTCCAGACGGGGGAAGGGAGAGAAGCCAAGGAGAGAGCAAGAAACCCTCCTGAGTACAGGAGCCTCTCCTTCCAGTCCTGAAGATCTCCAGGAAAGGAAATTCCAGGGCTTCCCCTGAGTCTAACCCATCCTTTTTCCTGTGACCTCCAATGTCCCGTTTTATAGGTCCCGGCTGTGCAATCTGTGAAACCTGGAAGGAAGGGCAACAAGGAAAGCAGGCCGTGGTCTGACGGAACTGCTAGCCTGGCGGAAAAATCCAGCCTGGTCTCGGTTTTTGGTTTTTGGGGTTTGGGGTTTTTTGGTGCCCTCCTGTCTCCTTCCAGCCGCATGCGTGCTCTCGCCAGATTTTACTCCCCTGGGCCGGCTGGGAGGGCGGGCGCAGACAGCCCCGCTCTGCACCCCAGCACCCCCCCCCGCCCCCCCCCCCCCCCCCCCCCCCCCCCCCCCCCGGCAGGAGGTGCAGTCTCCTCTGCAAGGTCACTGGGGGGGGGGGGGGGTGGGGGGGACACACTGTCTTTAACCCCTTCTCTCAGCCAGCAAGAGAAAGCAAAGCTCTAGAATTGTCCTTGGCCCCCAGAAAGGCCCTCTCACTAGGGCTTCCCTTCAGTCTTCTTAGGCTGTGGAAATCAGCCCCAACTGCCTCGGGCAATTAAACTGTATAAACGAACCTGCCCCCCTCCTGGTGCCAAGCCAGCTAGGATTTATTTCTCTGTGTGTGCGTGTGTATGCGTGTGTGTGGTTTGCTGTGGGTGTGTGCATGTGTGTGTCTGTGGTCTGCTCTGTGTGTGTGTGTGTAAGCGTGTGTCTGGTTTGCTGTGTGTCCGTGTGCGCGTGTGTGCGTGGTTTGCTCTGTGTGTGTGGATGTAAACCTGTGTGTGTGGTTTGTGTGTGCCCGTGTGTGTGTGGTTTGCTTTGTGTGTGTGTGTGTGTGTGTGCATGTGTAGACGTAGGAGAGACGGGGAAAGCCGGTGCGTCCACGCCCAGGCCGTGCCGGGCTGCTCGCCAGCCCGTGGGCGCACCTTATGCTTTCTTGCCTCTCAGCCCTTCCTACTCCGGGTTTTGCCCCGGCTGCGCCAACGCACCTGGCCCTCCTAGACACCCCTGGGGTTCAGAGCCAGGAAGGATGTAGGAGCTGTGACTTTCTGGAAGACGAAGAGTCAAGGTCAGAAGGTCTGCTCGTGGAAGGCGGGCACATGGGGCTTCACCTCTCCGCTGTCAGTCTCTGCATCTGTAAAGTGGGCCCACGGTTCACAGCGCGGGGCAGGGGGTGGGGGGGTTGTGGCCCTGAAGATTGAAGGACATGCTCATTGTGAAAAAACTTTGGGACATACGAGGTGCTGCAAGGATTTGGTAAAAGAAAACAGGCCCCTGGTAAATTCCATGTTAGAATGGGGGGTGGGGGCGCAGGGCCCAGGGCAGGCTATTCCATTGCAGAGGGGCCTGGCTGAGTAAGTAGCAGAGGCCTGAGGGGTGTGAGAAGCTCCCCGGAGTTAGTCCTGGAGGGCTCCCAGAAGAGGTGATTTCCAAAGGAGAGAGGGGCTCCCCATGGCAGCCAGGAAGGCCTCAGGGGCTCCCTCCTTCCCCCCCAGGAGCTCCCTGGCCGAGGGAGAGATGCCATTTGGTCTGGGTGGTCTGCATGGCTGCGTCACTGCTGCGGCCTGGCCCTGGACTGATGCCACTTAGGGGCTGGACCGGGCTGGGGGGCTCTCCTGCCCCTGGAGGACCGGGGGTCAGCGAGATGACCCTCCTGGGTCCCCCCAGGCACCTGGGCCCCTTTTCAGCAGCTCTCACTACACCAGCACCTCCCCTGCCCGCTGAGGCTTCCTGTTTTGAAATCACCAATAAGTGGAAACTGTGAGTGCTGTCACTTTAACAGCTCCGGCTGGGAGTGTGTGTGTGTGTGTGTGTGTGTGTGTGTGTGTGTGTGTACACGCACATGCGCATGCGAGCACCATGTAAATGCATGCGAATTTGTTGTGAGAGTAGGAGGGTGCATGAGAATGTGCAAGGGGGCAAATGTGTGAGTGTTGGTGCGTGTGAGCGTGAAGTATATGTGACCACGTGTGTCTCTGTGTGTGAGCATGACTGCACCGCACGGCCTGAGGTGGGGGGGCTCCCCGTCACAGGGGACGCCAGCGAGGAGCAGGCTGCAGGGAGCTCTTACCCTCCCCGCAGACCCATCTGCCTGAGCAGAAGAGGGGGGAGCACCAAGAGGAGTGACTGCAAGCACCCCGGGAAGGTGGCTGAGGCCTTTCCTGTCAACTGGAAAAAAACTCCTCTCTCGGCTTGCAGGAAGATCTTTTTTCTTTTTTTCCCCTAAGCTGTAAAACAGAAATAATTTCTTTCCAGTCCAAAACTGGCTCCTTAAGGAACTCTAGAGCACAGGAGAGTGAGACTCCAAGCCTCCTCATTTGAAAGGCAGGCAGTGTGTCTGGTCCATTTCTCTACCCCAAGTACCTACTATAGCTCCTGGCAGGTGGCAGGAGTCCAATGAGTTCTTTAAGTATTTATGGGGTGCTCACTCTGTACCGAGCAACCGCAGGCTCCTGAGATTCCACGCAGATCATCACAAAGTGTCTGCCCTCAGGTAGCTTACGGTCACCAGGGGGAGACCATTGCAATCCCACGAAAACATAAATAGGTCATTGCTGCTAGTGTAGGGTGAAAGAATAAATTCCTTTTCTTTCCTGAGCTTTTTAGTTGGGCTTCTGGCTTTTTCTGGCAAGTGGCAGAAGGAAGGCCATAATTAATATGCCTTTTCATAGTCGATGTTATCACTAAGATGATATGATTGACTCACAGTCTTTTGGAAACAAAAATGTTCTCACAGAGAGAACATGTACCTGGGTAAGCGTTCTCTCTCCTGCTATGCCCCCTCCCCTTGCCTACATTGCACCTGCTGTTCCTTCTCCCTTCTTGTCTGGACGGCAAATTCCACTCATGCATCAAGGCCCACCCAGCTCAGATCCTGCCCTCTCTGTGGGCAAAGTGAATCTCTCCCTCTTGGTCGCCCACCAGCACCCTGTAAATGACCACGGACGCACATCACTGGGCATTGTGATTGTCTTCTATCTCGGCCAAGCTCCTTGAGGCCAGGAATTATGTTTTCTCTGTCGTGGAATTTCCCAGGGCCTGGCACAAAGCCCGGTCCTCGGATGCTCAACACGTGTGGGATAGATGAACGGATAGATCAATGACATTCCCTCTCTTTATGTAGTGAAGGGCCCTATAGAGACGTTGGCCTACGATGAGATGGGCAGACTAAGGACCTTGCAAGAGATGGAGTTTGAACAGTGGCTGATGCTGACTGAGCTTGTTTTGTGTTTTTTTAAGGGTGTTGAAAAGTTATCCTTTTTAAAAATTGAAGTATAGTCGACATCCAGCGTTAGGTTGGTTTCAGGCGTACAATGTAATGATTTGACAATTCTATACATTATGCTCACCACGTAAGTGTAGTCGTTTCCATCTGTCACCACATGACATTATCACTGCATTATTACTGTGTTGCCTCTGCTGTACTTTTCATTCCCATGACTGGGCTTGTCTGACATATTTGTGAATGATCTGGAAAAGGAAATTCAGAGCGAAAGTTGCATATCTGTGGATGACTCAGAGCTCCATGCCAGTGGGGTAGACCGTCGGAGGAGCTCCTGAGCTAGGAGTTGACAGACAAGTGGAAGGGGGCTTCAGTGTGACAAATTTAAGCCCCCCTGCATTGAGGCAGAGGTAATCTGAGGTATAAGATGATGCTTCGCTGTGATTAGCACTGGCAAGAAAGAGCAAAGACCTGGGAGTCACGCCATTCAATTAATTAAACACCTACTATGCGCTGGGCTTTTTGCTCAAGACCGTTCCTCCCACCCTTGAAAGATCTGAGTCTAATGAAGAGTATTTCCAATATCGTGAGGAAAACAGACACAGAAAGGGAAATAGTTGAGGACCAGCAAGTGCTAATAAAAGAATATTATAAACTGCTATGAGACCTCAGAAGATCGCTACGTTGCTGGAGTTGGGGGCAGCAGGGGAGGACTCATTCATTCATTCCTCGGTTTCAAGGCTTTTACTAGGGTCTGTATTTCAAAGGCACAAAGTTAAACAGATGTAGGTAGAGCCTTATCTCCAAGGAGCTTACAGTCCGGTGGAGGGATATAGAGAAGTAAAGGGTGGGAGAGACAATGAAGGAGAGGTGTGATTCAGAAGGAGGTTCTGGAAAGATTCCTCTAAGGAAGTGAAGTCTTGGCTTAGTCTTAAAGTCATCATTTAAGTTCTTTTTTTTTTTTTAAGATTTTATTTATTTATTCATGAGAGACATAGAGAGAGAGGCAGAGAGAGAGAGGCAGAGACACAGGCAGAGGGAGAAGCAGGCTCCATGCGGGGAGCCCGACGCGGGACTCGATCCGCTGACTCTAGGATCACGCACTGAGGCGAAGGCAGACACCCAACTGCTGAGCCACCCAGGCATCCCCTTTAAGTTCTTTAGACAGAAAAGAGGAGGTATGGACAATTCCAGTAGAAAAAGCCAAGGGGGCAACGGTTCAGGGGAGCTTCAGGGTATATTTCAGGCAACTACGGGGGTCGTGTGGCTGAAGCAGGGCTGTGTGGTAGAAGGGTAACAGGTGCGGGGTGGTGGCAGGAGAGGCAGCTAAGCTGATGGGAGCCAGCACAGGGGGCTTGAGGTCAGCAAGACCGTGACATGATCCAGGTTAATATTCTAGGAAGATTGTTCTGGCCCCTGTGGGGGTGGGCTGGGAATTGGGAGGTGGACGTGGGGTGCAAAACCAGCAGCCAAGAGAACCTCTAAAATCATAAATCATCCAAGCGAGAGCGTATCCACTGAGAATGGAATGAATGCACTCAGAGTGACTTTGGGGGTGAAACTGGCCTGGACATCAGCCAGTAGCCTTGAGGGAACGTTATTCTCTCTCTGGACCCGCAGGGCACCCTGTGGCAGGGACCGTCCTGAGACCGGTACCTAGAAGCAGCCAGGCTGGGACGGCGGAGGGGGCACTGGAGGCGTAGGGCCTGGGCTGCCCCTGGCTCTGTGACCTGGCCAGCCTGAGCCCCCACCAGCGCTACTGGGAGGATGAAATGATGTAGCCTGAGGTCTGTGTAAACAGCAGGGGCAGCTGCTGGGTGGTTTAGGCACCTGCACGTTCAGAGAGAAAACAAAACCAAACAAAACCCAGTGCTGGAGAAGGTCCAAGAGAAGGCACTGGGCTGACTAAGGGGTTGGAAAGGTTCCTTTCTGGAGACATGATGAAAATATTGGAGCTCCCCGGTCTGGAAGAACAAAGGGAGCCTGCCAGGCTCAGGAGCAGTGCCGGGGCAGACAGGGCCTCGGGCCAACTTCCTGGGTTCGATTCCTGACTCTGCAATTTAAAGTCCTCCTGTTGGCCCAGCCACTCAGCATCTCTGAGCCTCTGCTTCCTCATTCGTCTAGGAGGTGACGGCCCCAAGCTGATCATTGTGAGGACCCAATGCCACAGGAAGGCGAAGCGCTTCATGCGAAGAGTGACACCTGATAAGCGCTTCTATCAGCCTTCCCGTTAACTGGGAAGAGGGTAGCTGAGCCCAGAGTCCCCAGATCCTGGAGATCCCTCTGGGAGAATGTGTGCGGCGAGTAAGGGGAGGTAGAGCACCCTCAATCGGGGGTTGGAAACTGCAGAAACCCTCATTTCTCGGGGCCATGGGCAGCTCCGAACTCCCATCCTGCAGGTCGGAGGGCACTTGGAGGTGAGACGCCGCTGCCTTCTGCACAGCGCCCCCCATGCCCTAGTCCCGGGGTCACTGGCACACACCAGAGCTTCATGCTCGTTTGCCACCTACCAATTCTTGGCTGTCAGTGCGGGATGGGGGGAGAGCCCTCAGCTTCGGCCCCGCTTAAATGGACAAAGTCTTTGCAGCCGGGCAGGTGCTGGTTCTCCTGGCCCCGGGTGGTGCCCCAGCCCCACATGGCAGTGTGTTCCCCTCTCCGTGGGAGGAAGGGCCTCTGCTGACACATCATGGCAGTCCCGAGGTCCGATCCCTTGTGGCTCTCGCTGTCACCAGAAACCCTCCCCTGAGACACGGCCCAATCATGGGCTGCGGGTCTTTAGTCGGCCTAATTGGTAGGGCTGGCAGCCGGGAATGTAGTTACTGCAAATGACCCTAATCTCTGAGCCGAATTCCAGAGCGAAGCTGCTGCTGAGGATGCTGTAATTACACGAAGCAGATACTCATTATGCATTTACTATATGCCAAGCGCTGCACATATTGGCCACCCTTGCCCAAAGCCTAGAAAAGCATCACAACTGTTTGCACGCGCATTGTGCTTCACCTCTCCTGCCTGCCGCGTTAACCGGGAGGGTTACCAAGGGCCCGCTGTACAGCAGGCACTGCCAGCGAAAGCCGCCAAACAACACCCTGAGTTTCATTACCATTCTCTGGTGTCAGGTGAGACCTGCGGTCAGCTACAGTCAGTAGATTTGAGCACATGAGTAGGGGGCCGGGATTCAAATCCAAGTCTCTCTCCTGAAGCCATGGGTCTGACCACTATGCAACACGGTCTCTTACCTCTAACAGGAGCTTTGTGAAGTAATCATTACCATTCCACTTTTCTGGCTGAGCTCTCAATGCCCAAAGAGGTTTCCCCTAAATTGGTCACTAACAGAGCCAAGGCTCAAAGCCAGATCCTCTGATGACCTCGTGCTCAGTATATTCATTAGCGTGACTCCCGTCTCTCCATCAGAATGGCTGAGCTGCTGATGAAACGGGCTTGCCAGTGTGGGTGCCCCTGGTTGAGATGGGGTTCATTTGCAGGCACCACCCCCCCTTCTGGGCTACTGCTCAGGCTGGATGGGAGGGGCAAAGTATTTTTTCTCCACTCACCGGGCACAAAAGTACCCTCAGTTACACCCACCTAACACTGTTGCTGTGGTTTTGGCCTAAACCCCAAAAGCTACGAAGATCGGCACTCAGCCAGTGGTATGTGACTGATTATATCACCCAACATGAAGTGGGGGATCAAATCCATCCATCTTTTGCTAGTGCAGAGAACCAGAAGCAGCATCTCCACCCCCTGCAGAGAGCCCAGTGAAATGATTCCAGAGAAGCTGCGAAGCCAGGCTCCATCTGGATTCAGCCCAGTGCTTATTACTCAGTGGTCCATGTGCAGAGTGTTCCCATAGTCAGCTTCGAGAAGATGATCCTGAGGCTTGTGTTTTACGGTCCCCTTCCAAGCTCTAGGGGATCTGGGCCATGTCACCTGAACACAGAGCCTCCATTCTCCATCAGTAAGTTACAGACGTCTATCCCTCTTGTCAGCCTCGTACGAATGTCGGACCGATGTTCCTAGGATGCTAAAGAAACTCATCGTATGTCAGTAGCACCGAGAAAAGCATATTAAACACCAACAGTGCACCGTGATCGAGGTAGAGCTGAGTGAGTAGCTCAGTGCCTGGCAAGAGGATGAGCACCTGCTGCCAGGAGGAGGAGAACTGTGTTTTGGGCCTTTTGGGAAAAGCATATAATCTATTGCAGCCTTTTGCCAAGAGCAAGGAGCTTTAAAGTTACTCCTGATAGCATTTATTTCTTAGTCATTCTATGAATCAGAGATTCCATTTTACAGATGAGACAACAGGGTCCCAAAAATATGAAATCCTAATTGTCTTGCACCAAGGAGCATCATCCAGGAAGCTGCCTAGATGTTTCCTGGGGAGAATGCTCTCTCCACAGGCCTAGGAGCTACAAAATGCCTTATTCATCTGTCCACGCGGAAGCTCATTCCAGTCTGAGGCCAGCAGTGGCTGATCTGGGAGATGCTGGCAGCCTGTCTGTCATCAGGCTCCAGGGCCACCAACAAAGTCCCCCTCCTGGTTCTAGCCAGCCTGCCCTGTAATTAGGTGTTTTAATTGGGCCCTCTGTTTATACTCAGCCAGAACTGTTGTGCTGGCTTAGGCCTCACACAGGCGGCGGCTGCCTGGCTATAATCCTGCTCTGCCCTGGGGAGAGGCATTTATTACAAAGGGGATGAAGTGTGGGGTCACACACTTGGGCCTTCTGCAATAGATTGGGAGGCTGAAATCTTCTTCTGGGATGATCTTGGCTAATAACCATACTCCGCTTCTCCCTAGAATACCATCTTAGGTCACCAAGCCCCTCATCACAGCTGTCATTGCTATACATGAGAGGTCTCTAGATGAATAGTGGGTGTCCTAGAGGTTTGATCCAGCGTGAGGTCATAACTATAACCAAAATAGTCCAGTCTCTAAAATCTTTTTTAAAAGATTTTATGTATTTACTCATGAGAGACACACAGAGAGAGGCAGAGATATAGGCAGAGGGAGAAGGAGGCTTCCTGCAGGGGGCCTGATGCAGCACTGGATCCCAGGACCCCGGGATCAAGACCTAAGCTTACGGTAGATGCTCAACTGCTGAGCCACCCAGGTGCCCCCAGTCTGGTCTCCAAAGTAAAGCCTCAACTAACTAAAGTTTTATGTTCTTTTGATTGGGCTGAAACTACATCAATTGCTACAGTATAACAATTGGGGGAAAGAATTAATTATTAATAAACATAAGGTACTTGAATTGTTTAAACTAAAACATGGAATCCACATAAGGAAAGGCAGAGTTCATCTGTACAAAGCCTGTCTTTTCAAACCTGATTTTCTTCTTGGCTTACCTCGTTCCCTATCCCTCTGGCCTCATCTAAACCCAGGCCTCCAGTGTTAACCACCCTGTCCCCATCCTGAGGTACCCAAACACTGCTTCTTTGAGTATTGTCCAGGGTTGCGGAGGAGATGCCACGCATGAATCAAGCAGAGAACAACCCCCTGTGGGGGAACATATTATATAATGTGCAAAATGAGAGCCTTGCTGAGAATGCTGGAGTTACCGGGGGCCAGAGTAATAGACAGGGTGACCTGAAGGGAGCAGGTGCTATTTGGAAAGGTAGAAAGAGGAAAGACATGGGTGACGCAGAAGCACATTTGTAATAGGAGTAAGGTTTTCCTGCTTCGGGAAAGTCCTGAGAATTGTGAAATAGGAGCTCCCTAAGCAAATGGAGTGTGTGACAGTATCAAATATTAGAAGATGGAGATTGGTCTTGATCTTATGGACACTAAGGGGCCATTTTGTATTGGGAGGCATGGTATTTTAGCAGAAATATTTCCTTGCAGATGTGCATGAGGGATCGAAGTAATGATCCCTTGGGGAGGCGGCATTTGGAGAAGGCAAATTTTTTTTTGTATATTTTTTTATTGGGGTTCAATTTGCCAACATATAGTATAACACCCAGGGCTCATCCCATTAAGTGAAAGGCAGCAGGACTCGGAGACAACCTGATGGCAAGGTCAATAACACAAACATCCAACTCTTTATTACAGTTTCCATAGTATTCTCTGTTATCTCATTTGGTTCATACAAACCAGTGCTTGGAGGTAGTATTGTTAGGCCCATTTTACAGCAGCAGAGACAGCTGACTCGCCCCCACTTGCCCTTCTGAACACAGTCTGGACTGGAGCCCAGCCCTTGACTTTCCCAACGCTCTGTTCCTTCTATTACATTTAACACCCTCTTCTCTTAGTGGTGGTGGTTTGCATATCCTTCATTGGGGATCACCGGGGGGACCCAGAAACCTCTTAGAGAATGAACGCCAGCATTTCTTAGAAGTCTGCTGTGCAATGTTGAATTACTGGCCCAACCGTACAGACGCTATATCCTATTCTCTGCACTTGTCCGACCTGCCTGTCCATGAATTCGGTATATGCGTTTGAGAAACTGAGGGCCAACCATGTGCCAGGCACTCCCTAGGTACTGGAGATCCAGGAGCAAACAAGGCCAAGCCCCTGCCCTTGGGGAGAGAACATCCTGGAGCAGCGCTGTCTGGCCAAACGTCCTGGGGTGATGAGAATGTTCACACCTGCACTGCCAACATGGTAGCTGCCGGCACTTGAAATGCAGTGAGGGTGACGAACCGAGTTTTTAGGTGTAGTTAGCCCTGGCTAGTGACTAGCACGGTTGTGCGTGGGATGGTTCTGCGGAGCATCGTGAGGCAGGGTGGGATTCCATGTGGTGCACTCAACTGCTAAGAAAGAGCAAAGTACTGGGGGTGGGGGGAGGGGGGTAAGGAGTCTTCTTGGAATAATGGGGCCTGCCCTTCTAGCACATCACTGCAGCTCCAGAGGTGGGGAGGGCAAGTCAGCGCAGGGGTGAGACAGAGCAAGGATGGCTTGGACAGAGGAGATGGTCCCTGTGAGGGAGGATGAAGCAGAATGGGGCTCCAAGCAGCCACCTCAAGAGAGGAAGGCACCTTGAAATGGCAGTTTTTTGTTGTATTGGGTGTCATGAGTGTGGCTCCGGCTGTGGTATCTGGTGTCCCTTCCCACCGAGGACTCTCAGGACCCCCCACTGTCCCTCCCTTGCAGATCGCTGGTCATGGTCAGCCTGCACCTGGCCCCTCGGCCTCATCCCTTATTCCTTCTAAGGTTAAGGAACCAGCCCAACTGCCTCCCCCTGTGGGTAGAGGAAGAGCATCCTCAGGCCGTTAGAACTGGAAGGGCCTTCGCGATCCATCAGAGTCCCTCACCATTTTCCCATAGTCCTTGGAGGGTGAGGAGGACTGGCTCTGGGGCACACAGTGACAGAGCCAGGACTCCAAGCCCGGCTGTGCCACCAGCTCGGTCCTTCCCCCAGGGCGGCACTGCACACAATCCAGAGGTAGGGGAAGAAGGTCTAGGTTGTGGTGGAAGAAGGGGGTATAACTAGGACTCGTTAAGTCCCAGGTTCTAAGTTAAGCTCTGCACCAATTCTCCATGACCGTCCAGAAGTCGTGTTTTCTCTCCCCGCCTCTGTTCCCTGCTCTATAAAATGAGGATGCGAAGACTGCATGTCTCCCCTTCACAGTCCAGCAGCGAATGTATGTGGAGATAAATATTTGAGTGGAGCCCCAAAGCTCATAAGCACATTTAATGAAGTTAATACCCACAGCCACCTTAAACTGCACATCACTCTTGTTGAGAAAAGAAAATTCAGTGCAGTATACTTATTTTTTTTAAGGATTTTATTTATGAGAGCGAGAAAGTGCACACACAGAAGCATGAGTGGGGGGGGGTAGAACCAGACTCCCCACTGAGCAGGGAGCCTGATGTGGGGCCCTGGAATCGAGATCATGACCTGAGCCAAGGGCAGGTGCATCACGGACGGAGCCACCCAGGCACCCCCAGCTGAGTCAATTTAAAGATCTAATTGGCTTTGTTCAACAGTTTGTGAGCCAAGCAGCATCTCATCCGACAAGGAGGGAGGAGCACCAAGGAAGTGAAAAGTGGAAAGATTTTCTAGGCAGAAACAGGACGGGGTTTATTAGTGAAAGACAAGAAAGGATTGTTCAAGGCAAGGTCACCTTCCCTTAGGGGAAGGCAGAGGGTTGGTTTGTCTTGTTTTATCAGACGGATTACCTCGCTAGTGCTGGTCAGGGTACTCTAGACCATGGGTGTAAATCTTCTCTCCCGGGAGAGGCTGGAACTGCAATTAGGAAAGTCTTGGTGGGCTTTAGGGGAAGGGACCCCATTTGAGGCCTGTTTCTTTGCAACCCTGTGAGTTCAGTTTAATACATAAGCACAAAGAACATGTAGCTTCTTCCCTTTTCCAGCTTTTTGCTTGTTTGTTTTAGATTGATTTATTTATTTGAGAAAGAGACAGCAGCAGTGGTAGGGGCAGAAGGAGAGGGAGAGAATCTCAAGCTGACTCAATGCTGAGCTGGGAGCCCGACTCCGGCTCCATCCCAAGACCCCAGGATCACGACCTGAGCCAAAACCCAGAGTCAGCTCCTCAACTAACTGCACCACCCAGGCACCCCATCCCCTCCCAGCTTCTTGATGTCACACATTGCCCATTAAAAGACTCAGATAAGCTCAGATAGCAGTTGACCCTTTCACGTTTGGCCTTCTGTGGAAAGGGCCTGAACGTTTTGTTATTTTAAAGGAAAGTGAGGATCAAGCTATGGGTCGAGGGGAAGCAATTAGGGTTACAGAGTGTGGCCATTCGCAGTGACGGTCTGGCACCAGGGGCTTTGCCAGAAGCGCTTACAGTGTCTAGTGTTTCTGCCGAGAAAGACATGCCCTCTGCTGCTGAATAATGCCAAAGTGGTTCTCAACCCTGAGCTCCTGACCATTCCCTCCCACTCGGAGGGAAGGCTTATCAGGCAGGAGGGGGAAATGAGTCATTGAGGATCCTCTTCTGAGCTGGGGATGGTCAATTCAGCCGTTAGGCTCAAGGAAGTAGGATTTTAAGACTGGATTTATATTTAGAAAAAAGGACACGGACCAAAAAGCACTTTTGTAAATCTATGGTTACAGACAAAACTGGTCTAAACACAGGTAGTTAATTATAAACTGCTTTTGGTTTTTTGCTCATTGGTTAATTTGATTGTCATTTCCCTGGGTTTGGAGCTAATTGCAGGAACCCACTGTAGCCCAACAGTGCAGAGAGCCTCTCCCTGTCACCACGGAGGACGCTGGACATAGGATACAGGTGTCCCTGGGTGATTCATGAGTTGGTGAAGGGAAGAGAGTTGCTTAATTCAGACAGAAGGAATCAAGCCTGACATTTAGGCAGGAGCGCTACCACATGTCGGCGTAAGAAAGCTCAAGGCTGGCTGCAGTCAGGGGTGACATTTGAAGGTGGCAGGAAGAATGAACTGTGTGAAAAATTCACACAGTTGGCCTTGAAACACCCATGCAGTTACCCAGAGATGAGTCAGGTCTATATCGTCACAGGACGATGTCTCAATTGGAGCTTGGGACTGGACTGGATTTTTTTTTTTAATATTTTATTTATTCATGAGAGACACAGAGAGAGAGAGAGAGGCAGAGACACAGGCTCCCTGCAGGAAGCCCAATGTGGGACTTGATCCCAGGACCCCAGGATCACGGCCTGAGCCAAAGGCAGGTGCTCAACCACTGAGCCCCCCAGGCACCCCTGAACTGGATTCTTGCATGTCCATAACCCTAAACCCTAATGTTTATCTGCCTCCCTCACCAAGCTTTTCAGCATCCTTAGCTTTAAAGCCTACCTGGAAGACCTTCCCTGAAGCTAAGGAAGGTGCTGTTAATGTGAGCAAAGGTGCCGAGGCCAGTGTCAGACAAGGCCTTGCAGTGCTTCCTTCTCCTGCCTCATCCCCACGGCACACCATTTATCTCCCGCATCTTGTCCCCCGAGCCCACGGAAGGGGGCATGTTCAGCTAGCTCTTTGCACACTCCGGCCTTCACATCAACGGTGGTTCTCCAAGGCTGCAGTGCCCCAGTGTGGAGGGCCGGGGTAGGGCCTGGGGTGACCAGGGTGCAGAAGTCAAGAGGTCAGGAGGTCCGGGCAGCGACCTGCTGTGGAGCCCAAGGCAGGCCAACAGGTGGTCTCTTGACCCAGCTCCCTGTGAAGGGGTGGGGGGGGCGGGGCGGGGAAGGCTCTCGACAAATTAACACCTGCTCAGGAAGTGGCACTAGATCAAAGGAAATTAATCATCACAATCTATGCAAAAAAAGGCAAAGACACAGCAGTGTAAGGTGCAAAGAGCACAATGTGGGGCCTTAGGAAACCCAGCTTCCTGTGCCTATCAAGTCACTTACTTCGAGGGACCCTCATTCCTTCTCTGTAACACGAGAGGGTTGGAAGAAGTGATCCAATCTTAAAACCCTGAAATTCTCTGACCAGCCTAAATGTTGTATATTTTTTCTAAGATTTTATTTATTTATTCATGAGAGACAGAGAGAGGGAGAGAGAGAGAGAGAGAGAGAGAGAGAGGCAGGCAGAGATGTAGGAAGAAGGAGAAGCAGCCTCCCTGCAGGGAGCCTGACATGGGACTCGATCCCTGGACCCTGGGATCATGACCTGAGCTGAAGGCAGACGCTCATCCCCTGAGCCACCCAGGTGCCCCCTTAAATATTGTATCTTAACGCATAAGCTATTAGCGTATCGCAAAGTCGCTGATACACACATGCGTGGTCATGCTCAGGGTCGTGTCAGTCCCCCTGAGCGTGAGTGGACATCTGGTGAATCTGGATAGTCCAAGCTGTGGGATACTCGATGAATTCGCTGCATGGTCTCTATCCATGATGTAAAATTAACAATTGCCTTTAGGTCCCTCTTTCCTTCTCTCCAAAGGCTCAGGAGGCATAAGGGCTCTAAGCTCTCAGAAGCCCCATGGGAAGTAAGAGATCTTACTTTTATTTTTTAGATTTTTGAAAGAGATTTTATTTATTTGAGAGAAAGAAGACAGCGACAGAGATAGCGCGAGACAAAGCAGGAGCAGGGAGGAGAGAGAGAAGCAGAGTCCCAGCTGAGCAGGGAGCCCGATGAGGGGCTCTATCCCAGAACCCTGAGATCATGACCTAAGCCGAAGGCAGATGCTTAACCAACTGAGCCATGCAGGTGCCCTGAGATCTTATTTAAAAAAAAAAAAAAAAACCACCCCCCAAAACCATACTCAGCCACTCCTTTAAATGAGACTTCCTCAGGGTCCCCGGACAAGCAAAGGTGGCAGGGTGTTTACTGCTCTCCAAAGCTCGTTGTGATACTAGGTTCTCTGAGCTCCCAGAGCTGAGGCCCAGGAGGCAGGACCGAGTGGCAAGGGGGCCTGGGGTCTGGGGTAGAGCGGGGGGGACAGAGATGGGTGGCTGGAGAGTTTGGTAAAGTCCCGTTTGGGCCCTAGAGAGCACCCGCATGGAAGGGGGAGGACTAAGTCATTGAGGAAATTCAGCCTAATTTTTCAGCAGTGTTGACACAGGCAGGTGGAACTTCCTAGGATCTTAGCCACAGTACAAACCTCTGAGGCACCAGCCAGGGACTCTCGTCTTAGGGAAGGACACCATCCAGGAGAATCCCAAAGCCCGCTTACCCCTTAGCATGGAAAGCTGGAGAAGGCAGTCAGCGGGGTCACAGGGGAGCCAGTGCCAGGGAACACAGACCTCGAGCTAGCCACTTTCTGCCATTCCCATGACCATAATGGCTCGATATTGAGTCTCTGGGGACCTAGGGGGCTGAGCTGAGGGAGACGTTAGGTCGTTTCCCCCAGAGTCTCACATCTGTCGAGCAGCGGCTGCAGATCCCACCCCCACTCTGTCTAACTCCGAGTCTGTGTCCAGGCCAATCCAGTTTACCATCTCCCTTATGTACCAGTCTGTGACTCTTATCACAGACAAGACCATGTAATGATCTAAATCAGGTGTAAGCGGTGGCAGGAATGAGATGAGGAGTATTTAAGGGGAAGGAATCAGGTCAGTTAGTTCTGGGATTGAGCCCTCCCTCCTCCTGCATTGGTTGGATGCCTGCATCGCTCCCGGGTGCTGAGGCTGCTCTCACCAGCTCGCAGCAGCCAGCGCTCAATCGGTGTTCTTAGGCCAAGACACCAAGACTCAGTTGGACACCCACACACCTTTGAGAGGCCAGGCACTCAAAGCCACACTTCCAAACAGGTGCCCGGTCTTCTTTTGTCCAGGAGTGATTCCTGCATAAAGAGGCCAAGGAAACGGGTGTCGCTAAAAACTTAGATCCAGGGCAGAGGCTCCAGGGGTGGGTGTTGCTTTGCTTCCTATTTCCCCTTTCCTGAAAAGCTGGGCATCCAGGAGTTTTCTATTACTCTGCACTAGCAACTTAGTGGCTTGAAACACACACATTTATCTTTCTCACCGGTTCTCTCCACCAGGAGCTCGGGCTTGGCTGAGTTCTCTGTTCAGAGTCTGGTTGCAATTAAGCTGTTGGGCAGGCCGGGTCCTCCTTGGGAACCTTCACCAGGATGCTCCTCCCCCTTCACTCAGGTTGCTGACAGAGTTTGTTTCTTTTTGGTTGTAGGACTGAGTGTCCCAGCTTTTTTTTTTTGCTGGATATTGGCTGGAAGGTGCTCTCCGGTCTTAGGGACCACCTTCCTCCCTCCATAAGTGGTTCATAGCACGCTGCTTCGTCAAGGCCAGGGAGCAAGTCGCGTAGAGTCTTCTATGAGTATCATGGTGCAATCACGGGAGTGGCACCATCCCCTTTGCCTGTTCTAAGTCTTGGGTCTCATCTGCACACGAGTGCACAAAAGAGTGAATAGTAGAAGGCAGGATTATTACTAGGGTGTCACCTTAGAGCCCCTCTGCCTTCAACGTCTTCATGAAGTTCACGCTTTTTAAAAAATTTATTTAGGACCCACTCTGTGGGGCACCTGGGTGGCTCAGTCAGGCGTCAGATTCTTGATTTCAGCTCAAGTCATGATCTCAGGGTCCTGGGATTGAGCCCCACGCCTGGTTCCATGCTACACTTGGAATCTGCTTGTTCCTCTCCCTCTGCTCCCCCCACCCCCCACGCTCTTACGTGCTCTCTCTTTCTCTCTCTCAAATAAATAAATAAATCTTTTTTTAATAAAACCTACTATATGCCAAATTCCATGTCAACTATTGGGGCTACAAGGAAAACAAGTAATGGTCTCTTCTTCAAGTAGCTCACAGTCTATTGTGGAAGACTTAAGTGTGGAATCGCTTAAATCAAATGTGGAATCACTTAAATCAAATGTGGAATGTGCTATGATACAGTTGCATACAGAGTGTTTGGGGCCAGACCAGTCTGAGGGCCACTTCCCGGAGGATATAAACCATACATGGAGTAGGTGAAGGATAGGAGGCAGGAGCCAGATAACTGACGGTAGAATGGGCCTTGTAGAAAAAGGAACAAACAGGAGAAAGGTTTAAGTGTGGGATCCCTGGGTGGCACAGCAGTTTAGCGCCTGCCTTTGGCCCAGGGCACGGTCCTGGAGACCCGGGATCGAATCCCACGTCGGGCTCCCGGTGCATGGAGCCTGCTTCTCCCTCTGCCTGTGTCTCTGCCTCTCTCTCTCTCTCTCTCTCTCTGTGTGTGACTATCATAAATAAATTTAAAAAAATTAAAAAAAAAAAAAGGTTTAAGTGTGAGACAGGAGTCAGAGAATAAAGTACTTGAGAGTGAAGCGGAGTCCATGGAGGGCTTGGCATGCATGGTAGGGAGTTTATACATGTTCTTGGAGATGAAGATCTTTACAAATCAGATGGGGATGTTCTATATTGGACCCTGGATGGCAGCAGGTGTCTACAGTAGCCAATCGCCTTTGCTCTAAATCCCTATAACCCTTACTGACTCCTCTTTTTGCCCCTTTACGTCACATATATAACTATATTGGCCATCACTTCATTCGGCAAACTCTGAGACTGTCCACTTCTTTTTCTAGTTTGCATTTTAATCTCCATGAATCTCTTGAAAGAAGCAGTCAGCAAAATGGGATCTGATCTGGGAGAGATTTGCTCTGGTGGAGTTTGGGACACTTGTAAGACTCAGTGGTGCCCCTCTGCCTTATATTCTGCTTCAAAGTCTACCCAAGAATCCCATGATAATAACTCACCCTCCTGGTAGGAAACCCTCGTGTTCTTCAAATTCAGGGCTCAGTGTTGTTTACCCACATAGACTCCTTTTGAAACTGACCTCATTCGATGGAGGGAGAGATGAGGGGCAGTTAGGGGGTGGGGGGGACTAGCATATGAGTTTGAAAATAGGGCCTGTTCTGACCTTATTTCAGTACAATTTGTTGGAAACAAAGCTCACATGAAGTCAGAAGAGGGAGTTCAGTTTGGGCTTTGTCACTGATGTGCTGAGCGACCGTGAACTACATATTGATCAGAACCTGCCATAAAGAGGTTTGATCACATCATTGTGAAATAACTTAATAGTTGATGAAACTTACTGGGCATCAGTTTTGCATATGTGGCTGTGCCAACTGGCAATTGTAATCATATGTATAATCATTTATTTCATGAACATCTGTCAATATCAAACCCTGTGGATTCAGCTAAGGCCTTTAGGGGGAAAAAAATCTCAGAAACAGAAAACCAGAGTCTCTATTCTTGATAACTATATTATATTCTGGATTTTCTGTCTAGGCTATTTATTCTTAGCCCTGCCTCTGCCACTAAGTGACAACATTTATGGCTTCTTTCTTCCAGGAAATGTGAATGTGTAGAGAATAGCAATTCACTTAGTGTTAGCCTAAGTACGTACAAGGAAGCTAGTCTACAAAAGAAATTAAATATCATGTTCTCATAAAAAATTAAATAAGATCTGTTTTGATCCCAGGACTGTCACTAACTGTATGCCTTGAACGATGTTCTTAATCTTTTTACATCAGTGTTTCATCATGTATAACATGGAGACAATAATACTGACCTCACCAAACTGGTTTAAGGATGAAATAAGATCCCTGTAAATTGCACAGCACATAATAGGTACTTTTAAGATTTATTAAAAAAAAAAAAAGATTTGTTTATTTTGGGGGGCACAGAGAGAAAGAGAGGGAGAGAATCTTCAAGCAGACTCCTTGCTGAGTGTGGCAATCCCATGGCAATCCCATGACCCTGAGATTAAGACCTGAGCCGAAATCAAGAGTCAGATGCTTAAACTGACTGAGCCACGCAGGCACCCTAGGTGTTGGGTTTTACAGAAATGTCGCCGTGTTTCACCTTACCATGATCCAGAAACAGCGGCCACCACTGGTGCCAACCTCCATCCGCTTGGGAGGACATGTGACCCAGTGGCTTGAGCACACACTTGAACAACACACCTTACTCTTTTCAGCTGATGGACCTGGACCAAGTTCTACAATCTCGCTAAGCCTTGTTCAGTGAGGGAAATAATGGCTCCAGCCTCACAGGGTTGAGTAAGGAGCCAATGAGATCATTTATATTTAAAATATTTAGTGCAGCACTTGCTTCCTAGTAAACTCAGTACCTGTTAGCAAGTACAGCACTTACGGGAAGAGGTTCAAAATGATGACAATGGCTCTGTTTGGTCTGTGCTCTTTCCTCTGATCCACCAGTGTTGAGTCAGAGCCTCTTCTGCAGCTTCGAGCTGAAACAATTTTGAAGCACTAAAAATCATCCATGTTTAAGTATTTGTAGGCAATTCTAGTAGTTTAAAGAGGAGGGAAGTGGAAATAGGAGAAGAAAACAAATGACTTTTACACCTGAAATTACTCCTCATTTTCTTTCTTTCTTTTTTTTTATTAAAGATTTTATTTATTTATTCATGAGAGACACAGAGAGAGAGGCAGAGACATAGGCAGAGGGAGAAGCAGACTCCCTGCGGGACTCAATCCTGGGATCCCAGGATCACGCCCTGAGCCGAAGGCAGATGCTTAACCACTGAGCCACCCAGGTGCCCTGACTCCTCATGTTCATCTATTTTTCCCAGATCCCTTTGGTGGGAGGTGGGGAGTGGGGCTACACCCTCTCTGTTTGAAATCCCACCTGCTCATTGGTAGAGCACAGACCCTTCCCACTCCTCTGCCCCCTGAGGCCCGGGTATACCTCAGAGCTCCAGACCAGGAGCAGTAGGCCCGAGCCGCAGTCCCAGTTCCGCCCTACACAGCTGAATGTATCTCTTCACCCCTCTGTTGTCTCCTTTTCCTCTTCTATGACAGAAAAACAACAACAATAATCTGCCTGCCTCTCAGGGCTGTTAGGAGGATCCAGGAGTGATTACATAGAAGTCTTAAAAGCTTCTTCACTATGGTGATGCTGGTACTACACACTATTTTTATCAGTGAGCTCCATCCTTTTCCTGGGCATGTCCTGCCTCCCTGAGGGCAGTCACTGCCTTCTTGCTGCTCTGGACCTTCCTGCAAAAGCTTTCCTGCCTTCCGTGCATGTTGAAACACTTCTGCACCCACCTGCCAGCCAGAAAGGCATCTGGGGGCTCACTGTGGTTCTGTATTAACCCCCCCGCCTTCTCCAGTGCCCCATGGGGACACACCCTCTTTTATCTGGTGACATCTTTGCCCTCAACCAGCTGGACTTTTCCTCTGCAGGGACTCAGAGACTCTGCACAACAGACACTGCCTGCCAGGGGTGCCTGATTTCCATGGTTTTCTATAGAACCCATAATCTAAAAACAGAATCTTCTGGGCTGAGCACAGCCTGAGCCTTGCTGCCTTAACTGTGGAGCTGAACCAAGTGGCTAGGTGAGGCACCAACCTACGCTCCATTGTCAGGTATCTCTTAGGGGAGGAAAAGTGTGTGAAATCAGGCAAAAATGGTAAAGTTCCTGGAGAGGGAGATAGTCCTAAAAATATGAATCCTGGCCATATTTACTGAGCACCTATTATGTCAGTGGACTGTGCCAACTGTTACTATAACATTCATATTTTCATTTGCTCTGGGTCTGGGAGCCTCGTGTCCCTGGCTTACTGTGTTGTCCTTGGGCAAAACAAAGGTAACTTCTTCTGAGCCTGTCTCTTGGGGAATAGCCCTAGTTCATTCAGCAGGTATGAGGGATTGAACTTTTGGAACTGTTATTCTATTCCCTTGGGAAGTACTTTAGGCAGGGAGGGATGAGTACCACTCAGCAACCCCAAGGACAGCACTGGTAACTTAGGATCTTCGAGGAAAACGGGGAACCCTGGCCAGCCTCCCCACAGTGCATGGCATGACAACTGTTGACCCCCTGCTCTGGGCTGTCCCTCTGGTGCTCAGAGCTGACTCTCACCTTCCCTCCTGATCTTTTTTTTTTTTTTTTTTTTTTAAGATTTGTATTTATTCATGAGAGACACACAGAGGCAGAGACATAGGCAGAGGGAGAAGCAGGCTCCTTGTGGGGAGCCCGATGTGGGACTTGATCCCAGGGACCCAGATCATGCACTGAGCCACCCAGGTGCTTCCACCTTCCCTCCTGATCTAACCTGAACTCCCCTGGCCACCTCCTGACCATCTGGGTGGTGTCCCTCTCTCCTGCATACTTCCTTTACAATAGTCACACGTCACTAGCTGATTTCCCCTCTGCGCCTTTTCTTGTGTTTTTATCTGGAGGAAATCTTCCCTCCTGCTGCAAATCCCATACACTCCTCAAGACCATGCTGTGTGGTTTTCGATGGTTTTAGCAGAGAACGAATCTGGGTTTTCTGATGCCCAGTCTTGGGATATACCTATTAGCATGGAACATACATCTGTCTGTTCTAGGAAAATTGCAAAGATCGTTAGATAACACACATAGGCATGTGTGCAGTGTAATTTTTAAGTGCCTACTGTATGCCGTATGCTGCACAGAGCTCTTCAAATTATCTGATACGGATGTTAATCAGAACCATCTTACCTTATGAATTAGGTACTGTTATCTGCATTTAAGAGACTGGGAAAATGAGTCTTAAGATAATTAACTTGTCCATAGTCTCATAACTAGTAAGGGTTTGGCTCCCAAAAATGTATGCCTTTTACACTACACACACTCTACATGTGTCTCTGTGCAAAAATTCATTGATTTTGGTGGGGGGAGGGGGGTGGAAAGATATTGTCTAGATCCTAGGGAGACTTATAACAGAAGCAGAAAGAAATGTGTTTTATTATGTCACCACCCATGGTCTAATGGCTGGTTTCCCAATTACAAACTGCTGCCTCCCTGCAGCAGAGGCCAGAGCTCCAGCCCCTTTTTAGAAAGAACAAAACAAGGTCTCTCCATATGGGCTGCTGGGCCCTGCCACATAAAAACATCGGGGAACCTACACAGCATTTTCCCTGCTAACCACCCCCCGAGGAGGGCTGCTTAATAGGCTCTTTATGGGTTGGAACATAGTCTTGTTGAGAGAAGAGAGAGACGGGCGTCACCACAGGTTGGATTTCTTCAACTGGAAAGCCTTCTCAAAGCCCCCAAATAGCTCAAGCACTTTTTCCCCCCTTCTCTGATTAGCTTTATTAAAAAAAAAAAAAAAAAAAAAGCCCACAGCATTTTCCTTCCTGTTGGCCAGCCTTTTGGTGGTAGCGTCCCCAGCCCCCCTGGTAGGCTTGATATGCCATTGATTGTTAGATGTGCAGCTCTGCAACAGGCCCCAGCAGCTGAAAGCATAGGCCATTAGCCCCGGCTCGCTGAAAGGGTTCACCGCCAGGAGACTGGTTCTGAAATTCGGTCTTTATGATCAATATATCTTTCTCCATTAGGTTCATTTCCTCCAAAGGAAATGGGGAGGGCCATTATGGTTTATGTTTATTGACGGGCCTCTCCACTGGCCTTCTCAGCTTCATGGGGAGGAGGCCACAGGAGGCAGAGACCTCAGAGATGAGGTTAAACTGAACCACCTGGCCTCTTGCAAACCTATCTCGCTGGCCTCGGTGACTAAAAAAAATTTTTAAAATTAAAAAAAAAAGGAACTGGGATTGCTTGTGTGAAAGTGATGGAATATGTTATTTTGCTGTGTAGGAAAGAGTGGCCAACTCTACCAAGTACAGAAAAGGTGGCATGAATTTGGGCCCAGTTGGAAAAAATCCAGATACATGGAAGAAATTTTGGAGCACATGGTCCATTAGGTCATCCAGAAACACAGTAGGATTCCCCTTACGGTCTGTAAGGTCTCTAAGATTCCTTCAAGGGTACATCCTCAAAGTAGTACAGCCTTATCTGGTCATAAGGAGGAATCTAGATCCTTTGCAAGCACAGAACCCCTGTTTATTACTTATGGTTGCTGCCAAGGACCTCACAACACTCTATAGATGTCCCATCTTTCTTTTCTAACCTCCCTGCATGGGCGCTCATCACTTTCTCTTTGAAGACGAAAAACTAAAACATCAAATTGGGAAATCACTTCCTTTGAGGAAAGAACACCTGAAAACCCATGCCCATGTCTCGGCTCCTGCAGGGACCCACTAGGGCCACAGCATTTGACCAGTCCTTGATTTTACTTCTGCCAAGAAGGTTTGGCTAAAATACCACCTCTGTTGCACCTTAGCTTGTGTGGCTCTTAGCTATTCCTCAAATGTTCCCCAATATTCATTTTTCTTCTGACCATCAGTTAAAGGTGGGACTAGATCTATATGGATCTTACAGGCCACTAGTAGCTGAGAGGGTAACTATGGCAGAAAGTGAAGTCTTGATTAATGGTCAGTGATGGATGAAAAGAGCTGTATGTGAATTCAGGGGATCAAGTTGGGTAGTCTGTAAGCATCTCCGTCCTTGGCCTCAACTCATGTCAGCTCCGTATTCTGTGTCCATTCCATCCTCACATCTTACTGCCCTGCGCATAGGCGACACTCCATCCCTGGAACAACCCAACCCAACAGGAGAGAAAGAGGAAACAGGCTGGTTACAGTTGACCAAACCTTCACCAGAGGAGAAAGTTAGAATCCAAGAGGAATGGGTATTAAGCAAAAGCCCAAGAAGCAAATCATTTCTGATACATAGAGGAATGATAATAGGGGAGCTTCTCCTTTTTAAATTAGCAGGGATTTTTTGGATTTTGTTTTTTAGTCATTAAAGTTTTCTTCCTGTCTAGATTTTCTTCTTCAGAGAATAGATTCCGTTTTACTCACTTTTATTTGAAGGAAAAGAAGGAAGGTCTCTGCTGATTGACCTGAGGTAAATGCACAGGAAGGCAGACGCTAATATTCTCAACATCTCCAACTCCCTTTTCTGCCAAGAAACCCCATTCCAACCTGGAAGGTACCCATAGGTGGGAGCAGATCTCCATGATCATACCCAACAAGAGGGGTAGGGGCCACTTCATCCTGGGTTTCTAGAGAAAAGAAGCTTGGAGGCAGTTGGCAGAAATGCTTCCCAGGGCTATAGGCTCAAAGCTTTAACTATTTAGTATACTCCTTTCACTGATTCAGAACTTAGCCACAGCCTCCAGAACCAGCCCCTGGATTGGGACAACTGCAGAGATGACCAGACAGCTGACCCATCAGGCAAGAGCTGCCCAGGCCAGGGAGGCTTCTTACCGATACCAGTTTCACCGTTTTTCATGAAGGTTTAAGTCTGTGAAGTACCTGGTGCATGGAAGGCCTCCAATCATTATTGACTTATTGAATTTCTCCTTTCTACTGGAGAAAGAGATACAGGATCACCTGCTTGCCTGTGTTCTCAGGAGAGCTGTCAGCCTCAGGCAGGCCGTTAACCCACCTCAAATCCTCCTGTGAAGAAGGTCTGTGCTGAGCCGGCAATTCTCCATAGAACACAATAAAAGCCTCTGATATTTCTACCTAAAACCACGTCACAAAACGATGTCTATTTCTCAACACCCTAGAAGAATCCCTCAACTCCGTTTAATGGGACCGGTGGCCCCTTGATATGACTGGACTCTCCAACCAAGAAAAATAGAAGTTGGGTTCTACCTAAGTTATGTGCACTCCCCAGTCTGGTGTAGATCATTAAACTAACTCTGAGGAAAGAGAATGAGGAATCTGATTAATTAGGTCATCTTTTAATTGAATTCAAAGTATTAGATGTAGAAAATTTAACAACTGGTATCCTGGAGGTTGAGAACATTTTTTTTTTTAAAGTCCTACAGTGAGCATTAAATGTCGCTAATATTTGCGATCGTCTTAGCTACATGAAAGATCTAATTTTCATTGCATGGGGAGTTTCATCCACTTGAAGGATTGCAGACTTGACCTCTCATCTTCTCTTTTCTGATACAATTAAGTTTTTGGTCACAGAGAACCAAAGCATAGGGCAAACACACTCTGGAGGCCACAGGTATGTGCTGGTCAACAATCCAAAGTCAAGGACAGAACAACTTCAAGTGATTGGCATGCTCGACTTAACTGAATCAAGGTCTTATTGCTTTGATGGAGTATGTTTCCTTTTCTCTTAGTATATATGTTGCTTGTTGTTTTTTGATTCAGGTGTCAGATATTTGAGTTCTGTCAAGTGTAAGAAAATAGGGGGAGGACTGTCTTCCGAAGGCACATAGAGATGAGCCACCCTGGAGAACCTGGGAGTCTGGGCCAACTGGTCTATCTGAGCCAGGCATGCCTTGAGTATTTACTGATGTCAGTACTGGGTGATTTGGGAGCTGAAGGTACTCCTTAGACAGCAAATAGGGACTCACTGCATAGCCTAAAAGAAATGTCTGGCTTACAAACAGAAAGAGACGAGGAATCATAGGTTAGGTAACAGAAGAAGCTTCTGGAGCCTGGTTCCCACAACTAGAAGCGGTGTCTGGCAATGATACGGGGTCTAGCTATCAGCATAGAATGGTAACGGAAATTGCTGATGCTCACCCCAGCCCAGACCTGTCTGTACTGTACGCTCACTCATCCCACACAGACATTCAAGCTTTGTTCAATCAGCGATCCAAACATTTTCCTACTATTCCCGTTAATCATTCCGGTTCAACCTCTCAACGTCCCCCTTCCGATCCTTGCCAAGGCCTTCCACACAGCCTTAGGGGTACACTTTCACCTCCCTTAGAGCCACCCCTCACATGCAGATCTGATCTTGCCTCTTCAACTGCCCTCCCATCATTTCCCAATGGGTAGATCCAGGCTCTTTCAAGCAGCACAGATGCCTGTGAGCTGTTCCCCTACCTACTTTTTAAGCTTCTTTAAACTTCTTCTAGGTCTACCATTTTTTTCTAGCATCACCAAATTAATTTCCCTGAGTTCCCTGTCTTCTTGTCTTAGCTCCTGCTATTTGCTCCACTTCCACTGCCCTTTTTTCCCCTCTAGCCAGCTCTTAGAGCACCTTCTCCCCCGCCCCCCCCCCCCCCCCCCCCCGCCTTAGAGCATTAGAGCACTTTTAAGATCCTGGCCAACGTCATTTCTTCTAGGACAGATTCCCACATTTTCTCAGTTTACAACACCTTCAGCAGCTCGGTCATTTTTATATTGAGCACGTAGGCAACATAAATACCTAAAAGTTCGGTTTATTTAGCAGTTAGATCCAAACAACTTAATGAGTATTTACCCCTTTCTAGCTTAAGGGCATGTGAAAAATACACAACATTGAAAGAAAAATAATTTTTTATTTCACTCTTAAATAACCACAACTACTTATTAATGGGATGTGTGTGTCTGTCGGGTACTGTACAACTGTTCAAACCCTAGAATCAGGTTGGGCACTGCACTCTCCTCTCCTGTTCCACCTTGGTTTTCTCTGGGCACTTTTTATTCTGGCGGTTTGCAAAATCCCAGTTTTACTAGGAAAGAATACAACACAAGCTAATAGTGAAACTAACTCTCAAGCTTATGGGATGACAGATGATGAAGTTTGCTAGATTTCCCTCAAAAATTGAGAATATTCCATGGCACCTCTTGCAGTTTGCTGTAGGGTCCCAACCTAGGGTAGCTCGGGATACAATTTAAGAACCTCAGCCCCAGAAACCCCCTTTCCTCTTCTTCATATGTCCAGTGCCAATACAGTGCCTGATATACAGCTGGTGTTTGGCTGAGAGGAACCCGAACTACCCAGGGGGTCAGAGGGCACAGTGGAACCCCCAAAGACCCAGAGGGGTTGCAGAGAAAACCAGCCTGCATGACAATTAAACAGAACATCCCAGTCAAGCTCAAAACCTGTGAATCTGGGAGGGAGCAGGGATCCTGCTGGGCTCGGTATGGGGCCAAACCCAACCATGGGACCCCAGAGGTGATGGTCTCCAAAAGGACACCCACCAGTCAAACTTCATTGACTGTAGCTTTCTGATCTCAACCCTTGGTTGTGTTTATGGTTTTCATTTGGTTTCCCAGTAAGAGTTCCTGGGGTGGAAGTGAAGGAGGGAGGAAAGAATGCCCTCTGTCTTAGGCAAATGGGGATGAGATTTTTCCTTTCCAGCCCTTGTTCAGACTTGAGGGCATCTCTGTGACCCTCGTGATGGGCCAGAGCAACCTGGAACCTAAAATTCAGCAGAGCTAAGAGCAGCCAGTGGGAGGGAACCCAGGCAGAGCGAGGGAAGCAAAGCCATCGGTGGGTGCTGCTGGTTTCTCCCACCTGGGCTAATGTCACCCAGCTGCTTGCCTGAGTTTTCAAGGAGCTGTTGCTTTGATCTCACTGGTGCTGTTCTTTTCCCACCATTAGCAGGACATCAGATTTTGCATTGTTTTTTTTTTTCTTCTTCTTCTTCTTCTTCTCCCACCTTCTGTCAAGAATGAACCCTAGACGTAATTGGGAAGGTCAGGAGCAAGGTCAGAGATTAAATGTGGGTCCCCTAGTAACAGCTGTAGCAGCCCAGGTGCCCCAGGGTCTCTAACCACGAAGGTCCCATCTGACTAATCAGCTGCTATGGTGGCTGGACCACTGGCCTTTGAGCTTAAAGGGACACTCTGCCTTTATTTGCTAGAGGTTGGCCGACTTCTGAGTCACTCTGAGGGTAGCAGATGCTCAGGCTCAGCCTGGTGTTTGGGGTCCACCCCCCCAACCCCGCTGTTCTTGGCATTGGCCCCATCGATGGGCCCGTGGAGGTGGGAGCACTATGGCAACAGTCTTCCTTCCACGGGGTGGAGGGGGGAGATGTGTTCTGCGGCTGCCCCTGTTCAGTCTGTTCTGTGGGCAGAGTTCTGGGAACAAACTCCCCCCAAATCACTGTCAGCCTGGCGGTGCGGGGAGGAGCAGCAGAGCTCTGCCTGTGGCTTGTGACCCTGGAGAAGTGGTGATTTTACTCCTCCTCCCACCAGCCTGCCTAGAGAATCCCATACCTCCAAGGCAGGTCACTAATGGCTTTCTAGAAACTTTCTCCCCTAAAAGAGGAAAAGAAAAGAACACCCTATAATTTTTATAGTACCTTCCTGTGGGAAAGTTCTTTCTGGTACCTACCTTGAGCCCTTTGTGCTATAGCCAAAGCTTATTTTACTTTGGCTGACCCTCTCGTACCTCATACATCAGATACGAGAACCTTCTGTAAAATCGAAGCTTTCTCAGACTTGTCTTCTTCAGGAAGAAGAATTTGGGTTTTCTTAATCTTTCACCAGAGCCTTATCACCCAAACCTTTCATTATCTTTCTCAATTATATCTTTGAACCCTCTCCAGAACCTGTCTTTTGAGTTACAGGAACCATAACTTAATTAGATCTTTCATTTCCAGAGGATACTCCTAGTGCTTAAGGAAAAAAAATGAATTAAATTTCAGTCAGATATATTTCACTGGGGGAAGGGCCTAGGAAAAAAAGAAAGAAATTGGATCCTATATATAAATAGCCCATTATATCACAAATGAGTTTTTCTTTTCCCAATTTTTGAAACAATGGATCCTTTGGAGGGGGGGGGGCTGAATTTAATTCCACAGAGATCCTAATCTAAAAGGCCATAATTTGCATTCTTTTGTGGGTAGGTGGCTTCTGGATTCAAAAAGAGCGTTAAGATGTGTGCCTCTGTCTAGTAAGTGGTAAAGGAAACACTGCTGGCAACGTGGCAGCAATTAAACATCTTATTCAGGTGTGGGATCAATGTGTGTGTGTGCGTGCTTGCGTGTAGTGGTTGGGGGAAGATGTCCCTGGATTTCCAGTCTTTTCTGTACCAGCTTTTTTTTTCTTTTTTCTTTTTTAAGATTGTATTTATTTATTAATGAGAGACACAGAGAGAGGCAGAGACACAGGCAGGGGGAGAAGCAGGTTCCCCACAGGGCTCCATCCCAGGACCCTGGGATCACATCCTGAGTCAAAGGCAGACGCTCAACCACTGAGCCACCCAGGTGTCCGTCCCTCTGTACCAGCTTTTGTTCTGAGTGGCTCAGATGCGTCTGTCTTGCTTCTCCATAACGTCAGCTTACTGCCAGCAGCCTTGCTTCCGTAATGCTGTTTTACTAGTTCTGTAATGCTGTGTAGATTTCTTGATCCTGATCGTTTGGTGTTTGTGCTCAGAGTTTCATGGGGGAAAGGGTATTTAACTGGTCTTGGGCCGTGGAACAGAGTGACAGAGCCATGACCGCGGCCAGGCTGTTTAGAGCACGTTAGTTTGCTTCCTTCACCTGAGATCCCCCTGTGCAAAGTGAAGAAGCTGAGCTCACAGATGATCTGACGGTCCTGCCCATCTGACCCCTAGGATTCCCAGCCAGCCCTTCTTGTTGCTCCATAGAGGGCCCAGAAGATAGACAGGGGAGCTGGGTTCAGCAGCCCATTGAAAAAAGGGTGCTCGGAGAGTGTCAACAGCAACTGAAAGAATTCCATCCCCCTCGCCCCTCTCTTCCAAGGAGCCTGAAGCTGTAGGGTGGAAGGGATGAGAATGGCCATTTGTTGGTCACCTCCATGGTGTCAGGCAAGAGTTCAAGGCTCCTTATGCCCACCCCTCACTACGGAGTAGACATACTGAGTGTCTGACACCACAACCACCACCCTGCCCACCCCTGCCCAGGGGAGTCTACACTCCTCAGATCTCACTCAAAATGTCACCCCCCAGTGAAACCTTCCCTGACCCCTCAACCCAAGCTCGATGTCTCTGTCCTATGTTCTTATGGTTCCCTCTGCTTTCTCTTCATTGCACTCGCCACCAATGTCATTATCCGTATAATCAATGCTTTCATGTCAGCTCGAGCAAAAATTTCAGAAGGGCCAGGACCATATAAGTCTCATTTTCTACTATATTCCTAGAGCCTAGCACAGTGCTGACAAAATAGTAGTTCAGTAAGTAGTCGTTGAGCAAACGTAAGCATGAATGCAGAACCAGTGGATGAATAGCAGAGCTGCATGCAAACCCAGAACTGTCTGGATCTGGGACACCAGATTTCAGATGCTCTACTTGCATGCATGTGCACAGGGCCTCACTGCTGTCACCTTCCTATGACAAAGCCCCTCCTGTAAATATAGGGCTTTGATTCGTTTCCCCAGCAGGGGGAGTGATGGCGGCCCAACTCTGGCCCTAAACAACCTGTGCTACTTGTCCCCAGGGAGGTCTAAAATAGTTGGGAAGACTATGGATCCAGGCCTGAGGCTGTTGGTGGCGGTTGGCGGTGGGTGGGAGGAGTCACTGAATTGCACCAAAGTAAATGTCCTTGTGGGCATTAGCCCCACTTTCTAACGTGCTTTGCCAAAGGGGCTGCAAATTTTAAAAACTGCTCAGCAGGGGATCTGGGTCAGTAGGAGTGGGTGAAAAGGAAAGAGGACAGACCAAGACATGACAACCTTTAGGGAAGCAAAAATAAAATTCTAATGTGGAAACTGCTCAAAATAGATTGCATGGCTGTCAGGCTGCATGCAAATCGAGTGCTAATTACATGGAAATTAATTACAAAGTCCTAATTTCCATATGCCTTGCTATGACCCTAGGGGCTGGGGTGGGGGTGGGGATACTGCCGCAGGTGTCTCCCCCACACCACCGAGGCGAGGCGGCTGTGATGTCGCCTACTTCACACTCCTGCCACGATAGTGAAAAAAAGCTGATAGGAGGCTAAAAATACTAACAATAGAAATTTGATTTCTTCTTCCAGACAAAAGGCCTTGGCATCCACAGGAGGAAGAAGTGTTCAGGCAGCATGTGACTGGTTGGTATGAAATAAATAAATAGAGAAAATAGCATATAATTAACTCTGAGTGTATGTGGATGAGCAGGGATGTGCAGCCTTTCTCTAATGGGCTGGGCGGGGTGGGGGGGGGGGTGCTGGTGGTATGAGCCAGAAGCCCATGTATCAAGCCAGTTGCCTCCTCTGTCCGGGCCCTAGCTGTTTGAAAAAATTCAAAGTGTGTCCAAGGTAGAGCCCTTATCACAATATCTGTCCCTGTTCATCACTTAAAGATACACCTTAGGTATGTGAGTGCTAGGTGAATCAGCTTTAAAAAAAAAAAAAATCCTATCTGCTTTGCATGACATCACTCCCCAGAGCAGACCCCACAAGGCTATGCTCCTGAAGCTCTCCTGATGTTTGGGGGCATGTGGGTTTAACTATAGGCTGAACTGTAGGGACAGGCAGGGTTGGAACAGTGCTGATGGGCTGGAAAGGGATTTGGGGTTTATCTGAGGATATCTGGAGTTTATCCGGAGTGGCTTTAGGATTTTTTATGGAGTTGTGGGATGTGGGTATGCAGCATGATAGACAAGAGAAGTTGGTGCTTCTGAGAGCTGGTTATGCAGTATGAGCTTTGAGGGATGGACTTCTTTAAAGCACAAAAATGAAAACCCATCCCTTGGCAAGGCCTGGGGTATGGAGCATTTGGAGGGTGGATCTGTCTCTTTCGGGTCTTCCTTCCTTTCCATTGGTCTCCAGCGAGGCCTGCTTGGCTCCCTTGTCTCTGGCAGGTTGTTCTCTCACGTCGGCGACCCTTTCCTGGATGACCCCCTGCCCCGGGAGTACGTCCTCTACCTCCGACCCACTGGCCCCTTAGCACAGAAGCTCTCCGACTTTTGGCAGCAGTCGAAGCAGATCTGTGGGAAGAACAAGGCACACAACATCTTCCCCCACATCACCCTCTGCCAGTTCTTCATGGTGAGCCACGGACCCTCCCCAGCCCCTGCCCAGGGGAGCCTGGCTGCCATACGCCAGCCAGGTCCTTGTGACCTGGAATCACAGTGCAGAGCCTCCTAGGCAGCTGGCAGAAAGAGCCACAGGCTCCTAGGCTTGGATGGGCCTTCGAGGAATGAGTAAGGCCCAGAGCACACAGGTGTGACGTGCCATCATGATGACGGCTGTTCCTCAGGACTCTAGGGACAAGCCTGACCCCCTGAGTGAGGATCTGCACGGGCAGCCGCAGCAGTGAAACTAATGCAGTGTCTGAACTTGTCTGTTGTAGGGGGGGAAATTGGCTGGGACCAAGAAATGTGGCCCATAGGTGGGAGGAGGTGACCTTTGCCTCATGGACATTGTCCGCAGGTCTGTCTCACCAGGTCTTTCTGGAGACAACAAAGATGACCTGTGACCTGCCCTGGTTACCTAATCCATCATCCTAGCCATCACAGAGCTTCCTTAATGACCAAATTAATTCCCCTCCTATAATAAATATCAATACATCTCATCTACTTCAGTCCTCTGTGGAGGAGGAGCAGAGGTGGCTTATCCAGGCATATTCAAGAAGAAGCAGACTTTAAGATTATTTTGAGATATTTTTTTCCAGATTTTCTCTGTCTCTTTAAGGTAAAAATGTGTTGCTAACACTTTCTTTCTACCGTTCACTTGGAAAATTAAAATGATTACCACTTCCTCTTAGTCATCCCAGGATCTTTCTCAAAAGCATTCAGAGTTCTAGAGACACTCTTTTTTTTTTTCTCTCTCTCTCTCCAGTGCTCCAAAGAGGGTGGGAGGATGACATCACAGCTGAGCCCCATTCTTCCCAACTATCATGGGACTGGCAGTCAAGTCAACTTCTGATCATCTAAGGGGAATAGGCACGGCACAGATGGTGGGAGGAGATGGAGAGCACGCCCGTCACCCTGGATGCTGTGCTCTTCGGGAACATTCATTCCTCCACTCCTCCCTTCCACTGGACCAGTCCCGCCTCCTGGCTGGGCTCAGAAGCACAGCAGGGCAGGGTGGGACAGAAGAGTTGGTCCCTGGCCCTCGTTTGATCTACCAGTTAGTTAAGCCACTTCCAGATCACTGGAGCCTGCAGGTCCTCTCCCTCCTCACGAGCAGACGTGATGGTTTAGTAATGGCATCGTCAGCCTCCAGCTCTGACTGTGGAGGATGCCACATGCTCAGCCCCAGTAGGTAGACCTCCACCCCCACCCCCCTCTGAATGAAGCATTTGCTTTCCCCGCCAGTGTGAGGACAGCAAGGTGGACGCCCTGGGGGAAGCCCTGCAGACCACCGTCAGTCGCTGGAAATGCAAGTTCTCAGCCCCGCTGCCCCTGGAGCTCTACACATCCTCCAACTTCATTGGCCTCTTCGTGAAGGAAGACAGCGCCGAGGTCCTCAAGAAGTTTGCTGCCGACTTTGCTGCAGAGGCTGCATCCAAAACAGGTGAGCTGATGGCTACTGGGCCCCGTTAATCAAAAATCTGGGGAGGGAAGGGGTAAGCGGGTATGGAGGAGTGGGCTGGGGCCAGGTGGAGGGATGGGGCAGGAGGTCCTGCAGGAACACACAGAACATGACAAGGGATCCCACCCTTTCCTTCACCCCTTTGCTCCCTTTTTAACACGGCAACAGCCGTTTTGCTCAGCCTCCTGCGAGAACATCCGTTGCCTGCCCCCAGGCCCGAGCTGAAGGCACGCACATGGCTGTTCCACACTGAACCATGAGAGCATCCTTTGTAGCTCTGCCGTCTTTCCGATGCAGAGTTAAAGAATCTTGCTTCCCCCACCACTTCCCCGCCGTGCAGGCATTGGTCTGGGTCTCACAGCTCACTCTGTGAGGACCCAGGGCTGTGCCGGGGGTGGTGATCCAACACAGAGTAGAGTGGAACCGCTTAGTATCAAATCATACATCCATTGAGCCAACGTCCCACACTCACTGAAACCCATCAGATGGGTCCCTAAAGCCTCAACAGTACAAAAATGTCACTCTTTCAAGATGTTCCTTGCTCCTTCCATGGCAGATCTTAGTTCAAGCCAACTGAGATTTCCCAGCAAAGGAATTAGCGTAGAGAGAAACTCAGGATGTATGTTGACGTAGGCGGGAAGCACAGAAAGGGGACAAATGGGAGAAGTTGCTAGGGCTTTCCTGTCTGCCTCCCGGTTCAGACGGGCTCACGAAGGTCAAGGAGAGCCTTGCCTCCTGCAGGGGGGCAGAAAGTGGCGGTGGAGGGAGGGAAGAGTTGGCAGGGGGAGGTTTGGGTGACCCCCACAGAGAGAAATCACAAGTGGTGGGTATTTATTAGGGATCCACTATGTGTTTATCCGTGAAGCGTGCAACAGAAGAAGTGGTTTCTCCTGGCCAGAGGTGCAGGTTCAAGTACAGGTGATAACGGAGCTCTGAGATGAGAAAGGCCACCCCAGAACAGAGTGGTTCCACCATCAGGGAAAAAAAGGAAATGCACACTGGATGACGGGGGTCCCTACCATGGAGGAAGGGCCCTGCGGGTGGCACCTGCTATTTTGCTCAGGGCTCTTTACCAGAAAAGCCCCCAACAGGGCTCAGGATTCTAGAAAGAGCGTGATGAAGGCTCAGCATCACCAAGCAGGAGGGCAGGGAGGGCTCCACTCTCAGAGGGGCTCCAGCCCTGAAGGTACCTGTTCTATGTCGGGGAGCGGGCCTCCTCAGAGCCCCTGCCCAGGCACGCCTTCTTCCCCAGGGACCAGGCTCTGCTCTCTGACGGCCCTGGAGCCCACCATTTCTTAGCTTAATAATTCAGAGAAATAACATAATAGGCAAATTATTTCCTGTTCCTATCCCTCTAACTCAGGGAAATGGCTCTTTTTCATCCCACAGTAGCTATTACTAAAACCACGAAAACTCCCACAAGACCCAAATCTGGTGTCTAGCCACAAAACCCAAATCCCTCACAAATGCATAGAGCAGGTCTCAGCCAGGACTACGGCCAATTCTGATGGCCCATGATGAGCGAGAGGCCAGAGGCCCTTGCTTCCTTTCCTTGCAGGGAGAGGTAGGGCCAGTCCTCTCCAAGACCTGGGGCCACTCTCTTGAGGAGCCCAGCCAGCTGGGTTCCCTGCCCCTGTGCGGCCCCCTGGTGGTGACTGGGACAACTGGGTGGCTGCTGCAGCTCCTTGCCTTCTTGTGTGCAGAGCTGGCCATCCCATCTTGGCCCTAGAACTCAAGCCTTGTTATTCTAGAGTTTTGGGCAGATCCGATTCCTTCTGCAAGTAGATTCAGTGCCCATCATAGGTGGTTTAGGGAGATTCATGCATGTGTATTCAATCATCTACCGAATACTAAAAGCCTATAATGTTCGGAACCCTGATACGTTGCTAACAGGACCCAGAAAGCCCTTGCCTCATGGGGACTCACACCACAGAAATACACTCCAGTATAACAGAAAGAGAGCCAGCTGCTACTTCTATCTCCCTGTGACATGAGCAAGCCGCTTAATTTCTCAAGTTCCCTATCTTCCCTCTGGTTGTATCTTCTTGGACAGTAGATGGATCTCCCCCGTGCAAGAATGTACAAAAGAGAAATAAAATCCAATTGTCTATGTAGGGAGATTGGTTTCTTTTTTTACTACTTACAGGGTCTTAGAGGAATAGTCTGTATACTTAAAAAAAAAGGGGGGGGGGGAAGGAAACCACTGGTTTAAAGATTTTATTTATCTATTCATGAGAGACACACAGAGAGGCAGAGACACAGGCAGAGGGAGAAGCAGGCTCCTTGCAGGGAGCCCAACTTGGGACTCGATCCTGGGTCTCCAGGATCAGGCCCTGGGCCAAAGGTGGCGCTAAACCATTGAGCCCCCCGGGCTGCCCCTAAACCAGTGGTTTTCAATCAGGGAGGTGATACCTCCCAGGAGACATGTGGCAATGTCTGGAGTCATTTTTGGTTGCCACAGCTCAGGGTGGGTGCTACCCGAATCTAGTAGGGAGGGACCAGGGATGTGGGTAAAGACACACCCCACCCCCCCCCCCCAATGAAGAATTATCTACCCAAGTGCTGCTGGGAAACCCTGTTGTGAATTTTGAAAATATTCCATCTTATTCCCTGGTTCCTCCATCAGAGTCACCCAGACGCTAAGAGACCTGGTCTCAAAGTGAAGGCGATATAGCTTTGGCACTCACATAATGACAAAACTTCTTTATTTCTACATAAATTAGCTCACCCTTCCATGTCTTGGTTTCCTCATCTGAATGGTGGGCTGGTGATAGTGTGTTGGGAGGAAAAGCCAACCCAAACGATGAGCCTTCTGCTGATCCGCAGCTCCTACGGAAGAGCCAGGTTGTATAGCTCTTAACCTCTCAGATTGTAGGTTCATTCAGGATCCTTTACCCCCTCCTCTCCCCTTATTCTGCTGCTGTGAAGGAGGGAAATGGGTTTTGTCTGGCCAAGGGACTCCCTCCTTTGTCACTTGGGAGAATTTACAAGGGCACCCTTCTGTGCTCCTTGAGTCTCCGCCATCGCTGTGATGACCACCTTCTAATAACCGTTTCCTTCCTTCCTTCTAGAAGTCCATGTGGAACCTCATAAGAAGCAGCTTCATGTAACCCTCGCTTACCACTTTCAAGCTAGCCACCTACCCACCCTGGAGAAACTAGCTCAGAACATTGATGTCAAACTTGGCTGCGACTGGGTGGCCACCATATTCTCACGAGATATCCGGTTCGCTAACCATGAGGTAACGTCTCACCATGGCTTCTGACGCCACTGGAGGTGCAGGGGCGCAGACACAATCAAAAGCACTTGCAGCTCACTGCTGTAGAGAGATTGGTGCCAAAGGAAAGCAGCGAAGTGAGCACCAGACCAGGAGTCAGTCGGCCCACAATTTTCTCCGGGATCTCCCTGCCTCCCCCGGGAAGCTTGGAGCTGGCACCCTTCCTCCCTGGGTCCCAAGTGACTCCTCGGTGTACTGCTCCCATTGCTTTGTCTGCCCTGCCAACCTCACTGGGCTGATGCAGAAATGAAATGGGAGGATAGAAAAGTATGTAGGAAGAATTTTAATTCTATAAATTCATGGGGTCCATGAAAGACCTCAGCCAGATTTTAGGTGAGGAGAATGCAGAAATACCGGGTGGGGGGGGGGAGGAAATCTGTGATCACATAATTAACAGATACTTGCTAAGTATCGATGGCATGTAAGTTACCATGGAACATACGAGATTTTTAAAACATGGTCTTGTCCTCAAGGAGTTTGAGTCTAGTAGGGGAGAGGGAAGAGACACACGAAATAAAAACAGAGACCACATGTTGTGACAGTCTGTGTGCTTCCCTCGTGGGAGCCAAGAGTGGGACCACTGGCTCCCAGTGCATGTGGAAAGGTTGGCATAACCCCAGCATCCTCCTTTGGAGAGAATCGGTATTGATTTCCAAAACAAGCCCACGTGCCACTCTGAACAGTAATATTGCCCTTTATTTTTCTGAAGGAGAAGCTGAGATCCAAAGAGAATAACTGGCTGGTCCATAGCAAACTAGCAATTTAGGGCCAGAGCTGAAGCCAGAACCCAGGGATCCTGAGCAATAAAGACAAGCAACACATCTTTTAAAACAAAAAACAAAAAACCCACAGTTTGATGAAAAATTTGTCATCCAATTTAATTACATTTATGAAACAGTATTTGATTTGCTTCCCAATTTTTCAACAGCAAAAGGACTGACGTTGTTAGTTTACGTAGCTTTTAAAAAAAAAAAAATCTCTGTTAGACATTAAAAATATATGAAAAACAGTTGGAGTCTCAGGGTCTAGAGAGTGGGAGTGTTGAAAGGAGCCAACCCATGAACCAAGGGCCTGTGAGTGTCAGGGACATGCAGCTCTGTCAGACCCTGCTGACGGGAATGTCGTGTCCTCCTTCCAAGTTCATTTGACGGAAGTTTCTGGAAAGACACAACAAGGAGACGGGCTGGATCTGACTTAAGAATTGTGACAGCTCCCGGAATTGCTTAGGAGGAGTCCTAAATATAACAGGGGAGGTGTGGCTGACTAGGTTCCTTACAAGGACAGAGCGGGGGTGGGGGAAAAGTCAAGGGTTGGGTGTAGATGGACGGAGGGAAGTCACCTTTCTAGGAGAAGGAAGGTGGCAATGGAATTTTCCAGGAGTATCTTCTAATCAACACTGCCCTCCAGTTAACTCAGAGGGTAATTGCTTTTCAGCCTGACCCACATTCCGCTCAATTGGCATGGAGGAAAAGAGGCAGCAGGCGCCCACGCGAAGTATTTTCTAAAAATAACTTGGCCTCTTTTATCTCGTATTTGTAAAAGCTCATTTATTACCCTTCCTTCTGATACGGCTGGCTCTCCGAGGTCATCTGGCTCTACCTGAGCCCCCCTTGCATATAAAAACCTTCCCTTGTCTGCCTTCTTCTGTCCCCCGGGAGGGAGGTTGGATGGATCGTGCCAGGGAGGCCAGCAGACGTCCAGAGACGGACAGCGGTTTGGACAAGGGCACTCAGCAGGCCACGCTTAGGAGCGCATCCAGGGCTCAGCCCTCTGCCGCCGCCCACTTTGGTTTTGGGCTCGCAAATGTCTCTCTGTACGTTGTGTAGTCTTCCCTGTTCGTGATGACGTGAGGCCACGCCGGTTTTCTATGCCAAGTGATAGAAATCTGAAGGAGGACAGCAATACACAAGCACCCATGGCTCCAGATCCCGGCTCCATCCGTGTGGCGGTCGTTAGGTTCGCTTCTGCAGCTCCTAGAACACTCCCATCCTTGGTTGTTGTGTCACGGTACAGTGGCGAGAGTATTTTGCTGGACTGTTGCTGTCGTGTGGGCTCCACGAGAAGATGACGGAAGGGTCCTGGTAGAGGCAGCACAGCGTGGCTGCAGCAACAGAATTGCCGTTGCTACGAGAAGCTTCGAAGTCAAGGAGGTTAGGTTCCTACAATCACAAAGGGCTGCTGCTGCCCGTACAAAGGGAGAAAAACTAGAGTCAACCATTCTTACAGGTAAACACTAAACATAAAGAGGTATAATGCGGTGCAGAACGCGGCCTGTGTCCTGCCAACTCTCGAACGTAGGTTGACTTTTCGCATGTGCTTCTGGTGAGCGGAATGGGCTGCGGGGACACGGGCACCAGTTATAATTTGAGATTTGCTGCTATGTCTTATTTTATTGTTTATCCAGTAAATTAGAGCTACCCTCTGCTTAGGACACACGGCCCCCTAACGCTCCTTTGTTGTGCCTCTGTTTCCCGGGATGCAACCTAGAGATAGAAAACTCACCCCCACCAAGCGATAGGAGGAAGGAGTTCTCATCCGAAGTCACTTTGAGTTTCTCAATGGAAAAGAAAGTTCTTGGCCAAAGGCATAATTAATCAAAACTATGCTGTTCTTGAGTATCTAAGAGACATGAGTTTCGACTTGTTCCCCCTATGACTTGGTACCCCTCTCCACCCTGTTCCAGGAAAGGGAGGGTTCCTTTGGGTGCATCATCACATACCTAGCTTAGAGAGTTGGGTTTTTTTCTTTCCTAAGCTGTTTTCACAGCCCAGCAGAAAACCTCCCTGGCTAGTTCGGAACGGCGGTTTGAGCGCGAATGTGTCGGAAAAACAAGGGAAGTAGTGGGAGGGGAACAGGGACAAAGATCTGGAGCTGAAAGATCTGTGTGTTTTCACTTCCATTCTCCGAGGGAAAAAAAAAAAAAAAGATCACCTCTTTTTGCCAATGCCCTCCTTAGAGAATTCCAGAAGGAAATCCGTTATAACATGTTCTGATGTGTCTCCTTGACAGATACCGGCGAGCTGGTTAGCCCACAAGCACAGAGTCCAGGGGTCAGGCTAGAAGGAAAAATCAGGCGTCATGGTTCAATAGACATAATTATGCACCTTCTGTGTACAGGCTCTGACCTATAGAGTTTTTCCTTAGATTGTCTTATTAACTTTTATAGTCCAGGCATTATTTTCCAGATGAGAAAAGGGAAGCCAAACAGGGTTAAAAACCTGAAGGTGGAACCAGAAGAGTTAGCCTGCCACTAAGGACTTCAGGACTGTGGGAAAGACTGTTCAAGCATCTCCCTCCGTCATTGTGTTCATTGTGAAATAAATAGGAAAGGAAGTATTTTCCTTACTATGGAGGGCCCTTGCTATAAATGAAAAAACAGGAAAATGTTTTCTAAAGCATCTTCATGCTGATGCCATTTATATATATATATCGAGAAAGGAGGCAAAAAATCAAATAAGGCAGCCAAACAGCGTGGCCAATGGTTGGCTCTGAAGGCTCTTTTGGAGCCCAAAGAAGGAAACACGTGGTCTCCATCTGTTCGCTGGTGAAAGCTGGTTACATGGACAAACACACCGATGGCTGTGAAAGATATTTTTCTTTCAAGGTCTTTGTGAGAAATGTAGGTTTAAAGAAAGCTCCTTGAAGGCAGAGACTGTCTTGTTGAAGCCTCTGAGATACACATAAAGGGAAATGCATCGGTCCCCACGCCTGCCTACAGAAGAGTGTCCCCACCCAGCCCATCTGTAACCCCCAGATGGAAGACTGACTTTCCATAAGCAGAATTTCAAGTGTCTATTATGGTGCCGACCCCAGCACATGGAGAAGGGGAAACCAGGTCCAACCCCATATGTACAGCAGCTTAATAGAGCGCCTACGGGCTTGCAGATGAACTCCCCAAAACTGTATGTGAATCCTGACAGGAAGAAAGACATGCCCGAAGGAAAGTCTGGAGCCATCTAGCAGCACCAGGCACACGCCCATCATACCCTGGGAAAAAAAGGGTGAAAAAAAAAAAAAAGACATGTTTTCTGATCTGAGTCCAAATCTATTCCAAGTCTGCAGACCCCCGTGGCGCCTGTAAATGTCAACATCTGGATGTGCGCGCCGTTAAAGTGGGACACACAGATGTGCCCTGAAGGCACTCACACTGGGTGGGATGTGGGCCTTACTCTTCCCTCTCTTCCTCTTTCAGACATTACAGGTGATCTACCCCTACACCCCACAAAATGATGATGAGCTGGAGCTGACCCCGGGGGACTTCATCTTTATGTCTCCCATGGAGCAGACCAGCACCAGCGAGGGCTGGATCTATGGCACCTCCTTAACCACGGGCTGCTCCGGGCTCCTGCCCGAGAATTACATCACCAAGGCTGACGAGTGCAGCACCTGGATATTTCATGGGTGAGCAGACTCAAGGTCTTTGCCCGCTGCTTTGGGAAGAACACTGCAGCCTGGGAGGAGGTGGTGGGGAAGCAGACGTGAGTCTGGCCACACGTGGCAGCAGGAACAGGAAACAGAAGTTCATGGGGAAGAAAGCTGTAGGTTCAGGGCATTCGGGATAGGGCTGGTGGGGGGGGCATGGGAAAAATGATGGATGGATCCACTCTCCTGCTGTCTGCTGAGTTCCTGATCAGAGACTACCTAGAAGCTGCTCGTTAGGGTCCATCTCTCTGGCTGAACTGTGGGGCATCCCAGTGCTGAGACTTCATGGCTGTTGGGCTTCTGGATCCTTCGTCCTGGGTTATTGCTCAAGAGTGGTCTGACTCCCCAGAACAGCTGGGCAGGTTCCCATGATGCCAGCCGGACCAGTAGTGAGAGGGTTTGCAAGGCTCAGGGGACCTACCTGCCCCTCGCCTGTTGGGCAACCCTGAGCAAGTCCCCAGACTTGGCACATAAATGCCGAGATGAGAGGGACCGTCTAAGGAAATGGGCAACTGCCAGAACCTTAAGGTGACACACGGTGGCCCTAGTCCTCTTTAGAGTCATAACTTTGCACCCACCTCTCACTACTGTTTTACCCGCCAAACCAAACTGGTCCCATGTTCAGAGCGGCCTGTGTCATATGGCCAGCTTTGTCTGGATAGATAAATCAGGAACGAGAGGCACCTTCTCATTCTTCATCGGAGCAGCGCAAAGCCAGCCCTTCCCTGGCGTACTCGGGCATCTGGCCAGGGCGTGCACGCTGGTTTGTTTTTCCTCCCTCTTGTTCTTGCCATGTGCCAACGCGGCTGAGAGCCGGAAGCTCTGAGCACCAGCTGCGTGGTGTGTCGAACATTGTTATTACTGCCATAAAAGAGAAGCAGAGAGGGGCAATTTTTGTGAGTGTTTTGCCTGGAGGGAGAAAAGAAAAAAAGGTTCTCTACCCCAGTTAGTGGCAAGCAGACAAACCACAAACCCAGAGATGGGAAAGAACATCTTCCTTAATGATCCCCTGCCCCTCAATCCCTGCCTCTTCCTTCCAGCCCTCCCCCATCCCCGCCCAGGAGCATTCTGTGGCACCATTGGGAGGTCAAAGCTGCTTCATGTTCCCCTAAACGTTGGTTGTTTGGAAAGGTTTCTGAACATCTAAGTTGGTTTTCCAAGGTCAACATTTTATCCCCATGAAAACAAGTGAAGCGTAATACGTGAATACAAGACGAGGAAGATGATTTGTCTGGTGATGCACAGCTCTCACATCACTTTTTATAGTCAGCTTCTAAGTGGGAGAAAAGGGATAGAAGCCCTCCTGACCCCTATCAGGTCAGTGTTTCCAGATCCACTCCCATCCAAACTGGAGCTCAGGCCAAAACATGGGAACACTGGTTCATGGACCACAGGGAGGTTCTCATGTCCTCTCCTTTTAGTTGAAGAGATTACTAGCGATGATATTGACCTGGGAACCATGTCTGAAATTATTTTTTTAAGATTTTATTTATTCGTGAGAGACACACAGAGAGAGGCAGAGACACAGGCAGAGGGAGAAGCAGGCTCCCCGCGGGGAGCCAGATGTGGGACTCGATCCCAGGACCCCAGGATCATGACCAGAGCTGAAGGCAGGTGCCCAACCACTGAGCCTCCCAGATGCCCCACCATGTCTGAAATTAAACTCTCAGCTGTCACATTCAGTGCTGGTCAGAGTGGGGAAGTACTAACTAGGCTTTAGGACACCTTAATTAAGACTTTGAGTGTTTATTCCAGTAGTTTCGGGTTCAATTCCTAACACTCCTACTTAAAAGCTGTGTGACCTTGGCCAAGTTACATCACCCGTCTGAGCTCCTGTTCATTATTATCAGATGGCGATAACAATTGCATTTGCCTCACAGGGGTGTTATGAAGACTGCAAGAAAGGACTTTACATTGATCAGTGCCACAGGTGCAACAGCACTGAGTCTAAAGAGCCGTCAGCTTTTCTTTTCTCTCCAACTTGTGTTTTCCAGTCCTCTCCTACATGCTTGTCGAATCAAACATCTCTTCTACAGAGGTGACCCTACAGAAGAACTGCACTTTCCTATATAACCCCAGAAGCAGAAATGACTTAAGGAGGCTCCCTCTAAGATCTTCTCTCTCCCCTAACCAAAGTTAGCCTTGAGGGGGGTGGGGGTAGAGCCCCAAGAGATGCTCAAATCACCTGGCTGCCTTGATGGGAAGTTGCCGAGGGGATCCAAGCAACAAGTAGGGACGTAGGGTCAGTTGCCCTTCACAACCCTTTCTTTCTGCCCTGTTCTTCTTCTAAGTCCCTCCTAAGGAAAGTTTTTCCTACCACCCTTATTAGGGCATCTTGCCCAGTTTCAAGTGTCTCTAGGTACTTGTCAGTTGGTGAAGCCCCATCATGTCCTTTGAAGTGCAGGTGTGGGCAGCTGGCCACCCTTCTGGGCTATCTATACAGGACTGATGTGTCCTAGGGAGGTGCCAGCGTCCCCCCTTGTACTTGAGATATTCTGGGTATCAGGCATCGGCTTCCTCCCTATGCTACTCTCAACATAAAGCCTCTGACTATTGTCTTATTGGAACTGACAGCACCCAACTGTCTCAGAGTGAGTCAGGTCCTTTGATTACGATGACAGTCGAGAAGGAGGTTGGCATTCTCCTTGCCAACCGAGCGGAAGAAGAGGGAGAGGGAGAGAGACAGAAGGGATTCTTCAGTGTCTTCACAGCTATAACAAAGCAATGAAATTAAGGGACGTGTACAAGCAAGATGTCAAGACTACTCCATCTATCCAGACATTTCAGGTCCTGAGGCTTTGATGAATCAGACAGTGAAACTGAATTTTCCTTAATGGTGATGTTTGCAAAGAGAACGCCTGTCTATCAGACTGTGCAAATGGCACTAGATTTTCTTGGTCTACAGTTGCTTAATTTTTTCAGCAGGTCTCCTGGGCTGCACATCACACTTGCTGACGCAGCTTTGTTAGGCTGCTGCTTCCCAGGTCCCACCCCAGATCTGCTGAATCACAATCTGTGACAAGTCGGGCCCAGGCTTCCCCGGTGACTCTGATGCGCGCAAGGGCTGAAATGTCTCGTTTTCAGGGCAGGAGGCTTCTGAAACCTTCGTGTCTAAGTAGGATGAGTCTGTATACAGTTACAGAGGGGGACACTTCAGAGTCCCCAAGTTATTAAAAATCATAGCATTTAAAAAGATGTTTTCCTGACAACCACTTAGCTTTATTATATTGAATATAAAAAGTTGTTTTCCAAGCTGAATTTCAAGGACTACTACCGTGTTAAAATTAAATATACCTGAACAGATGAGGTCAACAGGTACAAGCCAGGACTGGGCTGAGCCAACTGGAATGAATGGCTCCCCTAGTTCTAAAGAAGCAGGAAATCTAAAATGTAAATGCTCTCCTTTGAACACTGCTCGGTGATGCAGAAGGAGATGTTCATTGGATTTGCCTCATGACCATATTTAAATTGCAGTGTTTATTAGATAAAGCCTTTTGGAGGCCCTGTTAATCAAAATAATTTAAACATGGCATAATTTGCTGCCTGTCAGCGAGACCTCTTTGGGGCTTCTGTAGTTAGTGTTACACCCAGAGATGAGAGTTCTTGGCTCACAGCTCTCTACATCTGGTGAGAATGGCCTCCTCTGAAATAATTCTGTACTTAATCGTCTGGTTGGAGGTATTATTACGATGGGGAGAAGGGCAGGGCGAGTGAAGACAGAGGAATGGGGGAGAGTGGCCACAAGGCTTCCCTGATCATTAGGACCCGCAGGCCAAGTGGTAGCGATAGTAAAAATCCTCTAATTTGTCAGTTCCGATGGAAGTCACCATGGACAAATTAAAGGCAACAGGGATTGGGTGGTTGTTGTTTTTTTTTTCTTTTGAGCCAGAGGAGTAGCTGGAAACAATGGTACAAAATTGATAACTCATTATTCTTTAACATGCCTCGGCGCCAGGCACGCCTGTGGCATGCTGATTGGCACAAAATCAGGGTCCCTTCCCCACCCAGAGAGACGAACACATCTGTTCCAAGTACAGAAATCCATCCACCCCTCATTTAGTGAGTGCAAGGCTGCAGTATGAAACAAGATGTTCCTCTCCAGAAACGGGGTGTCCTCTGCTCAGCTGCCCTGCCCAGGGCCTGGGTCCTGCTACTGCCTGCAGTCCCATGGACCTCAAGGGTGACTTGCTGATGACTTCCGCCTAAAACAGACACCATCTTTCTTATCTTCTCCTGCAGTTCTTACTCGATCTTAAACACAGCATCTAATGCTCTCTCATTTGGTGATGGCATGTTGGAGAGGCGGCAGTATGAGGACCAGGTTCTGGGGGAGACGGCGCCCCTGACTATCATCTGCCAGCCCACGCAGGTAACACTGACCGGCGGGGTCACATCCTCAACTCTACTCAGGATTCACTGGGCACTTACTTGCTAAGCAGGAGGGCTTGCCCTGGCTGCCCCAAAGGGTCCCCGATCTCTTGGGGGAGAAAGGGGCACAAAATCATAAAAGATACATAGGAATTCAAGGCTAGGAAGAGCCATGTAGGTGGTCCTGGCAGCATCTACCACGTGTGGGTCTAGGCTGGTAGAGAAGGTGGCTCTGCAAAGAGGAGGATGTGTTCTCTGTAAAGTCATAATGGTTCTATCTCAGAGGTCAGTGTGAGATTAAAAAAAAAAAAAAGGCCCTTTGCACAGTGCCTGGCACATGGTGAGTGCTCACGTATGTCTGAGGGCTCGATATATGCCAGGAGCATTGCAGAAGGGAGGAGTGGGTGTGGGGATCGTTCTGAACAACCAAGACAAAGGAAAGTTAAGGATCAAGAGACTAGATCACGTTGGCTTGGAGCCCAGGGCTTGAATCAGAGGAGAATGGGAAAAGAAGCAGGAAAGATCATCCCTCTATCCCACATATTAACCCTGTCAGGGCAACTAACCGGCCACAAATGTAAAGTGCTGGCCACACTAGCGAGACTGGGAATAGCCGACTATTGGAAAGAAGGAACATAGAAACATCTATAAGGATCCACCCAGCAGTGATAGAATCCAAAGTCATTTGGACATGCCTTTGACTAGACAGGCCTATTTCATCACTCAGAGGGAGCAACTGTCCTCCTGAACCATTTCTGGGAACACCAACAACGCATGTAGTCAGACAACAGCGCCAAAAGTGAGATCAGGATACTCAAAGCTCGGGGAGACCATGGGGCCAGATGGTCTAACCACCATGTGTTAGAGGTGAGGCAGACCGTTTTGTGATAAAAGTCCTTGCTCCCTGAAGTTGTTGATGAAGTATCCCTTTAGGGGAGGACTAGATGGCTGGCTGTACATACTGGCTAGTTTTCCCTCTGGGCCATAACTCAAGTGGTCTTCACGTTTTAGTACTGGCCAAATGCTACTCCTTCTAACCACCACAGCAACAGCAAGGGTGAGACGGTCTTTGCAACCCTCTGGTTTTGCAAAACAGCTGCAATTCATCTCATTCGAGCCTCGGAATAACTTGTGAGGTCTGTAGGATGAGTCTTACTGCCCCCATTTTACAGACAGGCCAACCTAAATCCGAGGTAGTTATGGGATTTGCCCTTGTTCTACACTGGTAGAATTTGTTCTAGAGCTCAGCTCTGTTCATCTGGCACCTGGCTCCAGGACATGTTCACTTTCTTATGTGCTTCCCCCACTAATAGCCTTTCTTTCCCTGCAGCCTCTGAGGGTCAGTAGCCAGCCCGGCCCTCAAAAGAGATGCCTCTTTGTGTGTCGGCATGGTGAGAGGATGGATGTTGTGTTCGGGAAGTACTGGCTATCCCAGTGCTTTGATGCCAAAGGTGAGTGGTTAGTTGACCTGCTTAGCATTGGCATACCTATTATGGCCTCTGGGGGGCACAGTCCAGCTACATTTGTCTAGATGGAGTCCTTTATGGTCTCTGAGCTATAGGAAATGCCTATAATCTGCCACAATGTAAGTCCTTCCTAATGGTCTTGAATGTTAGTGAAGGGGAAAGTGTCCTTGTCCCCATTCTATTAACTGGGACACCGGGGACCAAAGAAGGCAAATGTCTTGCCCATGGTCATTTGGCAGAGGCCTAGACAGGTGTCCTGATTCTGTGGCCAGAATTTCCTCCATTAAGTCACCCTGGATAATTTTGGTTCCAATTTCATTTGAGTGGCATGTCTTAAGACTGGGAGGTTTTCATCTCTCAGAATCTTCCTGCTTTAGGATGTGTGGTTGTTACTTTCACCTAAAAACTATCTCTTATCACTTTTGTCAACCAGAATGCAGGAGTGGATTCCCAGACTCTACCAAAGGAAACGTGTCAGCTTCAATATTTTCTAGAAAAGTTCAGTTCCCTTTCTTTGGCCAAAAAGGAATGGAAAACGGAGGGCCATCAGGATCAACAACAGAAGTCCTAAGGAAAACAAAGTCATCCTTTTACTTTTTTTTTTTTTTTTCCAGGCCGCTACATACGCACCAACCTGAACATGCCTCATAGCTTACCTCAGCGGAGTGGTGGTTTCCGGGATTATGAGAAAGATGCTCCGATCACCGTGTTTGGATGTATGCAAGCAAGACTGGTGGGTAAGTGTCCTGGAGTGATTGCACAGCCTTTCCTGGCTACGTCTACAAAAGACTGGTTCCAGTGGGTATGCCAGGACACTTTCTACAGCTCTCTACAAGTTTCCTACAAGTAGTTTATTTCCCCGATTCAAAAGCGATTTATTTATTACACAACCACGAAGTTCCGAACACTGTGCTTGGCACTGGGCTAGTTTACCACAGTGAATGAGGTATGATCCCTTGAGGGCTGTATGGCCCAGTGATGGGGCAAGGTCAGCTTCTAGTGCAGGGGTGAGGAGGAGAGGAGAGAAGCCTGGAATGGCTAGATGTAGGGAAGCCAATTGATCCTTTGAAAATAGTCAGTTCTGGGGTGCCTGGGTGGCCCAGTTGGTTGGGTGTCTGCCTTCGGCTCAGGTCATGATCACAGGGTCCTGGAATTGAGCTCTGCATTAGGCTCCCTGCTCAGAGGGGAGAGTCTGCTTCTCCTTCTGCCTCTGCCCTTCCCCATGCTTGCTTGCTCACTCTCTGTCTCTCAAATGAATAAATAAAATCTTCAAAAGATGAGGAAAAGAAAGAAAATGGTCAGTTCTTGCAGGTCTATTCCATACATACCAGGTGGAGACAGCAGCCCTGTCCTGTTCAATCCTCTAACACATTCACTGATCGTTTACTTTGTGCAAGGTCCCATGCTAGGTGTTGGGGATCCAAGTGAGAGCCCCTACCCTCAGAGAAACAGCTTAAAAGTGAATAAATATCATACATCTTGAATAGAACTGTGTGCAGAGTATTATGGGAACATAAAACACACACACACACAGAAGAGGGGAAGAGAAGTCACCTGGACAGAGAAGGAGCAGCAGGGTGGGAAGTGTGTGTCTGGTGGGGAGAACCACAAAAAGTCATAGACGTGGGAAGTAACATCGAAAGTAGTTAGAGAAAAGCTCTCTCCTTCTAGACCATGGCTTGTGAGCCACACGAGATAAGGCTGGTGAGCTGGATAAAGACAAGTTCACAGAAGACCTTGCCCCGCATGGTTATCCAGTAGAGAAAAGAAGCATGTTCCGTGAAGAAAGTGTTGAAGTATCGGGTGTTGGGATTTACCTCTGTTATCTAAGAAGATGACAGGTTGAGATCTTGTTTAGCGCAGGATAAAAGTAAAACAAGATCTAACTGTCACAATATGAACCATCTCGTTTATATCACAAGTGTGAAATCAGAGCATTCTCATGTTTCTGGATCTCTCCTAGATGGATATTTTCCTGCTTGTTAGCTTCAGAGAGAAGGAAAGAAAAAGACAAGAGGGGTCTTCCCTTTGGACTCTTTCACAGAAATGCTGATGAGGGGATGGGCTGGAAACAAGGCTCAAACTGTTGGAGTCTGTGAGCCTCCATTGAAAAAAAGAGGTGTGCAGGGTCTGCCTGCCACCCGCTCCCACGTTAAGCTCCAGCAGAGGCTGCATAAATCCAGCAAGCTGATTCTCCTCTGCCTTCCTTTGCAGGGGAAGCCTTATTGGAGAGCAACACTATTATTGACCATGTCTACTGCTCCCCATCGCTGCGCTGCGTTCAGACCGCATACAACATCTTGAAAGGTTAGACTTGATAAAGGCCCACGGGACTATCCTTCTGCCTCTAGACAGCACTACGCCTAGATTATCCTAGACTTGGGGAACATGCACCAATTGAAAGCTTCACATTTGGAATTTTTAGCAATGATTCTTTTGGAAGGCGTCTGTGCAAGAGTCCCCAAATCATACTCTGGTGGCATAAATGAGACAAAAGGAGGTAGAGAGAGAATTTTTCTCTTGAAAATGTAAAGCCCTCTTGGATGAATGGTAAGCTTGTGAAATATCGTTGTCTGGCAATAATTTGGAGCCTACAGAGTGTGATCCTTTTTTTGCAGTGAAACAGTGAAATCATTTCCTCCCACTCTGCTCTGTTTGCTTCTTGTTTACAGTAGCAACGGTGCTCCTAAGTATCTACAAATCTTAATCATCCCTGTTTCTTTAGTTAATTGGATGACTTTAAAAGCACCGTTGCTATAAAGATCCTCAACTTTCACCCTATAGGGATCTCCATCCTCATTTCACAGGAAGGAAAACTAATAGAAACAGAGTAGAACTGTTCGCTTGTACAAAACAAATGAATGAGCCAGAAATAGCCAAGCCAATGAAGAATTTATACTACCTTGGAGGCTTCTATTTCTTAAGTAAACCAGAATGCATTTATGTATTAAAAAACTGGGCTAAAGCAATATAAAGAAAGCCAAACAGGGACTAGTCGAGTGTGATTACACTTCCATAAAACACCAGACTTGTGCACTGGCACTTGCAAATATTCAAAATTGGATTTTCTGCTGGAGAAAATGAATAATTTACGTGATAACTCAAAAACAGTATAAGCTATTCTGGAGTGGTGGATGCTGAGAGAATTTCTGAAGTCTCTTGGTGAGGCAGTCTTGGGACTTAACCTTAGAAAAAGAAAATCTAGCAGTCACAGAAGTGTATACATTATATGGGTAATGACTTGTGGTTTTTTCTCAAAGTCAGAGACCACTTAGAGCCAGCATACATCCTGTTGGTGTGGCCAGAGTATTAAACTTGTATGTTTGTCACCCACGGAAATTAAAACCCCTTGACCAAACCCACATTCTTCCACTTTCCTTTAACCATCTATAGCGACTGGTAGAAAAGAGAATAGAATTTTTATAACAGTTTGGCCTCTGAAACACAGTGCCCATTCCTTCATCTTTGTTTTATTTTACCTCTAAGGTTTACAACAAGAAAATCACTTGAAGATCCGTGTCGAGCCTGGCTTATTTGAGTGGACAAAATGGGTTGCTGGGAACACATTACCTGCGTGGATACCTCCATCAGAGTTAGCTGCCGCCAACCTGAGTGTTGATACAACCTACAGGTAACCGTCTGAGCTGCTGTCTCCCAGAGTCAATGTGGAAGTACTTTTCTACACCAGGTCAGGCTGACTAAGGAGATGAAGGACCAGACCTAGGCCATGGGCAGTTGTCCATATTGGTGGGCGTCAAGTTATGATCTGAAAAACCACAACCGGAGAAAGCCAGCATTCCCTTGTATTTAGTGTGAGTGTGGGTTATATCTCCCTGCACACACATTGGGCTTTCTTGACTTTATTATATCTCTTTCAGTGAATGATAAAACCACTTTGCATTCCAGGATTATGTACCAGCTAAGGATAGTGCTGTTCCAGAAGCTTGTTGGGGAATAAGGGAAATGACAAGGCCTTGCCTTGGACTGTCATTTTTCAAAGCATTTTTAATTATCTTTATCTTCATTTGTTATTGGCTGTAACCCCAGAATATAGGCAAGCCACTTTGGGAAAGCCACTTGTACTCTCTCGTATATTAAAGTCATACATTTAGTGACCACACAAAACAATGATGGCAACAACAACTAACCCCTATTGATCATTTTCTGCATGTCAGGTTGCACTCTGTAATCTGCTTTACTGTCTCCACATCCCTAGTCCTTTGCTTTTTCCATTAGACCAGACTGTACTGGGAGTAAAAGGAAGTGTTTGTAGACAGACTGCAAATGAATAATCCACATGTAAGCAATTAACGTAACTATATTATTATTGGTTAATTCTTAACCATCAAGACTCCACTCAGGTGTTTATAAAATGTCCCTGAGAAGGGATATTCGTGCCCATTATAGCGGGGAATTAAGTTCATATTTCTCAAGGCAGAATATGAACCAAGTGACCAATATAAACAGCAATTTCCTCTTTATGATATCCTGTGACCTTTCATTTCAAATACCTACCCAAACCATAAATGAAGGAATGTGAGCTTCTGGCCAAGATAGGAGAAAATATCTTTCTTCCATATTCCTTTTCCTCTTCTATAAATAAAACTTCGGATAACTCCATATCCAAATGTGTGCTACTTGCTTAAAGGAATTAGCATTCTTCAAAAATAAAATCAAACCAATCAATCAGATCCCCTACTAATAATTCAGTTGGCCCTTGAACAACTCAGGGGATAAAGGGTGCTGACCCACACACAGTCAAATTCACATATAACTTTATATTTCCCAAAACCTCAACTACTAATTGCCTACTGTTGACCAGAATTATTACCAATGAATAGTCAATTAATACGTATTTTGTATGTTTTATGTATTCTACTGTAGTCTTACAATAAAGTAAGCTAGACAAAAGAAAATGTTAAGAAAACCATAAAATAAACTTAGACAGTACTATATTTATTTATTTTTTAATTCCACATATAAATGGGCCCACACAGTTCAAACCCATGTTGCTGAAGGCTCAACCATACTTCACATTTTGCCCGATCTACCCGATGGCAATTGTTTTTTCTGCCCTTTGGGGAAAATGGCAATAAATTGTCCCCATGCCAACAGCTCTCATTCCTCTGGACTGGAAAGACGATGAGTTATTGCCAACATTGGCAAAATGACTTTCCTCACTCGCCACTCAGCCCCTCCCAGCCAACCTGGGCCAACCACGTCTTCAGTTTGCATCCTGCAAGTCTTCCCAAGCTCATTTACAAGATTATCTAGAATCATTCTGTCTGGGCCTTTCAATGCATATGCAGACACACGCACCAACGGTCATACAAGCAGAAGAATGAACATCAGGAACTCGAGGGCCAGGACATGGTTCTTATTCCAGATTTTCTTCTACAGAAAATCAAAATTCATTTCAACCACTTTGCACCCAAGGAGGAGAAAAGGATAAAGCCTAATTCTATAAATCAATTGTGAACATCGACAATAAAGCACGTGAGAGGCACAGCCCCTCTGAAATTAATTATGCCAAATGAGCAGACCTTTTGAAGCAAGTAGTGATGCCCAAGTGATTGAATAAATATGGTGAGCAGAGGGACAAGGACTGGCAGTATTAGAAGTCAAGCAAGCACCGCTTGAAGAGCCCTGTGACCTTGGAACAAGAAGGAGGTGGGATGGAAGCCGGTTAAGGAAAATGAGCCTGGTGACTAATACCCAAGCGTCATCCACAGGCACCAAGACCCAGCCTGGGGGCTGGGTGTAAAAAGCAGTCCCAGTCTTTGGGAGCTGGGCCAGAAGGATTAAGATAGAAAAAAATAAAACATACACCAGCTGGATAGGGCTTCAGAACAAGCTCTAAGGGTGATAGGGGAATGGCATGCAGATGGGGCATGAGTCCAGAATGTCAGAGGGGCAACGAATCATACTTTGGTGTAGGGCTCAAGGCAGAAGCCTGCACTATAGCTTAGATCAAAGAAGAATAGGGAGTAGAGCATGTACCAGGGAGGATACTATTCCAGGAATGCGATCTGAGCACCCAGTGCTCTGGATTCCAGGTCTAGTTGGTGGTTGGAGGCCTACCTGACTCTGAGTACAGTACATGAGTCCTACAGCTGTGGCTAGAAACATGGTTCATGCTGGAAAGAAGCCTAGGGAGTCTAGGAAGCCTAGACTCTGTCCTCCCACTGTCAGAACTAGTTCAACCATGGAAACCTTTCGTAGGTTGGACTTCAAGACAAGAACTGCCAAAGGCAAGAGCTAACCAAGAGAGACTGGACCCCAGCATCTACCTGCATCTCAGACAATATGATGTGGTCTCACCATGGAAATGACTCCCTGAGCCATACAAAGTCGCCTTTTGTCACCGTGTAGAGCTCCTGGGAGACCAAGTGATGTAAGGGGTAATGGAACTAGATGAGAGGTGGGGATAGAAGAGTTTGCTCCAGAACAATGAAGGATGTCCCTAAAAGTGGTGATTCATGCCTCCCTCTCTCCGCCAGGGTGTTCTGAGACTCAGAAGGTTGTTTCCTAGGAGAAGTATGCTTGCTGAGGGGATGTGATTTTGATGAGGGTGGGTTTCCTTCAGATGGATGACGATGGCTTTGAGAATGCCATTCTTCTTTTCTAGACTGTAAACCCAAGTACACAGAATGGCATCCTTGAGGGGACATGCTGTCAAAAGCCATCCACAATGCCTCCAGGTTTCCAGGTAGCGATCTTAGACCCAGATTCAAATCCAGGGCCGAAGAGTTGCTAACGGTATAAGTATAGGCATATCATCTCTAGCCTTCCTGAGCCTCAGTTTGTCAACCATGAACAGCATTTGCAAAAGGGTTGTTAGAAGGGCTACATTCAGAGAATGCAAGTAAGGCACTTTGCACAGGGCCTGGCACATGGGAACCTCTCAGTAAATCTTTGTAGTAGTAGTAGCAGCAGCAGTAATGTGATCAAGATGCCCCGTGAATTCACTTTGAGAACTCACTACCACCTCCATTCACCATCCACTAAACATCAACAAGGAAAGACAAAATACAGAAAATATGACATAGTTGTACTCAAAAACAAGATCCACATCTCCTAGATTAGTAACTCTAAGTAGTAAAGGGAGATGCAAGCAGACAGAAGTGGCTGAGATGGGTGGGGTGCCTGGGTGGCTCAGTCAGTTAAGCATCTGCCTTTGGCTCAGGTCATGATCCCGGGGTCTTGGGATCCAACCCCGCATCAGGCTCCCTGCTCAGTGGGGAGTCTGCTTCTCACTCTCTCTCTCTAACCCTCCCTTCTACTCTTGTTCGTGCATGCTTTCTCCCATTCAAATGAAAAAAAAAAAAAAAATCTTTGAATACATGCAGGGTCACCAAGATGAGAGGGCCCTGAATAGATCATCCTCTTATACTCCTTTGTATGATGTGCATAATTATCATTTGCATCAATAGCCTATATGCTCCAATCACACACTGAGAGCTCCTTTCAAGCACAGAAGCTGGGTTCTCTTCATCTCTATGTTCCCTGAGCTTTTCCTATTTCCAGGTGTATGGTCTGTGTTCAAAATAAGAAAAAAAAGGGTAAAGACTGATGAAGATTCTATAAGTTCATAGATCCAACAGACATAATATCTGCTTTTAAAATCTATCCTTACAATTCCCCCACTCCTTTTACAAGGGCAGCATTATCCTGATAGCAAAGCCAGAAAAGGATACTGTAAGCAAAGAGAACTACAGTCCAATATTTCTAATAAATATAGATGTAAGAATTGTCAACAAAATATTAGTGAACCAAATTTAACAGCACATTAAAAGAATCCTACATCATGATCAAATGGGATTTATCTCTCAGATGCCAGGATGGTTCAACATACACAAATCAATATATGATGTACTGCATTTGTAGAATGAAAGTTAAAAGTCATATGCTCAACTCATGAAGAGAAATCATTTGATGGAATATCCCATATTTTAACAATAAAAATGCTCAACAAATTGGGTATAAAAGGAATATACCACAAGATAATAAAGGCCATATATGACAAGCCCACAGCTAACATCAAATTTGTGGTGAAAGATTGAAAACATTTCCTCTAACATCAGGAAGAAGGCCCAATCTTACCACTCACCTTCAACAAAGTACTGAGAGGGCTATCCAGAGCAATTAGGCAAGAAAAAGAAATAAAAGGCATCCAAATTGGAAAGAAAGAAGTATAAATGTCTTTGTAGGTAATACGATTTTATACATAGAAAATCCAAGACTCTGCCATAGGACTGTGAGAACTAAACAAACTCAGTAAAGTTGCAGGATACTAAAAATCAACATACAGAAATAATCTAACAACACATCTGAAGGAGAAATAAAGCAATCCTATTCTCAATAGCATTAAACATAATAAAATAATTAGGAATAAAATTAACAAAAGAGGTGAAAGATCTATACACTGAAATATACAAGACTGATTAAAAAAATGGAAAAAGACACAAATGGAAAGATATCCCATGGTCATGGATTAAAGTGTCCATACTACCTCAAAACTATCTAGAGATTAAATGCAGTTCCTATCAAACCCCCACTGGTGTTTTCCATATAAATAGAAAAACAACCCTAAAATTTGTATAGTACTATAAATGATCCTTAAATTGCCAAAGTAAACCCAGCAAAGAACAACAAAGCTGGAAATATCACACTTCCTGACTTCAAACTATACTACAAATCTATACTAATCGAAACAGTATGGTACTAGCATAAAAATAGTTACAGACCAATGGAACAGAATTGACAGCCCAAAAATAAACCACCAAATATACATTCAACTAACATTTGACAAGGTTGCTGAGAATACTCAGTGGGGAAAGGATAATAAATGGTGGTAGGAAAATTGGATAATAGCATGCAGATATACCAGTCACAAAAATTAACTAAAAAATGGATTAAAGACTTAAATATAAGAACTGAAATCATAAAACCCCCAGAAAAAACACAGGGACAAAGCTCCTTGGGTGTTGATCTTGGCAACAATTTTTTAGATGTGACCAAAGCCCAACTAACAGCCAAAATTAATAAGTGAGACTCCATCAAACTAAAAAGCTGCAAGGCAAAAATGAAACAAGAGAATAAAAATAAAAAGCAACCTATAAAACAGGAGAGCATATTTGCAAATCATATATCTGGCAAGGGGTTAATACCTAAACATGAAGCACTCCCACAACTTGATAGTAAAAAACCAATCTGATTTAAAAATAGGCAGAAGAACTTAACGGGTATTTTTCCAAAGATAACATATAAATGGCCAACAAGTACAAGAAAAGATGTCAACATTATTAGTTATCAGGGAAATGCAATTTAAAACCACAATGAGATACGACCTCGCACCTGTTAGAATGGCTGTCATCAAAAAGACAAGAGCTATCCAGCGTTGGTGAGGGTGTATACTGGTGCAGCCACTATGGAAATCAATATGGAGATTCCTTTAAAAATTAAAAATAGAGCTACCATAGGATCCAGCAATGCCACTTCTGGGTATATAGTCAAAGAAAACAAATACAGGAGCTCAAAGAGATACCTGTACATGATATATGTGAAATCTAAAACGCCAAACTCCGAGAAACAGCAGAATGGTGATTTCCAGTGACCCGGGGGATGGGCAAGATGGGGAGATGTTGGTCAAAGGATACAAACTTCTAGTTCCAAATTCTGGGGATCTAATGCACAGTGTGGTGATTACACTTGATAATATGGTATTATATACTTGAAAGTTGCCAAGAGGGTCGATCTTAAATGTTCTCACCACAAAAAGGAAATGGTGATTATGTGACGCGATGGAGGTGTTGGCTAACAGTCTGGTGGAAATCATTCTGTAATGTATAGATGCAGCCAATGAACACCTTTACACCTTAAACTTAAACAATGTTAAGTGCCAATTCTATCCCAATAAAACTGGAGAAAAAATCTTTAAATAAAACCAATCCTTACAGTTTATTGTATATAAGGCTATAAAAGAGGGGGTTGGGAAATCTCCAGTGATCTACAGAGAGAAAGAGATCTAACCTCCGCTTTGCTTCCTGTTTGCTGTGTGCCCTTGCACTGATGGTCAGTGATAGTAGTCAAACTACTTATGAGTCATCCTGCAGGTGGTGCAGGCACTGAATGTTTCACATTTCCACTGGTCACTCTGACACCTGGCATGCACAGCCTTTATTTCTGCACATTCTGTGCATTTCGACCCCACTTCCATCAAATGAAACCCTCTTCCTCTACCTCCATCCTTTCTCGGGAAATGGATAAACAGAAACATGGGAGCTCTAGAAAGGTCTTGAAATATACATTTAGAATCCTATCAATTGCTTTGTCTTGGGATCAAAATGTTTTCATTTCCTTTGTTCATTTTTTCTCTTACAGACCTCACATTCCAGTCAGCAAATTAGTGGTTTCAGAATCCTATGACACTTACATTAGTAGAAGTTTCCAAGTAACAAAAGAAATAATAAGTGAGTGTAAAAGTAAAGGTAGGTGATATCATTTTGGACTCTATATTTAAATATGTGATCATTCCTCCATCATGGTCTATAAGCTATTCAAGATGTTTCAACTTGCTTTAGCAGACCTGCTTAGTAAGAAAGAAAAGTCTTTCCCAACTTTCTTATAGACATGTTCATTTTGAATTTATAATATTCTCTCAAGTACCTAAAATGCCATGGGAATATTCCAGACCTAGTTACTACATGAAATAACTTCGAACTCTGCATTACACCTATTTATCTTGCACTCTATGACAACTTCCAGAAGTTTTTTAGCATAACACTATGGTTGCCTATGATTTGATCCAGAAGCATGGACACCCACACACAAGCACACCTTCACCAACACACTGTCAACTGCTACCATGAACCAAGGGCAGGGTTCTGGAAGACTCAAGTCCGTTACTGAATTTGATAGACACTGAACTCAAATATTTAATGATACATAAGATTATTCATTATCAATTTTTAGAGGAGAGATTACAAAAGTATATGCACCTTTCCATGGCTTTTTAAGTTATCATCATAGAGCAAAAACTGGAATTCTATGCACCAAAATGTTAACAGTGGATAGCCCTGGTCAGCAGTGTCGTGGTTGATTCCCACCTCTCAGTATCCATGAACCACTCATTTCATTATTCTCCCCACTGTAAAGATACTCATCAGCATATTCTATCCACCAGAAGGTATCAAGTGCTCACAGTCTACAGTGGCAACATTGAAAACTCTAGAAGTTGCAGGAAGCCCTGTAGGCATAGAATAGTGTTGTATCTTGATTGTGGTGTTTATGAAGAGTTACACATGCAATAGTTAGATGAACCTGGTGGAATCTAAATAAACTGTGGGTTGCACCGGCACCCATTTCCTGATTTTGCTACGGTCCCATAGCTAGGCAAGGTGCGCCCACTGGAGGAGGCTGGAGATCCAGCCTGGTATGTGGGACCTCCCTCATGTTCATATGCGTATATATACTATATACTAAACTATACATATGCTATATGCTATACACACACACATAATATGTGCATCTATATGTGTGTATACAAATCACACAATATATAGGTCATAAATCTATAATTGTGTACAGATACATAATTTTACACATTGTATATAGTCACATATTATATACGCATCTATAATTATTTTAATATTAAAAGGGTTTTTTTTTAATGATATTAGGCTGCCTTAACAACACAAAGCATTTCAAAATATTACTTAGACAAATTGTCTCATTCTTGAGAATGTTTGTCCCTCTCTGGAACATTTGGCCTCCAGTGTTTACAAAGTTCACACACGTCTTTATAGAAATGGTCTTACCAGGAGCACCTGGGTGACGTAGTCGGTAAAGCATCCCACGTTGGGCTCTGCAATCAGTGGGGAGTCTGCTTGAAGATTCTCTTCCTCTGCCCCTCACCACTACCTCTCTCAAACAAATAAATGCATCTTAAAAAAAGGTCTTCCCAATCCTTGCTCTTCTCCCCCCAGGAAATAACATCCTGATTGTGGCTCATGCGTCTTCCCTGGAAGCGTGTACCTGCCAACTTCAAGGTCTGTCACCCCAGAACTCCAAGGACTTTGTACAAATGGTCCGAAAGGTAATTCATATTTATATCTCAGAGTCCTGTGGTGCCAAGCAATTTTAGACCAGTTGCTTGAAGTATGTGTTTTCTCTGAGCTGAGAAGATGCATTTATTGATTCACTCAACCAAGCTGTACTGAGTGGTGCTCTGTGTAAGGCACTTTAGTAGGCCTTGTGTAAGAGAAGAAGATGTGTTTGAGCTAGTTTTGGTTTCTAAGAGCACAAATTTAGGAAGTAGCTAAGAACTGTAAGCAAATTGCCTGGATTTCCCTGAGGGGCCATGGATTAGATGAAGAGGGCTGAGTGGACCCACACAGAGCATCTAGAAATGAGGGCCTGGCTGGTAAGCCAAAGGAGGCGGTGGTTTAAAACGATCAGGCTAAAAGGCAAACCAGGAACAAGGCCATAAGACAAAACCCATGAGATTGACCAACACATCTGGTTTCTTCCTTTTCATGCCTGTGGGAAGAGACTTTCCCATCAGCCCTCCCACACACTTCCCTCCAGGCTGACCTACATGCTTCCTGTATCTGCCCCCAGAGAACCTGATTCAAATGCGATTAGGATACTCTTCTCATTGTTTTTTAAAGCTTATTTATGCATCTGTGCCTACCCATTACTCTATAAGCTGCTTGAGGGCAGAGACTTTTGTCTTGTCTTTAACTGCAGCTCCAGTCTCATGCACAAAAATATGTTTAGAGATGCCAAGGCTACTGACCTCAGGAAAGAAGGGCACACCTTCAGCATCAAATGTTACCAAGACCCATGCCAAAAAGGGGGAAAAAAAAAAGACGAAACTGGATGAAACATTTTTTAAAATAGAATAATCTCTCCCATTGTCCAAATATAATTTCTGAAATGTCTGAGCTGCATTTTAAACTCAATTCGCAATTAGGAATTAACTCTGAGCATTTTAGCTTTCTATAGGATTATCCTCTCTCTTCCCACACTATCAAGAAGCAAGCTATAAACAATTACTTATTTACACTAGAGGTGCTGTTTAATGAATCTTTCTGATGAATCCCCTTGCAATATAAATACGCTTCCCTCTAATTTGTCAATTTTATCCATTTCATTTTTCTTTATCGATTTTTGGAAGAGATGCAGATCTACGAAGCCCCTATCAATTCCTAGGACTCTTCCTTATTCCCAAGGGCTACCCGAAGATCTTTGTGGGTAGGTCAAAGTGAAAGCACTAAACCTGTTTTTTTTTGTTTTTGTTTTTGTTTTCTATTTCCCCTTTTTGTACTACTATGACTTCAGATCCCATATTTGGGGTTTTGTTCCTGTGAAGAACTAGGAGAAACTGGAATATGGCAGCTGACAGACCCACCTATCCTTCCTCTTACCCATGGACCAACTGGGGGCTTCAACTGGAGAGAAACCTTGCTACAAGAATAAACCACACCAGTGAACGGGAAGAAAAGGCTCTAGAAAGCCTTCGGGAGCAGTGTGTTTCTGTGTGTTTAGTAACCGTGGCAAAGTCTACACCACCTTCTAAGTGGACAGCTCAGAATAATTTAGCAGATTTCCTTTCATGCTTTAAAGCTCTGATGGTGAGACTGTGTCAATGAGACAAGGACTTGATTCAGGGATAAAATTCATTGTCTCTGGATGCTTACCTAGCTAACAAGGCTTTCGAGAATTGTCTTCATAAATCAAGGCACCTGCTACAGCAGAGGACGTATTCTTCCTTCTGTGCATGGCTAAGGAGTCGGAGTGCTCTCAAAGGGAGCACAGCCTGCTCTAAGGAAGAATGCAAGAGGAGGGAGTGTGTCCAGAATGCAGCTGGAGAGACACTGAGCTGCCAGTTTGCTGATGGGATTTTCTTTTTATCTCCATGTTCCAGTTAGGCAAAGCCAAGCTGAGGAATTCTTTTAAGGTTATTAGAGAACATGCCCCTGCCGAGAGTTGTTCTTAGATTACACATCAAACTCTACCCTCCATATGACCTACACACCAGTGCTGCTGGCTCAAGATGCCTGCTTGAGGACCCACAGCTACCCCGTTACTGCCACATTTTCTCTAGAGCAGCTGGCTACAGCTTTTTGCTACGGCCCTTCCCCTTTGCTTCTATCTGTGAAACGGGGAGACGAAGCACTTTTGGATACTCAGGAGGAAGATAAATGTGTGAAGTATTCAATTGCAGGAGCAAAGGACTTGCAAAATATAAAGTGACCTGGAATTATCCGTGTTTTACAGCACTTCCAAATCACCATGATTTGCTTGTCTTTGCCCCTAGAGTCTAGCCTGTGGTAACTGGTTAAGGATGTTGGGAATTTGAAAGCATGTACATTCGCTCCATTATTTGAGTCAGCAAAAAGCTCATTCCTGTGCAATATGGACATCTTTACAAACCATACCAAGGGTCAGGTCATTGTACACTTAGAGTACCTGTCAATCAGAACATCCACCAATGCATCAGTTATACCAGGGATGTATAAAGAAGTCAGGGAACTAATTTAAAGGATGACAGCCACGTTTGCTGTCTGTGCTGTCGTTTTTGTTTGTTTGTTTTTCTATAACTTAAAATATGTAGGTAGGGCTACTTAAGAAAAGGTGGGAGAGCCGTATCCTGTGGTTTCTCAGCACACCTGCTTCCCAAATTCAGAGGGAGTTTATTTAAAAGAAAAATAAATGACAATCAAACTAAAACATCAGTTATCAATGTGTATTTAATTGTGTGACTAGCTGACTGTTGGCAGCAGACAATGGCCTGGTGCGGTATAGTTCACTATGTATGTGCAAATAAAATCCCAGACACTTAAACAGTGTAAAACAAATCAATATACGTGGTAGCACTGACTAAGCTTCAAAACCCAAAAACATATAAAACCTGGTATATCAAAAGAGATTTATGCTATTTGAAACTGGAATTTGAGGATCTCTAAAAAGAAGGGGAAGTGAAAGGATGCTGGTTATGTATGTTAACAAGAGGGTTACAGTTGGGGGTTTTTCAGGCCAGTTAGACAAATAGATCATGAATTTTAGATTTTAAGACACCAGCACGATTTATTCTAGCATTGCACAAACGTTCATCCAGCTACTGGGTATAAAAATACTCTGTGCTGATACTATTGAGTAATAGAAATGCTTTAACCTTAAAATGGGGGAAATATTCCCATTAAAAGATTCTAAAAGAAAAATCACATTAAGGCTGATGTAATGTCACTACTATTCATTTATCTGTAATGAAATGAATCTACTGTTTAATCAGATCTGTAATGTTTATTAGATTCTCCACAAGTTTTCATGGACTTCCAATGTTCAGAATAATGCTTGAACGCCTTACCTCTGATTTCCTTGAAAACTGTAGCAGTGTGTTCTGGGCAGCATCTCTACCTGAACAGAACAAAGTTCAGGATAGGTTATCCTCTCCTTCCCTGATGTCGACCCATGTCCTTAGCACAATAGGTCAGAGCCTTAGGCTGTCATCTATGCGAGCAGGAGGCAGAGATCTGAAATCATTTTCTGGATAATTTAGGTGGAAAACCCTGAATTAAAGGGTTTATTCCTCTGCTTTTGCTTATCAAATTGGCCTGAATGATCTGAATTCACATTAAACTCTCTTTTCACGTATACCTATTTAAAAAACTAAGACTCCAACTGAGTTCTTTGAAAATCATGTTGAATCTATGTGTAGTAAAAGGAATGCACAAGTGTATTACATGATTTCATTTTCATCCAAAAATTCTAGGTTGATATCACAACCTGAAGTTCAGCTTGGTTCTTTCTGATCTGAGGCTGATGCTTATTAAGAACAAATGTTGGGGGCGGGGAAGACAGAAAAGGAAGGAAGGAAGGACATCAAGATAAGAAGAACCAAATGTTTCTTGCAGAGAGGATTTTTTTTTTTTAATGTAGAAAATTATGTGAAACGGAGATGAAATTAAGTAAAGGACTTAATCTGGGATTGAAACTCTGAAACAGTTTGCTGCTCGTACAAGTGTGCCCCATCAATCCGCTAATGTCCCTGTATTATTCATAGGTAGGACTTTGGTTTTGGTGATTTTAACATGCCACATCTATTCCTTGTGGACTAGAATAATTGGCACATTTTAATGCACAAGCTGGGGTCTCGCTTTCCCAGGCCCTCTTCTCCATCACTGCATCGGTAGCTAGGAGCTCATTGCTTTGCCCCAGTGTGGAGTTAGAATACAGTGTTTTCCATTACATTTAGATTCACAGAATCTGAATGGCTGATTAAATGGCCATCTGATGGCTGAAAGAGGGGGGTATTTTTCACCCTGTAGTGAAAGGCTTGAAGGAGTTTCTACTTTTTATTTGAATTATACTTTAACCAAAGAATTATTTTAAAATAACCTTATATTTAAAAGATGATTTTGCAAAAAATAAAAAATAAAAAAAAATACTACTTCCTGGAGTCATGTCAGTTTGGTAAATCACTGTGGATAATTTTCTTGCATTTTAGGCTGATGTCATTTCCCTGTCAGTGGTATTTGGATGCATATACACTGTCATCCAACTGTGCTTAGCATTACCATAAATGTATCTTTTCCACTCAACTAGCTGTGTTCGTGTTAAAGGAGGTCTTCTATTTGAATTACCTAGTGTCATCGGGAACTAATTGAAGATCTACAGGAAGAGAAGTTCCTATCTCATGGTCTTGCTAGAAAAGCAGCCCTAGTAACAAAAAGGGAGGCATTCCTCCGTAACCTAGGCACTCTGCAACTCCAGTGTTTAAATTTGAAAGCAGTGATGAATTGCTCTCTTGAATCGACACTGAGTAATGCGTGTGTTCGAATACAGATGAACCTCCCCTTAATTTTCACAGGCAGAGTCACAACTCTACTGTGTCTGTACGAACTCCTCAGATAATGAGGCTCGGGGTCATTTGCATTTAAATTGTAGTCCCAGCACATTTGAGAACTGAGAGGCGCTAGTCAGGTTGGGGTGCCTTGCCAGGAGGGATGACACTGGCCTTGGAGTGCAGAGAAAAGAGCATTTTAACATCTACTTAGGTTAATATTCACTTTACAAAGGTAATGGTGGTGGTGGTGGGGGATATTTTGTTCAGTGACGGCAGATGCTTTTCATGTTTAAACATAGGATTCAAATTGGATTTGCTTCTCTTTAACACTTCAGTGTAATGAATTTTCCTAGGAAAGTAACCAGCTCTAATGAAAATTCAAGGGAAGGGGGAAAATGCCGCTAAAGACAGAGGAAATAACTTGATCTTTAAATACGTATAATATTATGTTCAGTGTATGTAAGTTTAAAATTATAGTGAGGAGTAGTCAAACTTAATATACAATCAGCTCTTAGGAGTGTTTTACACAGTACCACTTAGCTGCCATTACCCACACAAAAATCAGGATTTTGCAGATGTTTAACTATTCTTGGACTCTGTACAGGATACATATGTATAACAGGAAATGTGTGCTGGTTCTTTCTCTGATTGCCACTCAAGATGGGAACACCATCCCAAAGCATTTTGGTTATGCATAGACCATTCTCAACCTGCTGTTTTGAGAGGTATTATTGGTTTCTTTCTCATTTATAAGGTTATTGTATCTTTTTTGTTTATTCTATGTGATTCAGCTGTATTTATTTGAAGAAAAAGGTCTGTAATTATAAAAAAGGAAAACCACACCGAATTGTATTGCCAAATTCCTTGTAAACTACCTGTGGCATTTGCGCTTTCCTGGCTGTGTGCTCTTCCTCTGGATACAGCTCTAGCACCATTGTAATTAGATCATTCCATTCCATGAGCATCTCCGTTTAAGTGGTTCACAGATGATTTAATAAAGAGGAACTGTGTCCTCAGTCAATCCAGAGCAATCTCCTCTTAACTTCTGAGTGGTCTCTATTCCTATCATGTTTTTAGATGTTACTGTGGTCATTATTATTTCATAAATGTCCATTAAGAGTGTGATTCCTCTCTCAGAGGGCCAGAGGGGCATTTGTTGCTGATGGAAATGGAAGGATGGTCCTGCAGCACTGTGGGTCTCTGGTCCCCTCTGATGAGGCATCTCTCTCTCAGTCACCCAGGCTGGAGAGGAGACACTCACCCAGGAGTGAGAAAACAAGCTCCAAAATGCTCCCACTGCCCATGTGCGAGCCTTCATCCCTCACCACTGCTCACCTGGAGGAGGTAGGTGTACCAAGAACAATTCATAGATTAAGAATTTGGGGAGGATCCCTGGGTGGCTCAGTGGTTGAGCATCTGCCTTCGGCTTAGGCTGTGATCCTAGGGTCCTGGGATCGAATCCTGCATCAGGGTCCCTGCAGGGAGCCTGCTTCTCCCTCTGTATCTCTGCCTCTCTCTCTCTGTGTCTCTCATGAATAAACAAAAATCTTTAAAAAAAAAAAAAAAAGAATTTGGGTAAGAAGGGAAATCCAGCTCAACCTACGTTCCACATTACCAAAAAGCCATAATAGACCTCCTCTTTTTTTTTTTTCTTTTTAAGAGAGAGTGTGTGAGCAGGGGGAGGGGCAGAGAGCATCTCAAGCAGATTCCCTGCTGAGTGCAGAGCCTGATGCAGGGCTCAATCCCACAACCCTGAGATCGTGACCTAAGCTGAAAAGCCACACATCAATAGACAAACTATACTCAAAGGAATAGATGATGTCAAGGGGAAATTTTTTCTTCAACTATGAGCAACACTGCACGCTGTTGTACAACTGGTATATTACAATAAAACATTCCACACCTCAAAACCACTACTGAAGATTCTCACCTCTCAAACTGCCTTAAAAACTGTCTACAATTCTCTGGGTTAGCTGACTGGCAAGTGGACCCTTGATGCTCAGTAAATTTTGAATGACCTCACAATAATCTTCAAATTTAAGTCACTCTTCTATATCTGTGGTAAATAATTACATTTTTAATACAAATTACTTACAGATCAATTTCCATTCCTGAGGAAAATGTCACTGTATATAAAAGTTGTATATGAAATTGAATACACAGTTGCTCTATAAATCTATTCATGTAACATTTAATAAGGTATACCTTTAATGTAAAAAAAAAAAAAAAAAAAGAGTTGGACATTCAACAGGCACCCAGGTGCCCCCGACCCCATTTTTGAAGTAAGGTATGTGAGGCTAATAGAAGTTAGAATAAGCCATGTATGCAAATTTATACTCAGGACACGAATGCAGGTTTTGGGCTTTTTTTAAAAAAGATTTTACTTGCTTACTCATGAGAGACACAGAGAGAGGCAGAGACACAGGCAGAGGGAGAAGCAGGCTCCATGCAGGGAGCCCGATGCGGGACTCGATCCCGGGTCTCCAGGATCACAACCTAGGCCGAAGGCAGGTGCTCCATCACTGAGCAACCCACGTGTCCCAATGAATACAGGTTTCCATGGACAGAGCCAGCTCTGGGCACAGTTTACTTCCTGTGGAAACAGCAGCTAATGCTCATATCTGACAAAAGACCAAGCTACGTTTAGCCTTGTGGCTGGTTCTCGGTTATTCTGAATAACTCAGTTCTCTGCTTGACAGATTCCCAAACTCCTTTTGCCCTCTTGTGCTGTATGTAAAGTCGGCCTGCACATCCAGAGAAAATGAACTCATGTGCTTTGGATTTGTTTAAGCTGAAATCAGCAAAATGTCTTTTTTTTTTTTTAAATAAGTTGAGAACCAAAAAAAAAAAACCCACAGTCTTCCTTCTGAAGAAACGGAATACTTCATTTTGCCAGAAATAAACCCAGATGGCTTGCTTCTGGCCATGAGAAGCTGCAGGTGTAGATAGCTACTGGGTACCACTGCGTTGATGGGGCAGTCCAGAAGATCTGTGTGTCACTCCAGAAGAACTTCATGCTGTACCAGAGAGGCAGCCCTACTTCTGGCATCAGACAGAGCTGGGTTATTATCCCGGCTCAGTTGCTTAGTAGATGCCTTAAACTGTTTTCACCCATAAAATGGGTACATGGGTCTTAATAGCATGGTTGTATGATACGGGGTAACAACTATAAGATGCCTAATTGGGACGTCTGGGTGGCTCAGCCAGTGAAGCGTCCCACTCTTGGTTTCCACTCAGGTCATGATCTCAGGGTCCTGGGATCAAGCCCAGTGTTGGACTCTGTGCTCAGCATGGGAATCTGCTTGGGATTCTCTCTTTCTCTCTCCCTTTCTGTCTGCTCCCCACCCTATTCATGCACGTTCTATCTCTAAAGTGAATGAATAAATAAAATCTTTAAAAAAAATGATTTTCTCTGCTCTGCCCCCCCACCCTCTCTTGCTCCTTCTCTTAAAAACAAAAAAATAAAATGCCTAATAGAACATGCTAATAAGATACTACCTGCTAATAAATAAAGAATTGCTTTTGCTAAGGCCAAAGTAAAAATATCACACATGTAGCCATTTTCTTATCTGTGGAAAATATCAGGGACAAGGAATGAAAGTAGCCTCATTCATACTGGCATTACTTTACTATTATCTCCCTAGGTTAGCATCCGCAGTAAGAGAACGTGTTGGTCCAATTCTGGGGTTTACCTAAGAGGCTGCCTTAATGATTTACTACCTTCCTTTTAAAAACACATTTTTCTTTGATCCTCATTCTACGAGGTAAGGAGGGCAGGTATTATAAACTCAATATACAAAAGAAAAAAAAAAGACTGAGGGCGTGGACTCATTTATCATTCTACAATATTGATTGAACACGATGTTCTTGGCAGGGTGGCAGGCTGGTGCTCCAGGAGCAAATAAAGCAAGGTCCTTGTTCTCATGGAGTAGAAAGAGAGAGACACTGAATACATAAACAAGATAATTACAGAGGTTGATCAATGTTGTCTAGGAAGAAAACTGGGCTACCCGATAGTAACTCTGGGAGGGATGTGGGGCAGGGTGTACTTTACATAAGGTCAGGTGTGGTGTCCCCAAGCAGCTGGCAAGGAAGCTGCCAGCTAAGGTTGAGTAGAAGCTGGTCATGGTGAAGAGCTAAATGACGTTTCATAAAGACAACAGGTGGGGCACCCGGGTGGCGCAGTGGTTGAGCGTCTGCCTTCAGCCTCAGGTCATGATCCCAGGGTCCTGGGATCGAGTCCCACATCAAGCTCCCCGCAGGGAGCTTGCTTCTCCCTTTGCCTGTGTCTCTACCTCTCTGTGTCTCTCATGTCTAAATAAAATCTTAAAAAAAAAAAAAAAAAAGACAACAGGAATGCAGATGCCCCCACATGAAAAGGAGATTGTTGGGTTAGAACACAAGGGGTCAGGGAGCTAAAGCTTAGTAAGTGCAGCAGAAAGTGAAGAGAAACAAGACTGGAGAGGTGGGTGGACCCAGACATAGGATCCTGTATACCAGGGGTTGGCAATCTACTGGCCCACAGCCTGTGTTTAAATGGCCCATAAGCTAAGAATGTTTTTACAATTTTATTTTTTTTTGTTTTTACAATTTTAAATGGTTAAAGAACACCAAAAGAGGAATGCTAGTCCTTGACACATGCTAATTATGTAAAATATAAATTCCACAGCCTATCAATAAAGTTTTATTGGCATAGAGCCATGCTCATTCATTTACATGTTACCCAAGGCTGTTTCCAGCACACAAGGGTGGAGGTTAGTAGTGGAGGGCCCATAGCCCACAAAGCCTAAAATATTTACTACTTGGTGTTTTACACAAAAAGTTCACCAACTTCTGTTGTAAACTATGGTGAGCCATTTGGATTTTATTCTAAGCCCAAAGAATCCAGCACAGAAACTAGTTTCCCTGGCATAACAAATCAACAGATTGGTCATGTTTAGAGACTGGCAAAGTGATAGCCAGCATTTGTTGAGTGCCGATGTGGATCAGACACTTTTCTAAGTACATAATGGGTGTAAACCTTTTCAATCTTCTTGACAACCCTATTCAGTAGATACAATTATTATTCCAAGCTTACAGAAGAGGAAATAATCTTACAAAGATTCAGTAACTCACCCAAAGTCACATGGCTGGTTCGTGTTAGCGCAGAGATTCGAGCCATCAGTCTGGTTCCAAAGCCTAGACTAATCGCTTACGATATTTTTGCAAAGAAATTTTAAGGAAAATATTGCCCAACCCTGAGGCACCTGGGGGATACTTGGTTGCTTCAGAATGCAGTTGGAAACCGCTGGTCTCATTTAATCCCCTCGTTTGCAGAAGACCACCCCCTGGGAAGTCATTTGTCCTGGGAAAGATGTGTCAGCTGAGACGTGAAGCTGCCACTTGCCGGCCTGTGGTACATTCCCCCAAACCACAATCATCATCTCTTCTTGGGTTGTCTCTTCGGCATGCTCCAGTTGATTTAATTCTAGGCAGAAGTCTTTAGAACAAAAGCTTAGCAGACTCTCCTTTTGCAGGCACGTCTAACCTACCATGGTTTCTGTGGGCCTGAGATGGAGCCCCAGCCACTGCGCTGGGCACTTGGGATGCTATGTTTCATTCATGCCTCCCAGTCACCTTATGCTGTAATTATTCTCCCCATTTTACAGATGAGGAAACTGACACCAAGAGGCAAATACGTCAAGGGCTACAAGGCCACTAGTGACCAGGCCCAGGTGACAAGTCCGGTCTGTCTGCCTCCTACTCTCCACCTCATACTCATCCCACTAGCCTTCACTGCTGCCAAAAAGCCTTTTCTCAATAACTAACTACAGTGGCTGCTGCTCTAGTTTAGAAACTCCACAGCCACTCTGTGCCTACTGCAAGCTCGAAGCCTCCCTCCACCAGCTACGAACTAGCCACCTGAGGCATCTGCTGGGAAATGCAGGCAAGGCCACTTCTTGCCCTGGCCTTGGGAAAGGCCACAGGTTCTTCGCTTCAGCCAAGAAATGTCAAGAAGAAAGTTTAGGCCCCTCTCGTAATTACAACAAAAACCCCAGTGGCATCTACGCATGGGGAAATCCCCTATCCTTTCTGACCCTTAAAACAGTCCATCTTTCATGTATTTAATAAATGTCTCCTTTTTCAGGTTTTTATTCCCCCTCTGACAACCAAGGTTGACCAACGGTGATGGTGGGAGAGAGAGGATATTTCTCTAAAATCTGTCCCCACGCCACCCCCACCCCCACCAAATGTGACTTCCTATTGGTACTGGAACACACAGTAGGAGGATTCATTAAGTGAAGATCAAAATGACAACCGGCTGTCAGTGGCAAGGCTTCACCTACCAGGTGGTCAGCAGACACCTTCCATTTGAAAACAGGTAGGAGGTCACTCCCTGACCACCGCACTCCAACCTCATCTTTTCCTTCCGCTGGGCTAAGCAGCCACAAGAGCATCTTCCTCTGCTGAACCCCCGGGGGGCCACAGGCTGAAGTGGGGGCGGGGAAGGGGTAGGAAGAACCGTGCAAACCACAACTACTTGTCATTCACAGTCCTAAGCCTCCTTGTGGCTCTGCCCCCACAGACCATTTTAAACCTCAGTCCAGTGGACTATCGTGACGTCTGTCATGGTCTGTGACCAGTTCGATGTCACAGCCGTGGGTGAAAAAGATACACTCATCATTGCCCACAGTGCAATCTAAAAAAGGTAGGGTCTTCTTTAATGCTCTGAAAGAATTAGAAATCACACATCCTTTTAGGCTTCAAAGTAAAAAAGAGCATCTTAAATGGAGAGTCCATTCTTCCATTCACTCGCTCACTTGAGAATTTTTTTCACCTGCTGTTGAGGGGCCGGTGCCCCAGGTCTGATGTTCAGATGGAGATTTATGTGCACACGTTTAAGGACAAAACCTGTGAAAGCAGCGAGACACGGTGGCCACAGAGGCCTCCCCTGAGCCCGATCCCCCAGAGGGCTCTGGAGCTAGAATGTTTCCCTTCAGAGTTGTTCCACCTTGAGACAAAGAGGACACAACCACTTAGCCCCCTGCTGGGTGCCCCACGGAGGAGGGAGGATGTTGGGTGAGATGGGTCTCTTCCAGGGACAGCAATACCCAGAGAGGGACCCAAGTGGCATGTCCCATCCTTCCAGCCCCTGCAGGGGAGGGAGATCAAGGGAGAGTCAGGGGGTGCACTCTAAGTGCCAACTAAAGACCAGCACTTAATTGAACTAACCTGAACTTTTTTCTCTGAATTAGATGATCATGAAATGTGGGGACATATCAGGTTCTCCTTAAAGTGACCCTACAACTGATTCAACATAAGACACAATCATTAAAAACTCTCCTACTGTAAACAACCCGGAAATCAAGCTACAGGTGAACAGGTCAACAAACTGGGGTGTGTTTACATAATGAGCCACTACTCACGGCTAGAAATGAATGAACCCAGAACACACGCTACCGCACGGATGAACCTCCAAATAATTATCCAAGTGAAAGGAGCCAGACAAAGGAAAGTGCACACTGTATGATTCCATTTATGTAAACTTCTGGGAAACGAAAACCTAATCAGTAGAGACAGGAAGCGGATCAACAGTGGCTTCGAGAGGGGAACTAGGGAGGAACAGGAGGAAACTTGTAGGGGCGATGGGACTGGGATGTTCACGATCTTGACTCTGATGACACTTTCACGGGTGGATGCATATGCCAAAATGTGTCAGATGGTACACTTCGAATAGGCACAGTTCATTATGTCAGTTATACCTCAGTAAAGCTATCTGAAAAACAACTGTACCATGGAAGGCTCCATGCCAGCCCTCAGGAACACCAAGGTAAACGAAACAAACTCTGCATTCAGGAAGCTGGGAATCTAGCAAGGGAGACAGATGCATACTGAATGGAGTAGAATGCAAATCGGAATAAAAACTGGTATGATAAAAAGAAAAAGAAAAACTAATTATGGGGCAAAGAAAAGTGGAGAGGTGATTTTTTTTCTAGGAGTACAGAGGACAGTCATGGCTAACTATGTACCAGGCACTATGTGTATTAACTTTTTTTTTAAGATTTTATTTATTTATTTGACAGAGAAAGAGAGAGAACAATCAGGTGGAGGAGCAGAGGCAGAGGGAGAAGCAGGCTCCCCACTGAGCAGGGAGCCCAACACAGGGCTCCATCCCAGGACCCTCAGATCATGACCTGAGCTGAAGCCAGATGCTTAACTGACTTAACCAGGTGCCCCTTAACCTCTTTCATTCCTACAGAAACCATCTGAGTGCTGTCATTGTACCCATTTCACAGGTAAGGAAATAGGCTCTGTCTCCAGAATCCATATTCTTAGTCACTAGCCCCTAATCCTCTCTGAGAAGTGCCACATTTGATCTGGGTCATAGAAGAGGACTGGAATCTCCCCAGAGAGAAAAAGCCATTTTTGGCAGAGAGGGCAGTATGAACTATGACCCAGTAGGACCACAATTACCAAATGTACTCTATACTTGAAATGTGGCAAGAATTTTCTATGAGCATATTTTGGGTCAGGATTAAAAGGAGGGGCTGAAAAGTAGATTAGGGCCAGGGTGTGAATGGTCTTTGATGATTTGCTAAAGAGTCTGGACTACAATCTTCAGGCAAAAAGAAAAAACAAAGTTTTTGAGTGGAATAATATTTGGGTTTTAGAAAACAGAAAAGCTACCTGTCTGCAGTTAAATGAACACCTGGAGCATTTCATGGAAACCCATTCACAGGTATTGCACTAAAATCACATTAAATCAATAGATTGGGGCTGGACTACACTGTAATTTTAATTATGATCTCAGAATATTTTATTCTGTGGTCACATGAGTCCTATATTCATTTTGTTTTCACCTAAGTTTCCATACATTTTTACCCAACAGAGAAAATCACAGAAGATCACCGTTGGAAAAGAGAGAAGCAAGGGAGGGTACCTGGGTGGCTCAGGTGGTTAGGCGTCCAACTCTTGATTTCAGCTCAAGTTGTGATCTCGGAGTCCTCACTGAGTTCCTTGTCAGGCTCCACACTCAGTGGGAAGTCTGCTTGAGAATTTGCTCTCTCCCTCTTCCCCGGCACATGTATATATACTCTGTCTGTCTGTCTCTCTCAAATAAATAAATAAATCTTTAAAAAAAAGAGAAAAAGCAAAGTGATCCTTCTCCAAGCCTCTACTGAATTTAGTTCAGAGCTGGACCAAGATATTTTTTCCACCAGCTTAAAATGAAAAGTCCCATGATGACATTTTTACTTCTGTTTCCTATAAAAGTGGTTTTTGACCCCCTCATACATTCAAGTCACAGAATATGCTCACGATCTGGAAAATAAGCATCTAGGTCCAGACATGGATGCTAATTCCGTGATGGCCCATGTGACCGCCAGAAGTAAATTCCTTTTCCTCTGTGCTTTGACAGGAGTGTCACAAAACCCTACAGGGAATAGCACTCTTCCAGGTGAAAATGTGAGAAATTATCAACTAACCACAGGCAATGCATATCTCCTATGGGAGGCCCAAAGAGACACCTTATGCCCCATTCTTTGGGCTTTCTTAAGGAGATTGGAGACAGGGTACAAAAATGAGGGATCACCCTACAGCAAGGACATGGCAGTAACAGGAAAATTAAATGCTTAGACACGACAAACCCTTAAATATAAAAACTGGAAGTATCTGGAAGGAATTTGCAAATGCAAAAAAAAAAAAAAAAAAATCAGACCAAACACTGAAGTCTTGGCTTGTCTTCTCAGCTCTACCACTGACTATATTACTTCAAGCTAATTCCTTAATTCCCTACTTTTATTTTTTAAAGATTTTATTTATTTATTCATGAGAGACAAACAGAGAGAGGCAGAGACATAGGCAGAGGGAGAAGCAGGTTCCTTGCAGGGAGCCCGATGTCGGACTTGATCCCAGGACCTTGGGATTGTGCCCTGGGCCAAAGGCAACGCTCAACCACTGAGTTACCCAGGTGTCCCTAATTCCCTATTTTTAAAAATGGTAGGATGCGGCCTATCCATTCCCTGCTTCCATAAGCAAGTCAATATATGTTAATATAGTCAACAAGCAATTTATGGAGTCTCCTCTGACCCTGGCACACCAGCTGGTAGCAGAATGAGAGCTAGCTCCTTTATGTCTTGATTTCTGTTCCACAATACTGTCACTGTGGTTCCAACTTGACTTATGATACCCGGAGAGCTTGTTAAACACACAGGTGGTTCCTTACTCAAGTGTGATTCTGATTAAATCACTCTGGGGCTGACCCTAGCAAACTGCATTTTTTGGCTGGAGGCCCAAAGCATTTATATGATCATACAGTTTAGGAAACATTACCTTCTATCATGCTATGCCCTACAAGAAAATTCTATTTTCTCTCCTCTTTTCATCCTATATGTTAAAATGGGTAAAATATTTGAAGGGTGCCTGGGTGATTTGTTCAGTTAAGTGTCCAACTTTTTACTTCAGCTCAGGTCGTGATCTCAGGCTCCTGGGATTGAGCCCCACACTGGGCTCCAAGCTCAGCACAGAGTCTGCTTGAGATTCCGTCTCCCTCTCCCTCTGCCCCTCCTTCCACTTGCACACACTCTCACTCTCTCTCAAATAAAATCTTTTAAAAAATAATAGGTAAAACATTTGAAAGACATTTTTGATGAATAAAATTCTCTACTCAAGATATCAACACATTTACAGAATAAGCAACACTTATTATTTTTTTTAAGATTTTATTTATTTGAGAGAGAGTGTGTGTGTGTGTGTGCAAGTGTGCTCAAGCAGGGGGAAGGGGAGGAGCAGAGGGAGAGGGAGAAGCAGATTCCCCACTGAGCAGGGAGCCTGATGCGGCTCCATCCCAGGACCCTGAGATCATGAGCCGAACTGAAGGAAGCCACTTAACTGATTAAGCTACCCAGGCACCCCCCTCTTTTTTTTTTTTAATTTTATTATTTTTAAAGTAATCTGTACACCCAAGTGGGGCTTAAACCCACAATTCCAAGATCAAGAGTCATGTGTTCTGCCAACTAAGCCAGGCAGGTGCTCCATCATTTTAATTAGAAACAGTAAATATTATTTCCTTTATTACTTTCCAAATACTGCAGTCTAGACTCTATCTTTTAAATAAGCTTATTAGTATTTTCTGTGTGGCCTGGAAAAAATGAAGTAGTATATCTCAATTTGCCCCAATTAATGACAATTAAATCCTAAAATGGTTCATTTGCCTATTATGGACTGGAGTAGTCCCCCAGTAGATCATATTCTCCTCAAAAACAAGGAATTGATCTTTTACATATATGACATCTTAGAACAATACATACTAGATGTCTGGATAGATGTAGATGGATGGATGAACGGATGAGTAGGGAAGATTGATACCGATTTTTTAAATGATCAAATAACGTGAATGAATGAGTTCTGGCCCTAAATACCATAATACGTTGTTGTAGAAACAAAACATATTCACAAAGGTTTAGCAAAAATTGTCTTGTTATCATTGTCTAATATACTAGAAAAGTAAAAACAGGGTTACCACTGCACAGGGAAATTTTAATCTCTCCCCCACCCATCCTCCCCCCCAAAAACCTTGCTACTAGTTGATTTATCAGTACTACCCACATGTGGCAGAATGATTTGTGCCACCAACACATCACTCACACCTCTCCACAATCGAGATGACACATGCGGTTCCCTAAATGTTCCACCTGGAGGTATTTTGGGGGCAGCTAAGAGGGGGCTTCCAGAACCAATGGAGGAGTTGAGACACATGAGGTCACAGAGCTACTGCCTCTCCCCCTTCAAAAGAAACCACTCTGCTCCCTTTATTTCAGAATCTAGAGGAAGTTGACAAAGTGTGACAACAGCACGGCACAGTATGTGGTGGAGACTTTGCAGCTTGCTGGCTTGGTTCCCCTTACAAGGTAAGGATTTAGAGCTAATTTTTTATGATACTCAGTTGACTTGACTTTACCAAATTTATCAGTTGACTGCATTCGCGGAGGGCCTACTACAGAAGACAACCCAGGTAAATATGTTATTACTTTCCAAGCTGTACCATGATCACACATGGGGGGATGTTACCCCTTTATTTAATCTCTTGTTCAATTTCTAATGGGTATGGGTCTCTGTGGGGTCCATGTTATGGCAAAATGTGACAAGCTTATCAGGCTCTGTCTTTTAAATAAGTGTAAACCAGGGGCAGAGCAGAGTTTTGGATTTTAAAAACTGCCTTGCTCTATAAGCCTTAGCCAGATAATTTAAGTGCTCTGAAAACTCAATTTCTGCATCTTGAAATGAAGATGATTAGCAATGTTCAACTACCAAGCTCCCCGGATTTTTAAAGGGATCAAATTCCAAAACATGAGAGCACTCTGAAGATGGCAAAGTGCTATACAACTCTTTATTAGTTCAGAGATCATAATGAGCCCTGTGAAAAACTCGTGCTTAGATGAGGCAGCTATACTTGACATTTTATTATAATTTTCAAATTTGATTTTTGATGCTTACTTAATTCTAACGTAGCACATGAAAATTAAAGACACGGTTACCTTTTTAGCACAGGTCAAATTATTCCTGCTCTAAAGGGTGGGGGGAGGGGCCAGGGTGTAGGTGTCTCTAAATCTCTGATTGCAACTTGTACCAGATTGGATTCTCGCAAAAGAACCCATATGTACATGTACTGCTTGCTTGTTATGTGTACTTCCGAATATTGAACTGAATTATAGTTATATTTCAGGTAATGCACCTACCCTTCTAAATCTCCATTCACCATAGAACTGCATCTGAATGACACGATTTTAAAAAGCTAGATTTCTTGTTTTATGGAGTATTTCAATTTCTTATTTTAAACAATTAAATTAAGTGCGTTCTTTTTTGGTCCCTTTGCTCCGAGGCACTTAATATGAATTCAATATTTGGTAATAAATAATATTAGTTTCTTCAATAAGTGGCTTAAAGGACAGCTCCTACATTCAGGAAAAGTACACTTAGCTAAAATTAGAAAGTTTTCAATGATTCCAAAATTTAAAGCCCTTCACTGACTTTCACTTTTTGAGGATTCAAGTTATTGCCTCATAAAAATACCTTACAAAAAAAGTTTTAAAATAAAAACAATAATCATGATTTAAGGCAAACCTAAAATAACTCTTAGAATACAGATTATTCAAATACTATTTATAGAGACAGGAGAAAAATATATTCATTGTGCCAGGCACAGGAGTGAGCACTTTATACTAATATTTCAGCCTAGCAAATTGAGGTATTAATGTCCCCTACCCTAATTTCCATGAGAAAATAAAGTTTAAAAGCAGTTAGGTAACCTGCCCACATTTTCATAGCTAGTAAATCAGCCTGCACAGCACATATATAAGAATTATCTCATGAAACATTTAGAGTGAGTGTGTGTGTGTGTCTTTCTACTAGATTATGGTAGAAAGTGTTTCTTAATGCAGATCTAAAGTTTGAAAGCCACTGATTTATACAATTTGGAAGATCTGTTATTGAAAAACCCCAATCTGTAAGCTCACCCAAAGGGCCACCCAAAAGGCAGGTATGCTCAATGAATACAAACTGTCCCCTCTGACTAACCTTGCTCAGGCCAATCAGAGTCCCAAACAGGGAAGGAGTTGACCACGTTGCTTTCTTGTTACCAAAAAGGCATCAAATCATCAATTTTGGCAACACTTTACATTGCCAGCTGTCTTTAGCTATGAATCATGGGAAGATCACTGTACCTTCTACTAAGCAACTTCTAAGGCTGCCAAGAATTATGGGCAAAAGTCCCATAATCTTGGAGCCTGCCTCTTTTCAAGGTCACTACTCACATAGATAGCCTCTAGATGGGTAAAATGCAGTAAGAATGAAGAATCTTTCAAAATGAATCCCATTCACCTATATCGTGGATGATGAAAATCTACCAATTTGAACCTTCTATTCTGGACTTTACAAAGAACAGCTGCATATTTAAGGTTCTGTTGAGATTCTTTTTGACCATGTTTGTTGTTTTTGACCATGAAAAGGTCCCACTTTTCTTGACACTTTGAGATGTCTTCTTGAAAGCCATACTGGAAATAATTTAATTTTGGCACAGCCAGATTCATCTGTACCCTTGCGATTTTCTCTGTTGAGTCAATCTAAAAAAAAAAAAAAACTAATAATCCTTTTTTATAATGATCTAAATTGAAGCATTTTTGTTTATGACTTCATAATAGTCATGTACGTAGGGCTCTGATTTGAGACACTCATCCTCTGTCTCTGGTTTAACTTAGCGCAAGTCTTTCTTATACAACATAATGATAACAGAGCCAAGGTGGCATCCTATTACATTGTTTATTACTGACTATATAAATGTCCATGTTTTTAGCCATTAATTCAATTAATACTTAAAATATTATTTTGAAAATAAAATCTTGGTGTTAGGTCCTGGGACTATAAAACGAATGACAAACAACTTTCCTATGAGAAGTTTGCAAACTCCACAGAGAGATACTTATAAGCAAATATAAAGCAATGTGCTAAGTGCTATAAGAGAAGTCCATTCAAAACCTTTAAGGATCTGGAGGAGAGGGCAGGTCATCATGGGGAAGGAGGAGGCTAAAGACTGGTTAGGTGGATTTGACAAAAGTGGTGTAATTTGAGTTGAGTCTTGGAGGAGGTAAGAAAAGTATCCAGGTGGTGGCATGGCACCTCAGTGGCTCAGTCAATTAAGTATCCAACTCTTGATTTCAGCTCAGGTCATGATCTCAGGGTCATGATGATCTCAGGGTCCTGAGATGGAGACCTGCATCCCTGCATCAAGCCTCCAGGCTCCTCATTGGGAATGGAGCCTGCTTAAGATTCCCTCTCTCTCCATGGCAACCTTCTCAGGTCTTCTCCCTCTTCAGGAGCTTAGTATTATCACTCAATAAACTTTGCTTTGCTGCCCACTAGAGAGAGAGAGAGAGAGAGAGAGAGACACTCCTTCTACCCTTCCCCCAACTCTAAAAAAACAAAGAAAAAGATATCCAAGTCAGTAGAACAGTATGGACAAAGGAAAAGGAAAAGTGTCTTCTTGAGACTGGACCTGGCAGTGGCTGGTGACCACATTAGATACAAGCAGAAGTGGAATGGAGCTGGTAGTGTATCTGTGCTAGGTGTGTGTGAAGCCTAGGGGGACACAAGAAATGATGAGTTCCAATGGGACATCACAAGTTTGGGGGCCCTACAGGACAGGCTCATTTGATTCTGGAGTTTTAAAATTTATTGCATGTAATCATTAAGTTACTAAGGTAAGAAAAAAAATAACATTTTACTCTTTCTTGAATCTACCATGATAACCTCTCATAGAGAGGAGATCAGACACTGCAACTCCCAACATCTTGGGGGAAAACCAAGGAATCTTAAGGACTGCTCAGGTTTTATCTATGCAAGCTCTGGTAGATGGTTGTGACTGCTGCTTGCTCTTTGGCTTGAGGGTCAGTCACAGGTGCTTTGGCATGAATCCACTGCCCTGACAGGACCATTAGAGTTCATGAGATTGCGGGTGGAGATGATGAAGGTCACAGCTTCTATTTCTATATATAAACCAGTCACAATCTATAACCCCAGCAGCTTCCTAACACATGGTCTTGCATGGATGGATGAATCTAGTCAGAAGTCAATAATCCACTCAGTAAACACGACCTACCAGCAATAAGTGGGGGACCTCCCAGGAGAAACACCACCGCTATTCACTGCCAAGCTTTGCACACTCAGCATCTGTGGAACCACATAGGGCTAACGTGCAGACTGGAACTCTGAAGCCCAGCTGGGGAGCACAAGGAAGGAGGCTCACAGCACTTGGGATCTACCCAAGAAAGGCTAAGGGTGCATACAGATATCCGTGTTTCTAGAGCCTGCAGGGGAGGAAGTGGTAAACAGAGAAGGTAACCCACACCCCACTTCTCTGACAAAGGTGAAAGTAGGACTCCAAACTTAGATGGAAAAAAAAAACATAAAAGGTGGTTCCAGTTTAGTTTGCAATGACAATGAGAGAGTCCTGGTGAACTTCCCCTTAGAAGATGTGCCATCAAAATGCAGGTACAGGGATCTTCCTCTTCCATGCTTGAGCAGAGCCTAGACCCGCCGAGCTATCTTTTTAAGCACTTGCAGCTGAAGCAGTGTGAGTCTGTGGCTTCTCTCTGGGGCTATTCTTCCCTTCTACAATGATTTCCTGTCTCTAAATCAAACATGGGTCTACATGAAAACACTGAATGAGAAATCAGCCTGTAAAGCTAAAGGCAAGGCTTGGAGCAGAGTCGAGAAAGCAGCAACTATCCCAGGCCTCAAGCATCGTCCTTTCCAAGTGATACCCAGGTGTTTATATTTGTGGTCTATAGGCTGATATTAAATTCTCGACAACAAGAGCAAACACTAATCTCAGGAGATACGATTCTTTAGCATATGCTAAAAAGCCCCCTTACATTTCATGACAATGTCTTCAGCATTATAAGAATCAAATAACAATTTAATTCAAAAACACATATCCCAAGAAAAAAAGACATCCTTAAAATGGATGACATTTATTCATAAACAGGCTGCAGATAAATACCACTCCCATTTCCCCAGATGCAGGCTTCCTGTCTAGACAATCACTTTGCCAAAGGTAAAAACATGAGCAAAACGTTTTAGTATCAACTTCTGGACTGGAGGATGAAATCAGGGCATGTTGCTTAACTGCGGTCTTTTTTCTATCATTGATTCAACCTAGTAACTTCCCTCCTGTCTCAGTATTCTTATTAACAACAGGAGACCAAAGACCTGTCCATCACCTGCTCTATGTTGCCATCATGAAAGCTGGCGCTAAACCATTACTTTCCAAGCTCACACTGTGATAGTTTCTATAAGGAATGAATTTTAGAGAAATATAGTCACTGCCCTCTAGAAACTTCAACCTGTGGGAAGCAGGATAACACATAAGAACTCAAAAATAGAGCAAGAGTCACGATGGGAATGATCATGGAAGCAATGGAAAGTAGACAGTTCTAGATTCAATTTCTTGGCTCAGAAACTCCTTAGCCTTAGAAGAAATTCCATTGTCATTTCAAAGCATCTCTACTAATATTATCTTTATTACTCAATTATGAGTTGATTTTATAGATAAAAGTATTTCCAAATGATGCAACCTAAGCAGAATTCTGGGCTTATGCTTCAATGCGCTTATGAAAACACAGTATCTTTTTATCGACTCTTTATTGTTCATTATAGTATTGGTGATGATATGGGTATTTTTCCATTACAACTCAAGCGAACTTTTTTCCCCATGAAAGTCAATACGAATACAATACAACGATTCTGGGTTATTATTGCCAGAAGCTAAATTGAAATTAATGGCCTAGGAATGGGACAAACTAAAAAGTCTACATCAATTAATTCCCAGGGCTCTCCAAAGCACTTTTCTTAATACTTGAAATTCATCACAAGGAAATAAATTCCTTGTTTCTTTCTCTCTCTCTTTTTTAAGGTTTCAGATGATGCAGTAAAACTCATTACGTTGGCTATTCATAATTTATAAACCCCCACAGTATCCTTCTGTTTATGAAAGTGTTTTGTACTTTCATTGATAAGAATTGTCTAGTCCTCAGAAAAAAAGATTTTTTTTAAATTTAAAACTTGAAGAAATAATGGATGGCAATAAATGTGCCAAATCAGCAGCAAAGCCAATTTATTTTTTTTTTTTATCAATTTCCTTTTTGGGAGAATACATTTGCAGCTGCTTACAACCAATTGTTTATCATTCTTTGGGGGTTGTGATTTGGGAAAAATAGATTCTCATGTTTGCCTGGAGAAAGTGCTGCTGTGGAAAATTGAATTGGAAGAGATCTTAGAACATGCTCTCTCTGACATACAATCTCGTCTGCAGGTGGGGCTTAACCACTCCCGGTGAAGGTGCTCACAGGAGCACTACTTGGGATCCTAGACACATAACTTAAAGCCACAAGTCACCTGTTTCATAAATTGAAGCCAGAAAGGTTGAGTTTTCTGGGGTCTCATCATTTAGACAGTCTGACCTAGTTACAAGACCATGGACTTTGAAGCCCATAGACATGGGTACAGATCCCAGCCCCAGGACCTGTGTCACCTTCAGCCTCTATTCCTTCATCTGTAGAGCCAGAGAGATAATTCTTTCTTTACACAGTTAGTTCAAAAGCTAAATTAAATATAGGTTAACGTGGCTGGGCAGAGTTCCTGGCCTATAAGAGAGCAAGTGCCCAATACATGTTGTTCAACATTTTCCTTCTTTCCTATCAAAAGACCACTCTTCATTCAGGCCTCCTTCGGGTGACATCTTACTGCTCCTAGGTAGGATGCTTGCTCCTTTATACTGATTTATGTTTTGTTTCTCTAGGAAGTATGTTATGAGGGGGCCCCTGGGTGGCTCAGTTGGTTAAGTATCTGATTCTTGATTTTGGCTCGGGTCATGAGATCAAGCCCCACCTTGGGCTCCATGCTGAGCATGGAGACTACTTAAGATTCTCTCTCTCTCTCTGCGCCTCTTTCCCTGCTTGCTCACTCTTGCTCTCTGGGGGAAAAAAAAAAAAGTATGTAATGAATGACAGAATGAATCCATGGGTTGTGTTGAGAAGACGACCTTGGCTCAGCTTGGAAGTGTCTTGGCCCATGCCAGCCTGACCGTCCCCAATTCTCTTTCTCTGCAGAAGCCTTTCTGACTAACCACACGGAAACAGTCACTGTGGAGGAAGGCCAGACGCTCACTCTCAACTGTGTTGTTTCTCCAGAGAAGACCACCTCCCTGCAGTGGCTGGCCCCGTCAGGGTTCACCATTTTTTTAAATGAGCATCCTGGTAAGTGAAAGAAAAAAAAATAGCCACCAGACCTCAACCTGAGGGATTTTCCAGACAGACAAGTTGGTGGGATAGAAACCAGCATGAGTCACCCAAAAGGTGGGCTTGGCCCACCTACTATTACATGGGGATCACACCCAGAGGCCTATCATTTTACACATAGCTGCTTTTTCTGACAGGAAGTCTGAAATGGAAACCCCACCAGAATGGTTAGTAAAGGGGGCTCAAGTTACAAAGCACATTTCCTTGCCCACACCTCACTGCCACGTCACTCTTGTACTCAGCAGCCATGAAACTGCCAGCAGCACCAATGACAGACAGGCCGCAGACTAACCGGAGGCCTTTTGTCCTCGAGCAGCTAACACCATCGCCCCACATCTGGAGCCAGCTGCTTCGTTTTTCATCTGTGCAATTCAAAGTCCCATCACAAAGCTCCCTTCCAGATATTGCCTTTTCTCCTGCTGGTCTCAACACAAAAGCAAGATCCCTGAGCACCTGAGGAATGGACAGGACATAGACTTTGGAAGAGAGAGCACACGTTCCTATTTTCACAAATACACACTGAGTCCCAGATGTCTGAGAGGGAAAGGGACTCTTCCCCCAGCCCCTAGTTTTATTGAGATCTAATAAACAGGTAATACTGTATAAGGTGTAAAATGATCTGATATTTCATATATACTGCAAAATAATCACCACAGGAGGTCTAGCTAACATCCATCATCTCACACAGTCACAAAGGGTTTTTGGGTTATTTTCTGAAGGAAAGGGGTTTTTTTTGGAAAGGGATTTTTAAAAGTCTCTTTAGTTCATCTCTTTGGGCAGGATTTCACTAAGCCCTCCCCTTCATAATGAGACCATTGTAAATCTCCATTTAATATTCTGAACTGCCAAATGCTTGGAAAAGTCTCTGAAACAGAGAATTTCATTGTGCCTTGTAGAAGTAGAGCCTCTAAAAAACTTGATATGGTATGAAACATTATTTTTTTAAAGATTTATTTATTTAGAGAGAGAGAGAGAGCATAAGTAGGAGGGGCAGAAGGAGAGGGGGAGAGACAAAATCTCAAGCAGACTCTGCACTGAGCATAAATCCCAGGACCCTGAGATCATGACCTGAGTGAAAACCAAGAGTCAGAAGCTTACTGAGCCCCCCAGGCACCCCTCTGCATGAAACATTATTAAATATCACTATGTTCAATGTAAGCTAACCATATATTTCAAGCTAAGTAAACTATTCATAGTAGATTCCAATAAAGTAAGTAGATGTGAATTGTTCTGAGAGAAAAACTTTGAGTAGAGATCATTCCTGTTAAATAATGCTTTCTCGTGTTTCAGTTTGGTTTTTAATAAACTGAGGAGATGAGCACTGTCAAATTTCTGCAGTAGAATACCTTGATTGAACTCGGTGATGTCCAACTGAGGGTCATTCTTGCCTTCAAGGGGACATCTGGCAATGTCTGGAGGGAGTTTGGATTGTTGTAACTGGAAAAAGGCAGGGGGTGGTCTGGCATCTAAGGAGCAGAGGCCAGGATTGCTGCTAGACATCTTCAGGTGTACAGGGTAGCTCCCACAACCAAGAATTATGGACTCAAAGTCAATGTGCTGAGGCTGAGAATGCCTGAATTCTAGCCCGGGTAACATCGGTGTCAAAGGACACACAACCATTAGTTCAGATGAGAAACAACCTTCCTTGGTCAGCCACTCAAGGTTTAACTATTTTTGGCTTGTTTATGTTATAAACCTAGGAAGGAAGGAAGGAAGGAAGGAAGGAAGGAAGGAAGGAAGGAAGGAAGGAAGGAAGGAAGGAAGGAAGGAAGGAAGGAAGGAAGGAGAAATGAAGAGAATGAAAGGAAGAGAGTACTTGATTCAGCAGCACATATACTAAAGTTGAAAGAAAGAGAGAGAGAGAGAGAAAAAAAAACAGTCATTTCAGGAGCCTCTGATTTGTTAAGGGACCTAAGACCTGAGATATAGAATCAAACAAACAGCAACAACCCCACCCTCAACACTTGCTATATCTTTAGGAAACTATAGGGGCACTTGGGTGGCTCAGTTGATTGTCTGCCTTCGGCTCAGGTCATGTATGATCTCAGGGTCCTGGGATCAAGCCCCATGTCAAGTTTCCCTGTTCAGCAGGGAGCCTGCTTCTCCCTCTCCCTCACCTCCTGCTCATGCTCTCTCTTGAGATATCTCTCTCTCTCTCTCTCAAATAAATAAATAAAATCTTTTAAAAAAATATTTAGGAAACTTCAACTAATAATAGACCTCTAAAAAATTAAAAATAAAAGGGGGTGCCTGGCTGGCTCAGTCAGTAGAGCCTGAGACTGACTCTTGCTCTCGGGGTTGTGAGTTCGAGCCCCACATTGTATGTAGAGGTTACTTAAAACCTTTAAAAATAAAAAGCACCCAAATGGAGTAATGGATAGCCATACATTTATCATCCACTCTTCACATCCATCTTGACAAGACAACCTCAGATCAATCAGATTTCAAAGAGGTAAGTCTAATGGGGCATTTTTTGTAATGTAAAAAAAGAAAAGAAAATTTAATCCTCCTGCAACCCGAACCATTCACCAGCATCGGGTTAATCTCCTACGTGCACAAATAAAGCAAATGGTCTATTTCACAGGTCCCAGTATCAAAATATTTCATTTCCTAAACTAATGTCAAGCTATTGAGAGGCATCCAGCTGGGAACACTAGGATTTGGAAGGCAGCTCAATCGAAGATGGGACATTTGTTCTGTCGAAGTGTGAAATTCAAAAGCCATTCCTGCAAATAATCAATCCACTGAGAGATTAGATTCCTCAGATCGCTTTCTTCCTAACAGCTCTTTTTCCCCCCCTCTTGTCCAGCTTTACAAAATTCCAAATACCAGCTTCTTCACCACTCCACCAATCAGCTCTCCATCAGCGTGCTTAACGTCAGCCAGCGGGATGAAGGCGTGTACAAGTGCTTACATTACAGTAACTCCGTGAGAACAAAGGAAGTAAAAGTGATGGTGCTAGGTAGGTGCCTGACAGCCAGCAAACCCCCGCACGGGAACAACAGACTTAGGAACAGGACAGATCGTTCTCAGACTTAACATTTTACTTAGAAATATTGCCTAGCGCAGAGCATTTTCTAGGGCACCTCCAATCATCTTTTGTTGAAAGGAAAAACAGAAAGGAGCATTTTGACTGGCGAGCCCTAGATTAAAATGTGACTCTGTGAAATTTGCCCTTGGCATGAACTAAGTTTCCTGTCTCGGAGACTAAGAGAAAGGAGAATTGATAGGTGATAAGCTGCTACGATGCACCCAGGCACGGTGCTAAGCTCCAGGGAATCAAAGAGGAACCAGGCACATCTCTGCCCAGGGGGGTGGGCACATGAGTTTAGGAAGGCAAAACATGCATGTAAATAAAGGTGAACCCCACAACAGCATATCCTAAGATTGAATGAATTCAGATGTAACTGCACCGGACACTTGGCTCACGTCCTCTGCCGAAGCCAGTTCCCCTCTTCCAGTGGGATGTGGGGTTGGGAGGTGTGGGTAGGAAGTGACGGAATCCTGATTGCCTGGGACTCGCTCAGTTCTGTGGATGCTCGGCTGTGTTTGGCATCAGTCTTTTTTTTTTTTTTTTTTAAGATTTTATTTATTTATTCATGAGAGACACACAGAGAGAGGCAGAGACATAGGCAGAGGGAGAAGCAGGCTCCATGCAGGGAGCTGGATGCAGGACTCGATCCCAGGACCCCAGGATCACACCCTGAGCTGAAGGCAGACGCTTAACCACTGGGCCACCCAGGCCTCCCTGTTTGGCATCAGTCTTACCCTCTTTACTTTTCTGCTTTTTGTGACGGACCAGATCAATTATAAACATTGCTTTTTGTTAATCTCTAAGCGATGCAATTTCACATATCACAAGTGAGTTTCTCAGGCTTCTCCTGTTGGATGAATACAGCGGGGGGCCTGCTATAAAGTAAAGGCACGGAGACAAAGTATCTGGGAAGGAACGGCTCCCTAGGGGTTTTGAGAACCAGTGTGACTCAACTCATCCTCCTGGCCACCCCTCATAGCACTCTGGCTCACGCTGCTTGCGTGCCCTTCTGGGCTCTTGTGCCACTCCACTCGTACCTCTTTCCCTGCCCTTAACACATGATCCTTTAACTAACAGCTTAGGGGCTGAGTCTATCACACTGTTAGCTTCTCAAAGGGCTTTATCTTTTCCATATTTGTACTGTCAGCATCGAATGCATCCAGCGCACACTTGGAGCTGACTTTGCAATCTCAATGGCAGATAAATGAGCAAATCAGTGTGAAAGGGTGCAGGCCTGGACCAAAGTGTGAAGTAGAATGGGAAAGAGGAGGAAGTTAGCCTACTTGACCCTGGAACCACACAGGTTTAAATTGTGCAGGTGCACTTATATGCAATTTTTTTCGATAAATACAGTCCAGTACTATGAATGTATTTTCTCTTCCTTGTGATTTTCTTAATAACATCTTCTTTTCTCTAGCTGGCTTTGTTGTAAGAACACAGTACAGAATACATATACAAAATATGTGTTAATCAACTGTTCATGTCATTGGTAAGGCTTCCCATCAACAAGTCAAAAGTTACACAAGGATTTTCAACTGTGCAGTGGTCAGGGGAGGTGTCAGCACCTCTAACGTCCACATTGTGTCAAGGGTCAACTCTATTTCCAAGACAGGAGTAGGAAAAAAAAAAAAAAAAAAGGACAGATGGGCCCTTTATAAGAGAAATGCATCTTTGATGTTAGCAGGGAACAGAACTAACTCACCTCGAGGTGAATCATACACTCAGAAAAGTCTAGAACCATAGCAGCCAACTCATAAACCAACTCCGTCGTGTCACAGACAAGGAAACTGACCCACCAGGATGTTGAGGGACATACAATAGTTCTTGCAATCACAGGTGGACCTAGAATTCAGGTCTGTACTCCTCACCTAGTGCTCTACCAATCAACTACAGTCATACATCAAATGTAAAAATTGTTGTTGTATTACTGGGAATTTCCAGGGACTAATCATACACTGGGTAACCAGCAATGTGACCAAGGTAGCTTTACAAGTACCTAAAAGCCCTTTAAACTATAGTCTGAGAAAGATCAAGTTTAAAAACAAATGCCCATTATTTAGACCATATGGTACAACGATCCCTTTAGATTATTAGATTCCATGCTTTCCTGGGATATGTAGACCAGCTAACTGAGCACAGAAAAATCAATTCTCTTCCAGCAACACCTTCCATGCCAACCCTGGAAGCTTCAGTTATCAGAACGCAAAATGGAAAGGAACACGTTACACTTAGATGCTCCACTGTGAGAAGTAAGCCCCCTCCGCAGATAACATGGATTTTAGGGAATGACATAGAGCTCTATGGTAAGTGGGGAGCTGGTTCTCTTTCCTCCTTTGTTTTCCATCCTACTTACATTTCCAAGGAATTTTTAAATCCTCTGGCACCCTCTGGTGGCATTAGGTGCCCGAAAACAACACTCAATAACTCTTCAGTTCTTCTCCAGACAAATTATCTTTATAGCCAAACAAGATTATGCTTTCGTCTTGAAAGCCTATCACAAATAATGTGATTACATGTGTATACTTAGAGTAGAAACTTAAAATGGAATATTATAGCTTCTTAAAATTCAACAAAAGTTCATATCTAGGTACAACTATTACCTCCGCATGAACTTGTTAGCAGACATAAAATTGAAAATACATTTAACACGATGCTTGTGTATTGGAATAGGTAAGATCCTCCTTATACACTACAATGTCATACCCTCAATAAACATATATTATGGAGAAAGAATCTAAACTCTGAGTAGATTGAAGCAGGGTTCAATGGACTGAAGCAGGATAACTACTTCAGAACTGTTTATAGTTTGCTGACATTGTAACATATGTTACATTGGATTTTACATAGAGAGAGGTTTGGTCCAGTGCCAATTCTACACCATTATAAGACCTATTCTTTCATTTGCCTTATTCATTCAACCTGAGTAAAGTCTTGGATCTTTGTGTTTGACAACATCAGGCTGTCCTTATGTAACCACAATAAGCTTTGGAATTTTTTTTTTCAGCAGTGAAGGTTTATACCAACCTAACCACTGTTATTCACCTGCTTCCCTCTGTGACGAGGGCCAAGTGTGTACGAGGTTGCTGGCTGAAGCTAGAATGAGCTTAGAAGTCTAACAGCTTAAAAAAAAAAAAAAAGTCTAACAGCTTTGCCAAGATGTCCCAGCCGTTGGTCCCTGAGAGAACTAAACACACCCAGTGGTATTACGTAGCCACAACCTCATACATCTCTTTAACTTGCTCCATAGGTGAAACCCACCATGAATTTGAAATGGATGGGAAGAAATGTAATAGCAGCAGCCTCCTCAGAGTCCACACATATGGCAAAAACTCAACAGTGAACTGCATCATCCGACACAAAGGTCTACAGGGAAGAAAACTGGTAGCACCTTTCCGATTTGAAGATTTGGGTAAGAAGAATGAATGACGGTCTTTAATCATTTTTAATTTACCCTAACATTACATTATCAAACAAAATTAAATGGAATGGGAAGAGTCCTTCAGAGTGAGATCACTGTCCACAAAGCTCTCCTTAGCAGCAAATTCCTTTAATGATTAAAATTTCTCCAGCTGTGTGCTAGAATGCACCTGTTCCAACATTCAGAACCCCAGTTGTGCAGAAAGCCTAGCAGGGCGCCATATGCAAATAGTGTCATGATTCCTTTTTGGTAGTGACAGCTGGCATAACTCGGCCTTCAACAGTTTTATTGCAGTCATGTTTTCAGAGAGGTATCTGTGCTTCAGATGGCCTCTGTGCTTTATCTTTGTAGTCAACCCAAAAGGAGATAACAGTGATTGAAATAAATCTAAACTTGCTGGCGTCACTTTATGTTAATATAAAAGACTCACACAGTCAAATTAAGCCACAATTACTCTTTAGATATATTTTGTTAATGACTGTTTTTGCAGATTTTAGTTTAACCATGTTAATATTCTGGGGAGAACAAATACTAACACATAAAATGCCAAATGGTAAATGTGAAGAAGAATTGCCTCCATTTTCAGAATGGGTTCTGAAATTTCTTCACCAAAAGCAAATAATAATAATAATAATAATAAAATAATAATAATTTTTAAACTCTAGAAAACTTTCTCTTTTTTTAAAAAAGAGAGAGAAATTGTGAGGGGGTGGGGGCAGAGGGAGAGAGAATCTCAAGCAGACTTTTTGCCCAGCACAGAGCCTGAGGCAGGACTCGATCCCATGACCCTCAGATGATGACCTAAGTCAAAAATCAAGAGTCAGACACTTGACTGAGCCACCCAGGTGCCCCTAGAAAACTTTTTGATCCAAGAAGTATCTAATAAGAAGTAGCATGAATCACACATCTATAATTAATAAGACTCTGACCTCTGTTATTTGTAAGGTGCTACTCAGTGTAAAAAGAATTCCTGAAGTGCAAGGATTCACTCACACTAGTGAAGGAGGGAGCTGGATGAGGATATGTTTGTTGAGAAAGCTCTACATGAAATAACTGCTCATGCAAGACACTAATTAAGGAGAATGCCATCATGGGAAAAGCGCCCTGCAGCCCTGTGGGGGTTGCTGCTGTGGCTAACAGCTCCCCTCTCACCACCACATGCTTTCCATCAGTCACTTTCTCAAACCAAAAGTAGCAAGTTTTGAGGAAGTTGCCTCTAGAAGCCTGGGGCCCCCTACCCTGGGCTGGCTACTGTCATCTGATGCAGAGAGTCCTGCCGCTCCTTCACTGTTCCCCTCTAGCCTCTGTGGTCAGTGGAGCATAGTGCATGCGGGGCATGCTTCTGAAAAATATTCAGGTTATTATTATTTTTTTAAGATTTATTTGAGAGAGGGAGAGAGAGAGAAAGAGAGAACACATGGGGAAGGGGGAGAGAGAGAATCTCAAGCAGATTTCCCATCGAGCATGGAGCCTGACGCAGGGCTTAATCTTACAACCCTGAGATCATAATCTGAGCTGAAACCAAGAGTCAGACGCTCAACCGACTGAGTCACCCAGGTGCCCCAGACATTCAGATTCTTAAACAAGAGAACCAATGATGCTGGAAAAAAAATATATATATATATATATTATAATTTTTTACTTTTTAGCTATTGTTCAGGCCATCTACAAAAATTACTCCTGAGTGGAAATGACAGTTTCTTCTCCATTATGGCCATGGTTCTGTAGGACTCAAAATCCCAGCCATAAGATGCTTCTAATTAGAATAAGACTTGACTTTTATTTCTGATCTATCGATTACTTAGCACCCACTGCCAAGATTTCCATAAGTATTCAAAGAGCAACTTCAGTATCAGCTATCGGTGGCTTCCATTTGTTTACAGCTTTTTTCCCTTTGGCAAACTATTACACTGACATACAGATATTACACACGTTTTGTTCATCCAATGAGTTTAAAAAGTTTGATTAGCTGAGAGGTGCTTTAAAACACATTTACAAGTAAGGATTCTGACCCCTTTCCTTCCCACACTCTGCAAGGTAGGACCTGGGAAAATGTAAGCATCATATCCGGGGCTATGAGTAGTGTCTTCCTTTGAAAAACCCACACTTAGATATTGTGAAAGTGTGATGCTTGGAGAAAGAGAACAGAACAGGAATAGAATCAGACCCTCCTCAAAATGATTTACTTCATTTATTTAGTGTTCCAACATGAGGGATCTTGATTTCCTATTACTTAACTGGAGGTGAAATAAAAACAAAAACTTGAGTGACAATTCTCAAACTTACTGACTTCAGGACCCCTCTACACTCCTACAAATAATTGAGGACCCCAAAGAATTTTTATTTATGTGAATTGTATCTGTCAATATTTACATATTAGAAATTAAAACTGGAAAAAAAGTGTGAATACTTATATATTTAACAAATAATTAGTCCACTACATATAAACACAAATAGTATATTTGTGTGGAAAAAATAACTATTTTGCAACAGCAAAATATTAGCGAAAAAAATGGCACTGTTTTTCATTCTGAAAATCTCTTTGGTATCTGGCTTAATAGAAAATAATTAGGTTCAGGGCACCTGGGTTGCACAGTTGGTTGAGCGTTTGACTCTTGGTTTTGGTTCAGGTTGTGATCATAGTGTCCTGAGATCAAGCCCCATGTTGGGCTCTGTGCTCAGCGTGGAGTCTGCTTGAGATTCTCTTTCCCTTTCCCTCTGCCCCTCCCACTTATGCTCTCTCTAAAATACATAAATCTTTAAAAATTACGTCCTCATAACTTCAGCATTCAATCTCTTGCAATACGTTGTTTTGCTTGAAATATATACAAAAATATAGCCTCACACAAATAGGTAGTATATTAACACACTTTTCAGATAATTGTGGATTTTCTTCTTTGATACTACCCTAAAATTCAACAAGAGGTGATTTCTGAAAGGTTAGTTGCTATATGGACTCTGGAATTCTATCAATGAACTTTCATACCCTTGTGACATTAAAGTTATTTGACAAACTTGCACTTTGGATAAATCTTTTGTCCAGGCATGATTTTGTAACATCGTGCTTTGGTCGTTTGGAAAATATCAATTTACTGATTTATACAGATCTTTCAAATGTTGACACATTTCACTATCAAAATCCATCCCACTCATTAATATCATCACTGAGCACATCAGCAATCTAAGCATTTAGAAGCTATCAAGCTCACAGTGGTGGATACAGGTTTTTCAAAATGGAAATGAGGCTGGTGCAACTGAGCAACTAAATTTTTAATATTAATTTGTATCAAAAAAATTAATTTGTATTAATTTAAGTTTAAATAGTGTAGCTAGTGGATGCTGTATTAGATAGCAAAAGCCTAAAACATTCTAACCAACTAGAGAGAGCAATCATAATGCACCAGTAGCCACTTAATCAAAACAAAATTCAGTCTAATTGAATCTATTCACTAGTTTGTTGATCGTGAGGATAAATCAAAGTAAATATGAACTCATGTGTATCTCCTCTTTTGTACAAAAGTATATAATTATCTGAATTCATATCATACCATCCATATTACTCCAGAAGATCTTGATCATTATTGATAATTTTTCTTTGTGACCCCAATATTTCCCATATTGTGCTCTTCTTATAATTTGCCTCCAGTACTTCAAAGTAGCTTTCAAACTTTCCCCTCTTTCCATTGCCAGTAGCTCTCTCTTCAATTTCCTCTGGCATCTTTGTGGTCACAGAGCTCATTTTAGCCTTAGAGTCTAAATTACTATTTCTCTATCGTTTCCTTACTGGTGGGTCTTCCTTTTCTCAGAGCTCTTGCATGCAACTCTGGCATTTTTATAGTTTCCAAAATTTTTAAATGCTTTATTAAGAAAGTAAGGTTTCAAAACCACAGAAAATTATTTGATAAAATAAAAAGCTGAGACGCACTCTCAGATTCCATAAAGATATTACCCACCTGTCTCATATCAGTATCAATATTTATAAAATTTCAGGCACCTTTTCTATATATTACCTGGTTGCAGGCCTATTCATTGGTCAAATCTATGTTAAGCTGAATTCTAGAATCATTCCCAAACATTAGGGGTTTTTTTGTTTGGTTGTTTTTTTGTTGTTGTTGTTTTATATAGAGAGAAGGGGGAGGGGCAGGAGGAGAGGGAGAGAGAGAATCTTAAGCAGGCTCCATGCCCAGCATGGAGTCCAATGCGGGACTCGATCTCACAACCCTGAGATCATGACCTGAGCCAAAATCAAGAGTAGGATGCTTAACTGGCTGGACCACCCAGATGCCCCAAACATCATATTACATTATACAATAACATTTGTAAGCACTGTGCTAAGCCTGTTGTATGAATTAACTCATTAATTCTTACAAAAAAAAAAAACCCTCCAAAAGAAATGCCATTAGTAGTTCCATTTTACAGGTAAGGAAAAACTGAGTTCTCAAGAGATTAGGCATCTCGCTCAAACTTACTCAGCAGAAGGCAAGTTAACAGCATCAGAATTCAATCCAGTCTGCGCCTGACTCTGAGGCCACCTAACCAATAAGGAGGGAGATAGGTGACCAGGGAGACAGACAGACAGAGGGACTGATGGATAGATGGGGACAGAGAGAGGCAGCGTATAGCTTTGCGTGCTACTGAGAACACACAAGCTCCAGATCCAGCATGCTGTACTTCTCAGCCAAGCAGCCTAGCAGATGGGCAACCAGCAGGATGCAGATTCAAAAGCCAGAGCAAAGGCTGCAGAGCACGGAGTGCTGAGGTTTGTGCAGAGCCTCCACAAGCGGGTAGCAGCCAAATATACTCTCCAGCCTATTGTCCTGAGCACCATGTGGGTGAAACTGCTCTCTGTAGTTGCTGATTTCTGTTTTTCCCCTTTCCTAGTCACTGATCAAGAGACGGCTTCAGATGCCCCGGAGAAAAGCTCCCCATCCTCTCAAGACCCTCAGCAGCCCGCTAGTACCGGTAAGTCAACCCATGAAGACTTAAAAAAAAAAAATCATGCCTCCTTGAAAAGGGTCACTTTTCCGATTCTCATTTCTAAGATTTTTTTTTAATATTTTTTTTAAAAAAGAGAGGAGAGAGAGAGGTAGGGTACGGGGCAGAGGGAGAGGGAGAGAATCTCAAGCAGGCTCCACACCCACCATGGAGTGTGACCCGGGGCTCCATCCCAGGACCCTGAGATCATGACCTGAGCCGAAATCAAGAGTTGGACACTTAACTCACTGAGCCACCCAGGTGCCCCTGAAATTTTAACTTTTAATAAGACTGCGCAGGACCCCTAGCCCTGGCTCCAGCTTCGTGGTGTCCTGGAGGAGCTCCAAACCAGGACGCTCCCTTAGTGGGATGGGCTTCAGGGTAACTAATGCCTTGTAGGTTCAGTGCTGTTTTGCTTGATACACACACACACACACACACACACACACACACAGGATTGTGACATTTGAATTTCCTCTGTGGTAAAGGGCAAGGTTGAATTCATTTACGGGGAGACACATTTCTTTTGTTTTCTCATCCAGAACAGACCAAACACAAAATAAAGACTTGGTTTCAGCAAAGGGCAAAGAAGCAGGATCTGGAGATTTGGGGCTTTTTGCCGTTGAATAACAAAAATCACCTCTGAAAGCACATCAGTTCCTTGGTTGTCAAGAAACTGAGATAGTTTTTGATGACAGGATTGAGCTCTAAATGCAGAATTTAGAAAGCCCAGGATATAATTCCAGTTTTTTAGACAGTGAACCCACCAGGTGGTTAGCCCTAGGCAATGATCATATATTTAATTTATCTTTGTATTTTACTTGGCATAGCATCTGGCACTAGCAGGTACTCAGAAAATGATATAAAAATGAATAAACACACGTATGAATACATTTGTTTGTTACGGTGTTTTGAGCAAGATAGCCTCATCCAGAAAGGGCATAAATGCCTACATGGCCCCTTTCTGTTTCAAAATAGTGTGTCTATAAGAATTTCCTTCTGTGGAATAAGTGCTTTCATATCATTATCATGTTCACAGTTCTGAGGATCAGATCATGTTTTTAAATTTTTTTTATCTGGAATAACATTTAAAAGTAAATGTTTGGGGGTTTTAACCACCGATAAAAACAATACGTACCATCCAGTGTTTTGATGGGCAGTGGAAATTGAAAATAAGCTGAAGTGGAGCAGCCATATCTCTTGCTTTAATAATCCAATATTTTTAAACGTGTTTAGAATCTACTTGTCTTTAAATTGGCTCACAGCACCACTGAACAACCCAATTTTCTGCCCTGCTTTTTCATATATAACATAAGATTTAATATGGTTTTGAAATTTCCTTTCAGCTTTCAATTTCTACGATTTTATTACTGCTAATAATACGCATTTCTAGTAGAAGGGGTGGTTTCGATCCCCGAGGGATCCACACAGTGGCGCTGTGTAATGGACTAAAAAGCAAGAGACCCAGGAGGGGTGGGAGCAGGAATTGGGAGGATGAGCAACCAAATCAGAAAACAAGATCTTTTAGGGGTCCCTGGATGGCTCACCGGTTGAGTGCCTGCCTTTGGCCCAGGATGTGATCCTGGAGACCTGGGATCAAGTCCAATGTTGGGCCCCACATTGGGCCCCACTTTGGGCTCCCTGTATGGAGCCTGCTTCTGTTTCTGCCTCTCTCTCTGTGTCTCTCATGAATAAGTAAATAAAAAATCTTTTTTAAAAAATGAGATCTTTTATAATTGTGACTTCTCTCACCTAGCACAAGCATCACAGTACGTGCCCCTTCTAAGGGGAGAGGCAAGCATAGGTCTGAATGGCAAAGGATCCTATTTTTCAACATAAAAATCACTGCTTCCCAGGCTGTTGGGTTTTCTTTCCACAGAGCTTGGGGTGCCAGGCTTCAGTGTTCTGGCATCATCATGTACCGTTCTGAAGACCTTCTCACGAGTGGGCCTGACGCAAGAAGGAAGTGCAAGATAGTAGTTTACATTTTGCATGCTGAGCTTCGGCACTGGCTCTGTCGCCTACTTACTCCCTGACTTCAGACCATTTATTTACTGAACCTCTCGGAGCCTCTGTTCAGAGCCACAGTGAGAAACCTACCAAATGCTCTGCTTGGGGCTGAGCCCAGAGGTGGTGTTCAGCAAACATCTACCTTTTAAAAATAAGGCAGAATGAGCCTGGCCTTTGTAACTATTTCTGGAAGAAGTCAGCAGTTCAAAAATGGTCTCCTTGGTTTTTTTTTGTTTTGTTGTTTTGTTTTGTTTTGTTTTGTTTTGTTTTTAAGGAGGACCACCTAATTGGATTTCCCAAGCTGTTTTGCTGCTTTGGGATGGCCGTGTATATATACACACTATTCATATATAGTCATAGGTATATGCCATGTCTTCATTTCTTTCAATCTAGTTACAGTAATGGAAGATTCTAGTACAACAGAGAGTGACAAGGAAGAGAAAGAACAAACCACTCAGGACCCTGACTTGGCCACTGGTAAGCATCCCCCACAGTATTTAGAATAAACACTTGGCATTTTAACCTCTTAATCAATGAATCCAATGGCTTTTTTTTTTTTCAGTCCCCATTTTTCTTGACCTTTCTATTGGTTAATCACTCCCTGGGTTCCTGACTTAGCTGCGTCCTGGTTCCCTTGACGTACTCCGCCTGGTTCTGTCTCTGTTTGCTAACCACTCCTCCTCTGTGTCCATCAACACATCCCTTCCTCCTCTGGCTTCTTATATATGGATCTACTTCTGACTTGACTTCTCCATCCTTGATTCTTCACTGAATTCTTCAAGAGTTTACCTATTCCCAAGGTTGTTCCTATTGCTACCAGGAAGAAAAATTCCGTATTTCCAGAACATTCTCCTGAGAATTTATCTCTGATTCATTCCACCTCCTACATCCCTGTTGCTGAATTCTTCTGCCGTCTTCTCGAACTCAATATCACTAAAAACCAAACAGCACCTTTTCCTACAAAATCAGCTTGTCCAGATGATTACACAGGCCCTAAACCTTGGTGTCATCCTTCACTCTTGTGTGTGTACACACAAACACATATAAAATCAACTCATCTCCAAGGACTTGTGAGTCCTTTTACTGCCATCCCTGGTCCAGACCCGCATCATCTCCTGCACAAAGTCCTGTAACTTCAATTTCTCTTGTGGTCCTTTTTTTAGGACTATGATCAAAACATCCTTTTGTATTCTGCACACCTGTGTTCAGAAAAACATCTGTGGCTCCCACAGTCTACCAGGCAGAGCAGGAGCCTCCAAGCCTCCATTGAGTGTCCTCCACCCCCTGCCTCTGTAGTCCTATCTCTAAAGTCCCAACAAGAACACACATTTTTCTCCAACAACATCATCTCATTTTGACTGACCCGGCCCTCGCTGGCCTGAACTGCCCCTAAAGATTAGAAGAGCCTCATCTTCCTTCTCCTTACCCTTCTTCCAAGGCCAACATCTCCACTGAGAACTTTCCTGACAAACACAGGGACCACTCTGGCCTCTGAATCCCTGAACACATTATGGTGTTAACAGATATGGATCTAGAATTTGGCATAGATATATGAATTCTGTTGATTAATTTATTTGTCTCTGTAGAGAGAGGGAACTACCCTCTAAATCACAGGGACTGTGTCTTATGCAGCTCCAAGCACAATGTTCTACACATAGGTAATGCTCCTTAGCTGCTTGTTGGTTGAGACAAGGCCAGGACATCTGGGCAAAACTGGAGCCCACAGAATCAGAATGTGAGGTTTAGAAAGATCTTAAAGACTTCACCTAATTTATGTCCAAATGCCTTCATGTAGAACCACATTTAACCTAGCCAACATTTACGAATTTCATTTTATTTGTATAGTTTTTCACACTCCTTAACAACCTCTCTTGCTGATTAACTACACCTTGCTGAAAAACCATTCCTTCCAGCTCCTTTAAGTCCCCTGACTATAATTTAAGTCAATATTCTTGCATGTTTCCTCTAGAAATGAAAAAAATCACAGCTTTGATATCTACGTAACTTAAGAGCATTTTTCAAATCACCTCACAGAATTGCTTTGTTTGCATGCCTGTTGGCTTGTTTTCAGAGAATGAATGACATGCATCTTTCCCTTCAGGGTAGGACTCTCTGTTTATCTGAGTTGCCTCTCAGCCAATACAACCTTTTGAAAGTATTAGACAAATTCCTCAGTAACAATAGCAAACCAACTTTGAACTGTCTAAATTCTCTCCATTTTCTCTATAGAAAGAAAACTGTCTAATTCCTTTCATTTTCCCTGTAGAAGCCAATCTTCAGTACTTAGGAGTGGTACGGAAGAAAAATGGCATTCTGCTGCTCACACTCGTGTCCTTCCTGATCTTTATACTCTTCATCATCGTCCAGCTCTTCATAATGAAGCTTCGGAAAGCACATGTGGTGTGGAAAAGAGGTGAGAGGCAGTGGACCCAATGGGACACCGATGGGTGCTGTAACACTTGGCTAGGACAAAGGAAACTCTGCCAACTAAAGCTTTTCCGTTAGATGCTGCACAATATGTTTGATAAGTGTTGTCATTCAAATAAGCAATTGCTTGTTCGGTAGTAAATGCAGAATGTGAATCTCCAGGGGCTATAATCAAAGAGGGTACAACCAAGAGAAATTAGGGTAGCTCTGGGAATTGATATTAAATTATAAAAGCTCCTACTCACAAAAGGATACTGAGTAGAAAATTCATTCATTCATTCAGAAAGCATTCAATGAGCACCTCTCATGTGCCAGGCACTGTTCCAGGCCCTGGGGATACCTCTGTCACCAAGAGAGACCAGGTCCCCGCTCTTGAGGAGTTCATATCCTAGGGATATGGCCACCCCTTTTGAAAAAGTTATCATTGGAAACTATATAATTTATCTAGCATGGAAGAAACCTATTAAAATGCACAGATTCAACACGTACCACCGCTGGAAGGGGCCTTAGAAAGTTATCCAGAATAACTGTCTACTTGATTCATTCCATCAGTGTGAACGAGGATTAAATCCCCTCCTTAATTCTGAGTGATCATTTAGACCTATGCTGCCCAGTGCAGTGGCCACAACATGGCTACTGAGCACCTGAAATGTGGCAATCACTTTTGAGAGGTACTGAAAGGATAAGATAGTCACCCAACATTGAAAGCTCAGTACACACACACACACACACACACACACACGAATGTCTAATAATAATATATCGGGTTTCCTAGGTAAACATTAATTTCATCTGCTTCTTTTTGCTTTTTGAGCATGGCCACTAGAAAACTTAAAGTTACACATGTGGTTCACATCCTAGTGTTGCTGGACAGTGCTGATTTAGCCATGCAGGATTCCAACACCTCTAGTAGCAGACAACTCATTATGTCCCAAGGCAAAATACGACCTCTTTATATGGCTCTCACCCTATTAAAAATATACCGTCTCCTAGGTTGGTGTCAATCTGTCTATATATTCAGTTGGACTAACTTTCATCATATATGGACCTAGAGACAGGGTCTGGCTTTTCAGCTGTACCTGCACAATAGGCAAATGCCATAGTATTGTTTCAAAATCTCCCATTAATCCTTTACCCCCATAGTTCTTTACGGGCTACCAGAATTATTCCATCCCAAAGAACAATACTTGATTCTACTCTGCTGTCATTTGCTTTCCACAACTCTTACACTGCCCAGCATAGTGCTTGGAGGGATCAGAGCAAAGGACAGAAAGAATTCTCCAAATGAATGAGGACATGAGGTATGGGAGGGGGTGGTGGTAAGTCCACTATTGTGTAGACAGAGGTATCATCTTATTCAAACATACATCTGCATGCATAAGTGATGTCTGGCACCAGAAATTAATAACATCGGTTTTTTTTCTTGCAGAAAATGAAATCTCAGAACACACTCTAGAAAGTTACAAATCAAGGTCAAATCATGAAGAAACATCATCCCAAGAGAAAAATGGCCAAAGTAAGTCAACTACATGACCTCAAATTTGAAAAATGAGGTTCATTAATTTGTTCGTTAAGGAGGAGGGTAAAAATCAAAGTCTAATTTTTAGCACTAGAAAGTCAATCACCTAAATCATCTTGTAGAACATAAGTGCATCTTCCAAAAATGAAAAGTAGCAAGCATTAAATTCCTAGGGCTGCAGATATGCCCTTTTGGGAAGCCATCCCAGAGTTCTCCCTGTCACACACCAGCACATCCCTGCACTGTGTGTCCCTCTTGTGCCCTGGGTATCTTGCATACAACTTAACAATCCGGTACTTTCCACATCCTACACCCTATGGTCATTTTTAATGTGTTGATTTAGCTACCACAGTACTCCTCCAGGTGGTGAGTAGCTGGGTTTATCTATGTGTGTCTCCAGTGTCTAACACATGGCCTATGCAAATGGAGTGTTTGATAAGTTAGTGTTGAATAAATGAACACAAAACTTAACTTATTCAAGCAGAGACGTTTTGGGTCTTTTGGATGACTCCGTTGTAGTTTCTCAAGCAAAAGATGTAAAGAAAGTGAAAGGAAGAGTTTCTAAAAGGAGAGAGAGAGAGTTCATTCTTGACAAAAATCTAGTGGAGAGCAGCTCCAGAAAAGCAAGAATCTTCTACCTTTCCACCATTTTTGTTTCCTCCATGCAAATTACCTTATGCCACCTCCCAAGAGTTGCAAGATGTGCAGAAAAGCTCTGCTGCTAGTTTTTATTGCTTTCACTGAGGTTTCTGTAGGAAGCTGGCCTTTCACAACACCTCTGCCTTTTTTTTTTTTTTTTTTGCTTTGACCTAGTGGGGTGTGAAGTGGAAAGAATCATTGTACTAGCCAGGCAGGGGAACAAGAGGGCAGACAGTGAGAACTGGGGGTGGGGGAGGGAAGAGTGTGCAAGAAGCAGAGAGTCTGTGGTATTGCATATGTTTTCTAGAACATCAGTGTTCTTGCCTTTGACTGACAAGTAGGAGAATTTTGTCAGTATGATGTATTAGTTGGACAGTTTCCTATGCCAATTTTTTTTAGCAAGGGGAACAAAAAGTGGGCGTAGAATGATAAATTTTAGCAGGGAGAGAAAAGACCTTGGCCCTGCTGCTGAACAAGCAGAAAGCCTTAACATCTCAACTTTAATAAAGCTGAAAATTACTACATGTGGGGCACTTCAGAGACTCAGTGTTTGAGTGTCTGTCTTTGGCTCAGGTCATAATCCTGGGGTCCTTGGATTGAGTCCCCGAATTGGGTTCCCCGCAGGGAGCCTACTTCTCCCTTGGCATGTGTCTCTGCCTCTGTGTGCCTCTCTTGAGGGAGGGAGGGAGGGAGGGAGGGAGGGAGGGAGGGAGGGAGGAAGGAAGGAAGGAAGGAAGGAAGGAAGGAAGGAAGGAAGGAAAAAAGAAAGGGGAAAGGAAAGGGGAAAGGAAAGGGGAAAGGAAAAGGGAAAGGAAAGGAAAGGAAAGGAAAAATGACTGCCTTCACTCAAGGCTCTCTTCCCAGAAAGGTCCATCTGTCGGGGCTGGGCCACAGATTGTGGGAGATGGTTCTTCCTCCTGGGCTCTAACCTGCACTTCCATCTTCCTTCCCTTGGCACCCTCAAACCCAGCATTTCAACTTCACTATTTTTGCTCACTTAAAGGGCATTCTCTGGAGCTGTCTCCACCCTCTATGTATAGAATTACATGGGCTTTGAGTGGTCAGCCCCAACCCTATGTTTATCATTTACTGTTACTTTTAGTTTGAAATATGCTGAATTACACTGTGGGGTTTTTTTTTTTTTTGTATTTTCAATGGCAGAAATGTCTATATTATTTCAGGTTTATTAGTACATTTACGTAAGAAGACTTTAAAAAAAAAAAAGTCAGACTATAACAATGCATTCCGACCACTGATGAGATGCATCAATTTCAGATTTGATTTTTTAAGACATTAACATACGAACTTAAAAATACCATGTGTAATCAAACTGTCTCAAATAAATGTGTGCAGGATTGTTCAAAATAGTCATCTTTGACATGTTTTTCTTTCAGCTTTCCACTCTAAGAGCTACATTAACTACATCACACAGTTGTACTCAGATGCAAAAACGAAGAGGAAGGAAAACGCACAAAATCCAAAATTAGAAGGAGAGCCCACTCATATACCAGAGAGCATTGTGTAGTGCTTCCTGCAACAGAAAATTGGATTTCGGGGCAGCCGCATCATCACAGTGGAGCAGCCTATGGGAAGGAGCATCATTACTGTCACATGAAAAATATACTTTGCGTGCAATGCAAGATGGTGCCTTGCCAGGGCAATCTGCCCTGGATTCAGAGCTGTTAAATGAGGACCAAACTGTAGACACAAAGCTTCATACTTAAAAAAAGAACGAAGGAAGGAAGGAAGGAAGGAAGGAAGGAAGGAAGGAAGGAAGGAAGGAAGGAAGGAAGGAAGGAAGAAAAGAAAAGAAAAAAGAAAAGAAAAGAAAAGAAAAGAAAAGAAAAGAAAAGAAAAGAAAAGAAAAGAAAAGAAAAGAAAAGAAAAGAAAAGAAAAGAAAAGAAAAGAAAGGGAGAGAAGAGAAGAGAAGAGAAAGAATCAATTATGCCTGACACTACTTCTGAGCAGGAGGATTCTCCTAAGCCTTGGAGATCTGGGTTGATCTGGGCAGCGAACATCTTACCCTAAACGGAAAAGGAGGTTTTAGATGCTAGGCTCTTAACAGAACTACTTAAAAGAAATTTTTCTAAAATCTTTCCTTCTGGTCTCCAAATAAAATCTTCAGGATGAAAAGAACCTAGAGGAGGTCTGTATTCCTAGGAGCTTACTTTCAAGATGGACTTTAAGAAGATGTAAGCAGTATATACAACGTCTGGAGAAGGGGTACATAACAATGAGTGGGCACTGAATCATGAGCATGAATGCCCCAAGATTCATGTCCTATGACTCAAGCATCAGTTCCAGGTAGGCCCAGAGATTCCATCTTCTAAGGGTTTCTTGCTAAGTCATAAGACCTGATCTAACAAAGTTTTCTCCAGGACACTTCATTACAAAAACATACACAAATGAAAACAATGAGCCTAACTTACTATGACCTGATGAGTGCTTTTTAAAAATTATTTTAAAAAGAGCTGAATATATGTTTTTCTAGTCACAAGTAGTCCAAGTTTTACTCGTGAAAGTGGCATGCCTTTTTTCCCCCCAATCAGTTTATTTATCTATGACATTTCTCAGTTTGGTTCTGAATAATTCTAAAATAATATCCCCCCACTCTATCATACACACTCATATTATGAGTTTAATTTGTTACAGGGCCAGATCTAGCTGTGATTTTTTTCTCCTTATAAAAAAAAAATTAAGTAATTCCTTCATCCAACGTGGGGCTTGAATCATGACCTCAAGATCAAGAGTTAGATGCTCTACCAACTAAGCCAGCCAGGTGCCCTGAAAAAAAATTTTTTAATAATCATAAAATTACTGAAACGCATCAGAACAGAGCACTTTTCCCTCTGAACCATTTGAGAGTAAGTTGCCATGCCGCCTGGCGCCCCTGAAATACTTGACCTTTATGTCCTATGCGCAAAGACACTTTCCCCTGGAACCACAAGGTGAAATCAGGAAACAGACATTGGTGTATTCCTGCTACCAGTCTTCAGACAAAAGTTTCTCTGATCGGTCCAGTTGTCCCAGAGGATCCAGTTGATTACAGATTTAATTTTAGTCTCAGTCTGTTTGGAACAGTTCCTGAATTTTTCCTGCATATTCACGACATTTTGGATACTTTTGAAGATTGCAGACTAATTATTTTGTAAATTGCCTCTCAATTTGCATCTGATTGGTTTCTTCGTGATAAGATTTGGGTTGTGAAAAACTGGGACAGGACTGTCACAGAAGTGATGTTTGGGTTACCTCACTGTGTTTTATTTAGCCCTTTACTGATGTCACTTTAATCACTTAAGGGGCTGTCTGCCGGGACTTCCCCCTGCAAAGTTGCAAAGTTCTTCTTTTCTCCTCTGTAAGGTAATGTCTTGTGCAGAGATGTTTTTAAAAATGTATAGATATCCTGTTCCTCATCAAACTTCCAAGTTACTCATGTATTTATATCTGTATGGACTCATGGTTTCCTGTTATTCAATGAGACACAATCTGTTACTCTCCTAGCTCACACACTGGGTTATAATCTGTTACCATCAAATTAATCTCTTGCTAACTTGGGTGATCAAATTGTGGAAACAGGTTTTTGTGTCCTTATTCTCAACCTTGGAGCACTTTCTTCCTTTCTGGTACAATATATTCCAGGCTCAACTTTAACTTCTTTTGCCCCAGCCATTTCTCCAAGGATCCCTGGTTCCTTTTCATGGAAAATGATATTTAGAAGCCAAACTCCAGGGTCTGTGTATACACATTGCTTTTGGGGTATCATTTTTCAAGTCATCTGAGTACACAGAGCTACGGAATATATGAAAAAGTGTGCATATTGCTGACCCTTGAACAACATAGGTTTGAACTGTCGAGGTCCACTCATATATAACTTTTGTTCTGAAGAGTCAACAGCAAAAGCCACAGGATATTTATTTACAACTGCCTGCCCCATTCTCTCAGACCAAATTGAAGTTAATTGGTGTAAAGGTCATACCTGCTGCCCTGTGAGTACCTTGGGAGACCCCTGGAGACCATCAGCAGCCTCCAGAAACCCTAGATCCCTCCCCTGCCCAAGTTCTCTATGATCAGGGTTCCCTGCTGGTGCTAGGGTGGCTGCAGGCCTTGGGCCCCTCCCAGGCAGGGCACAACCCCCTCCCCCCAGCAGCACCCTGGCCCCATAGCCATCAGGAGGCTGGAGGGCTCAGATGTGGTCACAGCTGCCACCGGCAGTGGTACACCTGCAGGCAGGTGGGGCGGCTGTACTGCATTGCCAGGTCGCTATCACTGCCTGCAGCACCAAGGCCATCAGGCTGTGAAACATCACCATCCAGGGGCCAGACCTCTCACTGCCACCACCTCTGTCCTGGCCCACCCATCCTGCATTTTTGTTCAATAAATATATGTACAGTATTACCAATGTATTTTCTCTTCTCTTTTTTTCTCTAGCTTCATTATAAGACTACCGTACATAATACATAGAACATACATAATACATGTTGATTGACTGTGTTACCAGTAAGGCATCTGGGCCACAGCAGGCTATTAATAATTCAGTCTGGGGGGAGTCCCAGTCATACAGCAATTTTTCATTGGGAGGGCTGTTGCCCCAAACCCCGCGTATTCAAGGGTCAACTATTATATATGGATATATGTGTCTATGTGTGTGTTCATATTTAAATCTATTTAAAACCATGGGTATATTCTAGTTTTCCCCCTAATTATATTTGTAGCTCCCTTTTCTGAGAAACCCAGTTTCATTATCCGTAATGTACTTATTTGCCCAGTCCCCTGTAGACATGTCATCTCCCATCTCTGCTACCTTCCTATTCTCCTGGACCATATCTCCCCCATTCCTGTGCAAATGCAGAGTCCACCTGCTGTGCCCCCACTCCACCAGGCGGATGCTGTCCTCACCCAGCTCGGGCTCTTACACCGCATACCAGATCCTCCTGCTCCATAGAAGTCCTGGACACACACCGCTGCGTAGCAACCCCCCACCCACCCACTCAGGTTCAGGCACCCATGCAGGGCAGCCTTCCTAGGAGCACCACCTGTTCATCAGGCTCGGAGCACCCCTCTCAGCCTCCACAGCTTCCCCACCAGCCCCAATGCAGACTCCCACTTCACTATACCCCACCCCCTGGCTTTAGGACTGGACTGTTCAAGAAGAGAGGAAAGTAAGGAATTCTGAGAAAAGAAATTAGCCAGAGGTCCTGATTTTTTTTTAAGATATTTTTTAATTTATTGATGAGAGACACACAGAGAGGCAGAGACACAGGCAGAGGGAGAAGCAGGATCCCCATGGGGACCCCAGTGCAGGACTTGATCCCTGGACCCCAGGATCACGACCTGAGCCACCCAGGTGCCCTGGAGGTCCTGATTTCTAAGAGACTTTTAACATAACATCGAAATGAGGCATGCCATGTATAGTTTTGTAGCAGCTCGGAAGCAGAAATCATTCACTGAGCCATTTGTGTTCTGAAAACAATCCAGAGAGATGAACAGTTTCACTTCAGAGATGGTGCTCGTCCCAGCTGGTTAAACCTTGCTTGCACCATTCTACTTTAAGCCCATGTTTGAAGTTGATCCTCTCCAAAGATGCTCACTGGGAACATTTCCATTGCTTTGGTGCCTTTTACACAAGAAGCCAAACTAAGGTGCCAATGTTACAGCACCATGCAGAGGGATGCAGACTTAGCCAATCGTCAGGATTGCCTGAGAGGATTTCATAAAACTGGGATTCCCAGGTTTGTCCTCAAAGATTGGTCTCGGGGCACCTGGGTGGCTCAGATTGGCAAGCATCTGCCTTTGGCTCAGCTCATGATCCTGGGGTCCTGGGATAGAGCTGAGCAGGGAGTCTGCTTCACCCTCTGCCCCTCCGCCCTGCTCATGCACTCTCGCTCTCTCTCAAATAAATAAAATCTTTAAAAAAAAAAAAAAGATTCATCTCAGTAGACCTAAAGATGGGGCTTTGGGGTCTGTTTCTTTTTAAGCTCCCTAAGTGATTCCAATAGGTGAGGGTGTCCTCTTACAGCATAAAACAATTTTTTTCAAAACACAGCTGAAGCAGATATACTATCATCAAAACTGAATTAGGAATCATATTTCAGGGCAGCCCGGGTGGCTCAGCGGTTTAGCGCCGCCTTAGGCCCAGGGCCTGATCCTGGTAGACCCAGAATCGAGTCCCACGTCGGGCTCCCGGTGCATGGCGCCTGCTTCTCCCTCTGCCTGTGTCTCTGCCTCTCTCTCTCTCTCTCTGTCTCCCATGAATAAATAAATAAAATCTTTAAAAAAAAAAAAAAGGAATCTTATTTCAAAATATTATATTCTGGAGGCAAAAGGAGCTTATGAGTAATCAAGTCCTACCCAAGGTACAACTACACCCCAACACCAAGAGCAAACACATTCTGTGGGCAAAGAGCATCCAGTCTGTACAGAGCCTAGTTCAAGGTAAGTTTCTCAATTTATATTTGGCAAAGAGTCGAGGGAAGACAGGAAAATGAAAGATTTCTGGGCTCAAATAAGGTTGAAAAATGCTGACTGCTACATCTCCCTAGAGGTGATGCACACTAGTATAGCAAAGGCTCTGACAGGTCTTCTTATAAAAGTATCTCTTGGTTTATCTAACCCAGCAAAGCTCAAACTTAACCATCTCGAGCAATTCATGATGCCTGCCTACCCAGTGACCATTTGCCAATGTCTTTCTCCTTATTCATGGATCTGTGATTTTTGTTGCAGTATCCAACCCACACTAGGTAATCCTTTTGGTAGGTGAACCTCATCCCCAGCCAAAAAGAGAAATTATGACTGGTCTGAACCAGTCATGGTTCCATCCCCTCTGTTCATGGTTAGTTCATGCCGGATATATCACACTTTGGGACATGAATGAATGTCCAGAAGGCTTCTGGGAAAGCTCTCTCTTTTTCTTTATTCCTTTCTTTCTTCCTTTCCTTTTACTGTCCTTTATTTTTCTCCCTCCTTTCTTTTCTCTCTTTCTTTTTTTTAAGAGAGAGAGTACATGTGCATATGCACATGAGCCGTGGGGGTGAGGGGGTGAGGGGGTAAGGGAATGAGAGAATCTCAGCAGTCTGCATGCTTAGCGCAGAGCCCAATGTGGGGCTTGATCTCAGGACTCTAAGATCATGGCCTGAGTCGCAATCAAGAGTCTGACACTTAACCAACTGAGCCACCCAGGCACTGGGAAACTGTTTCTTAATGATTAAAAAAAAAAAAAAAAAAAAAAGGTACTCAGCATGAAAGCATCTTCCTTCCCCCAAAATGTTGTCGTAACTGTGAATGATGCTTGGAACTGCTACAGCCATTGTAAGCCCATCAAGGAACCTGAGCCAAAGTGGTGAGAAAGCCATAGAAAGGGAACAAAATGACATGGAATCTTTGATGATTTTGTTAAACTGCTAAATATTTCAGAACTTTTTGTTAAGTGAGATAAAGAGCCCCCTATTGTTATTGAAACTAGGTGAACTGGATTTTAAATTACTCTCAGCTCCAAAACAGAGCATCTTTTGAAGCACAAAACAGTTGTTTTATGAAACATCAGTGTACTAACAAACACAGTTTGGGAACCACTGATCTAGAGCAATTCTTTTGTATTACAGATGAGGGCCCTGAAACGCAGAAAGCTTTCCTCTGCCATCAGAGACCACACAGCAATTTAGTAAGATAGCTGGGATTAGAAACCTGATACCCTTGGCTCCTAAAAAGACCAAAACAGGATCCCGCTTCTCTCCTTACTATATAACTTAAATCCCCAAGAGAGCATTTCATGCACACATCTTGTTCATCGGAAGATGGAGCTAAAGAACAACTCAGAAATTTCCATTGAATGATCCTTCTTAATATTACTTTTGGGGAACTAAGTCAAAAGGCTGCTTGTATTACATTCTCAAAAATGATTTTTAAAAAAGGCCAAATTTTCTGGCTCCAAGCATCATTTGTACCACCTACCATTAGGTGAACATAACTGAGAGCAAAAATTATACTACCTAACAGACTGAGCACACATCAAGTAGTGAGGCTCCCTGCAGATGAAAAAGATGGTTTGAACTGCCAATCATTCATGAGTCCACTAATTTAGCCTAACAACATAATGTCCTGTTACTTCCCCTGGTTGAGGTCATGGTAATTTGCTATATTTATAATGGGGTTTTGATCTAGATGAGAGGTAGTTCTATTTTTACATTACACCTTCTCAGAGAGAGCCCTTCCTTCCTGTGATGCATTCATGAGCACATCTGTCATCACAGGTCATTACTCCAGACCCGGTGAATATGTTAATTTTTTTCCTACCTTTTCTCCTCTACACCTGATTTTCAGACAGAAGCAAACCAAAAGGAAGCCAGCAAAAGCTTATATTCTCCCCACCCCCCTACCCAAAGTCTCACAGTTGATCTAAAAATGAGAGTGAGGGAGAGCTTTTGCCTAAATGCAGACAGAGGGCTAACTTTGGGAGAGCACCCTGTATAGACATTTTAAAAAAGAAAATAATTCTGTTAGGTCTTCTGCAAACCCATGATATGATGGGTCACAATTTTTCATTAAGTCAGGACATCTCTTTTAAATTAAGTGCTAATTTGTGAAATAAAAACTGTGTCTCAGAAAAATACTAAACTCTGTGGCTTCCAGTGTGGTTTGAGGGAGACTGAGCTTCAGTTATCCAGACCAAACTATTAAATCAAATTATCCCCTTTACTGGAGACAAACATAGAACAAATATTTCTTATTTTTTTAAGACTTTATTGATTTGTTCATGAGAGACACAATGAGATCACAACCTGAGCCAAAACCAAGAGTTGGCACTCAATCAACTAAGGCACTCAGGTGTCCCTATATCCTAATTTTTAAAAAGTTGAGTCTTGTCCCTTTCCCATTAGGGTTTTTTTTTTTAAGATTTTATTTATTTATTCATGAGAGACAGAGAGCCAAAGACAGGGGCAGAGGAAGAAGCAGGTTCTCTGCAGGGAGCCCAATGTGGGAATTGATCCCAGAACCACGACCTGAGCCAAAAGCAGATGCTCAACCACTGAGCCACCCAGGTGTCCCCAAATATTTCTCTTTAAAATGAGAGAATGCTCTCTCTTTTTGGTTTCCCCTAATTCCTTATTCCCAAATTGTTGTTGGTTGGTTTTGGCATGAATAACCTCTCGTATCTTCAATTTCTTCATCTGTAAAGTGGGGATAACAATTCTCCTCTCACAGGATTAATGTAAGGATCAAATGAGAAGATATAATGCAGGCAGTGTCTAGCCCAATATTAAATACATAATAAGTATATAACAAGTGTTAGTATTTTTCTCTTCTACCTTAGATGGTTTTCTCCTTGTACTAGTTTGAGACAATGGTATGGAGACCACAGAGTCTGGGTTTCTTTCCTTAGAACACCCCCAATAACTGATGATGCAGAAGTTTAAAGCTAAAGGGCACAAAGGGACTGCTACTGAAGACAGGCTCACAGAAAGACCCAGTGGCACTGAAGACTTTTGGTTAATTTGGTCATCTCATCTCATAATAAATCAGCAGCAATTATAGGAATAGGTTTTAATGTTGACTATCAAATGAAAGTGTTACATGTGATACAGATAGTATCTCAAATCAGTAGGAAAGATAACATTTTACTAACTGGACATCCATACAGAAAAAGGTAAAGTCAGAAGTATTGCTTATATCATAAACCAGAAATAAAATCCAAATGGATGCAAGATTGAAATGTGCGGGATCCCTGGGTGGCTCAGCGGTTTGGTGCCTGCCTTTGGCCCAGGGCGCGCGATCCTGGAGTCCCAGGACCGAATCCCGCACCAGGCTCCCAGCATGGAGCCTGCTTCTCCCTCCTCCCGTGTCTCTGTCTCTCTTAGTGTCTCTATATCTATCATGAATATATAAATAAATCTTTAAAAAAAAAGATTGAAATGTGCAAAATGACATCAGAGAAATACTAGAAGAAAACATAGATTGAGCGCTCTATAACCTGCAAGTGAGATAAAGTTTCCTCAAACTGACTCAAAATCCAGAAGGAAGGGGGCAAAAGATTGATAAATTTGACTACACAAATTTGACTACTTAATGCCTTTTTTGTGTCCCCCCCCCAAAAAAAAAGTAAACACCAAATGATAAATTGATTTTAAAAAATCCTTGCAAATTATACCACAAAGGATACTTAGGGAAATATAAAGAGAATTGTGGAATCACCATATTGTACACCTGAAACTAATAGAACACTGTATATTAAATATACTTCAGTTTAAAAAAAAAAGATAAGAAAAACAAATACCATTCCACACAAAAAAAGGCAGGAAGAAAGGCAAATTATTTTTAAACATATAAAGTGATACTTACATAAGGCAAATGCAAAATTAAAATGGCACTGAAATACTATTCCTTATCTGTTATACTGGCAAAAATCCAAGCATTTCACAGCAAGCATGCTTTGTTGGCCAGGTGGTAGGAAAGCAAGCACACTCATATGTTGCTAGTGTGAATGTAAAATAATACAGCCTCTATGAAGGGGAATTTGTCAACCTTTAGCAAAATTATGTTAGAACTCACTTTTTGACCCAACCATTCCACTTTTAGAAATCAAACCCAAAGGTAAATGGCAAAATTACAATTTGACATACGTACAGGGCTTTTATGAACTGTTTGTTACTCACAAGACGTCACACAACAAATTCGTGGCTTTTTTCCCCTCCACACCAACCAAGTTTCTAACTCTCTTGACGTTAACTGGGTGTCCTACAATTCAATTCAGTTCTGACACTAAACACCTGGAATCAGCCCAGACCCCAAAAGTTAACAGCTCAGTCCCTCAATACTGTCCCACTTCATATGCCAATCACAAGGTCCAGGCCACCTGTACTTCTGACCAACCAGCTGTAAACCATGGATTCCCGGGGCCTTCCCCTCAGGTTCTAGAATTTTCTACAACCACTTACAGAACGCAGGGAAACACTTTACTTACTATTACTAGTTTATAATAAAGGACATTGGAGGTGATACGAATGACTATCCAGATGAAAAGGCATAGAAGGGCAGGTCTGGAAGAGTCTCAAGCACAGAAGCTTCAAACCCTGTGGAGCTGGGTTGCATTACTCTCCTAGCACATGGACGCATTCACCAAACCAGAAGCTCCCTGAGCACCATTATTTGGGGATTTTTATCAAGGTTCCATTAAGCAGGCATGACTAAGTCATCAGCCATTGGTGATTCACTCAATCTCCAGCCTCTCTCCCAAGTCCTGGGAGGTGGGGTAGAAAGTTCAGACCCTCTAATCACATGGTCGGTTGCTCTGACAGCCGTCATCCTGAAGCTACCCACCAAGAGTCACCTCACTAACATAAACTCAGATGTGGTTGAAAGGAGTTTATTATGAATAATCAAAGATACTCCTCTCACCTCTATCACTCAGGATCTTCCAAGGGTTTTAGCAGCTCTTATCTCAGGAACCTGTGACAAAGACCAAATACAATAATAAAATATGCTCCCATCATCCTTACTGGTCAGGAAATTACAAGTGTTTCAGGACTTCTGTGCCAGGTGTCAGAATGAAAACCAAATGTATATTTCTTTTTATATCGCAACATTACAGCTACTTATTGCAGCACCATCTATAATAACTCAAGTATATATCAGTAGGGAACTGATTGGGCACACAGGGGACTATTATACAACCTACAACCAAGCAAAGAAATGATAAAATAGTTCACTGTATATGTCTCTCGAGTCATCTCCAGGATATACTATTGAATGAAAAAAGAACAAAGTACAGGAGAGAGTATGTATATTCCTTTAATCTGAGAAAGAGGTTAGTTAGAAATATATACATATTGGATTATATTTTTTAAATATAACTAATCTAAAAACTAACAAAAATCATCACTGTATATGAGCTAAGAGGCGATTGAGTGAAGGGATGGGGATAGAAATTAGACTTCTCAGGCAGCCCGGGTGGCTCAGCAGTTTAGTGCCGCCTTCAGCCCAGGGTGTGATCCTGGAGACCCGGGATGGAGTCCCACATCGGGCTCCCTGCATGGAGCCTTCTTCTCCCTCTGCCTGTGTCTCTGCCTCTCTCTCTCTCTCTCTTTCTGTGTTGTCTCTCATGAATAAATAAATGAAATCTTAAAAAAAATTAGACTTCTCTAAATGTCCCTGGCTTTATAGTTTTGACTTGGGAACTCTGTGAATGACTTACATAATCACTTTAAAATTTTAGGCAAAATTAAAAATTAATTTGGTAGGAAAGTATAATGCTTCAACCACTTGGGAAAAAGAGCTTGGCAGTTCCTCAAAAAGTGAAACAGAGTTACCATAGGATCTAGAAATCCCACTCTTAGGTATGTATATACTCAAGAGAACTAAAAATATATATCCACACCAAACTTACACATGAATGTGCATAGCAGCATTATTCATAATAATGAAAAGGTAGAAACAATACGAGTGTCCATCAGCTGGTGAGTGGATAAATGTGATATATTCATACAGTGGAATACTATTTGGCAATAAAAAGGAATGAAATCCTGACACATACGACAACGTGCATGAACCTTGAAATCATGCAAAGTGAGAGAGGCCAGACACACACATGTACATACACACACACACACACACACACCACATATTGCCTGATCCCATTTATGTGAAATGTCCAGGATATGCAAATCTATAAAGACAAAAAGTAGATTCATGGTTGTCACTGGCCGAGGGATCAGGGGAATGAGGGGTGACTGCTAATGGGCGTGGGTTTGGGGCGGGGGGACAAACGTTCTGGAATTAGATAGTTGTGATGGTTGCAAAACTAGTGAATCATGTATTTTTAAGGGGTGAATTGTGTGTTGTGTGAATTATATCTCTAAGCTATTATTTTAAAAAATCACTTTGTAGAACTTACTTGAATCCTAATTCAAACCTACACACTCTGAAAGGATATTTGAAAGACGATTTCAGTCTGAAACTGACTCAGTACTAAATGATATTAAAGAGTCATTAGCTTTATTTTAAATGTGATTATTCTATGGCAGTTATTTCAAAATTATCCCTTACAGATACCTTACTGATGAAATCATAGGACACCTGAAATTTGCCTTTAAATAATTTTGGGAGTCAAGCACAGTGTGTTTACAAACAAGACTGCTCACATGTTGGTCTTTATTGAAGCCAGGAGAGGGCTACCTGTATATTCACTATACTTTTCTCTCTACCGTTGCATATGCTTTTAAATGCCCACAATAAAAATGTTTTAAAATTATTTTTAAGAGGGATCCCTGGGTGGCGCAGCGGTTTAGCGCCTGCCTTTGGCCCAGGGCACGATCCTGGAGACCCGGGATCGAATCCCACGTCAGGCTCCTGGTGCATGGAGCCTGCTTCTCCCTCTGCCTATGTCTCTGCCTCTCTCTCTCTCTCTCTGTGACTATCATAAATAAATGAAAAAAAAATTATTTTTAAGAAAGAAAACCCAAAAAAAAACAAAGGCAAGAAAAAAGGCAGTCGTCAACAATTTGTTGCTCAGTATTCATAAGAGCCACCCTATAGGATCATCTCATTCCAAAAGCCTCCGATTCCAGTAAGGCAAAAGCCCCCTCTTCCCCTCTGGTCTCCCCCAGGACTCGACTCCATCTTCTGGAACGGGGTTAGCATTACTTGTACTTCTGTCTGTTGAACTGCACTGTCTATATAAAAATATATTTATTATGACTTCAGTCCTCTAAAATTATTCTCCATTAGTCACTCTAAATAAATGATAGGGGTGCAGGGATAAATGAGAGTTTGTCCCTTGACATTTTAAAGATTTTAATATGAGGGGGAAATCTTTGTAAAATATATTCAATGATTTTTTTACCTGTCTACTCACATTTATTAAACTGATATACTCTGTATGAATTTTTAAAAATTAATCACTATGGAAATGAATTGTGCTCGTTGTCATACCCCGATTCCCTCACAGGGTTTTTAGCTAGAGGGTTGCCTGTTGCCTACAGCAAGTAGGCTTTGAATTTAGCTGGGGTATGCATAGCTTATGATTCAGCAATTTCACTTGTGGGTATCTATCCCCCCAACTTATGTGCACCCAAAATGGAAATAACTGAAATGTCCATCAAGAGTAGAATGGTTAATTAAAATGTGCTATTCCATACCCTGGCTTGCTATAAAATAGTGACAATGAATGAAATACAGCAGCAACTGCAAGCTGCTTTGCTTTTCTGAACATCTCTTATTTTTGTGATACTTCTATCTCTCCACTTGCTGGCAGTGGCTCTCCTCTCAGTCCTCGGGTCGTCTTTTCTTACCCTCTTCTAACTTGCTTCTAACTTACCATATACGTCAAGGAACCAGACAATTAAACCTGCTAGAGTAACACACAGGATGACCACACTTCCAAAATACTGAAAATTTCAGCTTCTATCTGTTAATAGGAATTTTTTAAAATTCTTGAGTATATCCTGGGCTTAAGTGATAAATTCTCTAATCATCCTAGTTATGTGCCAAATAAGAGCATATCTCTACTACCAGGCCTAAGAGGGCTACACTTACCTACCCTCTGTTCAAGGGCTAAATTATAAGGGCATTGTGGTTTTGCAACATTTACTGAGCATCTCTCTCTCTCCTTTTTTTTTTTTTTTTAAGATTTTATTTATTTATTCATGAAAGACACACACACAGAGAGAGGCAGAGACACAGGCAGAGGGAGAAGCAGGCCCCATGCAGGGAGCCGGACACGGGACTCGATTCCTGATCTCCAGGATCACGCCTTGGGCTGAAGGGGGTGCTAAACCGCTGAGCCACTCACTGAGCATCTCTTAAGTGGCCCACACAACGCTAGTCCTTGCTGTCCCGGAGCTTATCATATAGTAAGAAGATGACAGAATTTATACAAGTAATTAATAAGTAATACAATATGACACATGTGCATGTGTCACGATGGAAGCAGGTCCTTGGGTATTTTGGGGCCACAAACCGAGGGCTATTAGTCTAGCACAGGCTTTGTCAAACCCAGAATCATTAACATCTTGGACTGAGTGGGCTTTTGGCTGTGAAGGCTGTCCTGCTCATTTGCAGGATGTTTGGCAGCATCCTGGCCTCTACCCAGGAGATGCTGGTAGCCCTCCCCTAAGTCATGACAATAGAAAACATCTCCAGACACTGCCAACATCTCCTGGTAGACAACACTGCCCTCGGTGCAGAACGGCCATGGTCCGAGAGTCAGGAGGACGGTGGTGGTGGGACTATCAGAAATTCTTCCTGTAGGACATGAAGCTCTGTGAGGTGGTGGAGAGGGGTTCAGCGCAGTCCCGCATTACTAACCTCTTGCAGGTTTAGTGCTGGGTTTTGTTTTGTTTTTTTTTATTCGTTTTTCTCGCTTTTCTTGTGTTTTGGTTAGGGTCAGGTTGACAGCTTCTTCTGAACAGATAATGTGCGCAAAAGCACCTTGCAAACCCTGGGTAGTGTTACTCATATGTAAATTATCATTATTACAACCCTAACCATGGATAAAAACAAGGTACTTTATGGCTTTGCTTTGTGCTGTTCTTCACGATTCCTTTTAATTGTATTTATTCATTCATGAGAGATGCATAGAGAGAGGCAGAGACACATGCAGAGGGAGAAGCAGGCTCCCTGCAGGGAGCCCGATGTGGGACTCGATCCCAGGGCCCTGGGATCACACCCTGAACCAAAGGCAGATGCTCCTCCTTGACATTTTTTTTTTATAAAGATTTTATTTATTTACTCATGAGAGACAGAGAGAGAGAGGCAGAGACACAGGCAGAGGGAGAAGCAGGCTTCATGCAGGGAGCCCAACGTGGGACTCGATCCCAGGTCTCCAGGATCGCCCTGGACCAAAGGTGGTGCTAAACCGCTGAGCCACCCGGGCTGCCCCCTCCTTAACATTTTAAAGATCCCCTCTGTGTTGTTGCTGTATTTCATTCACTGTCACTATTGCATAGTAGGCCAGGGTATGGAATAGCACATTTTAATTAACCATTCTACTGTTGATGGACATTTCAGTTATTTCCATTTTGGGTGCACATAAGTTGGGGGGATAGATACCTACAAGTGAAATTGCTGAATCATAAGCTATGCATGCCCCAGCTAAATTCAAACTATTTGCCAAAGTGCCTGCACCGCATAACATTCCCATCCGTAGCCTGTGAGGGTTCTTCACCCTGCATCCTCTCCAAACCCCAGCCCTGTCAGAGATCTTAAATTCTGCTCATCTGATGAGTATGGATAAAGAGATATCCACCATGGTTTTAATTTGCTTTCTTCTGATTATTAATAAGTTAATCATCTTTTCAATCAACCACAAATATTGATCAGGCTTTTGTATTTCGTTTTTAATATTCCTGTCCAAGTCACTTAATCATCCTTTCACTAGATTTTTTTTCTTAATTTGTAGTTCTTCGCCTATCCTAGCAGTATTTGTCGCAAACATCTCCATCTATATAAGTGACCCGTTTTCCTTGCTTTCCAACGTTTGGAGGTCAGGGCGCCCTACCGCAGCCTGGCTCAGAGCTCGCCCGCCTTGAACGCGGGTATTACAATAGGTTCCACCCCCCTCCACCGACAGGTGACGTCACCGCGCCGGCCCCGCCCCCGGACAGCCCCTTCCCTGGGTTGGCCCCGCCCCCAAAGCGGCCCCGCCTCTGGACAGCCCTTCCCCTGGGCTGGCCCCGCCCCTGAGGCGGCCCTTCCCCTTGGCTGGCCCCGCCTCCTGGAGGCAGCCCCGCCCCCAGACAGCTCATTGCCTGGGCTGGCCCCGCCTCCTGAGGCAGCCCCGCCCCCAGACGGCCCATCCCCTGGGCTGGCCCCGCCTCCTGAGGCAGCCCCGCCCCCAGACGGCCCATCCCCTGGGCTGGCCCCGCCTCCTGAGGCAGCCCCGCCCCCAGACAGCTCATCCCCTGGGATGGCCCCGCCTCCTGAGGCAGCCCCGCCCCCAGACAGCCCATCCTCTGGGCTGGCCCCGCCTCCTGATGCGGCCCCGCCGAGTTGGCCCCGCCCCCGAGCTGGCCCCGCCCCCTGCGCGGAGCCCCGGGGCGGGCTCTGTTGGCCGCGTCTCCAGGGCAGCACCTGGAGCGAGCGGGCGGGGTGGCGGGGGGAGGCCGGGCGGTGGCGGCGGCGGCGCGGGAGGATGCCGGCTGCAGGGGTCGCGGTCGCGGAGCAACACTGCGCAGGTGACAGGCGGTTGCCTCCTGAACGAGGGTGCGCGCGCCGGGGAGGGAAATGGGGAGGAGTGGGACTGGGTGGGGACAGCAGGAAACCTCCGGAGAGAACTGGACCAGGACCAGGAGAACCCCAAGGAGCCGGCGCCCGACAGCATTTGGGGCCCCGGCGGGAACGGGGGCCCAGGGGGCGGCACCTGGACAGGCTTTGGTGCCCAGACTCCCAGAGCAGCCCTGACTTCTGATGATTAAGACCTGCCCGGGGCACCAGACCCCCACCCCCAACCCCACCCCCGCCACCTGTCCCTTCTTTGACCTTAAAACGCCTTTGCTGCCTGGTCTTGTCCATCAGGGGGAAAAAAAAAAAAAAAAAAAAGGCAAAGAGAAAATAAACCGACCGCCCCTTATGGGCAGCTTCCGGGCAGTAACAGGGCAACTTTTTCTCTGCCTTTCACCTTGGCCAGAGCAAGCAGGGCTCCTTCTCACCTACAGAGGGAAATTCGTTCCTCCTCCGGGTACAGAGGACAGGACCCAGGGTCTGGAGGGGAGCCCGAGGGAACCGGCCGCGTCTCAGTGCCTGGATACCATTGGCGACATCCCAGTCAGCCTTGTTTTCTTTTGTAACGAGATTGCCAGCCTCTCTGGGTCAGAAACTTCAGTGAAAAACAACTGTGCCACTAGGGAGCCACACTTATTACACTTAAAATGCCTCCTTGCTGATTTATTCAAGATACCAGCTTTTCCTTCATTAATCTCATTCCTCTATACGATTAGGGCTCCACCAAAGCCCCAGCTTTGCTAGTGTTTGGCTTTGTTCTCTCCGCACTATTCCAGATTTCATTAATTACAGCAAAATTGTCTTCTTCTATGGACTTTTTTTTAATGCGTTAACTCTAAGAAACCTTAGTCTATCTCACTTAAGCACCATTGAGGGGACTGAATGATTTCATGAGCAATCCCAAATTGGAACAGAATGATTATTTTAAGCTTTTTCTTTAACATCCCAAGTACAGTTGTGCTCGCTTCGGCAGCACATATACCAAGTACAGTGACTTAGGCAGTAAAACTCTTACAGATATTTATACAAACGCTTTGCGTTAAAATGGTCAGTACTTGGTGGCTTTGCTGCTTTCTAAAAACACCCTAAAAAGCAAGAGTTAATCTACTTAATTAGTACTAAAATAAGATAGGGTGCATTATGTATCCTTAAAATGAGATGATACAGCAAAGCAGTCTGTACAGTTAATATATTACTTATATTATTTATAGTTACAACACTAGCTTGGGGAATTTTGAATTAAAAAGAAAACCACTTCACATATATATATTTTTTAAGATTTTATTTATTTATTCATGAGAGATACAGAGAGAGAAGCAGAGACACAGGCAGAGGGAGAAGCAGGCTCCATTCAGGGAGCCCGATGTGGGACTCGATCCCGGGACCCCAGGATCGGGGATCGGGCCCTGGGTGGAAGGCACCGCTAAGCCACCCAGGGATCCCCACATATATTTAAATCTGAATGCCACCTTTTGTCTGTTTTGCTATGGTACTTTAAGACATCATTAGCAGTGCTAGGAATAGGAATAAGTTTGTGCTATTTAATTAAAGCTAGCTTTGCCAAAAGAATAAGAGTAAGCCCTTAGAAAATGTTATAGGAATCTCTGATGGTCAACGTTTCTGTTGTCTGACCTACAGAAAAAAAAAATTGCATAAAGGCCAGTGAGATAGAAGACTGAGCAAAATAGAAATGCTACAGAGAGATGAAAGGAAGCCCAATCCAAAATCCTCTCCTTTCAAACTGATACAAACTTAGAGTACCCTTCCCATAAACCATCTCCTGGGTCTTTATGACAGCCCTCTGAGACAGGGAAGACTCACTTGGAATCACACACTTAAGCGAGTTGAAGGGACCCTAGCTGTTACTCAGGCCAATCTCTCACCCATCCAACATTCTCCAGGACAACATCCCTTTCAGGTAGGTAGATATCCAGCCTCTGCTATGAACCACTAAGTGGCACAAGTCACAAAGTGTCCAAATCTTATGTTAAAAGGCTTTAATCATTGTTCTTTTTTTTTTTTTAATATATATACTGAGCTGAGGTTGATCTCTGTGTGAGGTCCACCAAAAGTACACATTCCTACCAAGTAGCCACTGGGGAACCACAATATCTTCTAAAAGATGAAACCAGCTAATGTAGATCTAGGAACAAATAGCCTCCCTCTTTACAGTTCCAACTATGGAAGCTACTCTCTTCCTATCTCCATCCTTTACTTTTCAAAAGGTTGACCCTGAACTTGTTTTTCTCTATCCATAAATACTCCTGAACAGGCATATTTATATTGGTGCCCTGGGTATCTGAAATAATGCCATAGAAGTACTGTCCATAATTAACCATTTAGCTTTGTCCAGGCTTGTCTGTAATAGGCCCTTGGAAGGTTAAAAAAAAAAAAAAAAAAAAAAGAATCCAGCCATTTGATTTCCTCAATAAAGCTATATTTGATTATCAGGCTGTTTATGAACTCCACATCAGATGTGCTTCTGTAAAGAGAAAAACACAATAGTTTTTCCAATAGACCTTCCTCATACAAAAGGGTACATACAAAAGGCTGCTGCAGATAATGTAACAGGGTTCTGCTCACTTAAGTGTTTGATTAACATTGAAATTAGAATTCAGTAGTCACAAAGTGCATAAATAATTTTTTTTTTTTAGGTAATGCTTTTGTGAACCACAACTTCGAATATTCAAGCCAACTGCTCCTAGCATCGAGGATATTTGAATTCACATTTGTATTTGTGTTTTTACAAGATGAGTCATAGTAAATTAATTCCCAAGCTCTCAATTAAATCTCCTGTTCATCATGCCAACTTAAAGGTCCAGTCCAGAGAGCCACCTTTTAAGAAGGACTTACATCTGATTTCAAAAGATTCTTTGGAATCTGATTCAGGAAGCTTCACTCAAGAGAGTAAGTCCCAGTCTGAACTTGAAGACCAAATCCAGGACAACAGTATGGAGCCAGACAGCTTGGAGGAAGAAAGCCCTCAACAGGAAAGCCTGAGTGAGACAGAAGAGGAAACAAGCAGAAAAGTAGCTCAGAAGAATGGCAAGGAGAACGTCCGTACCCAGAACAATGGCATAGACAACAGGTAAGGAATTGGCTTGTGTAAGATAACAGTGTGATCATCACTGGTAGATCACAAGGCCATGGTAATGAATACCTTATAATGTGTGTGAGACAGATCCCAAGCAACTAAGGATGGCTTGAAGCCAGGCTTTTTGCCATGTTTTTAAATAAAAAGATATGCAAAAAACAAGGATAGGTATTAATAAGGGTGTATGTACTCCTTCTGGTCCTTATTTCCTGTCCATATTCCAAGTGTCTCTACTGCTATGACTTGCCTTGGGGAAATCCCAGAAAGCTTGCCATAGAAGAGTGCCATGACTTGGAATCAGGTGGTGTTGATTTGGTCCAGGCACTGCTGTTTAGTGTATAATTTGGAATAAGTCACTTAACTCTTTGGTGGCTCACTTGTGTCACCTGTTAAATTGATCTGGCCTATCTCCCAGGACTGTTATTAATGTCAATAATACACTCTGGGAGTATAATCCTACTGTACTACCTCCTGGGGCTTATACAAAGATTTAATTTCTAATAATCAGTATTTACGAGGTGTTGACATTATGCCGTGAGATACCAAAGAATATAAGAGAATATAAATTAGTGCATTACTCCATTTTAGTTAAAATACTAATTATATGACACAGTGTGGAAGAAGTTAAAAGCCATTGATTAGAAAGACGTTTCTGTGTGGTGACAAAGTGCGTAGTCTGGAGTAGACCATCTGGGTTCAAGCTGCGTGAGTTGGCCAAGTCCACTTAATCTCTCTGTATCTCAGTTCTGACATCACTAAAATAGGATAATAATAGTTACTTCACAGAGTTTTGAGGCTAAAATAAATTAATATATACACAATGTATGTAGGGTGGTGACTAGCTCTTTATAAGTTATAGATGTGTTAGGTTTTTTTTGTGTGTGTGTGTTAGGTTTTTTTAAGATTTACTTATTCATGAGAGACACATAGAGAGGGGCAGAGACACAAGCAGAGGAAGAAGCAGGCTCCCTGTGGGTGGCCTGACGCAGAACTTGATCCCAGGAGCCTAAGATCACACCCTAAGCCAAAGGCAGATTTGGCTCAGTGCTCAACCACTGAGCCACCCCGGTGACCCGATGTGTTAGGTTTTTCTAATGGGTAAAATATAAGGGAAGTTTGTTAAAAGGCCTAGAACCAAGTTCTAGGCAGGCAGGGTTTGGGAGAGATGGTAAAATTTGGAAACAAGAATCGAATTAGAGTAAAAGTGTGACATGTTCAAGACCCACTTGGTGGCAGAGGATTTGTTCCAAGCATAGGTAAAGAGGACAGCGTAGGGGCCTGATTATAGGGGCCATCATGTGCAACCAGTGCACAACCCAGATAGGGTATTGAACATAGTACCCTACAACATGTCCCAGCAAGGCGGTCAAAGCAAGAGCACCTGCCAGAGCCAGAATTAGACCCCAGTCCCAATCTTTTTCTTCCTTTCTGCTTTCTCTCCTTGTTCCTTTCACTGCAAATATTATTGGGCAGAATCAAGCTCATTTGCTTCTTAGGGATCTCAAAGTACAGGGCAAGTGGTAATCGCCATGACCAAGGTGCAGCCATAGCACTGGGGGAGGAAAAGAGGCTCAGGGAAGCATCAGCCAGACAGCCACCCCTGCAGGGCCTGGGCTGGGTGCAGCAGGGGGAGAGAATACAGATTCTTGGGGGGTCCTGCAAGAGGCAGCCGAGTTTAGGGAAGATTATCCTGCAAACCAGTGCGTTCTGAATTAGAGGGTAAACTCACAATGGACAAAGAAACTACCAGATGGTAGTCATAATTACAACAATGACAATAACGTCTCTCTTTAAAGACCCATCTATAATTTCATTTAATTCTTCATTGTCATCCCTGCCAGAAAAATGCTATTCTCATTTTACAGATATGAGAAATGAGGGGAACAGAGATCAAGCAACCTGTTGAACGGCATAGTGCTGGTGGAGGATATCTGTGGTTTTGTTGTTGATGTTGGTTTAAATTACAACCAAATTCTAACCTAAAGAAAAATACAGAGGGGCGCCTGAGTGGCTCACCCAGTTAAAGTTCTGCCTTCAGCTCAGGTCATGATCTCAGGATCCTGGGATTGAGCCCAGAGTGGGGTTCCTTGCTCAGCGGGGAGTCTGCTTCTCCCTCTGCCCCATCCCCCTGTTCATGCTTGCTCTCTCTCTCAAATAAATACAATCTTAAAAAGTACAGAGAAAAATACCATATAACCCTTATTGCCATATTTGTTTCAGATATATATTTTTCATTTATTTATTTTAGAGAGAGTGCACATGAGTGCGAGGAGCGGGGGGCGGGAGAGGGAGAGGGAGAGGGAGAGGGAGGGAGGGAGGGATGGAGGGAGAGAGAGAGAGAGAGAGAGAGAGAGAGAGAGAGAGAGGATCTCAAGCAGACTCTATGCTGAGTGCAGAGCCTGAAGTGGAGCTTGATCCCATGACCCTGAGATCATGACCTGAGCCAAAACCAAGAGTTGGATGCTCAACCGACTATACCATCCAGGCGCCCCTCAGATATATATTTTTTAAAGACATAAAACATTACAGATAAAATTTCCATGTTCCTCTTCTCAAACCCATTCCCCTTCATCTGCCTCCTCAGAGATAACCAGTTTGTACACTTACGTGGGTGTATATCCTTCTTAGGAATCTTTTATTAATTCGCTGCATAGGTAATTTATTGTTAATGGGGCAGGGAAGGGAGAGAGAAAATGAGAATATGAATTGATAGGGCTTGTTGACAGATTGGATATAGTGGCTAAAGGAAGAAGAGAAGCCAAATGTTATTTTAAGGTTCTCATAACACCAGCTAGCATTTACAGAGTGTTTATCATGAGCCCGTCTCTGCACTAAATACTTTATGTGCATTATCTCATTTAATCTGTATGGCAGCCCTGTGAGGAGACACTAATGGTCCCTATTTTATTTTTTTTAAATTTTTATTTATTTATAGAGTCACAGAGGGGGGGGCAGAGGCACAGGCAGAGGGAGAAGCAGGCTCCATGCACTGGGAGCCCGATGTGGGATTCGATCCCGGGTCTCCAGGATCACGCCCCGGGCCAAAGGCAGGCGCTAAACCGCTGCGCCACCCAGGGATCCCCAATGGTCCCTATTTTAAAGGCTAAACATGAGGCTTAGAGGAGTTATATGTACACCCATTTATTAAGCCAAGTGAGTGGTGAAGCAGAAAACTCAGGCAGTCGGACTCTATGCTTTAAGCCATGTTTTTATCATAACTCTGATATAAGAGAGTCACAGTCTCCTAGGTAATAAACGGTAGTAGTTTTATTGCTTTCCACCTCCCCCCCACCCCCCGAAACAAAGGCATAGGAAAAATGTTTTGCAGTAGATAGGCATTTTTGTCTGTAGTTTCACAGTGGAGAAACCAAAGCAAGAGTCCATTAAAGCACCTCATTTCCCCAAAGTTGAGTTTTTCACTCTTTGAGTCCAGGGCTCAGGGAGCAGACTATCCCTGGCGCTTTACCCAAGGACAATGTAAATGCCACTCAATGTATTTCAAAATAAAGAAAAGTACTTATAGAAACCAAAACTGTGGTGAGGGCCTTCATCTTCTGATTCAGAGATCCATAAACCTTGCTGTTTTCCTTAGACTTATTTGCCTTAGAAATCATTAATGACAGACCATCATCCTCAGGGTTAGAATGGCTTTTAGCTCTAGTAATTATTTGGCAGTGTAGTGCTTGAGACATTGAACATGAAGATGACCAGTTCTCCACTACAAAGGAAAACAGAACCAAAGCATTTAGCCAAATAATGCCTCAAAAACATTATTCAGGTTATTGGCCTCTTTCACCTACGTCTTGGCAACCTTTCCTACGTGCATTGTTGCTTGGCTCTGAGTAGTTTATTAGCCATGAAACAGACGAATCGATCTCAGACTCTCAAAATGAAATTCAAGTAGGCTTTCATTTTTGTAAGGTAGATGGCATTCTGGGAATTGTAGTTCAAAAAAATTAGTCAAAGCCTTGCCTTAAAACCATGAAAAATCTCTTTCTTCTTGCTGTTGTAAGCAATGATTTTAAAAGCTGCCTGACAAATCACTTGAGCCTTACTCTTCTGTTTTGATGTTACTAGAACCTCCTCAAAGCAATTACTCTCTTGTAGCTCACCAAAGTCAAGCCATAGTTCAATGTATATAGATTAGAGAAAACCTTTTACTTAATGGAAATTGGAGCAGCATTGACTACAGTGAATGAATCAAGAGTGGAGAGAGGATCTCCACGTGATAATCCTTAAACCCCACTCCACAACTAGCCTTAGGACACTCGGCGCTGGCAAAGAAAGAGATCAATGTAATTCCTCAAGCATTAGAAATAACCTCTTCAGTCCTAGGCCTCTGAAACCTTATATGTTTAAAAAAAAAAATCAGAGGGCAGCAGTACAGTACCTAGGATATGTGTTTAATAAGAATACTTAAATGTAATTAGCTACCATTTGTAGAACTATTTGCTTTATATGTACTATCTTATTTATCCTTACAAGAGCCTCTTATGCATTATTATCCCTATTTTTTTGCAGATAAGGAACCGAGGCTCTGACATTTGTGTAGGTGTATGTAGTTACTAAGTGGCAGAGCCAGATACTGAACTGAATGAATGCTCCCCTAACCAAAGCCCGAGCCTCTAATTATAAGTCATCTAGCTAGGATGATCAGGGTTGATCTAATAAAGGATTCCAGTTTACCATCTAGCAAAAATTAAGGCTATAAAAATTTTGATATGGACTAAACTGAGGCCAAAGTAAATATTCATGGAAAATTATGACTTTTTAGTAAAGTAATAAACATTTTTAAAGGATACTCTGCCTTCGGAATAAACCAACATCAATCTTATCTTGCTTTGGGAAGCAGTGTCATGGTAGCCTATATTCCCCAGTACCTCTCCTGGGAAAGAGAGAGGTTTTCATTCATTAAGGTCTGTAGATGGCTTTTGTATCATCTGGGAATGATAGCCTTCACCAAAGATTCCAATTCTAATAAACCACCTTGTGCCAGAAATTATGGGGCAGGAAACAGATACAATGAGGAATTCTTCAATGGTAATGCTCAGAACGGTCTAAAAGAAGGGGACTCAATAATAATAATCTGCATTTTTATTGTGTTGTGGTACAGGATTTTCCTCCCAAATGCTTCTGTATATATTAGTTCTGATGAATAATACAAGAATCAGGTGAAGGGCTCAAATAGCAGCACTGAAAAACCAAAATAGCTAAGGGATAAAGACAGCCTTCAAAACTCGACATTTTCATTTCCCTTCAAATTTCACATTGTTTTGTAGAACACATTGGAAATAGGAAGCTGAGGGCAGATTTTCTATTACAGGTGTTGGATTTTTTTTTTTTTTTGCACTGGTTAGAAGAGTAAAGATGACACCTGAGGGCATGTTGAACATTCTAAGTATTACTAAGAACACTGTGGGAGCTTCCAGGAACCCCCATTCATCCCTGTTGGTATCTAGAAACATTCATCCATGTTGATCTTTATGGACTCTATTAAATATTCAATTTAGGGCCATTGGTCGACCAACCACTTCATATACATTATAACCTGATTGTCAGGCTTTCACATAGTATTTGGGGGGTAGCTGCTAGCATTTTAGTTATTCATTTTTGATCATGTGGGAATGGGTATTATCAGAGAGGTGACTTTTTGTCGGAGGCATTAGTCATTTCTATTTTTATGTTCATCCATTTGCTCACAAACTCTGCTGTAGTTAAACCCTGGTGCACTCCTCAGGGCAGGCATGGTGCCATCACAACAGATGAGCAGTCAGAGACGGAAGTCAAGTGTGTGCGTGGGCATAGATTGTGTCTATTAAAGGCAGAGTCCCCCGCCAGAAATGCTAAAGCCATGGTGCCCTGGGGTTTAATGCCCTCAGAGACAACCACTAGTTCCTTTCTAGCTTATTTCAAAATTGGGATGCTTACTGTGTTAAATTAGTAAATAAAGAGTGAGTTCAAAAACCTCACAAAGTACAATTAAACTTACATCTCCTACAATCCTGTGAGTTTATCAAGACAATTAAGAGGATTGTAACTAAATTATTAAAGGACTAGTTTAATTCAAGACCTTAACTGTATCATTTATTTCTACTCCCTGGCAAGTGTGAAAATGTAGAAAGCTTTAAATATTATACATTTTTTTTCATATACTGAATTTAAAATTAATTCTTTTTCCAATTCTTATATGCCACTGCTGAGTTTTGCATGACAGATACAATCCAATTAATAAGACTACGGATTCTTAGAGCTGCAGGGCTCCTAAAGCACAGCCTATTCCCCTTTAATGTCCAAAGGAGGAATCCAAGGCCTAGGGTGGTGAAGAGATTCACCAAAGCACACACAGCTTGGCAAAATCTGGACTGGGACCCACATTTCAAGACCTGTCCTACTGCTTTTCTCATGACATCACAGCTACCTTGCAATTACAATGCTGTCAATATCTGACTTTTTAAGATTTTATTTATTTATTTATTTATTTATTTATTTGAGAGAGAGCGCGCGCGCAAGCATAAGCAAGGGAGAGGAGCAAGGCAGAGGGAGAAGCAAGCTCCCCGCTGAGCAGGGAACCCGTTGCTGGCCTTGATCCCAGGACTCCAGGATCATGACCTGAGCTGAAGACAGACACTTAACTGCCTGAGCCACCTAAGTGACCAATATCTGGCATTTAAAACACAGGAAATTCTATGGGGCACCTAGGTGGCTCAGTCAGTTAAGCATCCAACTCTTGATTGCAGCTCAGGTCATGGTTTCAGGGTCCTGAGATTGAGACCCACATGGATTCTGCACTCAGTATGGAATCTGCTTGAGATTCTCCTCCACCCACTCATCCACCTTCACTTGTGCATGTGCTCTCTCTAAAAATAAATAAACAAACAAATAAATAACTGACAGGAAATTCTAAAGAAAGTATAAATACTAGAAATTTTATAAATCCAAGTCTCCTTAGCCACCATTTCTGGAGAGTGAAAAAAAACATCCAAGATCTCCATGGAAAATTCCTGGTGTAAGTGTCATAGACTCTCACTGAATATGAGGAATTGTATTTCTACACACTGGGTCAAACATCATTTCCCTTATGAAGATCTAGGCTTTGTTGCACATAAGTGAGGTAACTAGAATGTTACAATTATAAACATATGTTCTTTGGATCATTCGTTTCCATTCAACTCACAGACTGTCCTTGAATCAAGGCTGTACTTATAAGAACATGGGGCAAATATCTGGTTATTTTGCAGCCATAAATCTGTTGTCAAAGACAAAGAAGGGACTCTGGGTTGGAATTACCCAAATTATATAATTGCTATAAATAAAATTCACAAGGTAACAATCCAGTCCCTTCTCTTGAGTGGGTTTCTGTAGACAGTCTTTGGCGTTCAGTTCATTAAAGCAACTTTTTTCCTATTAAAATGTTTAATTTTTTAGCTGGATGCCTACGTTAAATGAAATTTCCTGCATCATAAACAACCTCCTTAAAGTGCATCAGTGTATTTATGGGACCATTTTATTTCACACTTGCAAAAGTGATTTTTTTAATCCTTTGGATTTATTTCATTTGATTTACTTAAAAGCCATTGATAAAAAGATTAAGATGAGCCTAGAATTCAGAAATCCTTGGAAGTAATTGTCAGTTTTATAGTTCCTTAAAGAAGCATTAAAAACTTTACACTTAAACAAAAATTGAATTTGCTGTTCATATGCATAAAAGGTTTAATGGCATATAAATTGGGAATAATTGTTCTGTTTAAAAGGATTAAATTAAACCTAAATCAATAATAACATGTGCAGTTTCAATTTAACTGCCTACTTAAAATAAAGTGGCAAATAAATAACTGCTAAATGATTAATAGCAGTGCTTTTATTCACCTCCTCAACAGACAAAATGGCCAGTTATTGAATATTTTATTATGAGTGCAAAGGATGTTAATTGTACTAGAAACATGCTCTAATTTTAGTAATTTTTTGATTGAATGCTATACTAAATATGAGGCTCTTCATTAAATGGAGATTTTATTTTGTTTGAAGTTGAGTACAGTAAGTACTCAAATATGGTCCATTAAAGCCCGCAAATATCATGGCGTATGCATATGAGACCACCCTCCCCTTTCTCTCTGCATCCATGTCTTATCGAGGCATCTGAAGAGGAGACCTGGCATCTGTTGTCTGAACAGTAACAAAAGAGTTGTGTATGCATTGTCTGTGTAACCTTTCTATCACATGGGGAGGGAAAGAAGTGCATGTTTTGTGTGCAGATGATTACTGATGAAGGAGCACTTCACACTCATTTTGTTCCAGTGTGTTGACCTGGACCACGAAACCTAATTGAGCTTCTTAGCACACAAGCTCAGTACAATGGGGTCCTTCAGTATCATGTTCTATTTCAACCATTAGATTCATTTCTGTGAAGTATTACAGCGTCCCATGCCCGTGATTTTGCAAAACATAACCTCACATTTGTTTCAATATAGAGTTTCCATCTAGAAAGGGGATGGAGGGGATACTCTGAGATGGTCATTGCAGGTGTAAACAGTGCAGTGTAATTAAAGCTCTTAGAAGAGCCCCATTTTCAGATTCAGATCTCCTCTGTATACATTATTAGAGTTTCTCTTCACACGATTGGTTCAAAAGCATTTTTCTCAGCCAAAGCAATTCATTTTTTCCAATCTGTTCCAACACCCTTTGTATTTTCTAGGTTGCACTTAAAACACCAGTCTTTCTCCCATGTGTGATATACTTCTACAGGCATTTAAGAACAGTAATTTGTTGAGGCCAGAAATTACAGCTCTTTCTGAAGATCTAAAGTAATTTAATTCTCCCTGTTTTATCTTCCTCCTCATCCTTTCACCAGGTTCTTAAAATATTTCATCACATGGCTGAAATTTCTTAGTCCCATTTCCGAAACCACAGTTCAGATTGTCCACAGGTGCCTAAGTCATGGTAACAAAAACTGGAGTTTTGAAGATCAGTGTTACTTCCTTCAGGCCACTAAGATGCCACTTAGCGCATCACAAGACAACTTTGTGCCCTAGAAATAACTTAAGCCCTAGGGAGAAAAGAATCCCTTGAGATCCATCGTCAGGAAGCACAATACATGACAACGTTATGTCATGGTGACCGAATGTAACACATGGCAAGCAAAGAACGGTGACAGAGGCTTTCACAGCCAGGCTTCATTGGATCCGTACTCTGTGTCAAGGACACAATTCATTGTAAGCATTCATATGTATTAGGTCACTTAATCCTCTCAAGAGCACTGTGAGACCTATCTGTGAGATCACTGTGAGACTGTGATCCTCATTTTATTGATGAGGAAGTGAGGGCACAGAGAAGTTAAATGACTTGCGCATGCTCACACAGGAACTGGTGGCACCAGGGGTTGAGTTCAGACAGTCTGATTCCTTGTCCCGAGACACTCTGCTGTACCATTTCTCAGAACCAAAAGACACCATATCGTTATTCAGGAAGGAGAGCCCCCCAGAGATTCCGTATAACTGAGGGAAGTCTGCAGTCATGATTAGACATTATGCCATTTTCAGCAGGTGCTGGTTAAATGTGATGACCACTGTGAGTGCCAGTTTTCTGCAGTGTAACTGAAGACACAGAATCAGGGAAACCATCTCCTTCAATCCTTGAAGACTCCCTTTTTTAAAAATAAGATTTATATATTTATTTGAGACGGGAAGGGGAGAGCAGAGGAAGAGGGAGAGGGAAACTCAAGCAGACTCTGTGCTGAGCGTAGAGCCCAACACAGGGCTTGATCTCACGACCCTGAGATCATGACCTGAGCTGATACCAAGAATCAGACGTTCAACTGACTGTGCCAGCCAGGCAACCCTGAAGACTACCTGTTTTTTAAAATAATAAGCATTCTTCAGCCTATTGATTCTTTTGTGGGTTTATCATAGGATCATAGAATAGAACTAAAATGGACTATGAAATATCAACTAGCAATTGAATCTAGAAGTAAGAGGTTAACATAGTTTCTGTGATAAGCTTATGCCCCCTATTTTAAAAACCCTAGTGCTGCATTTCTTTAAACATCTCATTTATTACTTGATTATGAGAGTTGGTGCATAAATCCTATTTCCTTTCTAGCAGGTAAGGTCCACTAGCCTGCTTCTGTTTTGCTCGCTATGCTTCAATGCCCAGGCCCCGGGGAGCTGCTCAGCACATATTTGTTGACTGGCCGACTAATTCACTGACTCACAGACAGGCCTTGCCCACGACCACCTATGGGAGTAGCTGCACGAAACAGGCCAGCTCAGCAGACAGGAGTCAGGGCTGACTGCCAGGGTTTATGTCCTGACTCCACCACTGGTTAGCAAAGTGACCTTGGGAAAGTTGCATAAGCTCTCTAAGCTCCAGTTTCCTCATCTATTAAATAGGGATGATAATTCCTTCTTAGGGCTCTTCTAAGGAAAACACTGGAGATTCACTGTCAGCATTGCCTAATTGGCATGCAGAATATGTGCTGTCTCCCCAGTCGGCGCTCCACATCCCAGCCACCCCCCAAGTAGCAGAGTAGTGATCCCCAGTGGGATGCTCACTTTCAAAGGCTGCCAACCTCTGCTTTAAGGCATACAAAGAAGGCTAGTTATTCTAAAACTTTACCAAAAAAAAACCAAGCAAACAAAAACACCTCCATAGATAATCCCCTCCCCAGATTCATCACTTGGGCTCTCCAGAAGTATTTGTCTAATATCTCTGCTCTCTAATTAAATTATTTTTGCTCAAAGCCAGACTCTCAAGTGAACTTAGATAAGCCAAGTTCCTTCAGAGAGTTTACAAAGCCTTTCAAGATCTCACACCTGTTTCACCCTGAGCTCTCCTCAATCTTCCTTCCATCTGTACAGAATCTGTTCTTTGAAAGCACCACGTTCTGTTTTACAAGCTCTTCCCTCAGCCTGGCATACACTCCCTGTCCTCTGTAGCCGTAGGTCTCAGCTAAACCATCACTTCCTTCAGAATGCCACCCTCTAACCTCCAGAGATGGGATTGGAGGTCCCTCGTGAGTCTCGGTCACCCATGCTCCTCATCAGGACACTCATCACTCCCATAGGAAATTGCTTGTTTTCTTGTCTGTATTCCCCACCAGGCCATGAGCCCATCACTGTTTCGCCTGGCTCAGTACCGGCTCAGTACACACTCAGCAGAATCACTGAGTGAGCTAGTGAATGAGAGAAGCTACATTCTGTGAAACAGAGCAAATGAAGGACAGGACCGTTGAATTTACTTTTTTCCTTTCAATGTGTATTGGATATGGGGAAACAGCATCTTTCTTTATTTAAAGAACATCTCATGCTTTTATTTGCTTGAAGATCTAATCAAGGTACCCCTTAATCTGTTCTCCCCCACCCCCGCCAAACAATCACAGTTGATCTTTATATTTGACTCATTATAAGATGAACCCTGAAGTTATTTGCTAATTTGGTCCAATGAAAGAAGCTTTTCTGCATGTTTAGATTCTAATTTGCTACTATTGGGTTTTCAAAAATCAATATCTGATGCTACATTTGTGTTGACCTGAGTGATTTTAGAGGCTCACTTACTTAAGAAATGCTCATTAACTCCTCTGTCCGTAGCACGGGGTAGAGGACTAGGGCAGAGGTTAGGGAAGTGTGTAGGTTAGGAAGTGTCAGTGCCTGCCACCCAGAGGCAAAGTTACCATGGTGAAAGGTGAAATAAGCACAAATACAGAATATTAATTAAGACACACTGTCTCATTTCAATGTTTATGCAATCCTGAGAAGTAAACAGAATCTTACTTATCCCTCCTTACAGACAACAGAAACTGGCTCAGAGAAGGCATGATTTCATGTACTGATTAGGAAAGGACAAACCCAGAAACTGAGCCCAGATCTGTCCAGTCCCAAGTCCAGATTGTGCCCTATTGGACCATTCCATGTCCCCATAACATGCCCAGTGAGACCCATAGAGTCAAGTGAAAGGCAAGGCCAAACATAGTGTGAGTTCATGAGCCAAGACATCACACAGGGAGAAACCTCCTCCTCCTCAAAGCCCCAGAGACCAATAACCCTTAGGTGCTTAGGGAGTGGGGCGAGTGGTATAGTTTGATGTCTGACTTCCCAACGAATGTGCACAATCTCCATTCCAGCATTTTGCTGGAAGAGAATTATCATTTTTCTTCCCTCAGTGGAGAAAGCAGCACAGCCTACTCCAGGAAGCTCTCCATCTTAATACGTGAACTAAAAATTCAAAATGACAGTTTAGCAAGGCATGGGAGTTTTGTCTTTCCACTCTCATTTTTGCCTTACATCAAATCAAAAGAAATCTTGGTCCGCATTAAGAGAAGTAAATTAGCAGTAGGGGCACCATTAGTTTGTTTACCCAGCATAAAATTATGTCCTCTGTAAACGGGAATATCAAGTAGCATAAAAAGCCTAGGTGATTTACATTTTCTTTTTGATTAGAGGATTGCATCTACTATACTCAAGGAAGGAAAATCTCTCCCATTTAGCTTTTGAAGATCAAAGGGGCCATTAAATATGCCATATTATCAGCATTTTTTTTCCTTTTTTTTTTTTTTTTTTTGGTTAAGACCAAGAGGTGCTTTACAGATTGAGATTGTCATGAGGAAAAGGGAAGACTTTATTTGGGGTCATAGGCACTGATTGTGGACTAGCCCATGTCCCTATGGTAGGACCATATGTTTAACCTTTTGCTGAAATAGGGCTGTCCTACAGCTTAGAGCACACGCTGACCTGTGTACTGTCTTATGTGCCTCAATCCAACAAAACAAACGAATATGAACGAAAAGCTTTCCAAGTGAGAAACCATCTGATTCTAAAGATTGGGGATCTTTCTACAGCACACATGATAAAATCTACAAAGACACAATGCAAAGCAAAATCACTTAGAAGGAGGATGAACCTAAGTAGGCATTCCACTGGGATAAATCTTGCTTTCCCTTACAGGAGGAGCAGACTAAGGAACGTATTACCCAGGCAATAATGGCATTTTCTTCCTAGATAAGCAGCCAGATGTGTATGTCACCAACCAAAACACGCAGTTTTTTCACTAGCTGAAGTCCTTAAGGTGTGCATAAGTAATAGCATCCCTTGAACCATAGTGATTCACAGCTTGTGTTTTTCAGCTGTTTTCTGGCATTTATAAATTATTCCCCATTTTTACTTCCTAATTTAACAAACTCAGAGAGTTAAGAACTTATGCCCTTATGTATACTGTGTAAGCCTAATTTGAGCCTCAGATATACCTTCAACACCTAGGTAGTAAAAGGAACATTGTAGGGAGAGATTCAAGTAAGATAATCAACTAAATATAACAAGTAAATTCATTTTGATTAAGGACCTGACATTTCCTTTCTGCTTTGGGCAGCCAACAACCACTAGAAGATAAATATTCAGACCTCCGATATGACCCAAACTGGAAGAGTAAGAAAGAAGAGGGGAAGTTGCTGACTATGGATGCATTGCCAGAATCTGTAAACAGCTCTCCTGAAAATCTGACTTTGGATCCATTGTACCCTTCCAAGGAAACGTCAATGGAACTCTCAGAGGAAAAAGGGGAACCCAAGAGTAGCCCACAGAGTGCTGCCTCCTTACTTGGCAGTGAATTTTTAAGCCCAAACTATGAGCGTGGTGCCCATCACAGCCAGCCATTTTCAGAGCTGAGCGACAGTGATTTGGGGGAGAAGTCAAGCAACCTCTCTCGGTACCTGAAGAGTTCAAGTTCCCATAATGAGGTTTTCCTGCCAGGATCACGTGGCCCTCGGCGAAGGAAGTCCAAACAATATTTTGTGGAAAAAAACAAGCTGACTTTGGGATTACCTACTCCTAAAACCGACTCTTATCTTCAACTTCACAATAGAAGAAGAGGGGAAATTCTCCCAGAACAGGTATGTAAGTGCTACTTAATAATCTCTTCCATGCACTAGACTGGAATTTGCCTTTATTTGAAATGGCTGGAGATCACTTCCGTTGAGATGGTGATGTCATTGTAACCATGTGGCTAAGTAAAACAAATGTCCTATATCTCACTCCTCTTTGAAGAATCAGAGGAATTATTCCACTTTTTTTTTAAGATTTTATTTATTTATTCATGAGAGACACACACAGAGAGAGAGGCAGAGACATAGGCAGAGGGAGAAGTGATATGGGATTCAATCCCAGGACCCTGGGATCATGCCCTGAGCTGAAGGCAGATGCTCAACCACTGAGCCACCCAGGTGTCCCTATTCAACTAATTCTTAAGAGCAAAATCAAAGCCATCAATGTCTTGCAATGCTATAATTTAATTATTATATCCAATATATTTTCATTCATGGGGTAAACGGGTGACGGGCACTAAGGATGGCACATGATGGGAATGAGCACAGGGTGTTATACTATATGAATTTATATTATATTTATATTGAATTTAAATATTTTTTAAAATTAAAAAAATTCAAGGAACCATAGAATTTTTTTAAAATTTATACTCCACTAAATAAAATATAGGACTGAAGGTTTGATTCCGTGTTAGGAATCGCTTTGTTTCCAGTACAGCACTGGCTTTCAACTCTATTAAAAGTCCCAATACATTGGAGGGGACAATGGCACACTCATGTCAGTAACAGCAACACACACAAGTGATTCTCAACTTAAATATTATAAACATTTGGGGTGGTAGCAGGCGGGTGGCAGGCTACAACATGTAGTTGTTTTGTTTTGTTAATTATCCAGGTGATTCTATTACCTTTCCAACCACAATTGATAATCACTACACCACCCTTTATTTTGAGCAAATGATATCATTAAACTTTAGTCACTCCATCTATGGAATGAGAACAATAAATGCCCTCTTTTTTTCATCTCATCATTTCAAGAGTAAAGTCTATCCCTGGTGATGGATTCAAAATCCGCTGGAGCCAATAACCTTAGTTCTATTTTATGGGCACTCATAAAGCTCTTATCAGCACACCTCCTAGTGGACATGTCCATGGGCATAAAAAAAGAATGCTAGATCAGTATATCCACCATCCTTCTTAGAGAAACAACTTGAAATTCATTATTTACTAATATGAGGTCATTTTTTAATATGAAGGAAAGGTTATTACATTAACGGGGATGCCTTTTGACCTATTCCAAATTCAAATTGGTATTATTTAAAATGCCCTAACCTGTCCTACCCGGTAAGTATTTTTTGATAAAACAGGAAAGAGGAAGTAGATGAACATTTGTGATTTGCTCTTAATTCAGAAACTCCCTTTATAAAGGATTATGGTCACACCCTTACTTTTGTAACTAATAATAAAACAGAGGAATGGATGTAGTATATTCAGCTAAATTACCAAAACAGACACTTAGCTGAATGCAAACAAAATTTTCAACATTTGGGGCCCAATTTTAGATGAAAACACACTTTTCATAAAATATTTGAAATTTTGAATTTTGCTTGGTTGCCCCTTTAAAGATATAAATTCAGCACAGTCCAATATCTGTGAAAAATGTTTATAGCCAGTAATTTCTCCTAGACTAGAACAATATTTTTCATTTATTTGCAAATGTGTTCCCCAAAAAAGCCAGTCTAGAAGGAGAGGAAAATAGTGAAGCCAAAGGAAATTTTAATTTCTAATAAAAGTGAAAATAGCTTTATTCTAAACTCTTTAATTGCTGATTTCTTAATTACTAATTTTTCTTAGTAGTTATAACTTCATTTACAAACAATATTGGTGAGAGTGGACTGTCAGTGACTCCACAGCATAATTTTTGGTTATGCCAGCGAGAAAACTTTAAAGCATTTTTGGCTTGCTCAATCTGTAGGCTCATAAATTAGTCTTTGAAGTGGCCATTGACCTTGTCTACCACTCTCTCCAGGTTCAAACGTCTAAGAGCTGATTGCTAATTACATTCAAAATTGTTTCTTCACCATTGCCCAACATACATTTCCTTCATCTTATTCCTATTCTTTTAAAGATAAAAGTTAGTTTGACCTAACAGTGATAGGACATGTGTAACTGTTTCATTGAATTATAATCAATAGCCTAGAACAATGTGTTCAAGTCATATTTATATATGAAGTATGTGCAAGTCTTTCTGTCAGTACAGATTAGAGGTTTCCTTACGGGCAAGAACTATGCTTTGTACCTATTTTTAATTGTCATAGTAACTAGCCTAACATATACTGTAAAGTCTCAAGAAATATATGAGGAATGAAAAATAGACCTCTTCCATCAACTCCAAACTTATTCTCTTTACTATAAATTTTATATGAGGGGGAAATGGTCTTTCTAAAGCAGTGGTTTGAAATCCTGAGAAACTATATTAGATTCACCTGAGAAACTAATTTTAAAAAGTGATTCTTGGCATCACCTAGACCAATGGGCATTTCTGGGTAAGACCCTGAGTGCCAGTATTTTTCTTTTAAAGATTTTCAACTGATTCTAATGTGAAGCCAGGTTTAAGAAGCAGTGTTCCAGACCAGAGCAGTGATTCTATTCTCATCCTTAGCTTCACAATGGAATCATCTGGAAAATTAAAAGAATACTGATTCCTTGGCCTGAAACCCTGAATTTCTGATTTAACTCATCTGGGATACACTGTCAGCATGGGGATTTTTCAAAGCTCTCCAAGTTATTCAAATGCTTAGCCAAGAATGAGAACCACTACTTTATATCAGGGATTCTCAAACATTGGTGTGCATCAGAATCAACTGGAGGGCTTGTTAAAAACAGATTGCTGGACCAAACCTAATGGTTTCTGATTCAGTAGGCATAAGGTGGGACCCAAGAATTTGAACTTTCTATATGGTTCTGGCTGGTGCCACTTCTGCTGTTGGGCCCACTGATAGCCTGATTTTTTTCCCCTCAAACTTTATGACACTCATGAACCACTCCAGAATCTCATTAAAATACAAATTTTGATCCAGTAGGTCTCAGGTAAGACTCAAGAGTGCGCATTTCTTTTTTAAACATTTTTTAAATATTTATTTTAGATAGTGAGAGAGAGCCCGAGCAGCGGGAGAGGGAGAAGAAGACTCCCCACTGAGCAGGGACCCCAACATGGGGCTCGATCCCAGGACCCTGGGATCATGACCTGAGCTGAAAGCGCAGACACTTAACTGACTGAGCCACCCAGGTGCCCTAAGCTGTGCATTTCTAATAAGCTCCCAGGTGATGTCAAGGCTGCTGGTTCATGGACCACACATAAAGCACATACAGGGTTTTTCAGAAACCCAATCACAGTTGTGTAAGTCAGTATCCATAGAGTATTGATGTCTTCAATGGCTGATAGATTATTCTGCTGGTTTGGGAGCAGGAGCTAAGAATTGAGGGTGGCAGGTTTCAAAGGTATTGTTTAACATTAAGCAGCATCTATCTGGAAGGTTTTCATGTTTAAAAGTCTATTTTCTCCTCTTAATTTCATTGAAAGAGATGACCAATGTTTTGTAACTGAAATTTTGAAAGGATAAATGACATCTATTGCCAAATGAATGACTCAATGTCAATTACCATTACACAGCCAAGAAAATCAGCTTTTTAATATATCATTTTAACACAAGTATTTATGCCCAGGGTCTTAAGTATTGCCTTTGGGAATATTTGGGAAGTATATCTAAGAAGTTTACAACATTCCAAGAAAATGTCAACTTTTTTTAAAAATAAAACTCAAAAAGCTGAATAAATTCAGATAAAAAATAAGAGCAGGAATAATAAAGCAAGCTCTGGACACTAAGAATCATGAGAGAATCTGGCACTACTATGTAGTGTATTATAAAGCCTCAATAAGTAAATATTAAGATAATATTTAATGCACATATAGACAGAAAAATGGAACAGGGTAGAAAGTCTAGAAATAGAGTCAAATTACATATGGGAATATAGGATATGATACAATGATTTGATAAAGCAGTATCTCAAATCACTGAGGAAATGATGGGTTGTTCAATAAAACTGGGTAGCCATCTGGAATAAAATGAAGTCAGATCCATACCTCATATCATACAAGTTCCAGTTGGATCAAATATTTAATTTTTAAAAATTAAACTATAAAAATACTAGGGAAAAAAATAAGCAATTTCTCCCATAACCTCAAGATGGTTCAAAATCCAAAATCTACAAAAGATTGATATATTTGACTACATAAATACCAAAAATTTCTGTAGCAAAAAAAAAGCAAAATATAAGGAAGAAAAATATTTCTAATTTATATCACAGGTAAAACACAATATCCCTAATATATAAAGAGCTCCTTAAAATCAAGACCAAAAATTCCCATATAAAAATACATAAAGGCCATCAAGAGAAAAGTTTATACATTATTTCTATGATACATATGAAAAGATGCCCAACCTCAGAGAAATACAAATCAATACTACATTAGGATTCTATTTTTTTTAAAATTTTATTTATCTATTCATGAGAGACAGAGAGAGAGGGGGGGAGAGAGAGAGAGAGAGAGAGAGAGAGAGAGAGAGAGAGAGAAGCAGAGACACAGACAGAGGAAAAGCGGGCTCCATGCAGGGAGCCTGACACGGGACTTGATCCCAGGTCTCCAGGATCACGCCCTGGGCTGAAGATGGCTCCAAACCAACGAGCCACCCAGGCCGCCCTATTTTTTTACCTATAATTAAACCAACAAAATTCCAAACATTTGCTGAACCTTTAGGCAAAAAATACAGTCAAGTTTGTGAGATAATAAATTGGTATAATGGGTATGGAGGACAATTTGTTAATATCCATTTAAAATATAAATACATATGCTCCTTGAAAAAGTAAAACATAATGGCTAAGAGAATAGACTTCAGAGCCAAGGTGGCTGGCACCACCACCTGCTGTCTGACCTTGGGCAGGTAGCTTAACCCCTATATGCCTCAGTTTCCTCATCCTTAAAAAAAGATAATAGTACTTTCCTCACAGGATTATGAAGATTAAATAAATGAATAAATATATGTGTGCAGTTAGATCAATGCCTGCTTTATAGCAAACACTGTATAAGTATTAGCAATGATTATTTGACCCCACATATTCCACTCCTAGGAATTTTTCCTGGTTATATATGTGCAGTTTTAAAATAACTCCTGTACAAGATTATTCATTACAGCCTTTTTTTCAGCAAAGGATTGGAAACCACCCAGATGTCTATCATGTGGGTAACACTGAAATTATAGTACATCCATAGAATAAAGTACATTGTAGCTGTTAAAAAAAAAATGAGGATGTTCTCCATGAATGATTATGGACAACTTATCAGGGTTTATTAAAAGGGAAAAATTAAAGATATAGAACAGTGCAAACTGTGAAAAAATGAGGAAGAATAAAGATATATGTATATTTTTTGTTTGATATGCATTAAAAAACTGGGAGGATATCCAGGTGGTTAATTGTAGAGGTTGGGAGGGGAACAGATTGGGGGCACAGTCTTTCACTTTATACCATTATACAGCTCTTCTTTTTTAAAGCCTGCCTGTGGATTCACAAGACACTACATTTTGTAGTAACCCTTGTAATTTCACACCCGTGACAGCTTAGGGTAAGCCACGTTGCATTCTTGTACTTGTAAATATTGGCTCAAAGCAGAAGCATCAGTTTTTAAATTAAGCTGCCCCACAATTTTTTTTTTTTTTTTTTTGCCATTTTTCAGAGATCTGTTGATGGTACACTAAAATGCACTGGAAAAATCACCTTGGAATTCAGGAGATCTTTATCACATGACGTGTGAAGCAAGGAACTGATATAAAAACCAACACACACTAGAGGGCACCTAAGTATCACGGTCAGCCAGGAACTTTGCCGGTGAATATTCAGGACTTACTTTTACTCATGATTTGTTCAGTGTTTGTCTGAAACTCATTAGTTAGAATTTGAGTCCATTTATGATCTACCATTAAAAGAAATCTATGTCTTGAAAAAGGAGCTACCTTTCTATCTTGATTCCAGCATGACTTTGAAGACTGATGAAGGTAAAATCTAGCGTGCCCACAAAAGAGCAGTAAGTGCTTTAGACATGTTATTCTTCCCTTGTCCTGCCCGGAGGGAAAAAAAGAAAAAAATCACAGATACTTCGTGAAAGCAAATATAGAAAGGTTATACAGTTACCTATAGTCTTCAAGACAATATAAAGCCCTAGAAAGAATCCACTACCCATTTTGAAGGTCAACATACATTTGTGGCTCCTGCTGAGACAGCAGGTGTGTCAGCCAACAGACCTTTATTGAGCACCAGCTACATGCTTGGTGCTCAGTGCTAGGGATGTAACAAACAAGGCAAAGGAGCTTGGGCTTCAAGGAACTTCTGCTCCAGTCATGTAACAGAGGCAAGAAATCTAACAAAATAATTTCAAGTGCCAATACATATCTTAGAGAATACTGAATAACTTTACTTAATAACACGATGAAGGGGGTGTAGCTAGGATGTCTGAGTACTTGGGAAGGACCCTCTGAGGATATGTCATTCAAGCTGAGATGTGAACAGATGAGAAAGAGAAAACTATGGAATCTCTGGGGGAGGAGGTTTGGTTTGTGCCAGCCCTGGTAGCACAGGGGCAACCGCTAGGGGCAACACAATGCTATGGGAGAAAAAAATAAAACCAAAACAAAGCACCAATTTGGAAGTCAGACAATCAGGGATTATATCCTGACTCTCCAGCATATTAGGTGGTAGCACTTCCTAGATATTTGAGCAAGTGATTCTTTAAGTCTTACATTCTTTATCTATTGTATGGGGTCAATTTCTGCCTTAGAGGCCTATTGGGAAAATTATACAAAGCCCCCAACATGTAGCAGACAATAAAGGGAAGCTATTGTCACAATACTGGGCATTCTGAAGCCCTAGGAAAGGAAAGGAATCATTCTGGGAACAGGCCCTTCGAAACAGATTTTTTTTTTTTTTTCCTTTTTTCAGGTCAATAGTGCCTCAAGATGAAAGGAATAGGACTTCAGGTAGAATAAGAAAGTATGGCTAAAAAAGTAGCATTTCAATGCCTTAGTAGCCCAATCTATATGGTATGACTCCCAGAAGACTGTCCACAAAAGGGTATGTGTAGGCACACTTCGCACTTGCCATGTCTATGCCAGATTCAAACTCTCAGAGTGGTACACAAGGCTCTCCGTGACCTAACCCCTTCCTGCTGCTTCAGCCTTTCCCTTTGTCATCCCCACCCTCAGCCCTGCCCCTTGCATCCTCAGGGAACTCACAGCTCCCAGAACCCAGCATCTCCACTGCGTTTCTGGTCATGCTGATGGACCACTCTTTCTTGCCTTCTTTGCTTAGGAAAACCTTACCCTCCCTCTTGAGATGCAGCTCAAAGGCCTCTGCCTTCTACCGCAGACCCGGGATTATGGGATGACCAAATGAGATACTGTATGTGAAAGCTTTGTATATAACATGTAGCCCTACATATTTATTATTGAACATTTGATTTAATTTAGTCTCCTACTGGATAAGACTAATATTTTAAAAAAATTTTTTAAAAGATTGATTCGAGAGAGAGAGAACATGAGTGGGAGGGGCTGAGGGAGAAGGAGAGAGAATCTCGAGCAGACTCCCCACTGAGCACAGAGCCTGATGCAGGGATTAATCTCATGACCTATGAGATCAAGACCTGAGCTGAAACCAAGAGTTGGCGGCTTAACTGACTAAGCCACTCAGGTGCCCCTAGACTCATATTTAAGTAACAGATTGCTCTTCTTTACTATAGTTTTAGGTTTATATAATTATCTATAAAATTAAGCTATACCTTTATTTCAAGTGATGATCATTCTATTTGGTTAGAAACAGAATTCTTTTTTTTCTTAGAATTCTTCCAGTTTGGTTATATTTTTCCATCTCCCCTCTATTATATGCATAAAAATTATTCTTCTATAAAGTACTCTGTATCTTCATTGATTGGGTTATTTTTTCCTTTTGCCCTGCATGACCACAACAAGAGCACTTACTTATGACAGCATAATTCAAATTGAACTTTGGAGTTTTTTTCTAGTATAACGCATTTCCTAAGGCATTTTTCTGTGCACACCACTCAGCACTTAGTTGGTTTAACTACCAATTGTATGATCTATAGAGTGACACTCCATTAATTCAGCATTACTGCTGAGGGAATCCATGATAAGACAACTTTCCACGTAACCAAAGCATGCCCTTTCAGAAACCTGAACCTTAACATAAGCAATCATTTCTCAGGATGGCTTTCACAAACGTGCCCAGAGGGCCCCACAGGCCTGGCCATCTTCCCCAGGCCATTGTACCTGCTTATGTGGTAAAGTCCAGAGCCGTGGTAATGGGAGGAAGGATGCTCTGCCTGTTTATTAAATGACCTAGTCCACTAGGAGTCTGAGTCATTTTTACTGCTGTCACTGTATCTGCTCTTTAGGAGCTTACGGCCTTATGGGTAGCAGACATTGGAAGAGTCAGCATCAGGGTGCCTGGGCGGCTCAGTCCATCAAGCGTCCACCTCTTAATTTCAGCTCAGGTTGTGATCTCAGGGTTGTGAGATCAAGCCCTGTATCAGGAAGTCTGCTTGAGATTCTCTCTCCCTCTCCCTCTGCCCCTCCCCTCCCACACTCCAAATAAATAATAAACAAAATTTTTAAAAAATAAATAAGATAGTACCTGTAGAAGAGACACGTAAGGTCCCAAAGGAACACAGAAGAAAAACTGCCTGAGTCTGTCAGGGGAAGCTTCACAGAAGAGGCAACCATTGAACAAATTCTTCAAAAGGAAGGTAGCAGATGGTGGTGGGCAACAAACATACTGCAGGCAAAGGGAGCAAGTGTGATGGCGAGAAAGTGTTAAAAGGATTTGGTGTAGGTGGAGCCTGCTGGTACAGTGGGAACCTCTAGGGTACTAGTCAGTTAACCAAATATAGTGGTTAAAGCAGATGTGAAAAATGATGACCCTAAATAGTTGATTTTCACAGAAGAATATAAACGTACAGGAACTCACCAGTCTGTCCTAAGGGGCCGAGACCTCTCCTGTCGGTGTGTGTGATCCTGGAGTACGCTCTTGTCCTTTTGCATCAGTTTGAGAGACCTAGGATTTTTACTTTTAATTTCTTAAAGCCAAAGGGAAAACTTGGGAAGCCTTTAGAGAGGATCTGAGAATATAATCTTTGATTTTTTTTTTAAATGACTGTTTCCCCTAATCTCTTATATATTTTCCCCCCTAGCCGTCACCTTGCCTTTTGCTTTTTTGGGTCACTCCAAATTATTTTATTTAATTTCCTGAAAATAACAACTCTGTTCACACTCAGATTTCTCCAAATTATCTAAGTTTCAAATACATTCTTAAAATTTCCACAACATGTACAATAAAAATTAACAGGTTACGGGCACTAAGGAGGGCACGGGTTGTGATGAGCACTGGCTGCGATACTATATGTTGGCAAATTGAACTTATATTTTAAAAAATAAAAAAGTCTGTGGGATCCCTGCGTGGCTTAGCAGTTGAGCATCTGCCTTCGGCTCAGGGCATGATCCCGGGGTCCTGGAATCGAGTCCCGCATCAGGCTCCCCGCAGGGAGCCTTCTTCTCCCTCTGCCTGTGTCTGTGCCTCTCTGTGTGTGTGTGTCTCATGAATAAATAAATAAAATCTAAAAAATATTTTTTTAAGTCTTCTGATCCAACCTTAAAAAACAAATAATAAACAAACAAACAGGTTTGCAAAGAAATGCAAAAGCCTCTTGGTAAACATACCACTCAGCTGGTGGACACAGAAATACCAAGGCATCCTAGAGAGTAGCTGGCCAGCCGTGAGCATCAGCTGTGGGCATTAGTTGGGATATCTTAAAGAAGGACTGGAAAGTGCTACTTAATCCAGTGAGTTGAGAAGATGAATACTTCCATGTTGTACCTGTCTAGACTATGAGGATGGGAGCGTGGGTATTTAGGCCAGAGAAACTGGCAGGTGCCTTCCATGCAGGCCCTTGTATGTCACTGTAACCCAGGAGCTATCAGAATGTGGTCCCTGGAACCTGCAGCCTCCGCATCACCTGGGAAATTGTTAGAAGTGCAAATTCTTGGGCCCCATCCCAGACCTCTTGAATCAGAAACTCTGGGGCGAGGCCCAGCAATCTGTTTTAATAAGCCCTCCGAGTGATTCTAATGCATGCTCAAGTTTTAAAACTGCTGTGCTAAAGAGTCGTGCCTTTCCTCTACATGATGTGTTATCACTGAAGGATTTTAGTAATGGAGCAATTTGAATTCTGTGGCCATCCAGAGGTCACACTTACATATTCTTGGTTGTGTTATATAGAGCTCAGGTTACCTGATTAATCAAACACAAGATATTCCTAAAAATCTCTTTCATATTCTTAAAAATAGTTAACTGCTTCATTCATTGGCATATATTTATTAAGAGCTTATTATGTGTCAGGCATTGTCTTAGGTACTCAAGCTAGATCACTGAACCAAAGACAAAAGTCCCAGGCCTCGTGGGGTTAACTTTCTAGTAGGAAGAGATGGACAATAGACAAAATAGTTAAATCAGTGTATTTGTAGGTGATAGAAGGACTAGGGAGGGAGAGAGAGAGAGAGCAGAGAAATAGGGAGTTTGGGTATATGGGGGGGTGGGTGGATTACAGTTTTAAAGAGATCATGAAGGAGGTGAGAGAGCTCATCATGCAGATATTTGAGGAAAGAATGTTCCTGGAAGACAGAACAGCACATGTGAAGGGTGAAGGCCCAGTGGTCCTGGGCGGAGCAAGCAAGAGAAAGGAAAAGATAAGGCCTGCTTTCCACCTTATTTTGTTGATGGTTGACAACCTGGCTTTATTATAAACCACAAATCTGGCCAGATAAACAAGTAGGGTCTCCGTATTCTGATTGTAAATGGAGAGTTCAGAGCTCAATGTAGACAGGTCTTTTCACTCAGTAATATTTACAGAGCATGTATGTCCGGGCACTTTCAGGGCCGCCCCATGGCTCCCATTAATACCGCTGCTGGAGCTGGGACTTACAGTCTAGAGGGGAAACAAACCGAGTCACCCAGGCCATACCCATTACAAAAGGGAAAGTACAGAGTGCCAAGGCCGTGAGTTCAGGTGCATCTATTGTAACCACAGAGGTGTCAAAGAAGGCTTCCTGGAGGAAGTTCCATTTCAGCTGAGACTGGAACAGCAACAGTAAATAGGATTGGTCAGAATAAGTGAGGTGAAGAGGTGCTTCCCATCAAAGGATGGCCTACGCACAGACCCAGAGATCCGGGTACCTGTGGCCCAACCACAGAACTAAGAAAACACACAATGTGAAAAGAGCAGGAAGTACAGGAGGCAGGGCCTTACAAGCCTTTAAAGGTTAAAGCAATGGAGAAGCACTGAAGGGTGTTAAAGCGGTGGCCAGCATAATTCATTTGGGGGTTTCATTTATTTATTTATTTTAAAGAATTTATTTATTTATGAGAGACACATGCAGAGGGAGAAGCAGGCTCCGTGCAGGGAGCCCGATGCGGGACTCGATCCCGGGACCCCAGGATCATGCCCTGGGCCGAAGGCAGAGGCTCAACCACTGAGCCACCCTGCCGTCCCCATTGGAGGGTTTTAAAAGCTGCAGGATCCAAAAATGCAAAACGTAGTCTGCCCAAAGGTCATCAAATTCTCACTGAGCCCATCCGTGTGAAATGCAAGGTGACACGTTCCTCAGGAAGGGGCCAAGTGGCCAACCCGGAGCCAAAATATTTCATGCGTTTTGTCTCTAAATCGCTGCATCCCGAATACAAATCCCCAGATCATTCAAACAGCTGTGCAAAATACCCATGTTAGAGCCGCACAATGGGGGGGCTCCCTGCACCCCCTCACCTCTGCCTCTCTTGCTGGCCCTGTACCCGCAGTGCTGCCGGGGGGCCGGTTTTGACACGGAGCGCAGCGTATTAGAAATCGCACAGATCGCTCCTTAGCCAAGTCAGCCACCGTTCACTGACTCCAGGGATTGGGTCCCGAAGGGAGGGGGACAGAGGGAACAGATGTCCTGGAGCAATGGGAAGCAAATACTACAGTAAAAAAAAAAAAAAGAAAAAAAAAATCAGACCCCTTGGCCTGATTGATTTTGGATACATGCTGGTGGTTAATACCATCCGGGAGTCACAGGGAAACTGATCTGTCCAGCGTAGGGCTCTGCATAAAGTCTAACAAGACACAGCATCAAGGAATAAAGGAGCGAAACTTCCAGCGACTTCAGAACTTAAGGATCATATGCTTTCTAAATAGGTTGCAGCGTGTGTCTGTGCAGAGCTCTTCGGGTAAAGCCTCAACTTCTCTGTGCGGCGCCGATCCTCTAAGAACCCGCCGAGTTTCTTTGAGAGCGAAGTAGCCGCCCAATCTAGCTCAGCTGTACTCAATCTGAGTCGCTTCCCTTCCTACAAACCCTCACTTCAAAGCAAGGAACATAATGTACAATTTTTTAATGGCTCTAGACTCAGGCACTCAGGCTCTCTGCTCTGCGCCTTACCTCAGTGTAAACACCTAATCAGGATTGCCCGTGCTTCATCAATAGCAGCCAAATGCAATTCGAGAACCGCAAGCCTTTGAAGTCCTCCCAGCAAAGGCCGGTTTTCTAGTCTGGGATAATGACATGCCATGATTGCTGTCTTTGTTGTATCTTTTCAGTAGAGAAGCAATTATAGGCCTCAATTTAACAGAATAGACATTACACAGCTTATGATGCTCAAAATGCAATTTCATTTGATCATTTTCTCGATTTGATTGGTATTAATAGAATGGTTCGCCAAAGGGAAAAAAAAATAGCTGGCAGAGGTTGTGTCCCATTCCACTTTCAAAGAGATAATGTAGAAGTATGCTTTACTTGCCCTGAGACTCTCACTGGGGTGATTCAGACACTGAGTTCCACCAAAACAGCCTGCAGATGGAAATATCCTATATCCTACTACACTCCCTGGGGAAGGAAGCGGAGGACCATGTATTTGTAATTTGGAAACTTCTCAGCAGAGCTATGTGAGGGATCCCATCACGGCGGTCAAACAATCAGTATCGCCAGGGACAGGCTGCATCAATTAAACCAAGCAAGTCCCTTTTACAAAAGCCAAGGAATCAAACATCCTAGTGGCAGATGCAGGAAATAGCCCAATTTTTTCTCCCAAGCTCCTGATAACATTTTTGTCCAAGACATCACCTGTTTGAGGTTTGAAAAAGGATTATTTCCTCCCCTGCTTAGGCAGCCTATTTAGACTTTTTTCCCAACTCTCTAGGCCTTCATTTCTCATCCAGGAAAGAGATGATTTTCCTTTTAAATGAGTGGCGTTTCTGGGGGGCCCGAGTGGCTCAGTGGTTAAGTGTCTGTCTTCGGCTCAGGTCATGATCCCAGGGTCCTGGGATGGAGCTCAGGGTAGGGCTCCCTGCGCAGAGGGAGTCTGCTCTTCCCTGCTTGTGCTCTCTTGCAAATAAATAATTTTTTTAAAATCTTAAAGAAATAATAAGATAAAAATAAATGAGGGATGCCTGGGTGGCTCAGTGGTTGAGCGTCTGCCTTCGGCACAGGGTGTGATCCCGGAGTCCCGGGATCGAGACCCACATTGGGCTCTCTGCAGGGAGCCTGCTTCTCCCTCTGCCTGTGTCTCTGCCTCTCTCTATGTGCCTCTCATGAATAAATAAATCTTTTTTTAAAAAATTAAAAATAAAAAATTCAAAAATAAAAGATAAAAATAAGTAATAAATGAGTGATGTTTCCTTTTAACATCACGGGAGTAAGGGATAGAAATCTTTGCAATAACAAAGCCCAGAGTTATGAAACCTAATACTTTTACAGTCTCCTCGTGTTTTTTAAACCAGGGCCATGAGAGGAGGGACAGAGAGACGGCATCATGGCACATAGTTCCTGACCTTTGGTGGTAGCATTTGTATTTTTAAACTTCCCATTTCAGAGCAGGTTAAGCTATTCCATGGTGTTGGGAAGTCTTCCTTTTGCAGAGTAGGTAATCTTTCAAAATCTGTTGAGTATTCCCATTTGTAATCAGGAAAAAAATCCCATAGTCCAACAGCACGTTTTGTTCCATGTATTCGCCATGATAATTCAAGCATGAAGAAGTCTTATTTTCATTTTTTCCCATTTCCAGATCAACCTTGAAGTATCTAAACTTCCATACCATATGTTTGCCATATCTATATATGTGAGTCTAGTAATGAGGACAGGTACACATCCAGGTGGAGATAAGAGTTCACCCAAAATAGTCTTTCTCGTGGCCACAGAAGCCACATCGAGTGGTGAGGAATGAGATTATCATCGGACTCTGGCTTTTTATTTTTTATTTATTTTTTTTAAAGATTTTATTTATTTATTCATGAGAGACACACAGAGAGAGGCAGAGACACAGGCAGAGGAAGAAGCAGGCTCTACACAGGGGGCCCGATCCAGGACTCGGTCCCGGGACTCCAGGATCACGCCCTGGGCCAAAGGCAGGCGCTAAACCGCTGAGCCACCCAGGGATCCCCAAGGACTATGGATTTTTAATATTAAACAAGTATTTCCCCCTCTTTCCCTTATTGAATAGCAATTTGCATAAATGTGGAGTAATAGTTACAAGCAGCAGGAGAATCTCAACATAAACATGACAGATTCTAAATCCCATGCTCTTTCCAGCATTAGACAGCTTGCTGCTTTTCACACAACACAGCCCACCAGGGGTAATTTAATATAATAAATATATGGGTACCTGGGTAGCTCAGTGGCTGAACATCTGCCTTTGGCTCAGGTCGTGATCCCGGGGTCCTGGGATCGAGTCCTGCATCAGGCTCCCTGCAGGGAGCCTCTTCTCCCTCTGCCTATGTTTCTGCTTCTCTGTGTTTCTCATGAATTAATTAAAATAAAATTTTAAAAATTATTTAATAAGTGTAAAATACAGAATCTAAATTTAAAGGTCTGTTACAGCAGTTTAGAAAGGAGGAAGTCAACCTTTACAAGCCATAAAGCACAGTGGCCAAACGAGTCCAGTGTGGGTAACCTGTCTCAGGAGGAATGGCAAAGAAATCTTTCCCTGGGTCCTGTAAATAGAGGAGGCTTAGCAAAGGCATCATAGTCAGCTGCTAACATTTGGGGCTATTGTCTGAAAGAGAGATTGACTTAATTCCATTATTTCAGAAGGCCGAGGGATAGAAATTACAGGAAGATATATTTATGCTCTCATAGGGTGAACTTTGTAACATATAAGTGATTGTTTGATGATGCAACAGTATGTTCACCATCCAGGAAGCAGAGAGTAAGAGAGCTAACACTTTATTCCATGGGATGGTGGAAAGGACCAGGTCTCCCACAGAAAGGGAATATTCATAAACCGCTTTACGCCTTCTCTCCTCCTCAGTCCATGGAAAATCTTTAAACCTTTAGTAATAGTAACATAAACAGGTAATTCCTGCCAGAAGAAGGGACATTGTTTAGGCAGCAAATGGATGCATCTCTACCAGGGATGGTACAGAAGTACTAAGCAGATATACTGGATTACCTCCAGATTCTTTTGCCAACATTAAGATTGTAGGACTTTAGTTTGCTTTCTGAAATGCTTCCTGGTGCCTGGACTTCCATAAAGCACAGAGACAACCTAATTTCTTGATTTAAAATAGGTAGCAGGGCACCTGGCTGGCTCAGTAGGGAGAACGGATGACTCTTGATCTTGGGGTCATGAGATTGAACCCCAGGATGGGTGTAGAGATTATTTTTAAAAATAAACTTTAAAAATAATATAAAATAGGTAGGTAATGAAGGCAATGAAGGGCTTCCATAATTTGGGGACCTAAATCCCGCGTAGCTGCCTTCATCAGTGATTCCCAAACCTGGCTGCATAGTAGACCCACCTGGGGAGCTTTTAAAGTATAATGCTCTCTGGGACACCCCAGAGCTTCTGATTTAATCGGTCTGTGATGGGGCCAGGGCACTGATATTTTGTCATTCTAATATCTAACTAAAGTTGAGAACTTCTGATCTATGTTGTTCAAATTCCCCAAGTGCCAACATTACAAATTTTGTAAGTCAAAGATGATATTTCAAAATTGCTAAATAAGAGGCTCTAGAGTTAGACTGCCTGGCTCCTCCACCTATCAGCTGTTGATTCAGGACAAGTTACTTAACGTCTCTGTCCTTCAGTTTTCTCTTCTGCAAAAAAGGGATAATAATAGTTCATGCATGATAAGGCTTAATATAGTACAACTAATATATGCTAAGTGCTTAGGACAACTACTACCACACTATGAACTTTCAATGTATATTAATATTATTTCTATTGTTACCATTATCTTGAAGCCTAGTGCTATTTCATTTCATTTTATAGACTCAACATTAGTTACTAAATCTGGTTCAGATAACTGTTCTAAAATTGGGTCCCCCACATATGTATTGAACACTTAAAGTAAACACTAGTTTGACCTCAAAGCACCAATTCTCACATCAAGCCTATAGGAGAAAACACTATTTATTCTTGTTTTTCTTGGGAAAAATTCAGGTCCCTGAGGTCTAAGATATATCCTTGAACTGAAAATAAAACATAGCCCTGTAGGACCTCTTTCTAGAGTACATAGATGAGTCTCATGTTTCTAAGACTAAAATGAATCCCACTAACACGCTTTATATGTTTATCCTCTCAGATCTACCCCATCAGTGCAACTGACAAGACATCCATTCAGAATGCCAAAGAGATGGAAAATGCTACCATCAATCCTGAAGACAAATGGCATCAAAGAGCCCAACAGCTAAAGGTTACCTCTAGATTAAACTCTTAATGGGTTTCAAGAGTTACTGTTAAATATATGTAATGTTCATGACTCACTTTTTATCACTTACAGGTTTATTATTATGCCTGAGAGTAGTTACCCACCCTTCTAGGGCTAAGACTGTTTTTTTCCCCAGATGGGCCATTGCTTGCTCAGCCAGCCAACTCTACCCATTTTTCCAAAGGTTCCAAATTTCCTGGAAGAAAATCATCAAATCACTCTTTAAATTAAAACCCCAAACAGAAGAAAGGCATGAAGAAAATGCAGGAGGAAAAAAAAATTTCAGTTGCATAATATTGTCCAAATGTGCACTGCTCCCAAGTCTGTTTCCTTATGGAGCTGGCAGTCACAGTGTCCCTAACTGATGGGCAACACAATCCCTAAAAATAGGCAGGAATCCCCCAGAGCGTCATTGAACCCTCATTTGTAGGATAAGAAAGCCTACCAACCAGGAATTTAGCATGAAAACATCCTTTTCTGGCCCTGGGCTATTCTGACATCATAATATGACTTTAGGGAAGATATTTGCAAAATAGTCCCCAGTGGCCATTTTTTTAGAAGAGGAAAAGTGCTAGCACATGATTTTGTCTCGAACCAGTGTCTGGAGTTACAGGGAGCAGTCACCCTCGCACCAGATTTTATCCCTGCTGAAGGAGGGGTGAGCCCTATGAAATCACCCAGCCTAGAAAGCCTACTGACACCATCAGTTAGAACTATGTACGGTGGTAAAGGTATAATAATAAAAATAAAGTTCATTCCATTTTCAGAGAATTTAGAAAAGAGGGACTGCCTAAATCATCATCTTTCCTTCATAGTGGCTTCCAGTCATTCTCAAAGTTGGGAGAGGGGGGACAGGGAGTAAAAACAATTGTTCACCCAGAACTTCCTGAAACCCAGAGGTTGAGAGGATGGGTACTGAAATGTTCGTGGTAATGGGATATAGAGGACAGGGTCTACACCAGACCTGAGGGCGAGACTAGGGAGCTTGGCTAACAGGATGGAGAGGACAAGGGAAACACTTTAGGGTTTTATCATGTGTTACAGCTAACAGACTGCGTCAGAAAACATGGATTTCTGGACCTTCACCTGTCATTTAGTCAATTGAGAACTTTGGGCAAATCTCAACTTCCCCCAAGCCTTAAGTTTCTTCCTTATTAAATGAAGAGTTGCCCAAAATGAATGACAAGATGCATCCCAGCTGCAAAATGCTATTATTCTATGATATTTTTCTCTAGTTAAATTATTACAGAAAACATACTTGAAGCCTGTAAGCCTCTTGCAACCTAGAGCTTCCATAATTATCGTGACAGAAAATTATAGGATCTCAGTCAATGGTAAAATAATCACAGTGCTTGATTCATGGCATGGCCTTTGACAGAGGAGGTCAAAAAATTATGTGAGGAAGAAAATCAGAAGAAAGCCAAAAGAATGCTGTTTATTCTCTGTGTGGGTACTAGAACTCACTTGTTTATCACCCACTTCTGAATGGAGACAAAGAGGGCCACATATCTAAAGATCATTAGATCTAAAATGATCAACGCAGAGTGGCCCATAGGATGCTTCCCTTTCTTTATTTGGAAAGGATTTGTTAACTCCCTACTGCGTTCTACACACCAGCTAGGCAGGCACTCAGCGTGCAAATGCTCCAGGTTGCCTTTCTTTCTCTGATTCAACTACTCAGATCCAGTGCCTTCTTTCTGGTCCCCCCATCCTGCATGAAGATTTTGCAGCCTCTCCCACCCCACCCTCTGCCCCTTCTCTCTGCTACCACTGTGCCTGTGGTCTGGACTAATCCCTTCGGGTTTATCACATTTGGCTTCACCTCATTAGCTGTTTCCTGTATTCCTTTGGTACCAACTATACTATAACCTCCCTGAACATGTAGATTATTTCTCTACATTTGTTAGCACAGCACTTTATGCCCTCGGGAAGTATCTACTGGTTGGTTACAGAAACATGTAAAAATCATGTTGTGAAAATGGGCCCCTCTGAAATTTTTTTCTTGAAAGAGAACTTTTAGAAGACTTGATGTGTCCCTCAGTAAACCTACACTAACAATGAGTAGCTCTCACTAATAAGAAGTGGCTTTACATGAGATCAAAATAAATCCCACAATGAATATTTATTCAATATTTATTGAGTATCTACTATAGTCCAGGCACTGGGGGTCAGGTGTCTGGCCCGAAAACCATGGTTCAAGAAAAAGAACTTTAAAAAAATAAGGTAATAAGAGATAATTTTTTAAAAAATGGTTCCTACCCTCCAGGAGCTCAGAGCTTTAGCTGGAAGACAACAATATAATCATTATAATGCAATGATAGGAATGTGGGTATAACATGCGGTAGGAACTAAAAGAGCACCTAATTCTGCCTTAAAAAGATGAGAAAAGTCTCCTGAAAAGAGACAGCATTTGACCTGGCCCTAGAAGGATGAATCAAAATATGGCGAACAGACAAATGGGAGCAGAAACCTGAGAGCATGAGAGACGGGGCGTGTCCTCAGCCTCACCTGTGGCTCAGCAAATGAAGGAGCATGTGTTGGGGAGGAGAGTGGTGTGACAAGGGCTGGACAGGTAACTAGAGGTAGGGGCCCTGAAAGGCTTTCATGCCAGCCCAAAGATTTTAGATTTTATCCAGTAAATGGCAGGAAGCCACTGGCAAATTTTAAGCAGGTTAATGACACGACCAAGCTTACGCAGTAGGAGATTCATTCTAGCCATGGTCTGAAGAATGGATTGGAGGGCAATAAGATTGCAGAGACGGCAAAACCAGTAAGGTGGCATGTGCTGTGGTTCCTGCAAGAGATAATGTGAGAACTCAGGGCGGCAGCACCTGCTCTGGGTCTGTCCCACACTCCACAGACCATTAGCTCACTTTTCAGTGTGGTGGGCAGATCTTAATGCACCAACTGGATGACACTTCCTGAGGGTCAAGGCAGCGCCTGACCCCCTCAGTGCCTGCCTAGAGATGGTCAAGAAGTGAGAATAACCATTTCAGCAAATTGCTTGAATATGAGGTAAATGGGAGAGAGAGAAAGAGACTGGTTTCCAAGTGTCCGATTAGCGGTACTAATGCCACTGAGGAAGAAAAGGAGGGTTTTTGTGCTGGGGGGAGGGGGAAAGGCATGAGAACAGGGGTGGTGAGTCTGAGTTTGGCGGCGGAATGTGATCTGAGCATAGAATTCAGGAGACACATCTAAATTAGCAATGTACTTTTGGTGGAAAGAATCCACTCCCTGGTGGACAGAGGCTGTAGGAATTGTTGAGATACCCCAGGAATTGTAGGTCATGGGAGAAGAGAGGAGGGTCAAGAACAGGGTCCATATTGTTAAGTCTTAAGGGTATGCAGAGGCAGAGAGCAGGAGGTGAGAGACTATAAAGGCCGCCCAGGGTAAAATAGTGTCATGGAACCAGAGACCTGAAAATCTCTAAGAAAGATGCATCAGTGAATAGGATCAGACTCTACAGGGAAGACAAAAAGGTGCCATGAAAAGGGAATGGTATATGTGGTCTCAAAGGATTCAGAAAAAAACCAAGTAGCAATAATGCACACAATAGTCACAGAAATGACATATATACATGTGTGCGTCCATCTACCTATATATGGAGAGACACGCAGAGGAAGATGGAATGTGGCACAATGTTAACGACTCCCAGTAACAGTATTTGGGAGCTCTCCATGCTCTTCTTGCCATTTTTCTGTAAGTTTGAAATAATTTTGTAAGTTTGAAAAAAATGAAAAGGCAAAGAAAATGGTGCCCAGAGGATTTAGCAAGAGGTTCCCCTGGTGGCAGGGTGGGTGGGCTGGTGGGAGTCAGCGCTCTCTTGCAGGGTGTAGAGGTCAGAACCAGAGATGGGAAAGGCGGCCTACCCTTGCGAGATGCCCGACTGCGGGTTAAGAGATGATGTCTAATCAGAGAATGAGATCAGATGACGGATTCTTACTTTTTTTTTTTTTTCATAGAAGAGATAGAAATACATTCACAAGCAGCAAGGTGGAGCAAGCAGGGATAGAGCAAGGAAACAAGACAGGCCAGAAACAAAGTCTCAGAGCCAATTTAAGCCTGTGCATCTTCGCTTTAAAAATACTGACAGTTGACAGTCATCACCATCACTTTCCATAGAAGCGCCCCACTCACGCCGAAGGGTTTGACTAAGCCACAGCATCCCTCTTCGCTTTGCCTTGCCACATAGATCTTGTCCTGAATTATTCTGGGCTCCTTTCACGGCTTTTCCAAATCCCAATTCCACTGTGTATCCAAAATGGGACCCAGTACTTAGCTGAGAGTCCAACCTTTGCTGGCCGACGTGAAGGAGCACATTCCCAATAGCAGAAGAACCTGCTATTGGGAAGGTTGGCATGAGCATGTTGTCAATAGCAAAAAGAGAAAGTTCTCCAATTAAGTGAAGCTTCGGAAAAACAAAATAGGATGTTTTCTTTCTTGCCACTCTAAAATTACTCTTGCCTTTCTAGGCAAGGCAAAGGAATGACAGGGTGAAAGGTATGCAGGATCTTTGACTAATTAATATCAAAGTCCTTGTAATCACATCCTAAGTAATCTTCCCACCTTTCCTATTATTATAAGAATATAAGAGCTGTTATTTTGATCTTGCCTCCACCACCATCAATAGAGCTATGCTTCTTTTATTCATCAGAACAGAGTCCTCTCTTACTGATGCTGAAAATGAGCCAGTTAATATGTATGCTCTACATTTTCTTAATATCATCAGATGGAATTTATAACACACACACACCCCAATGTATTTGCGTTTTATTGTTAATAAGCATAACAGACACTTCCCTAGGTCAGAGCTGATCTTGGAGCCCAGGCACAACCCTCAGGATTGATCGGGGTGGCTTAAGAGCAAGGATGGCTTTTGTTTTAAAGCAGATGAACCTTCAGTTGAGACAGAGCATGCATCCTCCCCTCTGCTCATAGCATGTAAATAGGAAAGTCCTAGAAGAGAAACAGCCTCCGCTCATGGCATGTAAATAGGAAAGTCCTAGAAGAGAAACAGCCAGACCCTGCCTTTCACGGGGTTGGGGGCAAACTACCCGCGGATGGCACAGTATGAATGAACGTTAATAACTAAGTACAGATCTTACTAAGAAATTATCATCCTCGCATTAGGCATCAGGATTCCCCAATGCGAACGCTGTACCAATGGCCACTGCTGTGTGTGTGCTGGGAAAACCTCGTGCCATTAAGCAGTTATTCTGAGTGCATGGAGTATGGACTGATTGTGAGTATTGGTAACAAAAGAACCCCATTGAGAGCAGGATGGAATAGAGGATTTCAGGGCTGGTGGAGATTAAGTAGCCTGAGAATGGCTTTGTATATTAACTTGAGGGAACTCAGGTCTTGCGACCTAAAAAGTGACACCTGATGTCTCAATTGTCAGGTAATAAATCTTCAGTAAACCACAGATCTCAAGTAGCCTGCTCAGAAGGTGAGAGAAATCACATCAAGCCTGTAAATGTCTTCCTTTCTGGGGACTGAAATGCCATCTCTGGGCACTTAGACTTATGTGAATAGCAGATTTAACACTTGAGACAATTGAAGTTTCATAAAATGAGGAGTCCTTGGCCCTGTTGACAAAGCACCCTGTGAAGAGTACTATTGTAATCGGAATTGTCAGCAGCAAAGGTATAACATGATTAAAACCAAGTGGTAACCCAAGATTTCGGGTCTGGTACCCCAGGGAAAAAATTCCTGATAGCTTTCTTTTTCCCCCCTCTTTGTTGGTGGGAATGAGGACAGAGAACTGGGTCATGTACAGTCAGATGGCAGCAGAAAAGGTTCCTGTTCATCTATTTTCCTAGCAATTTTAAAAGGCTAACAAATGTTTTTTATTTTTTAAAGACTATTTATTTAGAGAGAGTGAGCACAAACGAGGGGAGGGGCAGAGAGAGAGGAAGAAAGAGAACCTCAAGCAGATTTGGTATGGAGTACAGAGCCTGACATGGGCTCCATCTCAGGATCCTGAGATCATGACCTGAGCTGAAATCAGGAGTCAGATGCTCAACCAACTGAGCCACCCAGGTGCCCCTGACAAATATATATATATTTTTTACTGACACTCCCAGCATCAATAAATATTCATATATCATAGCAAAGATGGGTTTTGGGGAGGTTTTTTGTTTGTTTTTTGCCTTCATGAAGACTGATGATGGCCATGAAAAGGGCCACTGTGTTTCATTAACATACCTGATAATATTGTAAAATAGAGTTTTCTTCTAGGTCCACTATAAGGGAGGACACTCTTGGAAATTAGGAAAGGGCCTACTGTATATCTATCTGCAGAGCCCTCTTGCCCACATTTCCCCCATGCAGCTCAATATACTGCATGGAAGGAAGAACCTTTCTTAATTGAAATACAGAAAAGGAAGTTTTTCTTTTTTGGGGTATCACCAGTACACAAAGTGTAGAGGTGTTTCATCAGAACTTGGTCAATGCTCCAAAAAGCTCAAATTTTATGGAAAACATGCTCTAAATTTCAGATAAGCCATTTATACTTAAAATCTGACATGCAATATATTATTGTATTGGACTGTTTTAAATTTAACAATCTCAACCTCATTATAGGGAGATGTCATTAGAAATAGAATACCAGGGACGCCTGGGTAGCTCAATGGTTGGGCGCCTGCCTTGGGCCCAGGGCATGATCCTGGAGTCCCAGGATCGAGTCCTGTATCCGGCTTCCTGCATGGAGCCTGTTTCTCTCTCTGCCTGTGTCTCTGCCTCTCTCTGTGTCTCTCATGAATAAATAAAAATCTTTTTAAAAAAAGAAATAGAATACCATTTAATATTATACAGGAATAGGATGTCTTAGTAGTTTTATCAGAAAACTGAAATAAAAGTTGCACTCATTGCAATAATTTGATCATTCTTTGTAGCAAGCTAAAACAATGTGAGCAAAAATATGATTTATTAACTTTAAGGATTGTTTTTTCCTTGAATTATCCAGTAACTGGCATTTTTCAATTAATGTTGCATAGGTAGAGATTTTTTAATATGTTCAGAAAGAAAAAATATGTTACAGTTATATACCACACAGATGCATATGGTCATATTACTATTTTTACTAAGCATTTAATCATTCTTTCCAAAGGCCTCTTAACTCTGCTAGTTTTTCACAAAGTAATGAGTGCTTTATTCCTTGGAAAATATCTCTAAATGGCTTAGCACAATATAGTTACATAGTGTATCTATTATACCAGGAGTACATTTTGTTGTTACAAGACTTTGAAAAGCATAAAGACCTTTCTGAAATTGAAATATTTCCCCCAGATGTTTGATTGCCTAAGTACAGGCTATATTAAGGAACTGAAGCAAAACAACCCTTGTGGCTTCACAGATGTCCTATCACAGTGCAGACTCTTTTATAATCCTCTGAATAAAATCTAATTTGTTTCATCTGGTGAAGAGGTCATTTCTAGCTTCTGACCTATATGAGTAAAAAGATCTGATCATCTAAATTGTATCTCATATTTGACTTGTACTTTGTTGGTAAAGCAGATCATTGATGTGCTCTCTGGTTAAGATTTTTAAAAATATTCAGCTTAGTTAAAATAAACTTGCATATTTTGATGTATATTTGTACTTTCTTTGTATGTAGCCCTGTAAAGGTAAAGCTCCCCCCACCACACACACACACACACACACACACACACACACACGGTAACTCTTCATTTTACATTTGAAGTCAAAGACTTCAATATAAAGCCCATTCTCTCTACTTATTTCTAGATAATTCATAATCTGAAATTGCCAGGAGGAACTACTTAGCTAATCACTCTTATATCCTGAAATTAGGAAAGAGCCTATTGTACTCTTTATCTCCTTCCAATATTGTGGTCACCCTCCCAGAAGTCTCAGCTCCTAGTTTGAGAAATACTAATGTAAAGTGAGAAGAGTTCCAATCACCCAATTTACATTAACCAAAGATATCTTTTTAGAATTATCAGGAACACTTGTCTCAATATGAAAGTGCAAAATCAAACAGCGTACCAAGAGGTCAATCTTCTGAAACAACAAATGGCCAGCAACCTTCCAGAAGACCAACCAAGCACAAGATTCGAAACCAGCATAAACGCCCGCGTGGCCGGAAGTCTTTGGTGACTGAAGAGCTGGCTGTCAGTCACAGAAACCAGAAGGGCACTCCCAGGCAGCAACAAAATCAAAATAAGCCTACCGAGACTTCAATAAAGCATGAAACAATTGGAATTATGAATGCGCCTAACAATGATTTACAACACTCAAGTGCACTTAGGAGCCAGGATCCCACAGTAACCTCCAATAAATTTGCTCCACCACAGCAGGCTTTTGACAATGTGTTGTACAAAAACCCTACTGGATATCACTCGGTGAATGTTAAGAAAGAAAGAGGACACAAAGGCCAGGGAGAGAAGAGACTGTCACAACAGCAGCTACACGTCAACACTCTTTCCCATGTGGACTTGAACTACCTCCATGAGCTTACTCAGAGACCAGTGCCCCTGAGCCAGAAGGGCTCCTGGTCTGTTCCTAACATAAACATTAATGGATCGAAGGAAAAGAAGCAGCAACCCAATCAGGCTTACGCAGAAACAAAATATAAGAACTTAGAAATACTATGGTAAGAATTCCCTTTGCTCAAGTGTTTTCCTAGAGAAGAAATGAGAGACCACTGAAGACAGGAGGAGAATGGGGAGGGGGGGCTATGGGGACAGGTCACGGGGGTGGTCACAGGAGAGGAAATGTCACCTAACAAGATCCTTGGCTCCAATTTCTTTTCTTTTGCTTTCCTTTTTTCTTTTTCTTTCCTTTCTTTCAGAGACAGAGCATCAAGTGTGGGAGGAGGGAGAGGGAGAGAGAGAATCTCAAGCAGACTCCCCACAGAGCACAGAGTCCGACATGGGGCTTGATCTCACGATCCTGAGATCATGAACGGAGCCAAAACCAAGAACTGACTGAGCCACCCAGGCACCCCAATTGGCTCTGATTTCTGCCTCAAATAGTACACTTTCAATGTATTTTTCCTGGTCTCTAGTTTTTCAACTGTAGTTAAGCCAGATGTTTAAGAGGGAAGAGAGAAGGACAGAGGGACTGGCCATTAAAAAAATAAAAAATCATTATATTTTGGGGATTAAAAGTAATGTTTGGAGGAAACTATCTCCAACATTGTATTGACCTATCCTAAGGAAATAATTCAAAATACAGAAAAATGCATATGCACAAAAATACCATCATTTACCAAAAGGACAACAATAACCCAACAATAAGGAAAGGTTTAGGTAAATCATGGTATTTAATATCATGTAACCATTAAAAGTTATGGTTATCAGGAAACACCTCTTAAAAAGAAAATAGTAAGGTACAAATTGACACCTAAGGAGTGGGAGCTTTAGTATGTAAAAATATGCACAAAGGAAAAAAATGCACCAAAATATCAATAGTAGTTATTTCTGGCAAGAAAGGTTGGATTATTTTTAATGTCATCTTCATACTTTCTGAATTGTTCAAGTTCCCTGCAATCTAGATCTATTCCTTCTACAATAAAAAAAAAAGTTATTTAAAAAATCACTTCAGAGGACATTTCCTGATGTCTTTCAGTCAAATGTGTTTATCACAAACCTGATATGCACTAAATCCAGAGCTAAAATGCTGTAGAAGATACAGAAGTAGTATGATGCCCAGGTACCTTCCATGAGCTTACTTTCAAAGTAGGGAGACAATTTTGCATGTCTGAAGTGATGAGAAGACATTTCGGGGCTGTCTGTGTTGGAGATGTGGAATGTACATTCAATAAAATTCAGATTTAGCTTCCTAGAAGAGATAGTGATAGCTAGCAAGCATCCTGGCCTTTCTTTCCTGACTTTAGAGGGAGTGCTTCTAGTATTTATAGGATTAAAAATATTTAACTTTTGGTAGACAGTGAGGGGAGACAGGAAACTTCTATTCCTTTTGCAAGGAGCTTTTATCACAAATGGATTTTCAGCTTTAAACTACTTACATTTATTGTAATAATCATATTTGGATTTACTTCTAGCATCTTAATTTGTCCCTTCGATCACCTACTGTTTCTATACTCCTATATCTCTCTATATATGGATATATAGATCCCCTATTGAACTAATAGAGTTTTGTTACTTTGTCCCTCTCCTGATTTGGAAATACATATTCTCTATTTTGCATATAGTTGACATACAGCATTACATTAGTTTTAGGTGTACAACTTAGTGACCTGACAAGTTTATATATCATGTACGTTCACTGGTAGCTACCATCCGTCCCATTACATTGCTCTATATAAAGACTATATTCTTTATGCTGTGACTTTTATTTCCATGACTTATTCACTCCGTACCTTAAAGTCTAAACCTCCCTCTCCTTCACCCATTTAACCCAATCCCCTACCTCCTCCTATCTGGAAACCACCAGTTTGTTCTCTGTATTTATGGGACTGATTTGGCTTTTTTCTTTATTTTTTTTCTTTATTTTTTATATTTCATGTATGAGTGGAATCATATGGTATTTGTGTGTCAGATTTATTTCACTTTGCATGATGTCCTTTAGTGCCATCCAATTAATTTTTTAAAAAAACTTAACTAGACTAGTGTTAATATTTCTGTTCTCTTCCAGAACATATTCAGAATTGCTGGATTGTTTTAATCCAATCACCCTGCGGGTCATAGAATTTCTGGCCAGCATCTTGTCCAGCACCTAGAACTCTAAAAATTATTGATTTTATACAGTCAATATTTCACATTTAATTGTTTTTTCATGCCTTTGCCTCACAGTTTTTCTTCCATTTTACTCTTTCTTCTTGAAGCAGACATCCTTTGGAAAGTATTTCAACAAGAGTAGGTCACTGGAAACTTTACCTGAAATTCCTTTACATTCTATCTGGAGATATAGTTAAACTGGTAAAAACTTAAACTCTTTGAAAACATTTTTCTGTGTTTCTGTGTGGAAAGTTTTTTGTCAATATATTATTCAGTTTTGTCTTTTCTGTTACAGTCGTCCTCTTTGTTCTTGGTGTTCTGAAGTCTCACTGTGTTAGGTCTAGGTACGAAATGTTTAATCCTGCTTGTGATTTCTAAATCTGAGGATTCATTTCTTTCATAAATTCCACAAAATTATCATCCATATTATGAAATAGTCATAGGCAATATTACACACCTTATGAAGTATCATTTGCCCTATTTTCCCTCTGGGAATACCAAATAGAGGTATATCAAATTCTGTTATTCTAGACTCTATGTCTCTTGAATTCTGTTCCTTATATTCTATCTTTTAGATACCTGTGCTTTTTTTTTAAGATTTTATTTATTTATTTATTTATTTATTTATTTATTTTATTTATTTATTTATGAGAGAGAGAGAGAACGCAAGCAGGGAGAGCTGCAGGCAGAGGGAGAGGGGGAAGCAGGCTCCCAGCTGAGCAGGGAGCCCAACGCAGGGTTTGATCCCGGGACCACAGGATCCTGACCCAAGCCAGAGTATTTTTCATGGCTAGAATTTTTATTTGGCTCTGATTAAAACCTTCCTGTTCTATTTTCTTTTTTCTTTTTATTTTTTTTAAAGATTTATTTATTCATGAGAGACAAAGGGAGAGAGGCAGAGGGAGAAGCAGACTCCCTGTGGGGAGAGCCTGATGTGGGACTCAATCCTGGGACTCCAGGATCACGACCTGAGCCAAAGGCAGGTGCTCAACCACTGTGCCACCCAGGCTTCCCTGTTCTTTTTTTTTTCAAAATGGGTTTCTCAGGGTTTTGATTTCTTCTTTCATGTCTTTAATCATTTTAAACATGCTTGCTTTAATAAAATTTTAAAAAGATAAATGTACATGCTAAAAAAAATCACTGAACTATATATACAATTACCAGTGGGTGAAATTTGATGATATGCAAATGATACCTTGATAAAGCTATTGAAAAACAAAAAAGAGAATGCTAATATTCTATTATCAGAAGTTCTTAGGAATCTATCACGGATCCTGTGTGTGTGCATGTGTGTCTGCAGACTCTGACTTGATAGATGATTTCCTCATACATTCTAAGATTTTGGATGGTGAATGTATGTTTAGCCATCTTGTCTGTAAACACCTAGCAGGCTTGAGAAGGAACGTATCCCTCCAGAGAACTTGTATATTTGCTTCTGCCAGATATGCAGAGGTAGCCCTCCTCCGGGATCCTTCTTATGTTACTTTTTTTTGGTGTTGGAATCCAGGATTACATGGGTAAATATGAACCTCAAACACTGTCGGGTGGAGATTCGCAAGGAATTTTTTTTCCAACTGAGAACCTAGACCAAGACAGATAGATTTGCTTTGTTGATTCTCAAGGATGGTGACTGAGGTTTTCACTAATCCAGCTTCTGAGGATGTAGCTTCTCCAAGGCCCTTATACAGGCATCTCAGTGGATTCCCTGCCCCACATGGGGCCAAGATTTCACATACCCTGCACCAAAGTGTTAGAACTCAAGTCTATAGACCCAAAACTCCCACAAAGAAAGCCATAGCTTCAGCTTATTCAAAATCTGCTTTTTCTTTAGTTCCTTTTTTGGTTTTGGTCTCAAAGATTCCCTGCCTGTCTTGTAAATTCACCTATGTGGGTGCCTGGGTGGCTCAGTGGGTTAAGCATCTGCCTTTGGCTCAGGACATGATCCCAAGGTCCTCAAGTTAGGCTCCCTGCTCAGCGGGAAGTCTGCTTCTCCCCCTCCCTCTACCTCTTTCCTCCTGCTCGTGCTCACTTGTGCTCTCTCACACTCTCTCTCTCTCTCTCTCAAGTAAATAAAATCTTACCCCAAAAAATTCACCTGTGTATTCAAAAGGATGTTTAAATTTAATCCAGCATTTCCAGGAATTTTATGGTAGGAAGATCTTTGACTTTTTAAAGGTTGTTTTTTTGTTTTTGATTTTGTTTTTTTCTGAATGTACTAAATGGAAGTTCTAAATAAGAGCTAGACTATCCTAAAGAAAAACCAGGAGGCTTTTAAGAAATTAATATATTTATGAAAAGATTAAACTAGATGTGCCTGGTGGTGCAGTCAGGTAAGTGTCTCTCTCTTGGTTTCTGCTCAGGGTGGGGATCTCAGGGTCATGAGATCGAGCCCCGTGTTGAGCTCCACACTCAGCACAGTCTGCTTCGGATTCTCTCTCCTCTGCTTCTCCTGCTCATGATCTCTCGCTCTTTCTCAAATAAGTTTTTTTAAAAAGATTAAACTACAGGTCATTATTTTAAGATTTAATTTGATCTGGAGAGTGAATACATCAAATTCATAAAGACTTTTATGGTAAAAGTCTTATGTATCCAGTTTCCATTAACAGATTTGTGTGTGGGTGGGGGGTGTTTCCCATTCAGGAAATTCCATTCTTCCTTGGACAGCCAACCTGTTAGAGCTTCTCCAGATTCACAGCTCAATCAGATAATGGAGCAGCACCAGCAAGCCTTAATACAGCTGACCGAGGTGCAGCCCAGTGAAGGGGCCTCATCCAGCATCACACTTCCACCTATATTGTCAAGGGTAGAAAGTGAATCCCAACTCAGTTCAGAGAGAAGCCAAAGACACCCAGTGAAAATTAGCCGCAGCAATTCCGAAGGCTATCTGCTTCAACTGGAAAAAGGAAGAAAGCACAGGAGAAGCAGCCACATCAAGGTAATGCAAGCATTTTACCAAATAACCTTTTCATTCGATAATATAGATGGCCCTTGGGTTTCATTTCCCCACATCAGATCTACAATAGGGATGGAGGGATGGTCATTACTGAGCCGCTGCCACACTGGGCAGCCCCAAGTCCTCAGTCACTTCTGACTTGATCCCCTGCTGCTGCCTGAAAGGTCCCTCATTCGTGCTTCATCTCAGGGAAGAGTCTACTTTAGCAGAGAAGCAGAGTCCTCCTTTGGGCCCAGGTTAAACACCACACCCTCAGAAATGCTCCTCACATCCTGTCTCAACCCCTAGTCAAGGCTGAGTCTCTCAGCACATTCTCCTATCCGAGGAGACAAAGTAGGGCTGAGCAAGGATGCACGGTGGAATCTTTCCAGGCAGAAATGAAGGCACATGAAAGGAGTCTTTTTTTTTTAAGGTCCTGTGCATTTCTCTACTGTTACAAGAAAAAAAAAAACCCTCAGGAAAGGTCATTTGCTTCTGTCAAATGATAAGGGGGGAAAAATGGAAAATGCATTCTGTTTTACAGGGCAACTGGGAAAGAGCTGGTCAGAAGCAATGGCCCTGTGGTGATCTGGGTTCCCCAGGAATAGACTCTGAAATGGAGGCCCCTGGGGCAGGAGGCTGAGGAGTTAGGGAGCAGGGCTGGCTGAGGGACAGTGTGCAATGATGCAGGTGCAACAGGAGCCTCTAAGAAGCCCATGAGGCTTGGACTTTGGGAGGGTCTTTGAAGGTAAAGGGCCCAGGCTTTTGCTCCATCACATGGACCAGCCATTGGCTACTGCTTCTCCCTCTTACCCCTCAACCCAAGGCTTGGAACTTTGGGCACAGCGGTTCCATCTGGCTGAGGACAGTTCTTAGGAAGGGAACTGATGGAAAGCCAGAGCACACAGCAGTCCCAGCAAGTGGAAGAACCAGTGTCCCAGCCCAGAGGGACATCCACTATAAGGTCGTTTTAGGGAATCAACCTTAGTTCAATTCAACATAGGTGTTGACTTCCTAGTAGGAAATGCGGTAGGTGCCAGCATGTAAGGAGGATGAGCCATGACCCTTCCTCACATAGACACACATGAAAATGGCTTCGGTATAACATTGCAGAAAAGGAAAAAAAAAAAAAAAGAGGTATGTGTGGGTTGCACAGAGGAGCTTGGGTTGACATCCCAACCTGGGGGTCGGCCAAGCAGAGCTTCAGGGGATAATTCTGAGCTGAGTTTTAGATGATCAAGAGTTAATAAGAAAAAAACAAAAGAGTATTTCAGGCAAAAAAGAAGAAGAAAAAAAAGCTTAGTCCCTAGAGAAGAGGAGATCATCAAATGTTAGCTTCCTTTTCCTTCCTCTCTTAGTAATGTAATTCATGTCTCACAGAGAAGAGGTGGAGAAACGAACCCCAGTGACAGGGCATCGCCGGAAGTCTAAGAGCATGAGAGGGTAGGGAAGGGGAAGGGGAAAAAAAACAAAAAGAACTTCCAGTCACTGCTACCCAAAGCCCCTTTCCAACTCAGAAAATCTCTCCCTCCTTGCTTACTTCCAGGAATGTTACAACCCACCAGCATCCATTTGCTCGGTCCAACACCTTCACCCTACATCTGACAAACGCACAGAAGTGCTCTTTGTCCCTTGAGCTATTCCAGAAGCTAAAATGATTTAGAGCCGAGCTATTTGTATAGAACAGCAGGTAGCCAGGGCCCCAGACAGGGGGAATCATTATCCAGGTCATGCCCATTTGCTAGTCACAGCAAATCTTGTGGTTTCCAAGGGAATCGACTTGAATCGCATTAAAAATTTGAGGATTTGTAAAGCTAACAGGCCCAAGCTCCGTTCCCCTTCTCCTGGCAGCTCTGATGGGACTGATTTATGAACACGGAGCATTGTCCACGCTGTTAAATCCAGACGTCAGGCAGCAAGGGACTGATGCAGCATTAAGGGGTGACCAACCGCATAAAAGTATTGCACCCCCCCCCCCAGAACAACTGCTTCAGGAGTTGTTGGACAGCTGAGCCACAGTAATTAACTCATGTGTCTGTTGTCACAGACAGTCTGGGTATTGCTGCTTGACGGCTCCTAAGAAGAGGTTTATTTGGATTAAATTTAGCAACCACAGAGCAAATTTCCTTCACTCGCTGTTCCCCAGTATCTGAGGCATTGTTTTTTGCCCTGCTTCTGAGTCACTCTCACACTCATACATCTGAGGAATGTTCTGGAGGAAGGCCCTCCCGTGTCCCCCACAGCAGGGTACAGCATTTCAGAGTTGAAACAAGTCCTCCGGGCGCCTGGGTGGCTCAGTTGGTTGAACGTCTGCGTTTGGCACAGGTCATGATCCCAGGATCCTGGGATGCAGCCTGGGGTCCAAGCTCCCTTCTCAGTGGGGAGCCTGCTGCTCCTCCTGCTTGGGCTTTCTCTTTGTGTCAAATAAATAAATATTTAAGAAAAAGAGAGACAGAAAGAAAGGGAGAGAGACAAAGAGAAAGAGAGGAGGAAAGGAAGGAAGGAAAGAAAGAAAACAGGTCCTAGCAGGGCCAATCAAGGCCATTTTCAATTCAGGCACACTTTGCCCCAAGTTCACAGTAAAAGCCACTCCTCTAGCTTGAGAGGTGGGATTAATTACCGGCAGAAACGTGCCATCAGGAAAGTCTGGTGCCATCCTCTGCTGAAGGGACCATCAACCTTGAACACCAGTTCAGGGGGGTGGGTCTGGTCTTCCAAATCATCAGCCCGGGCCCAGGGATGGTGAAGGGCAGTTTGTGCAGGT